>NC_054865.1:43422897-44622897 GCF_018320785.1 Cheilinus undulatus | reverse complement strand
TAGAGATTATGTTATGTCAGAGGTTTTACTTTTATACTTTGGTTTAGAACAAAACTATTTTGAAAAACTCCTTTACAAGAGAAACCAAGCCAAGGCAGCAGCCATACAAAAATCCTACACACTATAAACCAACTTTAAACACCACAACATGAGAAAATGTCTCAGTTCAAACCAGGAATGTAAATACACAGTGGCTTTAAAAAACTAATTGTGCTTCTTTCCCATCATTCTTCATGATACTTCATGATCTTCATGATAAATGTGTAAAGAGAAATCAGTGTTTCCTGCGTGGCCATATAACTGCAAAGCCTCTTAATTGATCAAAATAAAAATGTGTTCAAAAGGCAACCATATTTCAGATTTGGCAACTGAAAGCTGGTAGCTGGTTCAAGGCCTGGCAACAAATTTTGATGTTGGCGTTGAGCCCTGGGCTTTTTGATAACCGTCCCTTTTGAAATATTTGATGTGTGAAGCTGAAAAAGATAAAGTTTTAGTTGATCAAGTCATTAATCAATCAGCCACTACTGTGATAATTGATCTGCTAATCTGAGCTGTTTTCTCCTGATAGACAAATGGATATTTGTTACTTCAAAAAAGCATTTTGAGGTGACATTTTAGACTGTTCTGAATAAAACACAAGATACTTGTGCCCTAAAGAGGATGAGCGCTCAATGAAGAAATCCCTAATCCATTACTATTTGCCTCCACAAGTCAACCATGCAGACCGATGGGACATTTTAGACTAATTTATTTATGATATAGACATTTTAACGTAATTTATTTATTTATTTAATTCAATGAGAGCATGATTTACAGTACATATAAAGAAATAAATAATTTTAATTGCAGTTAAAGTTAAGTTGCGCTGACATGATTCATTTGGAAACTTGAGTTGAAGAGAGCTGCAGACGTCATGTCTGAGGAAAAAAGTCATGTTTTCATCCATCTGCCATTGATGTTAAACTAAGTAGATCTTACAGTAAAATGAGGTTAATAGACTAACAGCCTGATTCCCAGTCAGGCAAATGATGGCAGACAGCACTGGCTTTCTTATCCAGTGTAATTCACCTGCCTCGTGGCTGGCAAATCATTTTCTGTGCTGAAGCCCTATGAGCAGAGATCCTTTAATCATCCACTAATAGGCCTTTATGAAAAAGCTGAAGATGAATTCAGCCTACCTGGCTCTCTGTTATCATTATCACCACGATGAGTTATCAAAGTATTTGTGTGTGTCTGCAGTCTGTGCATGCGTGTGTGTTTGTCTGTCTGTGTGAGAGTGTAGATAATGAAGGGAGCCATTGCAGTTCGATGAGTGTGGGTATTATCAACACCGCCATTCGAGGTGATTTCTGTTCTGTGATAAAATTGAGCTGTAATGACAGATGTGCGTTGCATTATGTGTCACAGACTTTGACATGACTGCAAGGCATCAAGAAAGACAAAATCACTCAGGCTCATGAGCTGTTATATACCCATGTATGTTCTTGTTACACCGTGACTCACTCCATCGGGTGACATTTACATAAAATATCAACAAACAGCTGAGAAAGCTTCTCTTTTAGAAGAAAAGCACAATTCGTCCCAGAACTAAGAACCAGAAACATATCATTGTAAGAGCTGATCACACTGGCGCTGATGAAGGGTCTGACAAACTTGATTCTAACATTGCTGTTGACCAGATGGATGTGTTTACTGTCAACAGGACCTTGTTAGATAGCTACCCACACATGCTGTTTGTGTGTCTGGAAATGCCCATAAGAGGCTCCTTCTCTCAGTCTGTGTGCATGCTTATGAGGAGACCTGAAGTTACTGTTTATTTTGATACCATCTAATCATACCAGCACAAGTTATAACTGACGTCGCAGAAGTTGAGGCTGAAAACTTCTGCAGAGTTTGGCATGAGTCAGGCGTTGTTTGTGTAGGAGAATATGTGTATATTAGCATGAATTAAAGCTGTTTGTTTGCTGTAGTATGTTACACAGAGCAGGATGGCGTCTGTTACAGTGAGCCGTTTAGATTAGGCTCAGGCTGTAAGAGCGCAGGAGGGCCTTAGAGACAATGCATGAGAGATGGGCGTGAGAACGCCGGTAAGGCTTGGTTCTCTGCAAGAACTGTCTTGTGTTTGGGGAAAATATCCTCACACTCAAAGCTCCAGTGTCTAGATCCATTTCTAACAAACAGGTTTTGCAAGAAAGGGCTCGGGGAGAAAGAGACTTTTTGTGTGTTTGAATATCTCTCTGTTTGTGTGTCTGTGTGTGTATGTAATTCTGTGCGCAGCCACAGCTGTGTTCAGACATCACTATGTTTTTGCTGTTGTTTGATGTGTTTGAAAATCCCCAAAAAAACTAGGTTTAGTGAATGTAAGTTAGATATTTATGCAGTTTTGGAAGCCTTATCCTCTTCTTAAAAGGAAAAACTTCCAGCTTTAACACAGAACTGCATATAAACTAAGCCTTTATTATCATATAAATCAAAGCTAGCTTTAGAAAAGCATGTTATCCCTAAGACTCACATGATATTTATAACCTGAACTTGGTCTTTTGTTTCTGCTTTTTTCTCCAGGTGTTACAGCAGTTATGTCAAAGAGCTGAAGACATCTCTAACAGTGAGTACTGAAGAGCATTCACTTCTCCTCTCTCTTTTTCACTCTTTGCCCCCGGTTTATGTCTGTGTGTTACAAAACAGTTGATGCGTGACTTTTTAAAATACATATTGTCACACACTTCTGCTTTTACATCTTTTTTTTTTTACACAGCACGCCAGAACAAACTTGCAGACTCCTCCAGTTTCAGGCCTAATTTGATTTTCATTCATTCAGTGAAAGAGGATGTTTTTTTTTCTCCCCCAATTAAATTTAACAAGAGCCCCTTGAAAAGCAGTTGTTATGATTACATTACAAATTCGGGGTTCATTCAGTGAATCAAGCAATTAATTAGATTTCTCCCATTTTAATCAGAATATTTGTCTGAAACGTAGGCGCCTAATAAACATCCGTTGAGTTTGCTATCTGCTCTGAGCCAATGCTGAATGTAAATGGTTGTTAACTGTGCCCTACAGTGCAGTGTTTAGTTGTTTATGTGTATGTGCAGCCTGAATCCCTCTCTCTCCATCCTTTTCTTTGCTTTTCTTTTCTCTGTCTCTGTGTGAGAGCTCGCTGTGCTCAGGGGCGCGGCTGCGTCCTCAAGGCTTCACTTCACACACCAAGGTGGCAGTTTGTTGTTACGCACACAGACAATGACTTGCACTTTCCCTTCAGCCTGAGTTGATGGCCTTGTGTCTGAGAGTGTGTGCGTGTCACCAGATCTAATGGGATCTTTTATAAGTCGCTTTTCACAGAAATACCTTTTTTGACCGTGTTGAGTGTTAGCGAACCTGATACATCTGGTCTAACTCTTACTGCTCCATCACCGACTGTGAATGATACATTACATCCCCCACAGGTTGGAGCGAGCTGGTTGTATCATTTGTGATAAGTATTGATGAGTTCTCTCTTGGGGAATCAATTTCTAGAGGGGTGTAGCCTTGTAGATCACCACCCCCCCTTCCACGCCTGGCTGTTTCTAACTGGTGCCTGACTTTTTCCTGCAGCCCCACAGAGAGCAAGCACAGCAGAGCACAAGGAAAGATGGAGCTCATCCAAACAGCTATGGTGTAATTAGCTGACATTTGTTGCTTGGAAGACAAGAGAAGGAAAAAGGAAAGAGCTGCTCAACTCAAACACCCAAAGGAATATGCAAATGTTGTGAAAATGAAAGAAAGACAGAGAAATGTGTCTAATGGCATGGAGATATAATTATATTACATTCATTTATGTTAGGCGGCTGATTGTGTCATGGTGTGTTTTATGAACCCAGTGAACTTTGAGTCACTATTTTTGTGTTCGAGTTATGCCACTCGATCATGAACTATTGGTCTTAAGAAAACCAGATCAAACCTTTGCTGTTTAGCCCTCTTGTTTCACAGAGCATGTCCTGAGGTATTCAGCTGCTCAGTACCCACATGAATCAGCCATCCACAACCGAGCTGATTCTCCAGTTCCAGGAAGGTTGCGCGTGTGCATGAGCGTGTGTTTTCACCACTGTGTTTGTGTGCATGCATTTAAGAGAGCGTGCCGTAATGCATGTCGACTCTCTGTGCTTTAGCCAAGGTGCTGCGTGAAAGAGCAGCAATGCTTACGCAGCCCCATCTGCTTGATCCGAGCTTGAAATGCAATGCCTTTTAATGACAAAATACTGAGTGGCTGGGAGGTGTGCGGAGAGGAGTGTGTGTGCTAGTGAGTGAGTTAGAGAGGGTGTGTGTGTGTGAGTGTGAAATAGAGAGGAATAAAGGGAGAGGGAGAAGGAGAGAGAAAAACATCTCGAAGGTCAGGAGCAGCGGGCGGCCGTAGGGGAGAGACACGTGAGACAGAGATAGTCTTGCGTCAGCCCCACAGCAGTCCGCTCTTTATGTGTGTGTGTAAGTGTGTGTGCAAGTGTGTGTCCTGTGGGGCCAGCATTTCCATCCGCATCCCACCGTGTGTTACAACGGAGCAGCATGCCAGTGTTTCTATTCTGAGTGTCTCGTTCTGCAAGACTAGATAGATAGATAGATAGATAGATAGATAGATAGATAGATAGATAGATAGATAGATAGATAGATAGACAGACAGACAGACAGACAGATAGACAGATAGATAGATAAATAGACAGACAGACAGACAGACAGACAGACAGATAGATAGATAGATAGACAGATTTTTGACTTATTAGATTTAAGGATGACATTCATGATTACCTGCAGTTTCACTCACACAGGTACAGACAAGATGAAAAATCAAATAAATGTCAGAGATCTTATCAGTGGCTATTCTCAAGATAAATTGATGATGTAATGAGTAAGAATTCCAAATTATCTCTCTTAACACGTAATATCTTGAAGCAAGGCAAATTGCATGCATATTGTGGACTCTTCTATGCTGATAAAATACAAAATTAAAGTAAGTTGCATCTTTTCTTCCTCTGCAACTGTTGCAGAATCTCTGCATGCAGGCTTAAATTAATTACTTTTATGTTAATCTATCTAAAAAAGACAGAAATTAAGGTTTTATCCAGAAAACAGGATTAAGTGATTCTTTTAATTCAGAAATACATCCTTTGTATAAATTGAGTCCAAAACACACTGATGCTAATCCATCATGTCATATAACTTGTCATGATTGCCGTCCCTAGCACACACTGACAGCAGCGCACCAACAGTCAAACTCCCCTCCAGGCCTGGTGCTTTATACCAGAGCCCGAAGCCCACATGGGGCTTTCCTCCCCACCTCACCAGTAAGTAGAAAAACAAAGGGAGCAGTGGTATTTAGACAGCAGCCGAGGCCTCCCACTTACTATACATCTCAACCAAAAGATGGCACTAAATTTATTTTTCTGTGCCCTAAACAGAGCTGCTACTACAACAGCCATGGCCGTCCACGCCAAGTAGAGCAGTGGCGTAAAGCCCATTTTATGCTCGACATCTTCATGAATCGCGAGTATACATGCATCAAACAGGACATCAAATCTTAAGACATGCCCCTTTGCGGGGTTCTCATGTGACAAATTTTTTTCCCTGCCACACAGATCTCAGAAATTGTAACACACAGGACATGCCAGGTGTCAAGATGGCCGATTTTGAAGAACTTTCAGTTACGGAGTTGAGAAAATATAAAAACATCTGTATGATTCTTCCTTGAAGGATCACAGGGACAGCTAGATTATTAATATTCCTAGCTTGACATATCACACAGTAGTAAAAGAAGAAGAATGGTGTACTTCCTTATCTATCTCTTGCATCGACGCAGAAGCATATTACACTCCTTCCTGTCCCACCTGATTGAGTGGCTGAATGGACTGTCTCCTCTCCTATTTTTTTTTTTTTTGTTTTTTTTTTGTTTTAGCAAAAAGAGTTGATGTTGGGCAGTGACTTGAAAATTTAGTTTAAATTGCAATAGGCCTACTGCAATTTTAACATCTTCAAAGATGCAATATGTCTTGAGCTTGAAATGTGTGTCAAATACAATTTTAATACAAGTTTTTCAGCAAAGATGTTGTGGTCTACACATAATCCAAACATTTTCTTTTCCCCCTCCTTTTTTAAAGGTTTTTTGGGGGGCTTATTTAGGTAGGATAGCCAAAGACAGACAGGAAATATTAAGAGAGAAAGCCAAAAAGGCATGCACCAAACAGTGCTGAAACTGGAAATCAAACCAGTGTGTTTAAGACCTGTGTATATTGGCGCCCACTTTTTTTTTAATCCTTTATTGCAGGTGAAAACCCACTGAGACCAAGATCTCTTTTCCAGGGGCGCCCTGCAGCAATACAATACAAAACAATCACCCACTGAGATTATAGTGAAAATCATTGTCACAATTATTATTAAACATGATTACTACTTGGTTTTACACTTTGAAAAACAAACAATAAATGAATATTAATGACCAAAAAAAATAACTGGAAATTAACAGCTTGCAAAAAGAATGTACAGAAAAAGGATGACTTTTATGGCCAAAATTACACAATAAATTCAGAACCATTCATCACATGACTAAACTTAGAGACTGAGCAAGTAACACAGGATGTGGCACAGTGATCGATGAATCAAGATTGTGTTGTTTTTATGATCTTGGTGAGCAAAAATTTTGATTGGAATTGAAACTCAATAATCTGACCAGCACCAGCACAGACAGATAGCTAGATAGATATTTAGATAGATAGATAGACAGATAGATAGACAGATAGACAGATAGATATATAGATAGACAGATAGACAGAAAGATAGATAGACAGACAGACAGATAGATAGACAGATAGACAGATAGATAGATAGATAGATAGATAGATAGATAGATAGATAGATAGATAGATAGATAGATAGATAGACAGATAGATAGACAGATAGATAGACAGAAAGATAGATAGACAGATAGACAGATAGATAGACAGATAGACAGAAAGATAGATAGATAGATAGACAGATAGATAGACAGATAGATAGACAGATAGATAGATAGACAGATAGACAGACCTATAGCTAGATAGATAGACAGATAGACAGACAGACAGATAGATAGATAGATATTTAGATAGACAGATAGATATATAGATAGACAGATAAAAAAAGATAGATAGACAGATAGACAGATAGATAGACAGATAGACAGAAAGATAGATAGACAGATAGACAGATAGATAGACAGATAGACAGATAGATAGATAGACAGATAGACAGATAGACAGAAAGATAGATAGATAGATAGACAGATAGATAGACAGATAGATAGACAGATAGACAGACCTATAGCTAGATAGATATTTAGTTAGATAGATAGACAGATAGATAGATAGACAGAAAGATAGATAGATAGATATTTAGATAGATAGACAGATAGAGATAGACAGATAGATAGATAGACAGATAGATAGACAGAAAGATAGATAGATAGATAGATGACAGACAGACAGATAGATAGATAGACAGATAGACAGACAGACAGATAGATAGACAGATAGATAGATAGATAGATAGATAGATAGATAGATAGATAGATAGATAGATAGATAGACAGATAGATAGATAGATAGACAGATAGACAGACAGACAGACAGACAGATAGATAGACAGATAGATAGATAGATAGATAGATAGATAGATAGATAGATAGATAGATAGATAGATAGATAGATAGATAGATAGATAGATAGATAGATAGATAGATAGATAGATAGATAGATAGATAGATAGATAGATAGATATTTAGATAGATAGACAGATAGAGATAGACAGATAGATAGATAGACAGATAGATAGACAGAAAGATAGATAGATAGATAGATGACAGACAGACAGATAGATAGATAGATAGATAGATAGATAGATAGATAGATAGATAGATAGATAGATAGATAGATAGATAGACAGATAGATAGATAGATAGATAGATAGATAGATAGATAGATAGATAGATAGATAGATAGATAGACAGATAGATAGATAGATGGATAGATAGACAGATAGATAGATAGACAGATAGATAGACAGAAAGATAGATAGATAGATAGATGACAGACAGACAGATAGATAGATAGACAGATAGACAGACAGACAGATAGATAGACAGATAGATAGATAGATAGATAGATAGATAGATAGATAGATAGATAGATAGATAGATAGATAGATAGATAGATAGACAGATAGAGAGATAGATAGACAGAGAGATAGATAGATAGACAGATAGATAGATAGATAGATAGATAGATAGATAGATAGATAGATAGATAGATAGAAAGACAGAAAGACAGATAGATAGACAGATAGCTAGATAGATGGACAGATAGACATACAGACTAGTGGTTACGTGTTGTACATTATGGATTACTTTGAAGCAGTCAGTCATTGGCCTACAGATAATTCTTTACATGGCTCTTGTGACAGTGGAAGGGGAAATTACACCTTCTAGCCTGAGGGGAAGGAATTTGTGTGTCTCGCAGCCTGTCACAAAAACCTGAATAGGGTTTCATCAATCCTAGCAACTACTATCATTTTTCAGCTCTTATTCATGAGCCCTCTTTTGTTTCTCACTGTGTCTTTTTTTCCCTCTCCCAGTGCCCTTTAAACTGGTGCTCTGTTAGATTGGGGAAGTGTTAGAGATAACGCCTAAACATTTAGTACTTTGTACTTGCCTTGGAGCTAAGATTGTTAAAAAAAGCTGCCGGGAGATTGTCCTCAGGATAGGGAGCTGTGTGGATTCAACAGACACACTCCAGCATTAGTTTAGGCTTACCCATCCATCTCTTTTTCACTTTAACTCCCACTTTCTGCTCACAGAAGAAACACTGACCGTTCCCCTTTGCCTCCCCCGGCCCTCGTGGTCTCAACACGGCTCAGCCCTCTTGCCAGACTTTTGAATCACCCCCACTGCAAAAACAGCCTCCTTGTCCCAATGAAGGGCTTCAGCGTGGGGGTGAAGCTGCTCTTTTACAGACCCTTGTGCCATGAATCACTGCTTGCACCCAGGGAGCCTCAGTCCACTCGGGGGCTGCCTGCCCGCACGATAATGTGCGTGGTCATGAGGGGGCCATTTTGAAAGGAGGGTCAGACAAAACAGGAGCTAAAGAACCCAAGCTGTGAGCTTTCCCATACAGGCCAACAATGGAAGAGGTCTTTGTGTGAGTGTCTGTATGTTCATGCGCGTGTTTGTTGTAGTAGAGGGGAGATGTTTGACACACAATGCTGAGTTTTGGGTGTTATAATGTAACATAATTGCATGTCAGTAATTTCTGAAACATTAGGAGTGGACCTTTAAACCTCATACATCACAAACCTTTTAGCTCAACACAAACAGGATTGCAATCTGAGCTGCTTGGACTCAGCCCTAATGCCTATTTGGATGTTAGGTTTGAAAACAAGAGATGATCAAGCTTTAGACATCACTTGCACTCACATAACAACCTGGAGATCACATCATGATCACTCTAAAGTGAAATATCTGAAGTAGCCCAGAGAGAGAGAGAGATTGCTACTGCTGGGCAATTTATGAAATAAAATATGTCATTCTAGAAATAGCTTCCCTGTGGTAGTAAAAGTATTTTGAAAGTCTTTATCTATTTATTAGTGTCAAATTAAGGCATTGAATGTTGTGACTGGAGTTAGAAAAGGGTTACATTTCTGTTTCAAGGTCTTAATTTTCCTCTGGTCGTGCATAGGATTAACTAAACAACATATCACACCAGGACTGTTCAGAGTATAGAGTCTTACTTGTTCTTCTAAGTTGTTTTTACATTATGCCTGTAATGCCTGAAAACAAAACTAAAATCTTTTCTGCCCACAAGCTCTTTTGGTTTGTCTGAACAGCCAGGAATTGAGCCTGAGGGCAATCACTTTTATGAGTTTGTTGTGTTTCATACAGTTCTGTTAACTCAGCAAAAAAGCTAGCTATAGCTAACTGTCTTATAAACCCCAGCTGCCATCCACAGATAATGATTTAGCAGCATTGGCAGGAGGTGATCCACAGGGTTTATTTCAGGTTAGTGAATGTAGCTGTGAGCTGTTAAGTAACTGTTAGTTTGCCAACAAATACAGAGGTTAACTTGCATGCGATATGTGTCAGTAAAGTTTTTGTTAGCATCGTTTCTCAGAGCACTAAGACTTAAAATATTTTTGCTCTTGAGACAACGTAGTGAACTCAAGCTGCAACTTTTGTTCCTTCAGAAACACTCTCGGCACATATTTAACCATTTTGTTGCAAAATGGATATACAGTTTTACTGCATATATGTTCAAAAGATGCTCCCTGGGTCAGTCAAGCAGCATGCTTTGACTTTGACTCGGCTAAAATTTTGTTCAAAAGTAGCATGAATCTGAATGAGGTTGCAACAAGATTTATGCTATAAAGGAGGAGGTTGGGGGGCTTTGCCAGCAGCAGCAGCGTAGTTCATCAACATTAATGCAAGCAGGGATTCGTGAAAGTACGTCATAACTAAATACACCACTGTGCTTAGAGAAAGAGCTGGGATTGGCTATGGGAGCTAGGAGACAATAATTGGAATCAGCTGGCAGTCAACTGATCATGGCTGGGTGTATGACTACTGTGTCCTGCATGAACTAGCAGTAAGCCTCGTTAGTTTTAAAAATTAAGCCAAAGCAGAAGTGCAAAAGTCTGCAGTTTTTTTGAGGAAAAATTCACATGGGTGAATTTTTTGGCTCTTCTGCTTTTTTTTAAGAAGTAGAGTATGCATGATTAGGGGAATGGCTTATTTGACTGCGAGCCAAGTGTGCTGTAGCCAGGGGTGTAACGGTATTTATATTGGTCAGGCATAGTTATGTGTGTATAGTCCAACCATGAATACACCCAAACATTTTTTTTAAAGCAAACAAATGTAACAGCATTAACCCACAGTAATGGCAGTAATGCTTGTCAGTGTTTGCAGGTACCTATTTAACAACCAGTGAAGACGATGAAGAAGCAGGCTCATGAAAACACACAAAGAAGAAAAGTTCACTCTTGCAGCAAGGCAGAAAAGCAGCTAGACCTGTCGGCTTCTTCTCCCTCTACTCATCTCTGTGCTGTTTTTAAACACCCCCGGTTTTAAAGCTGTGAGGGTCAAAGATTTACCAATGTAATACATTTTAAAGGCTATGCATGGACCCGAACAAGTACAGAACACCGGTTACAAGTGTGTATGTATCTCCAGTCCTATTTCATAATCTGGTCTATAGTCCTGCATTGTTCACACTAGTCATGATTTTGCATGAGTACTGCACCAGCTGTTCACCGACAACTACGTGACAATGTCATGGCACACTTCGTAAATCATAAATCAGAAACATGCTAAAGTAACTTGCATTTGCACATTTTTTTTTGTATTCCTCTTTCTGTCTTGTGTTCAATACACTACAGTCTATACCGACTATTAAAGCATTAGATGGAAAAAAGCGGCACAGCTGTCAGGTGAAAAAAAAAAGGAAAAATAAATACACTAGGGAAGCCTCTCCGTCTTTGTCTGATACCAAGCTGACCAAAAATTAGTTTGGGACAACAACATGACGACAGTCCTAGATGAGCTAAGATGGCTTTAGTAACCATTGAGTGATGTCATTGATGCCCAGGGGGTACAGATGGGTCCAAGGACTACAGATCAACTAGTCAGCTGAATCCTGTACAAAGCATCTTTTCTTTTCTAACGTTATTTTGTACACTGTCCCTGATACAAATAAACGTAGTAAGCTAAACTTAACTCAGACACCATCTGATACTTTATGCAGTTTATGGGTGAGCCTTGTCACCATGGTGACCAATAATGAAGAGAAGACTCTTGTGAGATCAACAATACAGACACAGTCAGGTCTGTATGTGAAGACGGATCAATCATACACTGAAGGCTACCTTCACACTGCAGGCCTTTAATGCTCAATTCTGATTTTTTTTGACTGTTCAGATTGTGGTCAAGTTCCAACAGATCAGATATGAATCAGATCTAGTACCACATAAGAAAGTGACCTGAAAAATGTCAGACTTGAGCTGTTTACACTGTAAGAATGAAAGAAAAATATGAGTCTGTTATGAGAAAAAGAATCAGATTCTGGTCACTTTTAACTGCAGTGTGAATGTAGCCTAAGTGCTGTAGTATATATTTAAAAAGAATAACAAGTGGACAATAAAAAAAGCAATCAGGTGAACAGAAGTATTTTATTTAACAAACATGAAATATTTATGCCCTCTCCAAACTTTTGTATGTGCTATAGTATTAAAATGAGAACTACAACGGTGTGGTTCTATGCAAAGGAATAAGTGTTGTGCAGATTTACAGACAATAACCTTTCATTAGGTGACAATGACATAATGTATGTAACCTTACTGAACTGTAGGTCTGTAATATAGTTGGTTTTGCAGAGATAAATGATTGTGATATTTTCTGTTGTATGCTTGTTATCAGGTTATTTTTTCTCTTCATAGACATGGCCATGCAGAAATGAAAAGGCTTGGTTAGTCTATGACTTGATTGTACTTTAAAGGGTTGAGATTGTACATAGCATAAAAAAACAGGCGGACAGTAAGAACAAAAACTGGCTTGGGCTTCGAAGAGTGAACCAGTACTTTTTTAGGAATTTAATTCCATACAAATATGCTTCATACATTTGCCAGTATTTCTGTGCAGTTGACTTTTAATTTCATTTCAATGGCTCTTACAAATTCTTAAATGCTACTCGGAGAGTATTAAGAGGACTCTTTAAAGCCTCAGATCTCAACCGGAGGGTTTGGACCCCAGAAGTTGGTTTTATAGATACAGTGGGTGGCAGATGCATGCTTGAAAAAAAAACATGTGGCTAGAAGTCTATGATATGCTTTTATTTTGAAGGAAATCTCTCAGTCTTGTTCTTCTGTTACAGTTTTGTGCCATTTAAAATCCAAAATGCCCTGTTGTATAATAAAAACATTTGGTTGTAATTTGTAAGAAATTTGGTAAATAGGAGCTGGTGGTGGGTCCTGACACTAAACCAGATGAGAACCACTGCTGTAGAACATTATCTGTTATCAGGCAGGATACTGCTGAAGAAAAGTTTATTTTTTTGTTTCATACAATTTGAGTGTTGATACACAATTAGTCAAACTACGTGCATTTGGATAGATCCCTCCCACTGTTAAACAGGCTTAAGGGTTTAAATCTGCGTGTCTGCAGTCATATTAAACAGTTTACATATGCTTTAAATGATGAGTAACTGTTATATAAACTGAACATATACATTCATTTCCTTTATTTTGATTGCCTCACCAAGTAAATTTGTTAATATGACTATTAGATATTTAGATCATTGAAATCACTATTAACAAGCTTTCATTATTATAGAGCTTATTTTTGTGTGCATGTAACTGTTGCAGGGTAACTCATTTATAGAGATCATTAAGCAGACCACACACACGTTCTCTCTCTCTCTCTCTCTCTCTCTCTCTCTCTCGTCCTTTTACACTCAGACACACACCGCTCTCACCCAATGCCAGCTGTTGCCCTATGAGAGCTTCCAGGTTTATTGGGTCTATCTGCTGACTTTATAGCCAAACCACATCTCCTCTTCTCTCTTTATCCCTCCTCTGTCTCGGCTATAGCCTCCTGTCTCATGACATCCTCCACAGCCTCCTCTCCTCTTCTTTCACCTCCTTCCTGAGATCTCCTTCCCTCACACCAAACACATTGACTGCTGTAGACCTGGTTTTCAAACTACAATGCTTGCCTGTTGCTGGGAATCATTTTGTCCCTTCTGGGCCTGTCAGCCAGGCCAGGTTGTAACCTGGATACAGCTGCAGTCCAGAGGAGCCATTAGCAGTGCCAGGAGGCCCCCAGCTCCCAGCGAGGGCTCATTACTGTATTTGTGCAGTCGCACTTCTCCTACGAAACACAGCGGTGTGCCTGGTGAAACTAGCCAGGACATTGAGCCTCGGGGAAACCATTACAACTCCATTTAGAGTTCTGAGAGAGAGAGAGTGCAAGGTTTCATCGAAAGAGGAGAAGGAATACTAAGAATGATATTAATCATTAAACACATTCAGCTTTCCCTGTGCTTAACTGTGTGAGAGTGGGTATCTGTGGATTTTATTTGCTCTTTGTTCAGTGTGACCATGTGGGTGTTGTGTTTATATGTGTGTTGTGTGCTCTCTGAGGCCCTGTTCAGCTGTCTGGTCTGGTGTGCAGATGGCCGAGTTGGGGCCTGCTGAATGAGATACCCTTTTTCTTTCCTCCGTCTCTTTATCTGTCCTTCTTTCCTTTCCTTTCCTCTCCTCCCCTCTCAAGCATTTTCTACTGGGTTTCATTTACCAGTTACATCCCTGGCTGCCTCCTCTCTTTCATCACTGCATCTGCTGAGGGCCATCTTGGGCAGGGGAGAGTTTTCCACCGCTCTATTTTCTCTCTCCCTCCTTCTTTATGCGCCTCTCAGGGCTCAGTGCGGCAGCTATACGCGGTGGCTTTGGAATGAAATGTCTCTTAACCGAGCCATGTGCCCCGGAGCTACGGTAATTGCAGGTGAAATTCAGCTTCCTCTTTAAAATGCCATCTCTCATTTCCAGTTACCGGCCCCCTTCGTATCTCTCTCTCACTCTCTTGCCTCCCTCCCCTCCCGCCTCTCTCTCTCTCTCCCCCTCTGGCTGTCTTTCAGAGGCGTGTGAATCCCTCAGCCCCTGTCGCGTCTCTCTGCCCCAACAGACACTCCCACAATGCACAGCGCTGATGGTTGCACAGTGATATCAGCCGTGCAGAAGAGAGGGAGGGCCGCTGCTTAGGCGCATACACACTCAATGTTTGTGAGAGAGAGAAAAAGAGTATGTATGACAGAAACTGAAAGTGTGTGTTTGTTTGTGAGTTGGAGACAATAAGCGTTAATGTCGGTGTGTGTATGGGAGAGGAAAAGAAATATGTTGTTGTGTGTTTAAGTGTGTGTGCTTGCATAGCGTCAGCAAGGCGTGAGCTGTGTAGAGGTGACATCAAGGTGAACACGGCGTGCGGAATGCTCTGCCGACTCGGGAGGCAGCAAATGGCTCTGTGGCAGATGGAGTCTTTGTCAGGGAAGAAAAATGGCAGCTCAAGAGCGTCAGAGAGACCCCCCCATCACCTACCCCCCCACACACATCACACACACAACACATATACACACTTAGACACACACCACTTTCTGTCTTACTCTATCTCTGTCTTTTTTTCTCCTGCACAAGTGGTCACACACAAATGCATACATGAAACACATACACGCACATAAATCCAAAGACAAATGCACAAACACATATGGACACCCCCAACTCCTCTCCTCTCCCCCCCTTCTTAGTGAGCTGGGCCGGCGGGCGGTGACCTTCCCCTGCTCGGAGGGTTCCCTGGCTGTTTGATCAATTATCCCTCTCCCATTGTTTACCAGGAAGCAGGAGTAGAGAGAGGAGAGGAGAGAAGGCTCAAAATGGCCACTGTCAGGTGGAGGGATCCATTTCCCTGCCAGCGAGGGGGTGGGGGTTAGAGGGAGAGAGAAAGGGAGAGAAAAGAGAGACCAGAGCTGTGAAGCATGCTTAGAGGGAAGGGAGGAGCGTCGTTCCCTGGCAGCTGGGATGATATGACATTATAGTGAAGGTGCAGCTCTGACAGTGGTTTCCATTTGCAATACCAAATCTCATCTGTTAAAAGGTGGGCTTCAGATCACTTAAACTTTGGACAATCAAACATTAGGTTTAGTTCCAGGCAGTTAATCGAGTTTCAATGTCAGTCAAAATTTTGGCTTCCCATGGGTGTAGGAAACGCATAGTCATGATTAAGCGATTACTGTGCAAACATGCACTGTTATGCTCCTTTGGTCCACAGGTTTCATCATGTGGTAAATGACAGTATTTCAGCAATGACAGTGATCTGTCTTCTTTATTTATTGTTATCACATGTAAATGGTACATGGACTTCAGCTTGTATAGTGCTTTTGCAGTCCTTTTACTACTCAATTCACCTTTATAACTTAGGTCACACCTCCCCATTTACACCTATTCACTCCACATTCACACACTTATGGCACAAGCTGCACATGGAGAATTGGCCACCAGTATTTGCTAATCCCATTCATATACATCCACAGACATTTACACACCGCTGATGCAGCAGTGGAAGCAAATTTGGGTTCAGTGTCTTGCCCAAGGACACATCAGCATGTGAATGCAGGCGCCAGGGATCAAACCCACAACCTTCCAATTGTGAGATGACCGACTCTACCTACTGAGCCCATTCATTCCATTTGTCATTATTTTGATGACACTTATTTTTTGCTTGTTTTCAAGTTGCCAAGATTATTTAAAAGGATATTTAATACTTTTATAGTTAATAATAGATGTGGCATTAGGACCGTTTCACGCTGGCAGTGTGTTTTGCTGCTTGCAGCTGCCATGTGTGTCTGCTCTGGCACGCAGCGTCACGACTTTCATACCAGGCGTGAGTGTGCGGCGTGTTGCTCGTCTCTCTGCTGTCAAAGCCCTGCTATTCTTCATAAGTTTTATCTCAGTAAATCTCCTAACAAGAGACTTGATTCAGTGTATAGTGGAACCATGCAGGGAAGAATTCAAAATAAAAGCATTCTGTGCAAATGACAGGAGTTTCTCCAAAGAAATGCTATACTGGAGTTTTACTTTGAAAAGCAAAAACTGGAAGTGTACTTGTACTGTGTTTCCTTCCTGCAACATATTGCACTAGTGTAGAAACGGAAAGCTTCACAAATAGTTGAAGTTTAGTTTAGTTGAAGAACAGCTTCATTAAACTGAAGCACCAGCATTCATCAGGGTGGTCAAGAAACAGATTGGAAACATACTTTACCACATGGATGTGGATATTTGCTACAACAAGGTAAATATCTGAATTACTTGGACTCTCCCCTGCTCACCATTTTTCACTGAAGTTTCTCCCTTTTTCCTTTCAGCTGCTGAGTTTTCATCTGCAGAAGTTGATCCTCTGTGCACTCTGGTTATAAATTATCCCCTTGTATCCAATGTAAATAGCATGTCACTGGGTGCCAGTAAAGCTCAGTTGGTGGAGTGGGCATCCATGGATTGAGGCTGCCATCTTTGGTGCACTGGTCACAGAATCGATCTCCGGTCTCAGCATGTTTGCTGCATGTCTTCCCTCATTTTCTCTCCCCATGTTTCCTGTCTCTTCAGTTGTCCTACCGAGAGCCCAACCGATATGGGATTTTTGGGGCGATTCTGATACTGATATTGGGGCTAAAAAAAAGCCGATATCCGAAATATCGGCCGATATCCGATATATTGGCCGATAACCGATATATCGGCCGATATATGAAATAAGAACATTGATATATACAGAATATATACTGTACATGAACACAAATTCTTATATTTATATTATCTTCGTTTATTTCACAAAGATGCAACTTAGACGACTTTAAAACGCTGTAAAATAGTCTTTTATTAGATAACAGTGGATGTGAATTAACAGCTGCATTTGTCATTGTTTATTCTCTACCCCTGCATCTCTATTCCTCTAAGCAGTAGAGACGCAACTGGTCGACTATAACTCCCACAATGCTTTGCATGTCAACAAATATGGCTGCCCACTGAAGAAAGTCAAAGTACATGATCGAAAATTGATTAAAAATGGATAAAAAGACACTCATTATCGGATGTAATGCTGTGGATTTAATCTCCAAAGACCCTGAAAAGTCACCAAAGTTCCGGGCTCGCAACAATGGGGCCCTTTAGAGCTACGGAGACATCGATGGTATCAGACGAATGGCAAAATGGTCATCTTTCAGAGGGAAAAAGAGTAAGTTTCTATGACTTACAGTTCAAAAGTTATCAACGTTTTTATAATCTGTGTCACGTATTGTTGTATAGGACAACACTGTCCTCAGAGACTCTGGAAAGTCAGCCAAGTTCTGGGCTCACTAGAAAATGTTCTGTAAAAGCTACAAATGCTTGGAAGACGTGATTAGAAAGGCACAACGGAGCTCTGGGTTAAAAAATTGGCTACATAGTGGCCGATGTTGATTAATCTGTGATACGCTATAATCGGCCCGATTAATCGGCCCGCCGATCAATCGGTCGGGCTCTAGTCCTATCAGTTAGAGGCAAAAATGCCCAAAGAAGAATCTAAAAAAAAGCATGCCATCGCCACTACCAGGGAGGATGCTATTTTTTTGTTAGAGCATAGTTTGTTGTTGTCTTTGTCCAAGCCACATGGGCCCAAACAGCTGATCAGGAGATAGAAATATGCTGAGGTGGAAGAACACGTAGCCAAAGGTTCAATTGTTAAATGGTGCCAGATACAGAGGGTGAAAAACAAAACGCTTCAATAAATTTTGATGAAGTGGACTTTGTTGTTTTTGGTACATTTTTTTCCTAAACCCGCTAAATTACTCACAGAAACTATACCCATCTGTAATGCTGGATAGCCTACCTTCCATGCTAGTGGCCCCAGCGTGTTCTGCTTGAAGGGTCAACACAGACAGAAATCTCCAGTGGCTAATGCAGTTACTATTGCTAAATACCCCAAACGACTCACTTAAAAAAAAACACCAAAATTTCCCTTTAAGTTTGATAAATGCATGTGATGCAGAGGTTGAAAAATAAATGAGTAAGTGTTTTCAGTAATCATGATATCAAACCAATTGAACTAATCATTACTGTTTTTTTTGTCATAATGGATCAGCCCCTTTAGATGTCTGTATTCAAATCTATAAGAGTGTATTTCCCACTCTGATTTCACAATCCTGACTTCATTCCTGAAATGTATTGTCATGTCCGTGCAGTGCTGCATAAACACACAGACATGCATGCATAATGCCACAGGACTGCAGGTACACATCCTATTTTTAGCTTGGAGAAGTGTGTGTTTGTGTGTGAGTGTGTGTGGGGAGGGGGGGGGTACATACTCTAAAGGTCAGGTGGCAGAGAGAAAAAAACGAGTGGGAACAAATGATGCACTAAGCGAATGACACTCTGAGGTCCTGCTTTAATATGTATGTATCGCAGGTTGATGGCTGATTTCATTAGCGCCTCTCATTGTTATGCATAGATTGTCCTCCTGCAGCAAAATGAATATTGTATTCATACGCGCGTGCACACACACTCACACACAAAACAAACTGCATTTTCCAGGGAATACTGTATGTTTGGATCTTGCAGTGGGCTTGAAGAAAAGGTTGATGTTTCCACAGGCTGTTATCTGTGTCGGCTATAATTAAAACAATTTACAGCGCTGTCATTTTAACACAGGTTTTTGGCGCTGCTGTGAACAATTCCTGTCAGGTAGTCTCTGTGATTATCTTAGTGGTCCTTCTTGATTTTAAAGTGAATTATTTCCAGAGCGGCAAAGGAAGGGCTATCTTTGTTTAAACATCTTGAGTAGAATAAGTCATGTCGTGTCTGAGGGTTCAGATTACGTCACTTCAGTTTACCTAATTCTTTGTGTGTGTGTGAGAGAGAGAGAGGTAGACAGAAGAGTGCATAGCCATTATTCCCTCTCTGTGTTTATGTGACTATATGCTCCTCCTTGCACACAAAGAAATACATATGGTGAGTGCGTGAAACTGCCCGACCGCTTCTTTCTAATCCTCCAAGATGACTGTGTTTGAGCAGGAATTCCAGTCCTTAGTGGGACATGAGCAAATGTTCTGTGCAAGATATTAATAGCTATTGTGGGCGGAAAAGGAAAAAAGAAAAAAAGCTTCTGCATTTTTCCATATGTTTTGTAAGGAAACAGTCCAGATGGATTATCTCTTGGTCTGGAGCTTTCTCTTGCCTCAACCAGCTCAAGCCCAAGTGGTGTTGTACTTGCCAGACACACATACACACACACAAACCAAAGCGCTCACACTCCTCCCGTCTGAAGTACAACAGGCTATTACTGATTAACATGTCTAAACTCAGCCGGTTCAAAAAGCCACTCTTAATTCCTTTTCCATCTCGCTCTCATATGAATCATGGATGATGTGACCGTCTTTCTTCCTAACATACCTCTCGTTCCTTGCAGTCGCAGAGATATGTTTGTCGCCTTTCTATTTGTTGCCTGAGAAACCATGTTGGCTTGTCTTCTCACATTTCACACTTGGTTTCATCCCCTTAACCCCTAATGCTCAGGCCGGACGGGCTGCCTGACCTCTTGAGTCATGGATGTTAGACTCATCGGCATCACAAGGGCCAGAGTTGGGCTTCATTTTGCCCGCTGATTGTAAGCACAGGCGGGAGCAAACTTTCTTGGATGGAAGATGGAAAACAAATAAATCCACATGCAATCTGTGTCAACACGTTTGTAATGTTTCTCTGGCAGATTTTAATTTCAGACAGACTTTGTTTTCTGTTGTTTTAAATTCCCTCTTAGAAATAAACATCATTTCATAGTTCTTCTGAGCCCCATGCTCTCATGTATTTAAAGATTTAAGACCTAGGCATTCACACTTAGCCTTGTGCCTTTAAATCAGTAAGACAAAGCAAAACACCCACATTCACTTCTTATTTCCTGAGCACACACAAATACACATCATGTGGTGTGACAGGACGTCATATTTTTCATAGTTTCACAGCAGGCTGGCATTCCAGGACAGCAAAGAAGAGATAATGTCAGTGCACTGCTGGTTAACTCACAGTTTTATCCTGTTTCTGGGCCGCAAAGCGTGAAGGGTGTCTGTTTATGACACACGCACACTCATGCCACACATGCAAAACCAGGCGCACACTCTCCACTTCGCCTTTCCAAGCCTGTTAGACGACAAAGGCTAAAAAAAACACAAGTGACAAAAGATGCCCATAGACATGGCTGCCAGTGTAGACAAAAGCTACACTCTTGTGTGGTTGTATCTGAGTTTTCTTTTTTATGACACATGGTTTCTGGAAACCAGGAAGTGTGCCACACTGACTGACAGGATGTAGGATGATGTTGTGTTGGTGCTTGAATTAAGCTTTTAGAGGTCACAAAGCCCTGAAATAGCTTCTTTGTGCATATTATTGTGCAACACATCAGCTTAAAGGGCAGGCTTTTTAAATGTGTTGATTCTTCATAACACTGCGCGGCTATATTTAAATGAAGAAATCATGAATTTCACCTAGTCAGCAGCGGAAAAAAGAGCTTCCTCTCCAAACCGCCCACACTGCTTTCAGCCTTGTTGCGACTTGTTTGTCTGTCGTCGGAGGATTTTGGCTTCTTCCAGAACAATTGCTCTTAAAAACCCCTCAGCTCCAGAGGATGGGAGCTAGTTTCACGGCAACAGACCGGAGCTTAAAAACACAAAAAATAAGAGTGGAGAGCTGTGAGGTGGAAACTTGAAAATGCTCTCTCTCACATAGCCTCTCTGTATGCGTGTCAGGTGCCTGTATGCTATTGTTGCTTTCATCACTGGTGTGTGTTGTCATGTGCAGCTGTTTGCTCTCCACTTAGTGTAGTGTGTAGTGAGTTAGTGGAGTTACAGCAGTGTGGAGCTTCTCTACAGTCTCTGATTTATTCTTAACATCTGTCTTTGGCAGGTGTGTGGAACCACAAGGTCTTCTCTCTGAGCCTGTGATGTAGCTATCATTGCGGGCAGTGTGTATTGTGCAAAACAACAGAGAGGGGCCTTCCTCCACCCCCTCCTTAGGATGAGTCATATTTGAGCCCTGTGTAATCCAAGCCTGTGTTTCATGTGTGTGAACAGACAGACCCTGAGCAGTGGTCTTGGTCCTGACTCCCTCTGGGGCAGTGAGTGGGTGAGACACGGCTATCAACAACAGGCCTGGGCAGCTTCGGTTTCAGCCACACCACACGGGGAATCTGTGCGTCGTGACATCGGCAGGGATACAAACACAGCTATACATCCACAGCTATTATTCCTTTCCTTTCTCAGCTCCACCTTAAATAATATCAGGTAACAAAAGGGGAGTGATGGCACGCTTTGTGATTGGTTCAACTTTAAGGAAGTGTTTGGATCCAGTGGATACAGTTTCATAAGAAAAGATAGTGTAACACAGCGACAACACAGGTAACTTGGTGCCTGTGTGTGTAACCACCTGTGTGAGTGTGACTGCAGTGCAGTAATGTCAAGGCTTGGTCTGACACAGTCAACAATGGAGGCTCAAATATTTTGACTTTCTTTAGGAAATCACACGGGGTAAGTGTGGTGACACAGGAAATGGGGCCATGTCACAGGAAAAAAAGAAGCTCTATTTCTGTGGCCATTCTGCTCAGCATTTCAAAGCACCCCATCGCTGGTGTGACAAACTCTTTTAAAGGCACAGCTGGACTTTTAAAAGGGTCTTCTACATTTGCCCCCAGGGGGGAGAATAAGTGTCCAGGGTAGAGAAGCAGAAAGGTGATACTGGCAGAATGGTAGAGTGAAGCTGTTTCCCATTATGACCCTCATTTATGATCTTCTTTATTCTGTATGTAAGGGCAAAAGTGTCATATTATATCACACACTGAGCTGCAGAGAATGAAAACCTCTTCTCTTTCTTTTACAGCAGTTTACTGAAGTTGACTGTGAAAGAATCCAAGAATTCTGCATGTGTTGCCAGATTTATCCTGCCCTGGTTTTATTGTCTGATTATAACAAAGAAGAATGATTGCTAACACTCTCACTATGCAAACGTCCTTCACTGATTCTTTGAAAGTCTTTGAATCAAATGTCACAATAACAGAGCAGAAAAAAAGAAGGTTTAAACGTTTCGTCATGCAATGTCAGTGTTTCAAAGTAAATTGAGGTGACCACAATGTTGTACAACTCTGGTCTGAATGTCAGTTAAATTTGTCTCTGACTTGGTCACATTTTAAGCCAAACACGCAATGTTCACTATTTTTGTCATGCTTTTCTTTCTATTTTTGCAGCACTTATTAAATCTTTATGTTTTACAGTTAACTGGCAAAGGTTTCCAGCTATCAGCTGCATGGTTAACATCATGGTCCACTGAGTGCAGCAGACAAATTTTGCTGGCTTTTTGCATTAAATCCCAAACTTCCACTTAGTTTGTACCCTCCAAGTGTGTATTAGTTTGTCTGTGTTATGCAGCATGATAACAACATATTTTAACAACTCAACACATCTATTTCTGCTTCTCCAGAATCATCAAAGTTGAAAACAGCTACTTAAATGAATATTTTTTACTATGGGCATGGATCAGTGGAGCTTAAACTGATTAATAGCAGCCTAATCAGTCCCAAAGTGAGCTGACTTGGCAGTTTGTTCCAGCATTATTTTATCTAAACATTTGGGAAAAAAATATTATTAGCTAACTCTGGCAAGTTAAACAACCAACGCAACAAATTAATTCCAATATCATAAAGCATACGTCTTTTAACACTCTGATTTTGTTGATATTTTGGGAGAAAACATGTTTCATTTTGTTTGTCCCACTGCTCATGTACCCATGATCCACATTGCTCTGGTTTCAGTCTGACAGTATAACTTGTTCACATGTCACCACCTCCAAGACACTTGGAAGTTGAAAGTTTTATTGTCACATAAATCCAGTCAAAGCTGCCTTCAAGCTGTGATTTTAAACCATTTTCATTATTGAAGACAACAGACATCATTACATGCCTTCATGGCACTGCAGTCAGAGAGCATCTCACTTCTAAGTGAGATAATGGATCAAGATGTGAAATAGTTTGGATACAAACCAAAATAAAACATGTGCAAGCCACTCATATTTCTAGATGATACTGTGACTCATGCAAGCTCGGATCTTTATTAAACTGGCTGGTTAATATTAAACATATACGACAACTTCCTGCTGCTGATCATTGTTTAATGGTGGTAGATCAATTTTTATGTTATGATCATAACCCTTGTAATCACATTTATCACCTGATATGTGGCTGCTATTTTTAGCACATTTCTCTCTTCTTCAAAATACATTCTCCTGTCAGCAGGAAAGTAACTACTACATTTACTCAAATTACTTGTACTTTTTGAGTAGTTTCAAATTTTTTTATGTAAATTTAAGCATTGTTCGTCACTACATTTTAAAAAAGCATTAAGCACTATAGCCAAAACAGGAGGTCCAAGCTTTCTGTCAACAACATGAAATGACTCCACAATTCATCCCAGAACAGCTGTTGCATTTCACCTAAACAGCCTAGTTGGAGATCCATCTACCCTCATAACTGCACATTAAAGTAAAATCATATTTCAGTGTGAAAGCCTGTTAGGTATGAGAAGTATCCTGTCAGTACTAGGGGTCAGTCTTTATTGGTTTTTCAGGGCTGATACGGATTATTAGTAGTTCACAAGACTGATAACTGATATTGGAAGCAGTGTGTATTTATTATGATGTACAAAATGTACTTAATGTGGCAAAAGTAAAAGTGCATAATCAACAAAAAGAAAGGAGAATAAACAATTTAGCCCACTGGTTCCAAACTGGTCAGAGTACGGAGCAACACAGTAGAAGCAAGAAAACAGGAAGTAATGCCATATGCTCACTGTGTCATTGTCACCCAGGCCTCAGTGTTGATTGGCTAGTGTTCATGTGGCATCCAGCCAGTCAGATTGTGTTGTATACAGAACATCTGGTAAGAGTGTAGAGTGAAAATAAAACCAGGAGAAGACACACTTGCTGTGGAACCAAATAAAGCACTTTTTGATTAATTTATTTTATAGAATATTGGTACAATAAAATGCTGATACTGATAATCGTCCAAATGCCAAATATCAGCCTCAATAATTGGTCAGGCTGATAATCGACCAACCCCTATTTATTACTCAGTACTTTAAGTAAACTTTGAATCACTTACTTTTTACTTTTTCTTAAGTAGTTTATAGACCAGTACTTTGAGATCTTCTTAAGTAAATTCAAGTCAAAGTAACTGTACTTTAACTTGAGTACAGTAGTTTCACCTCTGCCTGTTAGTAATATGTATCACAACATTTATATGTGTTCCCTGTCACTGCTCTGTTCATACTCTGTTTCACACTTTAAATTCCTAGAAAGCACCCCAGCTCTTCAGACTGAGCTGCATATTAGATCAGCCAATTTTCCAAACCAACTTTTCTTTAAATGTACTGTCAAATTTTGATTAGTATTAGCCCTGGTATATAAGTAGCAGCCTGTTTTTTTAATCTCCAAAGGAGAAACAGGTTTAGACTGTTCTCTTTGTTGATTATGTTCAGCAAAGTCCACAATGTGTGCAGCTTCTTTGCAGTTGTGTAGTTTTTGTTGTATGTTTTCCTTAACTGAAGATTGTTTCCAGTCAAACCAGGACTCAGTGATAATGGTAGCACTAGCAGTGTACTTCCTGTTTTCTTTAAATGTAGGATCATGACCTAATGAGGAGGAAAAGTGGTTAAAAGTTGCACAAAACCCTGCTGGTCTGGTCTGTGTGGATCTGCATTCCAGCATGTTTTTAAAACTGACCATTTGTAATACACAATGAATGGCGTGGATTTCAGTCACATCAGGTCACATGCAACTTATGACAGGGCAGCTGCACACACTTTCAGTAATGACGTTGCGTGTCTTAGTACTTTATAAGATGCCTCTGTTTGTGACTGTTTGGACGAAATGATAGTAAAGTATGGCCTACACGTCAGATTTTACAGTACCTTTCAACCCCCTACTAAATTTACCATGTGAAGAAGGGGTGAGACAAGATGTGAGCACAGCTTGTAATATTCAGCAAAATTCACCATGAGTGAGTGGGAGAAAAGGGTGATGTTTGTATCCTGCACTTGATGTGAGGTCCTTTTACATGTAGTGCAACATTGTGTTTTCTGTTTGTCAATGTGCTCTCTGCTTTTTGTTGATTCAGTGAATAAGCACTGATGTAGAGGCGAAAATCATCATCAAAGCATCATTGCTTTTATTTTTACACATTTCCATGTTCTACTTCGTTCTGCCCCTTGAGGACCTACACTATATTGCCAAAAGTATTCGTTCACCTGCCTTGACTCACATATGAACTTAATTGATGTCCCATTCTTAATCTACTGGGTTTAATATGACTTCACTTCACCCTTTGCAGCTGTAACAGCTTCAACTCTTCTGGGAAGGCTTTCCACAAGGTTTAGGAGTGTGTTTATTTGAATTTGTGACCATTCTTTCAGAAGCACATTTGTGAGGTCACACACTGATGTTGGACGAGAAGGCCTGGCTCTCAGTCTCGGCTCTGATTCATCCCAAAGATTGAGGTCAGGTTGAGGTCAGGACTCTGCGCAGGCCAGTCAAGTTCATCCACACCAAACTCTCTCATCCATGTCTTCATGGACCTTGCTTTGTGCACTGGTGCACAGTCATGTTTGAACAGGAAGGGGCCATCCCCAAACTGTTCCCACAAAGTTGGCAGCATGGAATTGTCCAAAATCTCTTGGTATGTTGGAGCATTCAGAGTTCCTTTCCCTCAAAGGTTTTTCAGGAGCTGGCCAAGCCCAAGCCCGTTCTCCCGGCAACCGCCAAACCCAGACTCATCCATCAGATTGCCAGATGGAAAAGCGCGATTCGTCACTCCAGAGAATGCATCTCCACTGCTCTAGAGTCCAGTGGCAGTGTGTTTTACACCAGTGCATCCAACGCTTTGCATTGCACTTGGTGATGTACGGCTTGGATGCAGCTGCTCGGCCATGGAAACCCATTCCATGAAGCTCTGTTCGCACTGTTCTTGAGCTAATCTGAAGGCCACATGAAGTTTGGAGGTCTGTAGTGATTGACTCCGCAGAAAGTTGGTGACCTCTGCGCACTATGCACCTCAGCATCTGCTGACCTCGCTCCGCCATTTAACATGGCCTACCACTTAGTAGCTGAGTTGCTGTCATTCCCAATCACTTCCACTTTGTTATAATACCACTGACAGTTGATTGTGGAATATGCAGGAGTGAGGAAATTTCCCGACTGGACTTGTTACACAGGTGGCATCCTATCACAGTACCACGCTGGAATTCACTGAGCTCCTGAGAGCAACCCATTCTTTCACAAATGTTTGTAGAAACAGTCTGCATGCCTAGGTGCTTGATTTTATACACCTGTGGCCATGGAAGTGATTGGAACACCTGGTTTCAATTATTTGGATGGGTGAGTGAATACTTTTGGCAATATACTGTATCCCCTGCATCCATCCAATAGGGATAAACAGCAAAGTCGGGGGAAACCTTGTATATTAAGTAAAATCTGGAAATGTGCCTTCTGAAGAAAGAAAGACAAATTAATGCTGAATACAACGTAAACAATTTAACACTCAGTCCAGACCGCAATTACTTTAATTGTAGGAACATCAATTACACTGAAAAAAGGATGTGATCTGTCATTTTTAAAAAGTAAAATGGCATTAAATTGTGTCGTCTCAACATCAGAAAATATGTTTTTGTTGTGGATCAATGTCTCTTCCTAAATGCATCAATTAAGTCCTAGAGACACAACGAAAGTGCCTCATTATCCCATAAAGGCCATTATTAGTTGTTATCTTTCAGTTTAAATCTAACTTCACAAATGCACACAAACAACAGCTAAACTAACCACACAGGATCATTGCTCTGGCCCCGGAGCTACTTTGGTCAATTTAGAAACGTGCAGCTCAATATGGACTTAATGAAAACCTTATAGTCACTTACCCAACGGATCAACATGTAGATGCTTGCCAGGACGGCCGTGCAGTCTGAAAAGGACAAAGTGAGTCAGCTAAATGTGTGCAGTTGTTTTGTCTAAGAAGATACAGGGAGTGTTGTCACACTTCACATTAGCTCAAAGTTTGGGAGGACCACAGACGTGTAATGGCAAGTTTAGAAAAAAAAGGTGATGAGACTGAGGGAGATTTGCTCTTGACGCTGTCCTCCTCCTTTTCTCTCTGTCTGGAGCAGCAGAGTGGGAGTGAATGTCGGGCTTTATTTGTGTGTGGAATTATCGGCTCAGTTCATCAGTTAAGGTTCAACAGATTTACGAACTGTCACAGTTTGCTCGGATGTTTCATTATTAAACCTACGCAAATACTACTTTTCCCTCTCATCATTGCTTTGGCTTCATTTTGACTTTCTCGTGTAACATTGATGTAAATAAATGTCTGATATTGCGGCTTAAGTGTGTTTTTATTTGTGAGTGTACGCCTCAATGTTGTCTGTGCGTGTGCGTGGGCATGCATGTGTATGCGTGTCTGTTTTTCTAACAGTACAAAGATGTCCCAAGGGTTTTTTCCCCCTTTTCTCATTACAAATGCTAATGTCACATTAATGAAATCGGCTTAGTTTAAGGTTTATAGCGTAGCCTACACTCAGAGATTTGGCCTTGACACTTCCCACATATTTCAAGTTGAATCACATTTTCTCCTGTGGGCATACTATTCTGAGATACTCTCAAATGTGCTGGCCCTGAGTGAATCTTTGGGGGAAAACTTTAGAACATGGTTGCCAAGCTTTGTCAACGTTGTAAATTGTCCGACAACAAGCTGCCGGCTGCCCCCGCTTCTGAGTGCGACTGTTAGGGTAGCAACAGCAGTAATGGCCTGAATGAGGGCCGGGCTAATCTAAACATTGTGTTAATGTGCTAGCAGCGGTTTGTAGAGTCACTAGCTGTTAATCATTGCTCAACAGAGAGCTTGTCAGGCACAACAACATGCCTGAGAGTTAATCATGGTTATAGATCTGTTTTTTTATGCAGCGGACATATCTAACAGCTGGGTTTCTAATCATTAGGGCTTTCCAGTAAGCACATATAATAATATCAGTGATGAAAAGGGGTGCAGAAACAACTGCTTTTGATGCATTGTATTTCCACTTTAAATGTAAGGGTAAGGGCATTACCAGGCTTCTTATTCATGATGTCAAAAGGACACATTCTGTCAAAAAAACCTGCAATTTAAAGATGAATTCCTATGACTTTTTTTAAAATTTGATCTCCTGCCTTATACAACCTTAAACCATAGATATGACTCACTTCTCTTGCTTGAGTGAAATGAGAAGCATTTTCTAACCTTTCACTGGTTTTACTTCATGCCTTTTTTAAAGACATTTAAAGCTTTAACAGATAGAAAGAGGAAAAGATTGTTCTTTGTAATTAAAAGCCAATTTTGTAAAATTGATTAGATTATGCTAATCAAGGGAGATAATATCTTAAAAGCAGTGTGTGAGGAAGGCAGATAGAGGGAGTGTGAAGAGTGGAAAGGAGTGACAGTCCAGCCGCCATTACAAGCTGCTGATTTCTGCAGAGTGCTTCATAAAATGTCAGAGCGCTTCTCCCTGAGCAAGACACTGAAAAATGGCAGCGCTGTGATGTGCTGGCACCTCACCTGCTGCACTGTGCCTGTGTGTGTGTGTGTGTGTGTGTGTATGTGTGAGAGAGAGAGGGAGAGAGACGGGGAGGGCGAGAGGAAGAGAGAGGATCAGTGCGTGTGCATTTGTGCAAGTGTGTGCCTGCCTTTGTGTACATGCCCATATGTGTGTTTTTACATCTGTGTGTGAGAGTGTGAGTGCATGTGTGTGTCCACGCTGGCCTCCCTCCCATGTTGCAGTGAAGCAGAACAGAGTGGCTGACTGCCCGCTGCTTCGCCTCCCTCTCTGTCAATACAACACTATTCTCTCTCCCAGCCAGTCATTTTCACATGTTTAACATTAAGCGAAGCAGCCGTTTGAACATAGATACACCAGTGATTGACATATTGAGTTTAATGCTGCTGGATTTTCTCTCATCAGAGCTTATGTTGCCAGATTGTTGTTCTGAAAACTATTCAATAGCTTTTAAGACTGTCATTAGATTTCAGTATTCAACACACAACGCGAGGATTGTGTGCCGCTGTAAACACCTGACATGTTTTCTGTTTACCACCTGATGTTCGCCGCATTGTTTACCTTCATTTGCCATTTAGCATTATGTCTGTTTGTGTTGAGCAGAAAGCCAGGGTCTTTTAATGAAGCCATTATAATGTGCAGGTGTTATTAATGTTGATCTCAACAAAAGGATAAAAGACTAAAATGGGTCAAAAGCAGAGTGAGAGTGGAGACACTGGGCAGGGGAAAGGTGTTAAGGTGGGGAGGTGCAGAAAAGATAAACATGGACTTAAGTCAGAGATATGAGACATTAACAGCTAAATGAGCTCACTGTGTTTGAACTCCTGGAACCAAATGGAATTCTCTTTCTATGAGGATTAGGGTTGCATGATTTTGGATCTGATTTACCAATATTTACCCGATGCAGATATGTGTACCGTTATACAAATCAGACCTCAAACATCAGTCCTTGCACTTTGAAGTTTAAGGAATAAGAATGAACAAAGAAAAAAAATCAGCTGATTAAGGTGTGTTGGTCCTGAATAAAACTCTACAAACTTATTTATTAAAGGTGTGATTTTTTTTTAAATTCCCTGTCAACCAAAATCCAAAATTTAACTTAACACTCTAGATATGTTGGAATAAGCTTGCTGTAAACATGGGAAAACACTAAGATCTATGTGTGACCGAATTTTTGATTTAAAATGATAGGACGGCTTGGTTTTATTTGATCAGGGATAATCTAGGAGCCCTTAACATCACCAGCCCTAGCGCTACAACTATATGATATCACAGAGCAGTTTATCTTAGTACAGTCTGTAGTTAGCTGCTGTCATTGAAAGTTAACACACAGTTACATGCTGTGTTTTTGTTCATTGTATGGTGAATTTCTCTAGCAGCCACAGTGGCCTACAGGTCTTTGAAAGTATCATGACAGAGAGATTTATACCAGAAAAGATTCAATTTAATCCCCAACTTCTGTCTCCCTGCTCTGGCAAAATTGGAGAGGATTGTATTTCTCGTGAGTGGGTGTGGCTTCAGCTCATTCAACTGATACGCAAACTTTCATTTTCATGATTTTGAAGCTTTTTTTGTAAACTTAGAGATATTTGTCATGACTGAAATTTAGCCTGGTGGTTCATAACACAGTGGCCTGCCATACAATAAACCAAAGATAAAGATTTTTTTTATGACTTTACAGGGACTTTAAATATTTCACAAATCACTTCAATTCTGATTCTGTGGATCACGAATCAATTTACAATTTAAACTGATTCACAATACATTAATTATTTCTCATAAAGAGGTGATAGTTTCAGCATATGATCAAGTCTAATGTGCATAAATGGGCTGTATGTTATTGTTTATTATAAAAGCTTAATAAAATGTGCTCAAAATTATGCTTTTTAGCATATTTGTAGCCTTTTTTATCATCTAATTGGAATGATTGCATAGAAACTTGTAATTTGTGCTTAAATTTCAACATATTTCAATATGAAAAAAGGTACAAAACAATCATTAGTTTAAAGCATGTACTGTTGATGATGCTGTAGGAGAGCAGCTGTTATGTTTTCACAAGTGACCGTTTTAACTGGTGACTCTTGCCTTAAAGTATAAACGGTTACATCATTGTTAAAACACTCAGCATTTTCTGTTATGTCTAAGATCTGTTTAGGAGATATGAATTCATCGTAAAACTAGAAAAAGGGCTCTTAAAGTTTTCGATATCTGTTACTAATCCACACGCATTTGTTTAGTCACCAGTTAACATGGTCACTTGTTAAACCATAACAGCCGATAGGTGCACAACTCACTTCACAAAATACACTGATAGACAGCGTATGAACCCTTCCTGAAGCATACTACGTTACTTTAGTTTAGCACAGTAAGCAGATACGTTGGGTCAGGCTTCCTCTTACCTGGGGTTGTAGAATCCACAGTGGGTCTTAAAACATTTCTCTCGGGAAGACAGACTGAGTAACTTAGGGCTCCGTAGACATTACCAATACTGGCAGTTAGCACTGCTAATGCTAACAGTGCAACTAACAAGCAAAACTTGCAGCGGGTCTGTGGCTGAAAATACACTCAGGATGTAAAGTACCTTTAAAAAGATTGATTATTGGACATAATGAGTTGAGAAGAACTGTAGACATTAATATATGCAATTCTGACATGGATTGTTTTGTTTCCGGCACCGCTGTCATTTGTACATATGGCTTATATTTACCTCTGATATATCAGTTGTAAATATCTAAAAAAATCATATCTTTCAATACCAATAATTGACTTTTTAAAAGCTGATATTTGCTGATATTTGGCTCAATTTTATGCTGATACCATTGTGCATCTTTAGTGAGGATGAAGTCCAACATTTTGTGTCATAGTCAAGAGCACAAAGGTCTCTACCTAAAATATGTGTGATACCAAATTTCAGACTTTATTCTCTAACTTTCAATAATACAGCAAAAGAAAAGTAAGGTCATATTTTTAAATGATTTACTGCTCATTAAAAAACAACAATGTATTTGTTATTATGGCTGTAAGTAATGCTTGCTCTCATTATAAATTAATTTGTCCTCCCATTTTGTACAAAACAGCTATGGAAAAAATACCCAGTTTATCTGTTTTACTTCTAAAGATATGTGCATAAAACAAAGAGGAACTTTCTTCTTTTTTTGCTGAAGGAGTGAATTAAATAGGAGCAGATTATCTTAAATACAGAGTTTAATTCTCTGCTGTAAAACTTTGTCTCTTTTAATTTTAGAAGCTGTTGTTTTGGGCTTTTCTTGTCCAAACTTAAAGAGTTGCAATTCAACTGCCATACCTTTGATAGGTGGCCATTATGTAATTAGATTAAATCAAATAATTGATTGATCTAATCAGTCTGAAGTATCATAAAATGCAACACTGCAAATATTAACAATGAAAACAATTAACTCATACTTTCAGTTCGACCGGTGAAGAAAGAATCTAATGACTGAGACTCTGCTGCTGCCAGGAGCACGTGCCAGATATCAAATGTGTCGCACTGACTGTATCAATGCATGCTATTCTTACTTGTTTCCTTGTAGAGTAAGCCAAATCTTCCACAATAGTACCTCATCTGAATTCTGTCATATCTGCAGAGTGATATCTGTTTTCTCTGCAGGTGAAGTTTCACTTGAACACAACTCATTCTCTATACTTTCTTTTCATGGAAATGGACAGACGGAGCTCCGGTGATTGCTCAAGCAGGGCTTGCCGCTCTCTGGCTATTCCATTGTTCTGTCACTGTCAGTTTGTTTTGCCATTTGACATGCATGTCATTTGCATTATGCATATCTGGAGTACCGCGCTCATTCCCTCACCCCCCCCCCCACCCCACCCCCCACCTCTCTGTCTCGCTTCTTTCTCTCTTTCCTTGATATTCCCTGATAACTGATGCTATTTCCTGTTTTCCGGTTTCATGTATTTTTGTATTTCCTGCATTTATTTAAATATGTGGTGTTTGCAGAATGTGGGATGTCTTAATAAAATTTAAACAGGAAATCCCTCAACAATGATACTTAGTTGTTATAATGGAAATGTTGCAAGTAAACATGATTGCAGCTCAAAACGGCTCACTATAGATGTAAAACAGATCACAAGCATGAACATTCTGACTACTTTACACATGAAATTCATGTTATTCCACAGTATGTGCCTGCTTTCTAAATGAATGAAATAAACAATAATCAGATAACTTGAGCATTTCATAACAAGTGCTTTTTATGATTTTAGTTACAGTTATCAAGCAGTGCAAAACTGAGAATGTAATCATGAAGACTTCGAAGTACAGAGTTGCTCCTAGAGATGGAATTCTAAGAAAATGCTTAGAATCATCAAATTTTCCAAGAATTCACCCTCAAAGTTAAGGCTAGATCCTGGTAAAGATTAAAGTTACTCTCAAAGCATGTTAGCACTGGAAAATTCACCAAAGAGTACTGTTATGAGTGAGGAGGACTTTTAAGAGGCTAAAGAGTTTCCCATAGAAAATGGAGAAATTTCCTCCAAGCATTAGATGAAAAGTGTTCTTTATGAATCATGGACTGGAACAAACCAGAATTATATTTTGCACACATTTCAATCTATTTGGACTTTCTTCATTGCAAACTGAAGCATGAATGATAAGTTCCTCTAATGGGGTTCACGCCACAGGTTCATCTAATCACTGATTAAAAGCTCTTCATAAGAACTACCAGCATGTGAAGAACATTCTGTTCAGATGAGCATGTGTTGTTAAACATGTAGTTAGCTTTACACTTTTAAAGTTTGGCTTGCTACTTATTCACCTGAGATGTTCATTTCATGAAACAGAGTTCATAATTACACAAGTTCTGACAAGATTGTATAATTATGCCAAATTATTTTACACTCCTATGCCCATTATTACTGAGGGTGTAATTTTGTGCTTTTTTTGAGGGGATTTATAAATCACTGCTCTAAAAAAAATGACATACCTAGCTTGGTGGTCATCCATGCCCCCTCACTAAGCTAAAACTATTCTGCACTTCCTTTCTCAGAGTTACTCTGATCATGTTTCTAAATCACCTGTAAGCAAGAATGCACAGATGCATTGGTTTAACATCGGTATCAGCCGATATCAGCCTTTTTGACAGATATCAGTCTTCAGTAAATATTGTAGGCAGAACAGATCTTAGTTGCAGATTCTCTCATAACAATTTAATGCTGGCGTCTAGCACACCGAACTGCAGATTTAGAGGACACATTTGTCATTGGCAGAAGATGTGACCTGTTGGATAAACTCTGATCTGTTTTTATGATCAGTCATAAGGGAAACGGTGGTCTTCTGGAGGGATTACACCAGAAGAAGAAATGGAAAAAATAGTGATGTTCTCATCTGAGTAAACACAAAATATAACTGCCTTTATCCAACCAGTCTAAAGCAAAATAGTAATAAGCAACTAGAAAAGCACTCGGAGAGCACAGACCTCTGCCATTAGCCCTACCTCCCAATAGTGAAGAATCCTTTAAAAAATCCCTGGATCCAGACAGTGATCCAGATCACTCCTAAAATCTAATCAGTTCCTCCATATGCCATTTGTGACATTTCCTGAAAATTTAATCAAAATCCGTCCTTAACTTTTTGAGTTATGTTGCTAACAAACAAACTAACAAAATAACTAAGTAACAAATTAACAAACCCTGCCGATCACATAACCTCCTTGGTGGAGGTAATAATAAACAAAGTCACACTGTAACAGTGCAAATTTTGTTTGTAGAACATTGCTTACATAGGCAGGGCTAGCACCAGTGGCCTTCAATCCTCTTTACTCCTTCCTGAGCTGAATAATGTAGTTTAATGTGAGTTTAATCTGACAGAGCCTCTGTACAGCTTTATTCCCATTTTGTAGATCAAAATAATTCTGAACCACGCTGTTCCTCCAAGATTCAAACTATGCTATTGCAGTAAGCACTTATTATGGAGTAAAGAGCACTGATGGGGTATTTGATCTGGATTGTTGGTCTAACCTGAAAAAAAAAAAATGTTAAAAGCAGTTTAACCGACTTTTAATTCTGGTGTTGTTTAGGAAGGGATTAGAATTTAACTGTTTAGCTGGCTAATTGCATGCATCCTTCTAAAACAGTTAAAAATTGGCCAAGATATTCAATTAGTGCTGGGGTAGACCAGTTATTAGCCTAAGTGATTATTCAGGGCCAATTATCAGCATCTGTGTTTTATTTTACAGAAAAGAAATGGATGAAGTTAGTCAATCATAATTGTGCTACATTGGTTCCACTGAAAAGAGAGTCTTCCCCTCTGACTTTATCTCAACAAACGTCCTGTATACAACAGTTTGATTGGCTAGATGTCACATGAATACCAGTCAGTCTGTACTCAATCCTTGGTGCCGCTGACATGGTGAGCGTATCGCATCACTTCCTGTTTTCCTGTTTCTACTTTGTTCCTCTGTGTGGTTTCTCATGCTGACAGTTAAGGAAGTTTTATTTTTCTTCATTTTTCGGATCATGTAATTTTACTTTTGCCAAATTAAGTACTTTTTTTGTCACAATAAATGCATATCAGTTTCAAATGTCAGTTATCAGTCTCATGATCGACTAATAATCGGTATCAGTCCTGAATCAGTTGACCCTTAATCAGTGCATCAAGCCAGGATTCCTTGTTATGATATTTGAGCTAAGGTAGAGTTCACTGAATCTAAAGCTCAGTCCCATTCTAACTTCTACCCCTGTACCAATTTTAAGTCCCCCCTTGAAACGGGCTTACAGCAGGTGGTGATGAACCCTTCCCCTACAATAAAAGAAAACCTTACAAATTCCTGAACCACTAATTGTAGTCATTGTCAGCATTTACTTCAACAGATGCGACAACAATACCAAACATTTCTACTATGAGCAACTTAAAAAAAGGGTGCTCAAGATCAAAAGGACCATAAAGCATAAAAGCAATGCTCAATATTGATATAAAATTGCTGTTGTAGTTGTTGAATCTTGCTAGTGATTTGCAAGTCAATCTGGGAGATTTCCCATAACACCCTGTCTTAAGTGAGCCTCTTGAAAATCTCTGTTTGAATGCCCATGTAGCCCTAGCATTTCACCTGACCCATCTACACCAACAAGAATAAGGACACCCTACTGTGCTGGGAACATGCAAACATAGGCGTCAGGCTATAGGGGCAAGGTGTTATTAGGACTGATCCTCAGAATGTTTGTGAATAAGTGCCCTGGTGTCTGCTGAGGTGAAAAAGAAGACTGGTTTGCTGTAGCTCACCTGTTCAGCGTCTTTACTTCAGTCTACATGTCTTTGCTCCACAAAGAAAAAATAAAAACCACTAAATATTCAAGTTTTATAGCTTTATAGTGTGAAAGTGCTATGAACTTAAGCAGTGTCAGTGAATACAATGAGATTTAATTAAAAATGCATTCTCAGTTGACTTTACTCCTGCAACATTTCGCAAAGGTCTGCAAAAATCTTGTTAAATAGTGGAGAATTTCAGCTACTGTATTTAATAAGTTGGGTGTATTTTGTGAAGTGAGTTGTGCACCTAATATCTAACTCAATGTTTAAGGCCTCAGGGTAATTTTTTTGCAAATCATCAGTTTAGCTCTTTGTATCGAGTTACACACAATGAAACACTGTTGTGAAAATTGGACTACGGCAAATGTAAAATACTGGAGTCTGTAATCTAATTAACCTTAACAGGCCTTGGTTTACCACCCAGCTTGCCTCCAATGCATGTGGTGTGTTTGTGCGTGTTGGTGTGTGCGTGAGGATGTGTGAGTAGTGTGTATATGAATTAATGTGTTATTCTCCGAAGCATGGAGATGGTGTTATTCCGTGCTTCCCAACTGCTCCAAAGTCATTATGGACTCTTGTAGACACATGCAGCCGGTGGTGAGCGGATCCGGTTCAGTCTGTAGAAAAACTGTAATGAGCAGTGAGACTGGCAGATGAGTGTGAGTGGCTAGCAGAGGGAGAAGGGCAGATTCATCAGGGATGATTGCCTGATGCACACTTCTGGTTTTTTGATGTGAAGACCCTGCTAGGTTACCATGGGGAGAATAATTAGCTTTGGCTGGATGCAGATGCGAATGAGCGGAAGAGATGGGAATTTTCTTATTGAGCTTACTTTATGATACTTAGGATGATGCAAATGGGTGTGCTTGTGTGCACAGAGATACACATACAAATGTATGCTCTTCCTAGAACACATGCACACAGACACTACCGGCTCATTCTCTTCTATTTATGGCCAGGAAATGGGAGTAGTGCGATGTCTGGTTGAGCTGAGTAACACTATTCTGTCACACATAGGTTTGACATCAAACACAACTGACAAGCCTATCCTATCCCTCCCCACCGAGTCATCACCATGTCCCAAAATCACATTATTGTCACTGGGAAGCCAGCAGAGACGGATGGTGAGTAGGGGTGTTGATTCCAGCCTTTGGCATCTACAGTATGCTTGAAAAGGCAAATAAAGCCATTTGGCAAGAGCTGATTTCTTGTCATTTCAAAAATACACAGAATGCGTGTGGCATGCCATTTGGTTTTATATTTTATCTAAAGCTGCTTACAGCGACATGGATACGCATGTGGTTTTTTTTATACGACAAGGCCTAGTGAATACTGAAGCTGGAAACTCCTGAATGCTAACGCCACGCTCTAGTATTTGCAACACACGGGACCATATCATTACCTTTTTGCCCTGGCAGGCAGTAAGCAGCTCTAGCTTGGTAAGCTCCAGTGTTACATGGAAACAGGCAGGCGGACAGGCAGGCAGGCAGTGGTGTGGCTGTAATAAGACCTGTGGCCAGCGCCACTGCCAAGGCTAGCTGAGGTGGGGTGAGAGATGGTGCCCATCCCCTACATGCCCTGCTCTGCCATCTGTCACTGGGCAGGAGCGGAGCTCAGGGAGGGGTCTGAATCACCCTGGTTGTTTTCACCTAGACAGGCCACACTGGGGCATGCTGTCTCTTTGTACTCCTTTCAAGCTTTGGCTCAATTCAGGCCCACTGGCAAAGCACCAATGAAAACTACAAATATACTTTTCAATATCTTGATTCAGTGGTTCAGTGTAGATTTTTTTAATGTTATGAATTAAAAAGTTTCATGAAGTGCAGTGATAAAATGAAAGCAGCATGGGCCATTACACCAGCATCCTAACAACACTGGAGACTTTGGCTGATTAGAAAAAACTATTACAAGTTGAAATACTATAAATTCTCTGGCTTCAGCTTCTCATCTGGGTGTACTTTCTGTTTGTCTTTGACTTGTTTTAAAATCACTCTGGATAAATTGGGGTTTTATACTGTTAGTTGGACACAAGAGAGAACTGATGACATCAGATTTGGCTTTCACAGACCATGATGGACATTTAGTACAAATTAAATGATGAATCAACATCCCAGGCACAAATCTATTCCTGTTATGACCTTTCAGTTTCCACAGCCGGTAGTGTAGCATGATATGACACAGTACGTGCTGTCTCTTTAAATGTTCTCAGAGTTGATGTTTGACTCTGGACAAAGGTTGTCACTTAATTTTTGCCAAGGCGCCTGGTTATGTCATTTCCTGGCTGCCGGTGTGCGTGCAGGGAGGGGAGGGATGAAGGGAGGAGAAAAGGGGTCAAGCAAGCTTGTGCGTGCACACTGCTATAAGCAAGATGATCTTGCTCAGTTCGTGTGCATTGCCAACAAGCATGCAAAGTACAAACATCCACATACATATGCACATGTCGTGCCGGCGAGAACACGAACATATATATACAAACATACCGCCAGAGAGATTGGAAGAATGCCTGAAAAAGTGCTATACAAGGTCAGAAATAAAAGATGTTCCTGCTGATTCAGAGTCAGTGTTGATGAGCTCACTTTCACAAACACAATCGCAACAGAAAGTAGGCTACCTCTCCCTCCCCTTGTGTTTGTGTGTTTGTGGGTTTGAGAGTGAGTAAAGTGGCTTTCAGTAATGAGTGATTCATGAAAACTGACAGTTTATCACCTTGCAAGCAGAGAAGCTGATGGATTAAAGACAAGTGGTATCAGTTCTATGAAATAACGTCCTTATTTACTTGATATGGGTTTCTGAAAACAAGTCTGCATTCTGTATTTGTTTTAAGCTCTGCGGAAGGAAAACTACCATTATGAAGGCAAAGACTCCCGCAATGATTAAGCAAGGAGTGCTAATGGTAGAGTTACTCATTCCTGTCCCCGTCTCTACCATCACCCTTCATTATGCCACACTTGCAAGGTTGACATTTGTCTTGTTAGCTGCTTGGAGCAGGACACAGCTAGCTAAATAGAGGTCAGTGTTCGACACAGTTGCAGATCACAACAAAAGGCAGGGAGCGCGAGATCCAGAGGAGAGAGTGAACGTTGCGGAAGCAGCGATGCTACAGTCTTTGTCGGCTGCGGTAGGAGGAGAAAAAAGAAAGAGAGCTGGGAGCCGCCGTGTGTCTTTGAATGGGGTCAGAGCATCATGGGGAATAATGCATTCCCCTTCTCTTGCGCCAGGCGCTCCTTCCATTACGGCTGGAGAAGAGACATTGTGTCCACACTCTGATTACCACTGATCCATGCTGATGACTCTGTTGGCGGATTATCTCAGTTAGTATCAGCCATCTGTTACTGTGTGTACGTGTGTGTGTTTTTTTGTGTGTGTGTACGTTGAAAGGGGCGAGGAGGAAAGGGGCAGGAGTGAGACGCACAGGGGGTTGAATAGTTTGAAGCTGTGACACACACACACTTCTAAAAGCACATGCATTGGCAGCCTTGTGTAAAACCGCTGCACGCGTCACCCTGCACCATTACATACACGCAACGCAGACATACAACACCACAAAACACGCATGATGTAAGGCCAGCTACCACGCTGCACAGGCCATTACACCACCAACAAATGCACGCTCTCTGTTCCTCCTTTATTCTATCTGCCCTCCTTTCAGATGATCCAGACATGTGAAGGCTCCTATATGAAGGCCACATACACGCATAAAACCGCAGAGCTGTTTATAGCTACACTATCTCCTGAAGGGCCGTTGCATCCAGCAGCTATTAGCTGCATGCGTTGACAGCTGGGTGTTGTGGTATATTTGTGGACGTGACTCTGAATTCGGCGCTGGAACACATCTTATAAATCATAGTTCAGCCATTAGCATAAATTCTCCCTCTCCTTGCATCTGCGAGACCTGCTGTTTCTGGTTGCACCGCTCCGTGTTGATTGGTTGCTGTTGTTCGAGTCAAATTGATTTAGCCGTTCACAGAGATTATAACGCTCGCCTTATACCGTCACTGTGGTGTGCCGTTAATTACCTATAAAATCAAGCTAATTCTGATGCTAAATCCATTTTAATTTCTCATAATTAAGTCAGGATTGGATCCTTAAATACCTTGGCGCTCCATTATTGTTGCAATCATTGTTGTGGCTGTGCATTTGGTGCTACATTGCTGAGCTCAATCTTATTATTGTTATTAGATTTAATTGCTCTAAGTGATCAGTTTGTAGTTGTTGGAGGAGGATGGACTTGCCATGCAGTCTTTCTTTCCTCCGCCTGCTGTCCTTTCCCTCCATCTCTCATCCCAGAACGAGGCCCTTTGAGAGATTGTGTGAGATGAGAAGAGATGAGGGGGAGGGTAACTCTGCTTTACACCTCTGCAAAAGGAGGGATTGCTTTTTTGTTGTTTGTTAGGGAGGAAATCAATTCTGTTCACATCATCACGTTTTGACAAGGCGAGACATTAAGTGCAGATATTGAGAAACGACAGGAATGGTTTACAGCCTGTCCTTCATCTCCTGCGCTCTTTCCCTTTTCTCATGTCTTTTACCCCCTCACAACAATATCAGAGTGCATTGTCTAGCTTATCCTTTTCCCCTTCAGTCTTTCCATCTCTTTCTCTGTCTTGTTTTTTTCCCTTCGCTCAGAAAAGGTAGGGAATGATCCGCTTCACTTACCAGCTGACACCACATAAGCTCGCTCGTCCTCTGAGACACGAGCCTTTTGTTTTCCTGTGCATTATGATAATTATGAAGGGCCACAGCTCCTCTCCGTTTTCATCACGCCTCTAATGATACTTTACATTTTGTGTCAGACGCAAGAATGAAAAAAAACACTCCTTTTTCTCATCAAGAATCCTTTTTCATGTTTCTTTTCCACCCTAACCTGACATTTAAAAGGTGACAGGCGAAGTTAGGGTGCGCACAGTGTGACAGCCAGTCATGCAACAAAATGTGGCAGAGTGGTAAGAGTTTTTTTGGCTAACATAACAGCTAAACACTCCATCTTGGCTCAGCCAGAGATTCATTCTTGTTACAAGAATGTTGCATTAATTTTTTGCCATTTGGGTGGATAATTTGTCTCTTTAACCCCCGTCCTGTCACCCTGCATGAGAGGCCCTTCTTAGGACCTTTGACCTTGCTCATAATTACACAACCACCATCTTTTTTTCACTGCAGCAATGGCAGTCACGGCTACCCAAGTCCGATGGCACACCAGCCTCCTCCCCGTGGACTGCAGCAGGTTTTCTTGTCATCCTCCCTCTCCCGCTCTCCCTCTCTCTCTCTCTCTCTCTTGTCAGTGTTGCTCCTGGCGAAAGGCTGATACTTGATATTCAGAGGATAGCAGCTTTTGTCTCAGAGATTTAATCAGTGGCTCTGCTCCCACTGCAGAGGAGAGAGAGGGAGGGAGGGAGGGAGGGTGGCGGAGGGATGGCAGGAGAGAGAAGGAAAGAGAGATGGAGGCAGAGACTGTTTATGTGTAATGACACAATAACAAAGCCTGCCTGTAAAACACAATCTGCAAACTGTGCTTTTGAAGGGGATTTTCAGCCCTGGATTAGTGTCAGGCAGAGGGATACGGAAAAGGAGAAGAGAGAAAAAGAGTCAGGTTGATGTGATAGACAGGGGAGGTAATTTTGTGTGTGAGTGTGCGTGCAGTGGGGGTTCAATTGTGAAAGTGTGCGTTCATGTGTGTGTGTAATTTCATGTGTTTTCAGACTGTTTTGTATTTATTTAGCAGCACAAGTTAGCAGCTGTGTGGGCACAGCCTCATTGTGTTCTCATTTGGAAGCAAAAGGGGATTAAAGTTGAACAATATTTAGCTTCAAAATGAACAAAAATTTCTTGTGAGTTTTCGTTGTCGGTTTGTAGATAATGGCTCTCATGAAGACTCCGTGAGACCGATAATGGGATGTTACTGTGATGGTTAATGCACCCATCATCTAAAAGCCTCTGCAAGTTGCAACTGAAAGGACTCAGGGAGCGATGGATGTTGTCTTTACAGGCCTCAAAGAGCTCTTAAATTTAAATCTTTCTTTTGTCAAGAGGATTTAAAGTGATCCTGGTTGTCAGACACATATGTTCATATTCGTGTGAGAGTTTGTTATGCTGCCTGTGTATGAGAGTGAGAAGTAATGACAAAAGAAAGGGGAAAATTGCAGTTTCTTGCTGACCTCTGTCACTCCATACATCCTGTTTTACTTTCAGCAACCACTAATGCTATGACTAAAAATGTTACTTTTGTCCTCGAGGAAATCTAGACTAAAACTGGCTTTGAAAGATCTTTGATGACAAAAACTCTTCTGAAAAGTGAGTTTAGTTTTGGGGTGCAGATGGCCTAGTGCAGGGATGTTCAAACCTTTACCACCGCAGGCCACATAAAGAGACATGCAAGGATGGTGGGGCCACTTTCATACACCATAAGCTATAGTTGCCCATAATTTTAAGGATTTTGGGGTGTCTAATAAGTTTGCAGAGGACCCTCATCAGTCCTGGTTACCATTTGCTCTACATTGGTTATGCTCTTTGCTGCCATAATCCATCAGGGCGTTATAAGTCAAGATATCATCTTTACTTTTGTTGCCAATATGTTAACCATTTACAGTTTTATCTCAATTTAGTCATGAGAAATGGCACATCAATGCATTCTTCTTATCAAAATGTTTGTTTACATAAGTTCTCCCCTGTGCTGAAACTAAGAAGGACAAAACAGTCAAGCATAAGCTTCAAGTTCTAATATGGGCCATATTTTATTTGTAGAATTTGCTGTGACATTTGGACCCCCTGCCGTAGTTTGGACACTCCTGGCCTGGTGGTTAGGTCATGCTAAATGTACACAGGCAGCCTTGGTTCATGTCCGCCCTTTGGCTCTTTCACCATTTCACTCCCTGCACTTTCATCCCTGTCTCTGGTTCTATCTGCTGTCCTATCTTTCTCCGACAAATGAAGCAAAAAAAATCCTAAAACTGGACTAAAACATTTTTATTTAGCTTTCTCAAACTAAAACTAGTCCTGCACACTTTGTGCGATTTCAAATATGCTGGACAATACTGCTATTTTTGATTGTGAAAAAGATATAATACATAGATGGTATGATGGTTTTATCTTCTTGGTTATCAAGGTAAATGCAGAGAATAATGATAGATTTGAAGTGAGTATTTTTCAACTCTAAATGTACAATTATTAAGGCACATAAAAATGTTTTTTTGAGCACTGCTTTCAAAATAACTAAACAGGTTTTTGCATTTTTTGTGATGAATTATTTATTTTTTAATGAAAATTCACAATAAGGATGAATATAGTGTTGTGTCCCATTGGAAACCAGTATACAGCAGAGAGGGATTTTTTGCATACATGTGTAGCAATATCAGAGGATAGATTGATAGCAGGCAAAAAAGGCAAAACCAAGATAGGATTGTCATCCTGCTCTCAAATACATGGACAATTAAAAGGAAATGCACCACATCCCACCCACACCCACTACCCATCCTGTCCCAAGGACCCCATGGATGGACCAGCAAGTATTGAAGCTGTTCATAGTAAAGCCTTAAGAGTTCTGATGTGTCAAACCAATGTTACGTTATCAGGTTTGGCATGGTGCATTTCTGCTGCCCAGCATTCCATGTTAGCAATATCAATAAAATCCATCAACCATTTCTGCACAGATAATAAATGGGGTGGTTTCCATCTGGTTTTAAGTCTTTTGGCAGTGGTGAGGCCAGAGACAAGAAAGGTACTTGTTCAAAGTGCAAATAGCACTATTGTAAACTTAAAGGCCTTTCAAGTGCTACTTAATAGAAAAAGTTGCAGCCCTTTCTAAGAATAATGTAGTTGCACAGTCTATTTTGCGATTGCAATTGTGATCAGATTAATCGTGCATCACTAACTAAAACAAGACTAAAACTTTTAACAGGTAGAAATGACTGAAATGTGACTAAAAGCTGTAAGAAACTAATAGCTTTCAAAAGTAAGACTGCTCCAGAGAGCTGGATTCAGGTAAAAGCGACTGCCTTGTTGCAGGACACGTTCTCAGTTCTAGTATTTTCTCGCATCAAAATATAAACCCTGCTTTTGTTGTGTGGTATCAGAGTCCTTAAAGACGTTGTCCTCTTTCCTACCCCGTATAGAATCAATAGAGGCTGGGAGCCAGTGAGCATGGCTAAATAGAAATATTGTTCAGGGGAAGTGAGATGTGAAAGGAAAAGTGTCAGGAGATGTGTGTGCGTGCGTGCGCTGGCTGGAACATGCTGTGTAGGTGTGCCACTATGCGTTCGTGTGTACGTGTTTAAGCGCGTGTGTTTGCCAGCGTACGGGTGGGTGTGCTTTGCTATTGTAACCCTGCTGATTGGATTGTGTTTGACAGATATGGAGTCTGGAGAGCGGCTGGCCTCCCCTGCGCCCACCCTGTCTGCTGCTCGCACCTCCTCCCCTGCGGCCTCTTCTTCCTCCTCCTCCTCCTCCTCCTCTTCGTCCTCTTCATCATCCCCGGCTCCCCACTCTAAGAGCAGCCTGGCCCCGAGCCCCTCGGCACTGGGATCCACCCTCAGCACCTCTGGTAAGCAACACTTTTTCTTCCTCTGTCGATCTTCTGTCTCTCAAAAAGGCCGTGGTACAGAAGAGAAAAAAACCCCAGCTCATTCTGAAAAACACTTTCCATGTAGCCTTTAAAACACGCCAATGTGTCCTCCTTCAAGTCTCGATAGCATTCAGAATCCTCCTCATTTCTTCACCATGAAAAATGAGTTTCCTCCAGTATTAATTATACAGTTATTTTGCTGCCTGTGTGAATACACCTCTCTCCCAGCTACAAAAATTTTTTTCCTGACAGCTTGGGTTGCAATTGAAAAGCTGCTGCATTAATGAATCCCAAACAATTAGGGGGCTCTTTTGTGTGAGAAACACACACATGCTTCGCCATGTCTCCTGACAACCTTCAGCTCTCTGGCTCCAGCTGCCTCAGAGTCAAGCTCAGCACGACACCCTGCATGTGTGTGTGTATGTGCGTCTCTGTGTATGTGTGTGTGAGAGAGAGAGCCTCTGCCTGCATGATTTAACATTTGTCAGCCACTCAGTGTCTAGTCAGCCCTGTCCAGCATCCATCCTCCTTTCTATGTATTGGTCAAAGCCATTAAGCAAAGAGGAGTGTGTGTGCGCATCTGTTTGTATCTCTGTGTGTTGTTTTCAAAATTTCCCTTGTGAAAGCAAGTGAATCATTTGCTCATGCCCTCTTTCTCCTCATTTCTTAATGTCGTGCTGTGTTTTTTTTCCAGAGGCCTACTCTACACAAACACATATATACTCTTAAAGCAAGATCACTCAGAACTGGAATAGCATGTCCAGCTTTCTTTTTTAAAGTTTATTTCCAAATTTTCCAACTTTACACACCGTCTGTCTGTCTCAATCCCTGTATCAACGCATACATACATTTCCTATTAAAGGGATCTAGTTTTAAGATGCCGTCTAACTGACTTTTGTCTGGTGATGTGGAAAAAGGGTCCTCCTTCAATGTTTACCATTTGTAAATAAATCACAGTTCAATCAAGACCACTTTGTCAAGAAACATACATGATTTTCGGCTATATATATGTCTTTGTGCTGTCATTTATGTTTGGCGGCGTGGCTGTTCTGGGATCCCGCTGCTCTTTCACGAGCCTACTTGGAGCAGAGCTTAGCCAGGCAAGAGCAGTTTAAATAAGGCAGCATGAGAGGGAACAGCCAATAGCGTGCTCAGAACAAATCAGCTGGCTGTCAGCGGATCTCAATAATGTTAGTGCTTGACTCAGTCGCCTTTCTGAACCAATGCTATATGCTCAATAACATGCCTGTGCCAATGCTGAAATGCATTATCCACAGCAGAAGATGTAAAAAAAAAAAAAAAACAATTTTCGCAACTGTAAAGAACGCATTGGTCCACTTTACCTCCAGGGAAATGCCTCCTAAACTGTAGCCATGTCCTTAGTGAAGCTTTAACCACTGGCTTTGTTACATGCATACTGTAGTTTGATTGTGTGGTAGTCGTGCAGTAAGAATTGGTATCAGATTGCATAACACTTCCATTTGGGCCCAATCTTTACCCTGTTTATTTGGGATGTAATGGTTTCAAAATCTTATGGTGCAATAATACCTTCGTAACAAGTCCACGGTGTAGTATTTATTGCTGCAACCAACACAAAAAAACCTAAATCAACAACTGAAGCCTTGGTGAAAAACTGATGTCAGCATTTATTGAACAATTGCACTTTGTGTATTTGCACTAGGCTTAAAATATACACTTATACCTTGGCTCCAGCGTGTTTACTTACCTCTTTAAACCTTCACTGATAGACTTTGTGATCTGTTGAGTCCTTGCACTGCTGTGGGAATGGGATTTGACTTTTTCCTTAAGACTCTTTTGGCCTTGCCAGATTCTGCTCCTCTCACGTTCGCGAGTTTTTTCAGTGTTGTTGATTTTGCATTTGGCTCCTTAGGTTACTCGTATTTCCCATTAAGTGTGTCGCACTTTCTCCTTTCACATTTGTTGACATCGGGTAACCAAAGTGCTTCCACACATTAGATTTAAAAGTAGCTGGGACTTCCACGATCTCAAAAACCTTTCACATGGTTCTCCCTGGCCACTCCTAGCATTCATCATTTTTCATGCTGTTAGATCAAGCCAGCAAGTGGAGCTCAAAGTGTGATGGGTATGCAAGGGTCAGTGGTAACTGTTGTTCCCACTTTTCTTTCCTCTGCTCCACGAAACTATCCTTTTTGCCCTGAAGATCTATCATGTGTCATGTCCAGGACAGTTCTGAGCAATTCTGTCACAGCGATTCCACAAAATTAACAATACCCTTACATCACAGCTGTTTAATTTTGTAGGTCGATTTCCAGGGCAAAAAAATGTGGCAATATTCACAACCCAATAGTAAAAAAAAATAAAGTTTGGCAAGCCTAAACTCCCTGGCTCCTTAGGACCCTCCAGATGTATATCTCCATTCATATCAAGCTTCTGTATGATTGCTGTGTTTTCTTCTGTTCACCATAAGAGGAAAATGCACAATAAAGCCCCTTGTTTTGTCCTTCATCTCCTTAGAGTTGCCCCAAAGAAGATGCCATTAGGAGCATCTCCTCCTTATGCATTATACATCCCTCTTATCCCTCTGTGCCATTACTTGTGCTCAGATTTTCTAGATAAGCGATTTTGGACTGAGCGTCAAATGAAATGCTGAGAGGCAGCCTGTTAGCTCTGAACTTCTGCTGTGCTTCATGGGAATCAGCAAGCATACTCCTTTTTTCATTTCATGCAATGCCTTGTTCACTTTGTGGACAGCAACTCAAACATATATACAGACAGAAAAATAGGCCAAAGGAGTTGACGTCATTTTCTTTGCACTGCTAGATCCAAGTATCATAATTAAGGGAAAAACATCCCCAACCAGGACATCAAGAAAGTGTCAAGTGTATTTTGTAAGCAGGTACATCAGTAATTATGTTCTGCAGAGATATAGTGTCATCACAGGCTCTGCAGGCCTTGATTCAAGGTCCTTTACCGATGTGCCAATAACACTCGATAAAAAAATGTGAAGAACATAAGAAAAAGTGTGTTTATATGTTTCTGTGTGGGTGCATGTGGGTGTGTGTGGGTGTGTGGGTGCGTGTGTGCGCGCATGTGTCATTGATGAGGATATCACTTGGAGAATAAAAGCTGATCGGCGCTCGTAGCGCTCTCTTCTTCGGGGATCAACTCACGGATGCAATTAACTTAAATCTGTCTGTGGAAATTTGATTGACTGCAACAAACAACAAATTAATCCCCCTTCGGCAGCATCCAAACATGAAAAAAGCAGGCGGTGCAGTTTGTCAGAGTGGAGGAAGGATTGAAACAGAATGAGAAAGAGGGCGAGGGAGTGAGTAAGAGAGAGCGACAGAGACACAGAGGAAGAGAGAGAGAGAGTAGGTAATCCTAGGTATGTCTTTCCTGTGCTTCTGTCTCGCTTCAAATTTTGAGATTTAATTATTCGCCTTCTGGAAGCCTGCATTAATATTGAAGAGGCATTTGCAGATGCCTAGAAAGGGAAAAGGGGTGTGCGGGGGAGAGGTGGGCACCCCAGGCATAAGTGAATGCTGTGGCTGGCCTTTCTGGGGGTTGCATTGCAGTCGTTTATCTTCGTATCCGCTAGCTGACGCTGGCAAGGCGGGCTCTACATATTCAGCATATTCTAATGACATTCAAAACGCAGATTTTTTGCTGTCTTGTAGCAGAGAGGGTCCTTGAAGGCGACACAAAGAGCTATACTCTCACACTGCTGGAATGATGGTAAAGCTTTGTTTCTCACCACATAACCACAAACAGTTTGATTCTCACTTAAAAACAGTCTGTGAGATGCATCTGTAGCAACATGTTCATTTAAAGGCTTCCGTCTGTGTTTTGGTATAGCACTCACATAACTGGCCCCTCTGTGTCTCCCTCAGGATAATTAGATCCCAGACTGCATTAGTTCAGAAAACACTGCCTCCAGTGTCACTCTGTTTTACATTTCTGTGGTGTGTGCAAGTGTATATAGTAGTTTGACATTTTCATCTGCACTGTGTACAACACTTTCCTTTTCTTCAGTCATCACTTTTTTGCATGTGTATTACCTGGCTTATGCAGAGGCATCAAGCAGGCCTGCGCTTTCTGAAATAGAAATTGAATTTGCATGAAATATGCTCACACCAAATTGCATCTGACTCTGGGAGGAGGTAATACGTGGCAGTCGCCCCTGCCAGAAATGATTGTGCTCAGGAAAACGCTAGACGATGATGATGTTGATGAAGTATTCTTCTGTGCTGAAATTGAATGCCGAAAGGATAGAAGGAGGTTAGCTTTTCACGCCTTATACACACACTTCTTTTCCTCGCCAACAATATCCACTCTTTGTCACGGCATAGCATATTCTGAAACTGAAGAAATATCAGCACACAAGTAGTTGTATGCAGAGATTGGATTATGGCAGAATTCTCAGTGATTTAAGTGAATGTTTTACTGTATATGCAGAAGAACCACACTGCAGTAACAATCAGTCATGCTCACAAACCGAATGGCTGTCTTTTAAATTTAGGCACTGAGTAAAAAGCTAAATCTGAAGTTAATTCTTACACAAATAGATGTCTGTATTTAATTCTGCTATATTCAGGTGGATAAGAGGCGTCACCTTCAAAAGCTGTTTAAATCTAGTTTTTACACCCTGTCGCTCTACACATGAAAGAGCTCAGCAAGGTAATTTGAGAACAATGTTCTCAGTGTACACAAATAAACATATAGGAAACTAAGAGTGGGGCACTGAGTGGTGCTAAAGGTGCTGTAAACAACTGTCATACCTGCTGTTTATTATCCTCAAAGTTGCATTTAATATAAGAAATGATTTTGTGATATTATGTACAAATCTAAAAATTACCTCTAAGTATTTTTAGATGCTGGAGTTCAAAGATAAATTCACCTCCTGTATGGCATTCATCATTTAATCTCATAATACATGACAGTTACAGTCAGTATATGAAATTAAAGTAGCAGTTTCAAACAACAAATTGACAGTAAATTTGAAAAATCTCAGTAAGAAGAGATGCTCTTTCTCCCTTCACCCTATCCATAGGGCTCTTAATAGGGCTTTCAAAGTGCCCCCTTAAAGGGAGCTACGGTGGATTCCTCAAGCTTCCCCAGATTATCGCCAGCAAACGTCTCAAATCACTGCTTAAAAGAATCATTCAAAAATCATCAATATATAAAAGTCACATGGTGTGGTCCTTGCTAGTGAAAGATGCAACTTTAACAATACACTCAGTGTTAACATATACAGTGGCTTTCAGGGGAGCCCCATTTTCCCATGTGCCCCATTGCGTTCCAAGTCACCTGCACTGCACGTAGATATATACCGTTTAGTGCAACACAGTCAACATCAGAGTTAACAGTCATTCTCAGGGTTTCTGCATATCCTTAAAAAAGCCTTAAATTTGACTTTTAGATTTTAAGGCCATAAAAAGTCAGTGAGTAGTCTTAAATTTTAGACTCAGACATGTCTTTATCCAATCTTTGTTTTCTACATTCATTTATTCCATTTTAGTCCTCCTTTTTTGAGAGTATGCTTGTTGCATATGTTGTGATAAATATCACTATGTCATATATTTATAGATAAGAGTCATCAAATGTGACATAAATCATTCAGTTTGTTTGTGTTCATGACCAAAATCTCTTAAGCCTACATTTACTGAAATTTCATTATCAGTGGTTTAAACCAGATAATTCAGCTCTCTCCAGTGTGCCAGCACACCTAACATGCCTTTGTTTTTTTTGACAGTTTGCCTCACAAAAAGTTGTATTAATTTTTCTCAGCTCAGGTCTTAAAAAAGCTCTGAAAAGTCTTTAAAATGATTTTTAAAAGTGTGTAGGAATCCTGCATTCTGTCACTTCCTTCAGCAGGGAGTCAGTGTGGTCAGTAACCCAACATTTAGGCACAAAAACAACATTTAAAGTATCGTGCAACAAGTCAGAGAAAATCAGAGCATAAAAAACAATCACATGAAACATATCATTATACCTCTAAATCCTTGAGAAAAATCGCTGACTCACTGATAAGTTCGGGTACCTGTGCAATTCAGGGTCATATTTCAGTGTAACGCTACAAGGCATAAATGACCACAGCAGGAATAGATGCAGAATCTGGTTGAAAGTTTGAAATTATTATAATAAACAAGTGAACAAACAACAGTGAGATATGTATGCTATTTGTTTTTAGGAAACTTAATGAACATAAAATAAAATGATAACCGACATGAACTTCGCCCTTTTCAGGATAGGCGAGCTCCCATTTGCTCCACCATAATTCGAACTTTGAATACACTCATTTTCTGTGTTAGAGTCTTTCTTTTAAACCCTCTCTTTGTGTTGATTAAATTTCAGAGAATTGGCAGCAACTCAAACTGCTTATCCGTCAAAAATCCTTAAAAAAAAAGAAAATCCTCTCTCTATTTTAAAGTCTCTGAAAATAACTGACTTAAGAAGTTGTGAAGATAAGTCTACTTGTTGCATTGTGTCATTACCCATTGTGTTGTCACACACAACTATCAGTTCTGGATTTCATTTGAAAACATTTTAACACGTCCTCCTCCGTTTGGATCTCTCCCAGGCCGTCTGTTTGGAGCAGCAGGAGAGCAGCCCTTCATTGGCTCCACATTGTCAAGTGCCTTCCCTCTGGTCAACCACCCAGCCTTCGGAGCCCTCTACACTGCCGGGGCAGGCAGGCCTGAGTTTGGAGGCCTGGGTTCCCTGGGCATGTCAGCTGCTCTGGCTGCCCACCCCCAGCTAGGAGCCCTCTCTGGTAAGATGGGGGACATTTGAATTTCTGGCAGTAAATTGGCTTAATGTGAATGCATCTCTAATCCTCTTCTCTTCTTTGCTCTCCAACAGAGTGGTGGCGAGCTGCTGAAGCCCATGGACGGGGAGCTGCTGCCTTTCTCCCCTCTTTTATCGGCTTCCCTCCTTTCTTTACCCCTCATATTCAGCCCAACCACAGCGCCAGTCCTGTTCAGATCAGGATGCCCGGCAAGAATAGCCATGCTCCGCCTAAAGGTACAGCACGTCCCAGAAGAGCTTTTCATTGATCCTCACGGTTACATTACATTCACTGAAAAACTGGTTATTATGATAGAATTATAGCACAAGAGAAGCAGGTGATATAGGGACATTTGATCAATTTTCAATGAAAAATCGGCATATCTGTCTATGTTTTATGCCAGTGTATGTGTTTGTGAGTTAATGAATCACCCTACTTAGATATAATGGCACTTTGGACAGATAAAAAACATCCCAATCCCCATTTCTCCTCTCCCACTATCTCTATCTGTGTGTCTGCTTCTCTCACAGCCTCAATCCACTTTGTCCTGTGATGAGATTTCTCCTTTTCACGACAGATTTAATGACTTTCAGTCCCCACTTAGTGATTCTGTCAACCTCTCTCTCCCCCCTTTTCCTCCCGTTCCCTCTCGTAATCTCTGTTTCTTGCACTCTTTTAATTTCACAGTATCTTTTAATTTATCTTTTATTATGTAAACCACTCATGTTGGGCTTGTGCCTCGCGCTGCCAGCATGTTTGATGAGATCCACGTATAAATCAATATTTTTATTAGCCTTATTTCATTCTGCAGTTTGTTCCAGATATTTTATTATCCCGTGTAGCAAAGTTTTCAGAGAAGATGGAGCTGATTACTGATAACTGGGGGATCTGGATTGTGTTCTCAGGGGTAAACGGGGCAGTGAATGGCAGCGGGGTCTGTCCTCCCACCACACAATCAGGGAGCTTTTCAACGAGTCCGGCTCCTGTTCAGGCATCGACCAAGCCAACCAAAAATTCAGACGCCTCTAACAGCCACCGTAGTAGCCCTCAGAACAATCCAGCAGAGCTGGTGGAAAAGCCGGTCCAGAAAACTAAAGAAAAGGTCAGTACTGTGACAAGTTTCACTCCTCAGTTTGACAAGGAATGATGTAATATTTACAGATCATGTAAAATATAGTGAAGCTGACTTTGCCCTTTTTTTCCTTCTCTACTCAGAAACCACGAAAGAAGCCAGCAGACACTTTAGGGGGGAGCAACAGTGAATCAGGCACATCCTCAGACAGCACAAGTGACGGGTCCATTAGCAGCGATCTGGAAGACCTGGCAGAAGATGATGAAGACGACGACGATGATGATGAGGATGATGAAGAGGACGACAAATTATCAGACTCTGAGAAGCGGGTAAAGAAAAAATCAAAGGTGAGGACAAATGGATAAAATTTTTGTCATAAGAAACGTACTCTGGGGGCGCAGGTGGTCTAGTGGTTTAAAGTGCGCACCATGTATGCGGGCATCCCAGGTTCAAATCCAGTCCGTGGCCCTTTCCGGCATGTCTCTCCCCGCTCTCTTATCCCTGTTTCTGACTCAATCCACTGTCCTCCTCTATCAAATAAAGGCACAAAAAGCCCAAAATAAATATTTTAAAAAGGGGGAAAAAAAAAAATGAAAACGTACTCTGTGACCAGAATCACTTTCTATTTCCCATTTTACCCAAGGTTTTCCCTCTTTTATCATGTGAAAATAATTATCACACCGTCAGATTTTATTCCTGAAGTGTTGGAAAGCTAATTCAGTATTATATAACATAACAACTCATCTGTTTCAAATTTTATTAACAAATAAGGTAATTGGTGCTTAATTGATCCTAAGTCAGGTTCAGTTTAGTTAAGCTAATTTGGTTCACATGCTCATGAAAACATCAACAATGAACATTTAAAACATGCTAGTAGGCATGGTAGATACCTGTCAATGCCTTGTATGAAACCACACTAAAAAGACACCTATGAGGCAATCCTAGCCCCAGAAACTATTACAGGAAACCCCGAAAATCAGTACTTGAGAAGTAACAAGAAAAATGTACAAAATCGCCACAATTGAAAAATCAAACGTTATCAACAGTAAGGATCTTCTAAGTGTTTTTTCTGTATTTCTGTACAACACAGAATGATTGATATCTTTGACATTTTAATTTCACAAGATCGCAGCTCAGTAAATGATTCAGAACTGGTCATGGGATGTTTTGTACAAAAGAAGATGGAGATAGAGATTTTCCAGTTCGTGTGAACATATCACTTAAAATTATTTATGAAATACTGTCAGAAACAAAAAGTTAATTCTGTGTCATATGACACCCTTAGGACTGAGGCTGCCAGCCTGAATGCATTAATCACAATTTGACAATTTGACTTGATAATTAATGCATGAATTTTTTAAAGTTGCTTTAATTACATGCTTTATCATCCCTTTCAACACACTTTGGTTATGTGTCTGCAGCGTCTCCCTGCAGTCACAGTGATGTAAAATAATTCCACCACTGATCCCCGATGTCTCATTTCATTCTAAAAGTCCTCTGCACATTGTGTTATTAAATATTTCCCTTCTTCCCATTCCCTTATTTTCCTTTTAATCTGTAGCACGTACTGTTTTCGTCAGTCAGTTAATGTCACAATCTTTGATCTACCTGAAGTTCCTTGTTTTCTTTTTGGTCTGAATCCAAATGGGAGTTCAATCACCCTGAATTTAAGGTGGGACAAAAATCCAAAATGAAACAAAATGAGTTTTAAATGATTAAAAAAAGGATGTGTAAACAAACTGAGACTAATCATGATTAAATCATTAATCAGTAATTTCTAAGATTAAATGTGATTCAAAACATGGATAATTTGATTTCCCTATTAAGGAAAAATGTAAAGATATGATCCATATTTATTTAAAAATACTGTTTCTGCTACCATACCATTTAATGTCCATGCTAATTTGTTAGCTTGCTATATTCTCTGTACATCATTTGTTCCCAACCTGGTGTCTAGATCCCTCTAGGAGATGTGCCAAAGATCTCAGCGGGGTCTGAAGCTCTGCTGTTAGAAGTGATCAAAATTATCTAACTTCTAAGCCTGTAGTTAACCAAGAAAAGGTTGGTTGGCTGAAATTATGCCCTCTTATCAACCAGTTGATTGGTTTTTGGGGTATTAAAAAAAAAAAAAAAACACCTGCCTATAGCCTAAGCATATAATTTCCTCAAACACGGCATGGTATCTAATTAGAATCATATAGCCCAAAAATAATCTCACATAATTGTTTTTGTCTTAATTTATAACAATAACTGTTGACAGGACCACTTGTTCTAGCAAATGCAGTGTAATTTTCAGATGAACCAGACAGCATGCAGTGTTTATTTACCAAAGTGAAATGAAAAAAGTCAGCAGGAAGGGACTTTTAAGGACAGTAGGCATCACCTTACGTCTTCTGCTCTCTGTCTGTAACAGACAATAACTTTAACATTTTAACAAGATGATAGAGGGACTTCAAACAATGGATTTGCTGACCAGTGAATTTAACAGAGCAGAGCAGTGATACTCACAGCACCACTTCAATACAAGCATCCTGCATCTTGTGTCAAGTTTAAGAAGTGTTGTTTCTAAGTTGTTTGAAGCATAACTGCAATGAAACAATCAGAAAATCGTGCATTTATTGCCACTGCTGGGTCCTCTTACTACCTGGATTGCCAAACACTTTATGCTTGTCTTTCTAGATTTTGGTCGACTGAAAGGTCGACTAATATTGTGATAGCATACTTAATATGTTTTTTTTTTCTTTTTTTTTTTTTAAGGATCTTTTGGTAAGAACAGGTTTCTAGGCCTTGTGTTTGTCTAGGCATAGGATTTTATCTATGAAGCCAGTTAAAAGTGAGAATTTTTCACTGTAATATATCATTTTTCACGTGGGTTCTGGGGCGCTCAGCTTACTCTGATAAAAGCAAGGAGATCTCCAAGAAAAAAAAGTTGGGATCCAGTGCTCTCCATGTTAGTTTAACAGTCTACATCCCATTTAGTGAGTAGAGAGATGTGAATGAGTGAGTAATTTTGGACACAACCACACAGATGTATTTTTGTGTGAAAGTCAGCAGCCTCCAGGCCTCTCTGGGATCTCTGCATCAGACTGCCCTAGGTGCCCACTGCATTAATTTACTAAAATGATGCCCCAAATATGGAATTAATTGAAAGTGATGGTCTTTGTTCGAACATTATTTTAATATTTCATCTCCTCCTCAGGGTTTGATATCCAGCACTGGATCTGCAAAGACAGACGGACCGCTCTCTGGGGAGCTTCAGGATAAGAAGGTCTCCTCAAACCCCCCCACCCTTGTGCCCTTACCTCGCTCTGCCTCCCCTCCTGCCTTGTCCCAAACCTCACCGCTGGCCCTGCACAGCTCCAGGACCCGGACAGACGCGCCACAGCATCACTTCAGTGTGATCCAGTCCACCGGCCTGGCTGCCAACTCAAAGCCCCTGGCGCTCCTCACTCAGCCCCGCAGGGAGTCTTCGCCATCCTCTTCTCCCATCGCTCTCACCACATCCCCAAAGGCTCTATCCAGCACCTCCTCTCCAAAACCACCCAAACTGCTGCCCTCCTCCTCCCCCCAGCACCTGCCCCTCTCCCTCTGCTCCTCCCCTAAGCCACTCTCTGTCCCCTCTCCACCCCGCTCCACTCTCCCGCCGTCTACCTCCCCGAAATCTTTTGGTTTGACCTCATCTGTGACGAGCTCCAGGAAGTCTTCACTGAAGCAGCCTCAGCACACTGGTTCTGGATCTGCCAAATCCAACAAAAAGAAAATGCTGGAGGCTTCACTCGCACAAATCAATGAGTTCAGGCTCAAACAGGTAAGCTCACCTAATAACACAAGTAAATAATTAATTTACACATACAAGTGGCACACCGCATTTCATATTTACAGAGTAGATGAGACGTGGACACTCAAAAGTGCATAGTCAGCTCTACAGTTCAAAGTTATTCCTAACAAACTGACAGTAATGTATTTTTCAACAAGAGCTGAGTGTGCAGTTTAATTTGCAGTTACTCTCCTCTCTTGTGCTTCATCATTACACCACCATAACCAGACCCTTTTTAATCCGGTGGCCGTTTAGCACATTTATTCAACAGCACATCCAGGCAGCTCACAGACAGCTACAGAACTGTTCGGGTGAAGCTGCACACTTAATTTAAAAATGAAATCAGAGCATTGACTAATGCAGTTGCTCATTCACAAGAGGCTTGGATGATGTATCATAGAAAAACATGTTCCAGAGAGCCTCTTTAAAATGATAACATGGCTGTAAGCAAACTCTTAACTGCTCTGTAGTTGGACATCAGAGAGATTCTTTGTTTCGTGTAGTTCATTAAGGAGGCTGTACTTGTTGAAGTAAACTGGTAGGGCAGTGGGATTGGTCACAAAAACAACAAGACATCTGAGACATTTAGTAATGTTAATAGATATTACCAAGGGATACTTCTATTTGTAAATTTGGTGACACAGTCAAAAATTCCTGTAATCTTGGAAGAGAAAAAAGAATTTGAATACTTTTCAAAAGAAAGGTTACTGGAGTGCTGAGAAAGTCAATTTTGTTCTTTTATTGATCACATATTACCAGCTACCCTGTTAAATATAATTGTTTCAATGCCTTAATCACAGTAATGTAAGTTTAATCTCTTTAGGAAGGCCGGGAATTCCTTAAACTTAGAAGACTTACAAGGACAGCATTGTTCTGGTCGTTTTTTATCATTCATGACTTAATAAGGGAAATTTAGCAAACTTCCCACACTGAGAGGCACTTTTGTTCATTTTATGATATAACGGTGCCCTGGTGTGGTCAACAGTACCTTTTAGTAAAGTGTTTTGATTTGCAGATGGCCCAAATCAATCAACTAATCAATCAATCAACCTTTATTTACTCTCGAGAAATCACTGGGAGGGCAACCCTCATTTACAACAATGTTGAGTCAACTAAAGAGGAACTATTAGAGAAAATTGATAAATAGAAGGAAGTTTAAAGCACACTGAACATAAAGTCTAAACAATCAAGGTAGAATAAGATTCAGCTTAAAAATTGGAGTCACAAATGGACTAAATGCTGTTTAAAAAAGTTCAAAGTATATATATATATGTACAGTGCTTAACAAATTTATTAGACCATCTGTCATATTTGTCACAAAGACCATCCAGCATCATGAAGTGCTTTTAATGTGAACTCTTTCACTCTCTCCATGTTTTAACATTTTGAACAGGAATGAGGAATTTCAAACTGAATTCACCCAAATTTGAGCCGGCTCACTGGGCTTCTCTGAGAAGTCAGAAATTAATCAAGCATAACATTCAAGCACTAAAACTCATTTTTCTGTTCAGGAATGCAAGAAAATAACTACAATTTGACATATTAATCAAGAAATATTTACGTGCTTTACTATTTGTCAGGTTTTTTTTTTGTAAATCAGTAAATTTGAAAATTAATGATAACAATAATAATTATATTTTAGCATTAAAAATATCATTTGGGTTAAAGAGCTTTTACATATTGGTGTATTAACCGTTGCAGAAACATAAAAACTGATTTTGGTAATTACCAGCGCTGTTAATAAGGGCAGCTGTGGCAGAAACCTTATTTTGGTTAGGGTTAGGGTGGTCTAATAAATTTGTTAAGCACTGTGTGTGTGTATATGTATATATATATATTTATATTTATATATATATATATATATATATATATATATATATATATATATATATATATATATATATATACAAGAGGATATGCATGCATATAGAATGTGAGGGTAAAAAAAAATAATAATTCCAAAATACCCAAACGACAAAGGCTGATCTTAAGCAAATGCTGTAAATTGTTAAATGAGCAATGAGTAGAATTAACAAGCTGTCTTAATCCTACATAAAGCCTTTTTCTTCAACATAGGGTCTTAAATCCTTAAGGATATCTTTTTGACTATTATCATTAATTAATACTGAATGACCTGGTGGCAGATACATCTAAATTTGGATGTTCTGCCTGCTTTATATATTTTATGACTTTCTTTATGTATCATTGTGTTTTTCTGTTAAGTTTCTTATTGTCTGTGAGAAACTTAGTGAGTTGTGCTGCTGCCTGTTTTGCCAGGAATCTCTTAAAAAAGAGAATTTTCATCACAGTGATGCATTCCTGGTAAAATAGGAGCGAAACAAAACATTTTGAAAAATGTAGTTATTGTAAATATAATATTTCTCATTAATTGTAAAATATTGTGATTACATAGACTTTGAAATTATTGAAACACAATGCTGTAATTTTTACCACTAACTATTATTGCCAGAGCTTAATGAACATTAGGAATGTCAAATCCTAAACCCAGCACTCATTTGTCAATAATTTCCTCAAGACTGGTAGTAAGACTAGTTTCCCACAGTTTCATTTTGCACTTATTAAGATTTTTAGCAGGTTGTTTACCTACCTGCTTATTTGATGATGTTGCAGATAGCATATGCTATTTCCCATGTTTATTTACGTGGGATTGCGCCTTTTAATGTTTTGCTCTGGTGAACTTTGCCTATCACAGTGGCTTAGCTGTAGTTTAACCTTAAAGTCTCTACTTGTCAAATGAGTTGTAATGAGTTCAAACCTCCTTTTATGACTAGCTTGCTAAGTCTCATAATCTATGATGTCTTGTGGCTCTCTCTGTACTTTAAGTATTTAAAGGTTTTGCCTCTTTTACAGTGGTTACAGTAAATCTGCTGCTGCTGTATTTATTAGTCCGTGGATGGTTAATGCTTTTAGTTTCATTACTGTTCTTAAGCATGCTTTGCATCTGCAAAAATGCTGCTGTATTATTTATGTTCTTCAATTGCTGCAGATGAAATAGAATAAAAATTGCCATTTCCTTGGTTCCACTGCACAAATTCCCTTCCCTCAGATGAAATATGAATGATAGCACAATAATCAATAAGCTAAACCTTTTGAGATCAGCTTATTCTGTGAAAATCATTCCCCCTTTCCTGTTTTACCAGTATAGAGAAGTTTACAACGAGCTAAATTCCCCCTGTGGTTTCAGCACTGTTACTGTATTTCATGGTCTGTGAAATTGATTTGTTTCACTTCATATCACATCTAGTTGAAAGTGCAACACTGAAGTCTAACCTGCCTTTGCTTAAACACCGATTGAGCCAAACTTGTCATCAGTGTAAAAAAGGCAAACATGGCCAGCTGCAGGATGATAATGATGATGGAGCTTTTCAAACAGGCAAAGGAGTAATTACATTTTTAGAGAGAGACTCACTGTCTATTTTTGTGAACTTGGCCGAGTACAATGCCTTTAGTTATTGCATTTATGTTCTTTTTGTTTCTCAAAAAAGGGCTTCGACACAGTTAACTGTACCAGTGTTCACTATTGTAGTTTTGTCACCTGCTCAAACAATCAACAGTGATTCGAACTGACAGCTAGAGCAGCTCCACTTTGTCCTATTTCTTTTCTTATTTTGTTCCAAACCTTTCTTTGTTCCTCCTGCTCTCCCTCCCTCCCCCTGACTCCCTGGCTCTCCTTGTCCTCTCCGTCTCTCCTCCTCTATTCCCAGACTCTCATGTCCCAAGGGCAGACGTTCCCAGCTGAGCTAAAGAAGCAGCAGCAGGGGCCAAAAAAGTCTCCTAAGAGGACGTCTCTGTCTTCATCACCACTGCATCCTGCTCCTCCTCCCCAGAACAATCACTCCAACCTCTTCCTCTCGAGTGCCCTGCTGGGGCTCCCTGAACCCCATCACCCTAATGGAGTCATCCAAAGCACCACTCAGGACGCACCTCTGGCCCTCATCACCAAACCTCGCAAAGACTCGGCCTCCAAAGGCAAGTCCCCTCAGTGCGATACGGATGCTGGGTCCATGCCTGTCAATCTGAGCACAGGGGCGAGCAGAACCCAAACAGCCGCCCACGCTGGGGCTCCGTCACAGCCCTCCACTACCTCACCCCATGCAACAGGCCATGGATCCAGAAAGAACAAGACCCCCAAGGGAAAGGGACAGACACCAGGGCAGGGGCAGGGACAAGCAGACCCTTTAGCTGCCTGGAAGGGCTTCTCTCAGAACCACCTGGTCCAGTCTCTGGTAGACTTGTTTCGTGGAGGAGAGTCAGGGATCGGGATCCCTGGAGTTAGTATCCCCGGAGTCGGAATTCCTGGAGTGGGGATCCCTGGGACGTGTAACCCCACAGCTGGTCTCCCGGCTAATAAGGAATCTGATGACTCTGCAGATGACGATGATGATGAGGATGACGACCTTGAGGAGGAGGAGGATGAAGAGGACTCAGATGATAGTCTGTCAGGTAGTATCTTCTATCTACAAAAGTGACCTCAGCTTTTTAATAAGCTGGTATATTACTCCATTACCAAGTCATTTCCTGGTAAAACACACACATGATTTGCGGCTATAAATATTTTATCATCAGTTATTGATTTGCGCTCGTTCCTGTTATTTAAGTTCGATGGTGTAGCTGTTCTGGGATCCCCATGCCCTTTCACGAGCCTATGTGAAAAGTATTATGTAAGAACAGCACACGTTCCTGCTCTTCCTATGTCATTGAGAAAAGCCTAAGCCAGGGAGAGAGCAGCAAACCTCAGCGCAGAGCAGGCATCAGTGACAACAGAATGACATTGATTAAGTCAGAAACAGAATAAAGGAGGAGCTGGGGTAGAGGAGGGTTGCAAGAGCAGCTTGCTGAGAGTGCAGCAGTGCATAGCCAGGGCAGAGCAGTTTAGATAAGGCAACATGAGAGCGATTAGCCAATAGCTTGCTCAGAGCAAATCAGCTGGCTGACAGCAGATGAGGGCTTGCGTGAGATCAGCTAAACTCAGTTATGACAGTGCTTGACTCCATGGCCTGCCTGAACTAATGCTTTATGCTCGATTTTTTTATGTAGGCAAATAAAATCAGCAAATTCCCCAAGTGAGATTTCATTATGACAAAATTAAGATGTAAAAACAATAAAACGTGCTTGATTGATAGCAGTAACTGTATGTTTGTGCAAAATAACCGGTAATTGAGTAATTATTTCAAGTCAGAGTCACACAAGGATCTATCCAAGCTCAGTTGTTTTAAAAGCCCTTTTAGTTAATACAAACTCAGTCACATGCTAAAAAATCAGTAAATTAATCAGACTTCTTGTGGTGATTGGAAGTCTATAAAATTAAAAAAAAAAATAAGAATAATAATCCTCACCAATTTGTGCTATTCACTTTCTTCAGAGTCTGACACGAACTCTGACAGCGACATCTCTGGAAAGAAAGTGAAGGAGTTAAAGCTGCTGCCGTCTGGATCATCTAAGAAGGAGATGACTCCCCGCAGGCTAACCAAAGGCCCTGAACTACTGAACACCTCAACTAATCACACCGCCACCAGCTGCTCTCCCCTCAACCTGCAGGTCATCAAGACTCCAACCATTGTCACCAGCTCCAGTGCCTTGGCCTATCACAGCTCTCCTGGCTCATCATCCTACAGCCTGGCCTCTCCATTAGGTAAAGTACACTGAAAACGCAGTATAATTCTTGGGTATGTTTAAAAATATCACATACCAAAAGGAACAGTTGTGTTTCGGCTTGTTATGCCTTTATGGGAGAGACAGAACTGTGGGTTGAGTCAGAGATTGGGGAGAGGGACTGAGTGGGGAATGAAATTTGAAAAGGGAGTCACATGTCAGACATGAGATAAGAAATGTTTTGGCTGTGATGGATTACAAATGTGTGAAAGATAAAGTTTCTGATCACTTGGTTAACAGGTAAATATCACACCTTTGTTGTCATATTAGCAGATTGTTATTTTCAACACACTGGAATAAACATTATCATTAGAAAGCTGTTGTATAAGGTTAGCAGTGTGCATGTCTAAACCATGTTTGTGTTTACCTAAAGAACCCATCATGCTCTGATGACTGCTTAAAGGGATTGTTAATTTTAAGAAGGCAGGAAGGAGGCGGTTGGTCGTCAAGGCCAAACCGGAGCTCTGAGGTCCTGTAGGTACATGCCTAAGAGCCCTGACAACTTGTTTGGCACAGCAACAAGGTTAATTTCCGCCTTCTTTCAATGCGGAGAGATTACCCAGATCAGAGAAAATAGGACAAATGTGTAGCTTGCCAGGAATGTACCAAGCAGACATTCCAGTCCTTCCCCCCACTAATAGAAATCTTCTTTTCTCTGATGCTGCTTTTAGACAGAAACTCTTCATCAGACAACAGCATGTCATCTAAATTCACTCTGCTGTTCATATTTGTCTGGGTTTGGTATTTTAATATGATGAATTTAGTAATGGCAGTCCAAAGAATTTAGAGAATTTGTGGTAACTTCTTGTTGGGAAAGCTTGATTTTTGAGAGTATAATGCATATTTACTCATCGTTTACTATAGCTCAAATAATATATCTGTCTGCCAATGTTTTTAGGCCTGTATGGGCTTATCAGAGATATATAGAATTTAGTATGTATACATCCAAATATGTGCCAATATGTTAACTTTCTCAGCAACATTAAATACAGAAATAATGGCCAGTGGGATTTCAAAATGGTGTCATTCAGAAGTTTGTGAAGATGAGTGCACTCTGACTTCATGATTGTCAACTTTGGAAACTGTGCAGCACATGTACATAACAGCTGAGCAGATGATTGTCCATGTTTGAATTGAAAATCCATGTAGAAAAGACTCTTGACAGTAAAACTACAGCATATAAAGGCTATAATATTCAGTGCATTGGTTGCAGGTTCAGCTTTCAGCCTTAGCTGATGTAACAGTATCAAAATGTCATTGTACGATAAAACTCCGGTAACAAGTCCACGGTACGGTATTTACTGTAGTATAAAAAAGGAATTGAAGACTTGGAATAGAAAGTAATGTCAGCATTTATTTAACAAAAATCAGCATCAAATATCCCAATGAGCACAAAAAGGGGCTGTAGGTGTGCACTAGGCTAAAAAGTATACCTGTACTTTGTCTCCCCGTGTTTACTAATCTTCTAAAACCTCTGTTGTCCACCACAATAGATACCTGTAGGACTTTGGTTATATATTCATCGATTCACCTTGTGACCTCATGAATCCTTGCACTGTTGAAGGGAAGTGCGATTGTGAACACTTCCTTAAGAGTCTTTTGGCCTGGCTGGATTCTGCTCCTTGCATCTTTGCAAATCTTTTCAGGGTGACGATTTGCCAAGTGGCTCCGTATGTTACCTTCTGGCAATTTCTCCATGTTGTCTTCTGCTTGTCTGTCACTTTTTCTCCTTTCTCGTTGCTTGACATCGAGAAACCAAAACGCTTACACACATCAGATTTAAGATTGGAGGCTCCGCAGTATCAAAACCTTAAGTTGCCTGGGTCGCCCCATAGACTGGTTCTCATTTGCCACTTGTAGCATCCACCATTTTCACACTGTTAGATCAAGCCAGGGAGTGGGGCTCAAACATTCGAACAAGGGCCTGTAGTTTCCACTTCCCCTTCACTCTGCTCTGGTAAAAAAAATACACCTTTGCCCTGGAAACCTACCATCACATGTTCACGATGACACCTAGGCGCTTCACTTACTGTGATATATTTACAATACTGTTACATCTCTATAAATGATTAATTGAATGAATGAATGAATAAATAAATAAACCCTTTATCTTCCAATATATTGGTAATCTGACATTTTCTCCTATAAAATAAGTGTTCACAGTTTCAAAAATCCCACCTCTGTCAGAATTTTTTTGGGTATGTTTGTGAGGTTTCCAGTTGTTCATGTTGTGCTGTCAGATTGATTGTTGAACTGTGTCTCTTCACAGGCTTAGGAAAGAGGAAGAGGGTGATGGATGAGAAGGAGTTGATGACACCTCTGGAGTTGGGGTACGTACAAGAGGCTGGGAGAACGACAGCTTTTATGAAATGATTCACTTCGGAGTCTTGTCATATTCAAGATCACATCCTCAAATGGTCAAAAATCCACTGCACTTGCTTTTTTTCTGAACAAGTGTGTAATTTCTTCATTGTCAAAAACACAGGTGGCGGCGAGAGACAAGAATCAAATCAGTTGCTGGTCGGCCGCAGGGCGAGGTGGCCTACTACGCCCCCTGTGGCAAGAAACTAAGGCAGTACCCAGATGTGATGAAGGTACCTCTTCCTGACAATGCTGCAGTCTAGTTGACAGTAATGATACAGAAGCAGATGTTTGGAGGCATACAGATGAGCAGCTGAGATTCTACAGGAATAACAGGGGGGATCTTTGTGGGCAGCCTGCTTTGATGATTTATTATTGATGGATATTTTTGGTAGTCTTTGCAGCACTGCTCATCCACATTACTCTAACAAATGCTTGTGTATCAGAAATTTAATCTGTGTTGTTGCTCCAGCTGCACTCAAACCCGACCCCCACCCCACCCAGCTTCCTGTGACCCTCATAGTGAGAGATGATTTTAGTAGATACTCTTCCTTTGTCACTTTTTCACCCTTCCTCTCCCCTTGAAAATATATAATGGTTAGTTTTGGGATGCACAGCTCTCACCCCTTTTCTACATTATATTAAAGGATGCAATCTCTTCCTTTTTGCTTCACCTAAAGCTCTGCCACGCTAATCGTCAGAGCTGCCTTTGAGTGTTGTAGTGCAAAGAGAAAAATGTGTACTCATTCACTCACTGCTAGAGATTCAGCAGGCAGTAAAAAGCCTAGCATGGCCACAGATAAATAAGAAAGGGACTGAATTGTGCAACCCAAGGTCAGAACCGTTTTTCTCTCCTGAGAGCTTTTGCTCTTTTTTTGTCCCCTGGCTTTTATAATGATTAGTAGCACTGCACAGAAGCACACTGTAACCTAACTCCCCCCAATCTAGAGCCTCCCAGTTGCTTTTCAATGTCGCTAATTTCACAATTTTTTTCTGCCTAAACCAACGCCATTATTATTTTCTCTTCTGTAGTATCTATCCAGAAATGGAATAAGTGGCATCACGCGTGATAATTTTAGCTTCAGTGCAAAGATAAGGGTTGGTGACTTCTATGAAGCCAGAGAAGGACCCCAGGTGACTGCCTTTCATCTCTCTCTCTCTCTCTCTGTCCCCGATCCCTGTTCATCTTTTCATCTAGTGGCAGGCAAAGCTTCATGCAGCAGTCACTGTCAGGGCATGGATAGGAATCAACCAAAACCCTCAGTAGTCCTAGTTCATAGACCTCTCACTGTGCATGGATAAATGTAATAATCAGACATTACTTCCACAGGTGACCAGTGATATATGCCATGTAATGTGACTGTGATATAAAGAGATAAATAGAAAGTGTATGTTCAATCAGAAGCAGAGATTTTTTAAGCATAAATTCTTGAAGTGGTGAGGGCCAGAGAAACTAGACTATAAATTTCTAATCAGTTAATTACTTGTTTGTATTAATGCTTTTTTGTCTAATGTAGAAAATGTAATGATATATCAATTTTAAAAGAACACCGAGTTGAATTAAGCCAGATAAGTTTAGCAAGCCAATGATTAAATTGTTTAATTCACATTAAATGATTCATATAAACACGTCAATCATTGTTTCATCTCTCACCACCCCTCCCAATCTCCCAATCTATCCGTCTCTCCATCTTATTATCTCTCTCCAGGGTTTACAGTGGAGCCTGTTGAAGGAAGAGGAGGTCATTCCTCGTATTTTGGCCATGGAAGGTCGAAGGGGTCGCCCCCCTAATTCTGAACGTCAGTTACAGGGCGAGTCAGCCAAAGGTAACCGACGGAGGAAGGGACGGCCTCCTAATGTGGGTGATCCGCTGGTACCCGAGGGCCCCAGTCCCAGTGAGGTCAAACTTCTGCGCAAACTAGAGGCTCAAGGTGAGCAGAGGAAATGAGCCCTGAAATATGTTTGTCAGAAGTGTGTGTGCCATTAATCAAGCAGCCATTATGCAGGCAGCAGAGGCCAAGGAGGGAGTTGCCTTTTTTTCTGTAATGCCTGTTTGTCAGATCCGTCTACTTTAAAAGGAGTGAGAGATACTTTTTCAGTTTGAATCAGCATTGCTGTCACGTCCTTATAGGATGTTGTTTGGATTTAGTGTGCCTTTGAGAAAACTATAACTGCAGGTATTGTTTTAACTAAAACAGTGCTCTTTGGTTTGCAGTTCTGCCCTTGAAAAAAACACTGTAAACATGTTTATCTCTGTATTTTTGATTTCCATATTGACTTAATACATGAATAGATCAAATTCCTTTTTTGAGAAAAATACATTGTTTTTAAGAATCTGTCCATAAGTTTGGTCTCAATTTAAAAAAAAAAATAAAAAGCTAAAGATCTTTTTGAGTCAAATATGCTAGGTCAGGCCGCAGCAGCATTTAGATGCTCCTGAATCACTGACAAAACCTCTCCTCCTGCAGAGATAGCCCGACAGGCCGCCCAGATGAAACTGATGAGAAAACTGGAAAAGCAGGCACTGGCGCGTGCAGCCAAAGAAGCACGGAAACAGCAAGGTAAACTCAATTTTTCCTCTGTGTGTGTGTATGTGTTGTTAATAAGAGCAACGGGCTGTAAGGATGTTAGTGGGATTTTTTCTGCTGGTCTGACGGTTGCATCAAACCAGCATGAAAGTATGAAAACCAGCAGAGCCAACAGCCTCTATGGACACTTCTTATACAGACTTTGCTTGTATGTAGGCTCAGATAAATTTTCATCACATTGAGCTTTAATCTTCTTGCTGCTCTAATCTTCATGTCTATCATGCTGCTGCTTTCAAGTATTTTACTTATACACATTTTTATCTGTATACAAAACTCCAAAGATAAAAATTCAAATCAAAATCTTAGTTTGTTTCTGTATTTATGGGTTTCTATTAAGGACTTTATTATGGAATAGTCACTCATTTTTTTTAAGGCAGGGAATCCCAAACTTTTCAGCCTGTGGCCCCCTCAAAAAATAGTCCCTGAATCTGGGGCCCCCACTGTCCCTAGAGGTGATGAGGAAAATGTTGCCTACAGCCACACAGTCTTACTGACAAACCTTTCTCAACCATGACATAAGAACACAGCAGTCAAAATGGCCCTCGTTATTTAAAGTAATTTATTGTATTATATTTATCTCCATGTACAGACTGTAGCACTGAATGTAATAACACACAGGTGACAGGTACAGTATGTAGGCATCTTGAAAGAGCAACAGATCCCTTCATTAAAACTGTCATACATATGAAAACTTACATTTGAAGGAGTCTTCTTACATTATTTTCTGTTGAACTTAAACTCACCTTTAGACTAGTTTCATTGAAACTCAAACAATTTTATTAGAGCTGCTCCCTCATGTCTCATTTCACTTTAAACAATCCACAGACAACTCAGTGGACGAGTCAAAAGTCATCTGCACCCTATGTTATTAAATGTTTACCTTTTTATGTTCCCCTGTCAGCTTTAATCCATAACAACTTCCTTTTTCATAGTTCGATTCATGCCATAATCTTTGATCTAGTTCCTTATATTCTTTCAATATAAAGCAGGTCTGTATCCAAACAGGAAGTTGATTATCCCTAAGACGGAACAAAAATTAAAAACAAAAGAAAATCATTTAAAAGTTCACCAAAAGGTCACCAGTTTAGCTCAGTTAGTAGAGCAGGCACACATAGACTGAGGCTGTAGTCCTCAATGCACTGGTTGCTGGATTGATCAACAATCCCAGTGCATGCGGTGTTTCCCCCACCCCATCTTCCCATGTTCCTGTCTCTCTTCAGATCTCCTCTCACTTCAGGAAAAAACCCTAAAGAAATACTTTCAAAAAATAAGATTAAAATAAATAAATGCAAAGGAGTGAAATTTAAAACAGGGAGACAAATTGCAATTAACTGCAGACATTCTGAGATCAATTGCCGTTAAAAAAAAAAGGTATCATTTGACAGCCCTAGATTTTATGTATACTCTAGATATATTTTACAATAATGAGCAAAATGGGGTTCTGTCCCTTCTTTAGGAACCACTACTCTAAGGGTCCTCATACTATTAATTAATTACAATTATTCAAGATTCAAAGCAGTTTTCAGGGGGGTTTGATTGGTTTATAACATCTGAAATTCATTCTGATGCCTTTACATGGCCTAAACAAGCAAATGAAACTGTCAGAAGTAAGTTAGATTTTCTCTACAGGTATTTTAACACATTATGTCATCAAGGGGCGGGATCAGTGATATAATTTGCTTTATTTACAATTTTTATGAATAAAACTTACAGTAAGTGGTAGCTTTGACCAGTGTATTCAATTAAGAGGATTAACTTGTTTGAAAAACTTGAGAATGCATGTAGAGGACATTCTAGCTAACTTTATAAGATTGTAATCATCTTTCTTCACAAATGTTTGCATAAATATTCTCCATAATTTAGGGATGTCTGTGCTGGATGTTCTAAATTTCCTGGTGGAATACCCTTAACCCCTATCTGATTTTGTCTGACTCACTGGGATTTAATAGACTCTGTACTTTTGGGAAACACCAGCCCAATTCCCTAACATCTGGGTCACCAGGCTGTCCACTCACAAATCCTTGCAGCCTTCCCTTAACTTAACAGGTCTTCTCTGACAAAAAACATTATTCTGCTTTTTAATAGTTAAAGTGTTTAGAATCAGCAGAGCTCACCTGCAAAAATGTGATATAATAAATTTCAATGTATTGAGTATTGATCGAATATAGGCATTAAATGTGCCAGAAATCATCAAAATTTGGGGTTTATGACCAAAATTTGTTTTGCCCTATTCCATTAGACATTTCTATTCCTTAATTAAGAATTTTTAGACCTGGTCCAGTGTTGCAAAAAATCTCATCCTTTTCATTTTTGACCGTTTACCATACAAAAAGTTGCATTAATATTTCTCAGCTCAGGTCTTTAAAAGGTCTTAAAAAGTTTTAAATGTGATTTTTAAAACTGTTAAGGAACCCTGGTATTTGTGTATTTTAATGTTGTTTAGTGAAACACTGATCCAAGTTATCTGGCTCTTAAATGTCTTGCCCTATGATACACTTGATCTTAGTTTAAACTCCTTAATAAATAAAGCCTTACAACTTTTAATCTCTGCCTTATTTTGTAGGCCATTACTATATACAGCTTTAACACTGACTTGTATTTTTCAGCTATCATGGCAGCAGAGGAGAGAAGGAAGCAGAAAGAGCAGATCAAGATCCTCAAGCAGCAGGTGGGTTTGCCTCACACATGTACCCACAAATCTTTTTTCCTCTCTTTCTCCTTATCTAAGTGTCCTCACACACATAGCCACTGCAGAAATGCTGAATAGTTATTTTGTGATGCTTTAAAACTTGCTTTTTCAATTACCACCATTACGTCTAGTACTCCACTTATTGCTGCGTCTCTTTGCCCAACCTAAGTGGAAAAGAGTGCTCGGAAAGTGATTTTATCTAGGGGATGTTTTCCACTGTCTCAAATATTAAGAGATTATGTTTTTTTTTACAGGAAAAGATCAAGCGTATTCAGCAGATTCGGATGGAGAAAGAACTCAGGGCGCAGCAAATTTTGGAGGTACAGAATCTGATCCAACAGCACCTCTGATTAAGCAGAACATTCCTGGATAGTTTCAGCCCCTCAGTCTATAGTGTTTTAATCTTCCTAAAGCTCATTACTGAACAGCAGCATGCATTGGAGGGAGTTGCGTCTTCTTAGGCATAATTCCACATGGAACTAATGCTAAATTGGTCTTGGTTGACGGCTGTTGAATATTAAAATGGCTGTTGCTGCCTCTTCAGACCTTATTTAAATTGGACAGAAAAGTCTTTTTTTCATCAGACAACAGTAACAGTTTAGCATAAGTGGGTCGAGGAAAAAAAAAGGTGCTGTTTTTTTCTGCACACACAAACACACATGCAAAGATGCATGAACACACACACATATGCAGGCACACACAATTATGCTGCAGGAGCTTCAAAGTGTTTTAGCAGGACTAAATCAATTTTGAGTTGACACGGTTGACAAGCCACTCTTAACGGGAGGCTTCAACATATTCACAATTAGGTGTTAAAGAGATACATTATTCATTGGCTGTGTTTTACAAATTTCACTGGCATTCAGAAGCATAAAATCTTTGCTCAAACCAGAAAACTGCAAACAATCAGTTAAAGTGCAGCCAAGCCCTCATCCAAGACTGATTGATGTGTGTCTGTCTCTGTGATTTTTGACCTTAATCTTTATTCATAGGCCAAACGCAAAAAGAAGCAAGAAGCCGCCAATGCCAAAATATTGGAAGCTGAAAAACGCATAAAGGTATGTTTGTATTTGTTTAAGTTATAAAAAATTTCATACTACATACGTGGCAAGGATTCTTTTTCTTTTATTTTATCAAGTATCACATGAATTAGATAATTTTGTGTGCAGTGATGTCAGGCTTTTTCCACTTAAAAAGTAGCTGGCAATGAAATTAGAGCAGTGCTTTGAAAGGAGCTTAAATCCAATCATTCTGTAGTGATTTTTTTATGATATCGGCACAATGGAAGCGCATTGATTTTTCTCCCTGTCTTTCCTTTAAGGAAAAAGAGTTGAGGAGACAACAGGCAGAGATTCTCAAACACCAGGTAAGGATTCGCTACACCTTGCTTTATTAGGCTATTTACCTCAAACTTCACTTGAATAGCAATTTGAAGGAGTGAATGGGAAAGAAAGAAAGAGTATTTATGCATCTTTGCGCTTTAAAGACGTGTGTGAGTGTGAATAAATGTCGTTAATTGCCAGACATCTATTTATGATAGCCTTTCTCTTTCTAAACGCCATATTTTTTCTTTTGGATTTAACTTCTGTTCCATAATATTTTGCCAACTCTCTCTGCCAGGAGTTGGAGAGGCATAGACTAGATATGGTATGGGTATGTTTATTTTTGTACATCTAACACCTGCATCGTGTAACTGGTTGTGTTATGGTTGTCATAGCAATGCATTAAGTGTAGCACTGGCTGCTGTCATACTACATTCTTCTGCATGGCTTTCCAGCAAAACCAACAAAAGAGGAAAAAAAAAGAGTCAGTATGCTGCCTCCATCTGCTCGTCCTGAGGGACAACTGACCCTGTCACGGTGGCCAGGCAGATTCTGTCCCCCCCTCCCCCATCCCTCCCCCCCTCTTCTACTCAGAATGCATTGCAAAGACTGCTAGCCAATCCACACTCACTGTCTGAAAGTGCACTCGAGGAGTTTCCATCCATCACATACATCGTCTAACTGTTGTATTGGAGTAGCCTGTGTTACCCATGAGTGCTTGACGATTTTTTCGGCCCAGACATTGAGCTTGTGTCCGTTCGTCCGTGCATCTGTTCTGCAGTCCACAGAGTGCTGGACTTTAACCTGCCCCATCCCAGCCTCTCTGTCATTCACTGTTCCTGTACTCTGCACAAAGAATGAAAAGAGCTACTGAGAATCTGTCTGTCTCTATGGTGGAGATACTTCAAAATGCACACAGCTTGATGAGGTCAAATACTGCTTTGAAATACACCCATTCAAAGACTTATGAAACAATATAATCAGTTCCACCATGGGGACAAAGATGGTTCTGCGTAGCATTTTATTTTGGCCTGGCTGTCTTGCTTGAAGCCCTTCTCACTCATACGCAGTCGCAGCTGAATCTACAGGTCTGCCTATCTGTTTCAAGTTCACAATGAGCTGTTTCCACAAACCTTCTCTTAAAAGCAGGGTAGAATTAAATTTGTTAAATAATCCTGGTATTTACAGTTGTCACATGCTGTTGTATCAGTCTTGATTTATTGCATTTTTTTTATCACAGAGTCCCTAAACAGGATCAGTGAATTGGAGATCTAGAAAGAGAGCTGAATGCCACAGGTTTTTATGTCCCTTTTGAGCCTGTTCCCTTTGAAGTTTTCCATTTGCAGATAAATCAAACCAATAAGGACAGAGAAATATTGGTAGCAGAGTGCTTGGCATGTAGCCTGTTTTGTTTATCACACTGACAGAACAATCCTCACAAACAGACCATTTTTTATTTGTTGGAAATGTCCTTGGCAGGCCCAAATAGTGGCAATTGTGTGTTTCTGTTGGATCACAGAGGGAATGACAGGCTGATACAGTGGAGCGGGAAACCTAAAGAGATCAAATAAAATGATAGTCAGTCAGCAGTGATTCCTGTGCCCTTTTGCAGTAGACTGTGTATCATGCACCAAAGAACAACATAGACGTCTCATCCTCAGCAGTCACACACTGTGCTAATACCTAAGCTGCCAAAGCCACTGAAGTGAAACTGCTCTGTTTGTAGCTATCCTTAACCATCCGTTTGTATTTGCTGTCCCCTCACCAAATATTATGAGAACAATGTGTCAAATAAACATTAGAATTGACTCATTGTAGAGTAGATTTTTTTGTTTTATTGTATGACAATGTGGCATATCAGACGACTTCTGGCAACCGGCATTTTGTTGCTTTTGTTGTGTCAGCTTTAGTTTAGAGGCGCCGTCACCGATTCCAGCTGCTTCTCTTTTTTGAGCCTGTCATCACATCTACTTTGTATCGCATCTATGTGTTGCTTTTTGGTTGTCATCGTACTACTGTACTCTTCACTTATGCTTCCACCATACATGTGAAAGTGTATACATGTGAAGCATCTTTGTGTGTTTGTTCAAGTATGGTGCCTCTATTGAATTTAATGCATCACAATTCTACATTAATACGTACTAAATTTAGTCGACCTTGAGTGCTGTGTGTGCGTTGTGTGCTTGTTAATGTGCCTCTGTGTTTTTTTTTTTTTTTGCCACTCTAGGAGAGAGAGAGGAGGAGACAACATGTAATGCTGATGAAGGCTGTTGAGGCTCGCAAGAAGGCAGAGGTAGTCTATATGCACACAAATAAATGCGGAAATACACACACAGTCCACTTCATGAAAAGTCATTATTCCCTGGATGGATTCCCGCTTTCTCTCGCTTTTGTGCACTCTTTCTCTCCATTCAGTTTTTTTCCACACACTTACCAAGTCAAAAGATTCTGGCCCTCAAGCACTTTTCCTTTGAATGCACAGCAGCATTAGGATGAATTCTAATACCGCTCAGCAAAGTCGAGCAAACCTTTTTCTCTGTTTCCACACAAACATACAGAAATGCACACACATACACTTAGCTTCCCTATTGCTCTCTTAAATTTTGGACCTCCCCAGGAGCGCGAGCGCGTGCGGCAGGAGAAAAGGGATGAGAAGCGCCTGAACAAAGAGCGCAAACTGGAGCAACGGAGGCTGGAGCTGGAGATAGCAAGGGAGCTGAAGAAGCCAAATGAAGACATGTGTCTGTCTGATCATAAGGTAGTTAAAATAGAGGCTCATCTGGTCAGTCTTTTGAATGTTGATGTTTTTATTTTAATATTTGTTAATATGTGGACAGAGCGTCATTGTTGCACAATCACAAAAAATGTCACCTGACAATAATGATTATTATCATCATTATTATTACATAGTTTGATATTTTCTGGAGGGTCAGCACTCATCGTAAGAGCTCATGACTGAGATGATAAAAATGGAACAGCTGCCCCCAAGTGGTTTAATGAGGGTACTGCATTGAAAATGAGCTTTTATTGCTATGAATTGAAAAACACCATCTTGATAACAGGCAACAGATGTGAAATATAATGAGAGCTTTACAGTTGCTTAAATCATAATTTTCTGTTTCCCAAATTAGACCTAACATTCTCCATCAGCGACTAACACAAGAACAGCAACATCAGCACTTACAGTACTAACCTTTTTTTTTTTTTTTTTTTTTTTTTTACTTCCTCCAGCCTCTCCCTGAGTTCTCCCGCATTCCTGGACTCATCCTCCCAGGCCGAGCCGTGTCAGACTGCCTGATGCTGATGCAATTCCTGCGAGGCTTTGGCAAAGTTCTGGGGCTCGATCTGAATACAGATGTGCCCACACTGGGCATGCTACAGGAGGGTTTGCTCAATGTGGGAGACAGCATGGGTCAGGTGCAAGATCTTCTGGTCAAACTGCTCTCTCTGGCTGTCTGTGATCCTGGTTTACCACCTGGACAAAAGGTGAGCTTTTGTAAAAGTGCATTTAAAACATTGATTACTAGTAGAGATGCACAAATTTAAAAAGTGAACTATCCACATTGATAGATCTGAAAAGTTGTGCTGATATTTACAACCAATATTTTGCCTACAAAAATCTGTCTGAATCAGCTGTAAATATTGACTTTACGAATAAATAAGATAATAGAACTTTAGGCTGGACCAACAGACCTACATCTGCTGGTGTCCTTTTCTTTATTGATCATCATTCCCTACACTTTAATGTATGTTCAAAGGACTGAAACTTGTTAATTTATTCATCCCCAAACTTGAAAGTGGGTATTTTAAAGGCTTAAGATTCATGTCTGAACTAAATTTAAATATTGATTTTGGCAAAAATTATTTTGTGATCATCAGCATGTTGGATTTTGGTAAAAATACAATATTAATGAATATAAAATCTTTTCTCAGTGGAAGAGCTTGAGAGAATGCTTGAAAGGGAAATGTGGCATTATTATGGTAATTGTACATAGAGTTAGAAGGTACTCTAGTAACCCATTTTGACCAGATGCAGCAGTCATGTGTATATACCTTTAAGAACAAATAATGGCTAATGTGCTTATAACTTTAAGACCTGATGCAATTTTAGAGAATTTTGGATAATCTTATTGTTTTTAAGACAAGTGACTAATGAACTTCAACATGATTTCCCTAAAATACCTTAGAGGAGATCAGAAGTATTTGGGTTTCAGCCTCTTTAGCTTCCATACTTAAACGTTGATGGATGATTTATTTTTAAAGTTGAGTAGCAAAACAGAGGATGGCTGACAACTTTAGCAAGAGGGGAGACATAAGGACTGACTATGGCAGTAAATTAAGACGACGAAAACAACAATGGCAACAACCCAGATTATGATGTGACTACAGCTTTGCTACCCCAGGCTTAATGTATGACAGACAAGCAAAGAGGATTTTGATTATTTTAATGTTACTACTTAGTGATAGTAAAAAATGTTTACAAAAACAGTTTAGGGCAAAGGGAATTTTTTAAAGTTAAAGCCTAGAGCATACGTTTTTTTTATCCCATGTCTGTGTTTCTACGTAAGCTGAGAAATATACATTTTCTTAATGTTGAAATTCTGTGCAGTTTTGACAGAACTTTGGCTATTGAAGTTTTTTCAAAACAGAACTTGGGTTTTAGATGGGTTTTTTTTTATGAGACCTTCGGTCTAAATGGTTTAAAATGATTTAAGATTTAGCATACCTGTAAATATTGTCCAACAGTAAAATCATATGATAACTCAATTAACATGATGAGTAAAATTACCACTCTGCATGGATAACAGTTTCTTTTTTACATTAATGCACCAGTTGTATACCTAATTGTAAAGGCAGTTTTTGAATTTGATCCCTCAACCTGACTCCTTAGGACTTTTGGCAAATTGTATGGTTTGATTTCAATTTTATCATATCACTTTTGGTTTGATGTTAGTGTTTCACTTACTCTGAAGAAATGTAGATTTGCAATGCTCTTAGTTCTAAACAATAGCAACCTCTAACCTTGAATCTTTTTTAACTTTATCATTTTGATGTCTTTATCAGACGAAAACCATGCTTGGGGACCACTTGACAAACGTTGGCATCAATCGGGATAATGTGTCTGAGGTGCTACAGATGTACATGGGAGCCCATTGTGCCAACACAGATCTGGCCCCTCTGGCCCTCAGTCTGAAGACAAAGGCCTTCCAGGCCCACACACCTGCTCAGAAAGCCTCCATCCTTGGCTTCCTGGCCAATGAGCTGGCCTGCAGCAAACCAGTCATCAGGTAAGAGAAGCATCAACTTTATAAAATCTCTGGCATTTAGTTTGGAGGGTATGAAGTGGTCTGTGATACATCTTCTACCTCTTGAATTCACAAAATAAAATAAAAACGATATCCAATACTCCTATTTATTGACCATGCAGAAATAAAATGTATTGTGTACTGTGTGCCCTTTTTTGGTTTAAATATTATTCATTAGCCAGTAATTGTATGCTTTATTGATGCAGTGAAAATTGCATAATAGAGCTGCAGTAGGGAGCAATAATTTTCTGTAGAGTCCTTTTGAATGTAACAATAATTATGGAAATATTAAATATGTGCTTTGAAATTCAAACATAAAAAATCTTACTTTGACTGTATGAAGTTGCCAGTCTCTATAAGCATTTAACTTCCCCTAATTAACTGTCATCATTTTTTAAAAAACAACTCTTACTGATGGACATAGGCACAATCATGAATAACATGAGTGTATCTCATTCTGCAGTGAGATTGACAAGAGTCTGGATCAGATGGCAAACATGAGGAAGGATAAGATCATCATGGAGGGAAAACTGAAGAAGTAGGTTTCATCTAAGTTTAAAAATAATGCTTTTATTCTCTTTGCACGCTTTATTGCTTAACCCTGTGTGTGTGTCTGTGGGTAGGCTGAGGACCATTTATGCTAAACGCACTGGGAAGAGAGAAGCCAGTATGGGCGTGGAAGAGAACCAGTCTGTTAGCACGCCGTCTTCTGCCACCAAACGTAAGCGGAAACTGGGCGGCGACAGTGACGATGACGATGATGATGAAGATGACAGTGATGATCCGGCTGAGGAGGAGGATGAAGAGGAGGAGGAGGAAATAAAGAAGGTCAAAAAAGTGGAGACATATGATGAGGTATAAAGTCTATTCTTTAAATCAAGATGCACCTTTATTTGTAGCTGACATTGACACTAACTGTCTTTGTTCTGTTTTGTCAGGATGAAGTCGACCAGGCCACCAGTCTTGAAGAACTGGAGAAGCAGATTGAGAAATTAGCCAAGGTGTGTTCTTCTATGATAAGGGCAGGTTTTGTAAGATTAATTTATAAGGCGTGAATGCATGCTTGGTAGATTATTGTTGCTGTTTGGTATTGCAGGCTTTGCATGTGTCTTCTCATGATAGTGTGTTTATATCATTTACATTATTTGTTTCATACCATACATCACTGAAACAGCCCATGCTCTGCATAATGGATTAGGTTATTAGAAACTATTTTAATGTAGAAAACTTATTCTCATACAATAACTACAGTCTTTAAATGCTTAACTGTACAGTGTTCATTAAAAGCAATCATATGTTTTGCACATTTTATGGCCATGTGTGCTGACAAGGGGCTATTTGCTAATGAAAGCATTAATTAGCTTAATAAATTACCTCATTAGCATAGCATGTAATGCTTAATATATCACAGTGATTACAAAAGGACTTTACATTGCATTAGTGTCATTTGTTTTCCTGAAGGTCTACAGATAAAAAATAATGCATAAAACATCACAGAGTATGTTGTGAATCATTTCAGCAACATCATCAGACCAGAAGAAAGCTGTTTGAGATTTCACATTCTCTGCGCTCCATGATGTACGGTCAGGACCGCTACCGTCGCCGATACTGGGTGCTGCCCCACTGTGGAGGGGTCTTTATTGAAGCCATGGAGAGTGGAGAAGGTAGATGCAGTACAACAAATGCTTTAATTTCACTATTTTGTTTGATAATGGTGCTTAAATTTGTTCATCTGTTGGGACTGAACATGTTTGTACATCTCTAAACTTCTGCTGCCTGTTATACCAGCTGTGTCAAAGTTATGTCTTAAGTGTAAAGTCCACACTAAATCCTACGGTGAAACTAGTTCAGTTGTAACTAAAGTACGGTCATTGTTTGGTTGCGCCTCAGAGATGTAAGGTTGATCTTAACTAGTAGAGCTCAGTATCCCAACTAACCAAAATATTGTCGGAAATAATGATGTTTTAATTTAATTTGAACTGTCAATGAAAAGCATTTTTAGTCCATTTTTTGTTATGGTGGTGGCTCTGGTGTCTGATTGTCTCTCAACAGGCTAACAGCTGAAAATAAATTCCGCTACTCCTAAATCAGTGCCTGAAGTGTATGCAAAATATGTAAAAGCATTTTACAAAGCCCAAAGCCTAACCCCAAAGCCAGTATAAAGTAATAACAACACTGACAGTGAGTCCCTGTGCAATGGAAGTTCAACATTCTAGATATATTGGAATAAGGCTGCTGTAAACCTGTGAAAAAACTGAGATCTGTGTGGGAATAAATTTTTGATTTAGACCCTTTTTTCATGTGAGGTTTAATTTAGAAAGGGCAAATGTAACGCTCCATGACGCCATGGGGTGTTTACACAACAATGTAACATCAGGAGCTTAGCTTTTTAAAAAGTGTAAAATATGCTGATGATGTTCTCCTTTGTCTTTTTTTAATACCAATTTAAATTGCATCTCTAAACAATATCAGTCTAGTGCAGCCTTACTTGTGCCCGTACACGGTTGGAATATCAACCACACAGATGGATTTCAGCTACATTAACTGTCTAATTTCCCTGCAGCTCCTGAAGAGCTAGAGGAGGAGCGACAGAGGAGGAGGAGAGCAGCAGAGGAGGTCAAGGTCAAAGAGGAACCTCAGGAGATGGCGGTACAGAAGGACAAGTCCTCCACCCTGGATGGGCAGAGCACTCGAACACAAGGCTTGGAGCAACAGAAAGAGGAGGAAAAGGAGCATGAGGAGAAGAAGAGCTCCCAGACTCTCTTCTACCAGCAACCAGGCAGTGTCTCTAAACTGTGCACATACCGGAACATCACTAAAGACATTGGTAAAGAAAGTGTGAAGGCAGAGGACAAGGAGAGTCTACATGTGATACCTAACGGCAGCCCTGTGGACACCCCTGCTGCCGTCATCACAACATCCTCCCCCATTCACAGTACCTCTCATTCAACAGTAGCAACAACCCCTTCCATGGCAACCATTAATGACTCTACAAACACCCCTCCCCCAGCCTCAATGTCACTATCCATCCCGTGCCCACCAGCCCCTCGTGAAAGCCCAGGGAACACTCCTCCAACCTCATCCCCTGCTCCATCTCCACACCTCTCACTCCAAGCAAATGACCAGCTGCTGCGAGTGCTGACTGAAAGGAGTGGACACTGGTTCAGTCTGCTCCCTCGTAACCCCTGTGACCTCTCATCCCTTACTACGACTCCTCCAGGAGCAGCCCATGTGTCCCCCCAGGCGTCATCCACCCCAGCCAGGCCTAGATCCCCACCTCCTTCCCCTGCTCTGCCTCTTACTCCTTCTGCTGCCTCGGCCTCTGCAAGCCCACACCACCCAGCGGGCCTCCTTAACTACCCGCTATCAGCACTGCAGGTGAGGCAGCACCCAAATATAGATGCCTTTTTTTAACCTGTAAAGTTATTTTTCTTTTATGACATCTATTTCCTCTTCACCCATGCTTTTGCTTTCCCCTTTTTTTCTCAGGTGAAGTCAGGCGGCTCATTGTTAGGAGTTTCATTTGGAAGCTGGTCCAGCGGCATGTTGAGTCCCAGCTTGCCCTTGTGCAACAGCCCCAGCCCCATGCCCGGTCACTCTCTGGAGGGCAACACAGCAGCAAGTGTGTCCAGTAAGAGTGAATCACCTTTACCTCGTATCGAGAAAACCTCATTCATGCCCTCTCCTGCCTTGGAGATGCCCAAATCCCTGGACCATCAAACACCTCGGCCTATTCCAGAGGGTGAGTCACAATAGACTATTGAGATTCATGAAAGAGGCAATAATCAACATCCATTTTTTTTTTTAAAGAATTCACCGGCCTGAAAAACGTCACTTGCCAGAATAATCCAATGTAATTGGATTAGGGAAGGTTATGCTCTGCTGTTTGTAATTTAATTTGGGTATAAAAAATGCTAAAGGAATTGTTTTGTTACAGTGCTCAGTGTCTCCTAGCTGACATGCCTGTTTGTGTCCATTGTCTCAGAGATGCTGACAGGGTGGTGGCGGGTGTCTGACATCGAGGAACTGAGGGCTCTAGTGGATGCTCTCCACAGCCGAGGCATCAGAGAGAAGGGCCTCCAGAGGCAGATCCAGAAATACATGGAGATCATCCCTCAGGTCTGCACCAAACACAGAGATGGTAAGTGTCTCAGCACTTCTACTGAGGGAATAAACTCTTGATGTAGCTTCAGTCAGGATTTGGAAATAATACTGGGAGTATGCAGAAAGTAGACTGTCTCTAGGGTAACAGATTTGGTTGGCTTCCACTCAGCGCTGTCCTCAATGATGCCAGAATTTATAAATTTGTATATATGATTATACTTAAATATCTATGCATGTTTGGCTGGACGATTAATTTCATTTCATTTGTGATTACAATTTCAGCTTCCCACAATCATAAAATATAAAGATATATTCAAAAGTAAAGGATTGCTGTGCCACATGCCGTTATGTACTCATTTTAAAATGTGTGGTAAACACACAACATTGTAACTGAACTCTGTAAATGTTTATATTTTTGTTGAACAGTGATTTAAAATTTCAATTTACACATCATTAGAAAAAACATGAGCATAGCTTAATCTGAAGACTCTGAATGAGCGGATCTGTGAGATAGAGGCAAAAACCAGCCTTTGCTGAAGCAGATTCATTGTATGCATCCTGCCTGTCAGTACACCCCTGTTACAATTTCATTTGGCAGATGCTTTTGTCTGTAGCAACATACATTAGAGATGGACAGGTGTTAAATGCTGTGAAAGACCTTGCCCAAGGGTGCACACTGGATACTGACTGGCCCTGATCAGGATTTGAATCCCTGATCTCCTATAGTAAACAAAGTCAACGATGTAAACCATTGAGGCATCCAGCCGCCATGCCAGCTTGCATCACATCAGCATTATACACATCTGCAATATATTTCAAAGTAAAGGCACAATCAGTTCTTTCAATGACGAAACCACCAAGCATTTCCTGAGCAGTTAAATCCTTATTGAAGTCACTTTGCAAAGTTAGGTGGACCCAGGTCCCTTTTAAACTTTCTTCAGTGCTGTTTTAATTATCTAAATCATCATGTCACTGTAATATTAATTCATTTAAGATTTCACTCTCTGACTCTCTCTCTCTCACACTTTGAAGTGTTTTTTTTGCACCTGTGTGTTTAAGCTCACATTTTTGATATAAAGAATTTTTGTTTTCCCAAGTTCATACAATAACTTTAACCATCACTGTAGGACGTGACAAATATCCAGTAAAATGAAGAATTATATACGTGTTTTATTGATGTACATTGATTTTTATTAGACTGAGTGCACATCTTCAACCCTTTCTTCATGGATTCAGTCCTTAGTTGTATAAAACGAAGAAATTTTAACACTATGGGTTACAAAGCTGAACAACAATTTACTTGGGTCTGATTATTTTAAATCAATTATTGATCCTGTTTAATAACCATGATTTTGATTTTTGCTATAATTGAGCAGCTCTACTCATGTGTCAAGTGTGCATTCATAGCTGATGTTTATGTGTTTTGTTTCCATCTAGTGGCCATGATTGAGCTGCATGAGCTGGAAGAGAGTCAGGTCAGTGTGGAGTCAGTGCGGGGCTGGTGTGTGGAGGAGCAGGCGATGGAGATGGACATTGCTGTGCTGCAGCAGGTCGAGGAGCTGGAGAGGAAGGTCACTGCTGCCAGCCTGCAGGTCAAGGTAAAACACTAACACAAGCATGCACAAATACCTATCTGCAGATTTGATAGTGGTGTAAAAATAGGTTCAGTCTTTTATATTAGGTATGGCTTGCCTAGATTCCAGTTTGCAGCCCACTCCATGACCAAAAGTTTTATAGATTTTTTTTTATTGTAATATTTAATGTCCTTTGGGATGTTAAAAAAAAAAGTGATGACCTCTATTTCTAACCTTCTATTTACACCAATATGCATCCATAAAGTTTTGATTTCCTTTACTCTTAACACAAAAGACCTTGATTTTATAGCCAAAAGTTGCTGCTCATCACTGTTTTAGATTGAAAGTTCTCCGTTTTACTGGAAGTTTAAGCATGTGAAGTGGTGTGCTGCCAATATACTGAACAACTGAATTTCTCTAGCAGGGCTGGACATTCCCAGACCCTCAGTCGGAACGAGAGGACCTGGTTTACTTCGAGCACAAGCCCCCCACCAAATCAACGCCAACCACAGCAAACCCCGGGGACAGGGACTCCAAAGACTCCAAGGAGCATCCAGAGGAGCGGGGGGAGAAGGGCGGGGTGATGCGTCACCCGGACAACCCGCTGGACATAGCAGTGACACGTCTGACTGATCTGGAGCGCAACATCGAGAGAAGGTACCTGAGGAGTCCCTTAGGTACCACCATTCAGATCAGACTGGATAATGTGGGTACGGTCACTGTCCCTGCCCCCGCCCCATCCACTAGTGCTGACAGGGAAGGGTAGGTCATTTCTCCAACCAAAGCTCCCCCCTCTCCCACTAAGAGCCTTTCCTTTCTCTGTGTGTGCTTTATGTTTCCCATATTACTCAACAAGTGAGGTGGGATCCACTTTGCTGCTCTCACAGCAGACTCTTGTGGTGGCTTGTTGCATTTTTTTGTTTATTTCTTTGGTCTTGTGCAGTTTATGGGTGGGGTGGGTGGTGAGTCCACTCAGCTTCATTTCCTGTTTAGGCATTGTTTACTGTTTGTTTTTATTTTCTGCAGTAATCTGCATGGTGTTGTGCATCTGTAACCTTGGTTTTGGGCATACTCATAGCTCCCTCTATACAGCATACACTTAGGTTTACTCCTTTACTCCTGCATGATCATCCCCTCAACATAACAAAATCAGTGTGTACCTTTCCCCAGCGCCCCACACCCCCAAACTCCTCATGCCTCTCTCTGCACAGCTGGAGCTCTCTATGGTCTGCTGTCTTGTTGGCGGCTGGTTCAAATGATACAGTTTACAGCTTTGTGCATTTGGAAATGGGTCCATTTATACATGCATATGCATGTATCTCTTTTTCTCATCATTCCTCGTTTTCTTCTCTCAGTGGCGAGGAGGAGGTGGCCCATGGTATGAAGGTCTGGAGGAAGGCCCTCAGTGAAGTGCGGAGTGCTGCTCAGTTAGCCATGTGCATCCAGCAACTGCAGAAGTCCATCGCCTGGGAGAGGTCCATCATGAAAGTGGTGAGCAGCAGAGGAAATAAATCCACAGCTTGTTTTACATACCATTAAATAACAACAAACTTCAGTAAAAGCTTGTTTCAAATATATGATTCTTCTTTTGTAGTACTGCCAGATGTGCAGGAAGGGGGATAATGAGGATCTCCTTCTGCTCTGCGATGGCTGTGACAAAGGCTGCCACACTTACTGTCACAAACCCAAAATCACCAGTATCCCAGAAGGAGACTGGTACTGCCCGGCCTGCATATCCAAGGTATGAGAGGCTTTTCTTCTGTGAATCACTTGTATGTAGAGGAGATCCTACCATCTATTTTGCACTTGTCCTATTTATTCTGTTTGTTTTTGAGTTTTTGCAAGTTTAACTGTTGGAACATTTCAATGTACATTCATATACTACTATGAAGTGATGCTTTGATTTGTGGTAAAATTAAATGTTTTCCTGGAAAGGATGGCACATAGAGACAAATGCAGAGTTGAGAAACACCAGTGATATCAATGATGGTGTCAGGATATTTTGCAGCCGTACTTGAAACTGTTTTGAAAATTGTCGTGCTCATATTATAATTATTATCATGTTGTTATTATTATTATTTTTAACGTATTTGGTGGATTTTATGGTTTCTTTTATAAGTAAACAGCTAACATGTAAAAATAGTTTTTGTTAAAGAGAAGAAATTATTTACAACAAAGGGTCCCAGCCTTCAAGGGTGGGCCATTATGAATGTATTTAGCATGCAAGATTATGCATTTTTCCCAAAATTGATTACATTTCCTCTTAACATTTAATGTTGACAACATGAATTTGGTCTTTATCCCACTGAATTACCGTTAAGCTTTTTATTTTAGTTCATACAAACATGAAAAAGCTATACGTTTAGCTGGTTGTGGGCGAAGCGATGTATTATAGGTGAAGACCAGTTAAAAAGTCTAGTTTTTCCTGAGAGGTGACTATACTGTTAGTTTTGATTGTACCGAAGAGATAACATTATTTACTTTATGCAGGCAAGCAGTCCATCTCCCAAAAGCAAAAAACCTCCAAGCAAACAAGTAGCATCCAGCGGAGGAGGAGGTGGAGGTGGAGGTGGAGGAGGCGGAGGAGGAGGAGGGGGAGGTGGAGGAGGAAGTAAAAAAGGCAGCGAGACGAAGAAGAATGGGAAGCAGCAGGCAGGTAATGGGGAAGTGTCAGAGGACGACCCACCCAGCGCCAGCAGCACGCCCAAGAAAGGAGCAAAAGACACCAGCAGAAAGAGGAAAACAGAGGAGAGCCCACCTGCTCAGCCAGCAGCCAATCAGGAGAGCCCTGCATGTGTGAAACGAGCCAAGACAGCGAGAGACAACAACAGAGACCTGGGATTATGCAGGTATGTGTTTCTGCTTGCTCATACTTGTCCTTCTGTAGAAATCTTCATATAAAATCACATTCTTCCATACAGATGTACTGTACATCACATTTTATATCACATACAATCTCTTAATCTCTACTTTTGGCCTCTTGTGGCTCCAGAACAAGTTGTCAACTATTGACATTTTTTGTTGTGGTTAGAAAGTCTCAGATTGTCTTCTTTGCTGCAACCAGTTTGATAAGTGGTTGTAAAAGATGTGTCTTTGTTCTTTGGTAATAGTAAATAGTAAATCTTAGTATAGAGGGGGAAAAGACACAAAGAAATTTATTCATAAGTGAGTTAAGGAACTAGTTTTTGTGTCTTCTGTTTTGCATCAACAGATGTAATGGGGTAATGAACACAGGTCTAATAGTAGCTGAATGCCAGTGTAGTTGAACTTCTCCGTTTTTTTAACATCCATTAAAAAAATGTGTGTAAGGATCAAAGATCATTTTATTATGTACACCTGTTTGATGCAAATATCTAATCAACATGGTAGCAGCATTGCATTTAGACATGTAGACATGGTCAAGACGATGTCCTGAAGCTCAAACAGAGCATCAAAATAGGGAGGAAAGGAGATTAAGTGACTTTCAGTGTGCCATGGTTGTTGGTGTCCTGGCAGGCTTTAATGTCGTTCATGCCAAATTCAGACCCTACAGTGGGTCGTTAACCCGATTCCCTACAACTTTACAATTTTTCATGACTCATTTGACTATTAAACCTAGTTCTAAGATGAATTCTTTGAGACACCTTGCCCCTTACCCTTACCCTTACACTTCCCCTAAACCAAAAGTTTTAGAAACCTATACCTAAACCGAACCAAGAGATAGGTGCAAGATCAGGTTAAACTGACTCCAAGTTGATAATTGTGCATTATTTTTAGTACAGTGTATTTGATATAACAATGTAGATTATAGCTGCTTTAAAGAGGAAAGATATTGTCCCAGTGAAAAACAGCCTCTCAGACTGACATCCAAGGCTGCTTCTACAACTGTTCCAACTCTTTCTGTGCCTTACTGTGTGTATATGTGTTTTGTGTTTTACAGGGTACTCCTTGCTGAGCTGGAGCGGCATCAGGATGCATGGCCTTTCCTCACACCCGTCAACCTGAAATCGGTCCCTGGATACAAGAAGGTCATCAAGAAACCGATGGACTTCTCCACCATACGTGAGAAGCTTGTGAGCAGCCAGTGAGTTCACGTCAATTCTGTTTATACTTCTTTCTGCTGAAATCCTGCAGGACCCTCTGCACAGACTTTAAAGTCAGAAAAGTGTTTTTTTTTTTTCAGGAAAAGTTTAAGTTGCAAACAGTATTTGACATATCAGCTGTATGGAAGGTGCACTTTCTCACCTTAGGACTGCTGTTACTTTGTTTTTGTTACAGGTATCAAAACCTGGAGACCTTCATCATTGACGTCAACCTGGTCTTTGATAACTGTGAAAAATTCAATGAAGACAATTCAGACATTGGTCGAGCTGGTCATAACATGAGGAAGTTTTTTGAGAAGCGCTGGACGGAGCTTCTAAAACAAACAAACTAAAAAGTCTGTTCAGACTCCGAACATGAAAACCCATTAAACGTTTCCTATTGGAGCACCAGGTTTTATCATTGTTTTTATTCCCTGATGGAGAATTTGGCTTTGAGGGATGGAAGAAGAAGACAAATCCTAAATAAGGAATCCACGGTGTGATTCGGAGAGACGTCACCTTGAAAAAACAAACAAGTCGTTACATGAGGTGTGCTGGATTTTTATTACAACAGGGATAAAAGCCCCAAAGAGTCCCAGAGAAATGGGGTGTCATAGTGCAATACCATTCCCTGTCTCAGAACACTGCACTGAATTAATCCTCAACTATCACTGATGTGTCTGCGCTAAAATACTTTCCACTACCTGTAAATAGTCTTTTGTTATTTAATCGTATTATAGTGAATGTATTTAATTTTGTAATAATTATTTATGAATCAAGGTCCACTTCATTTTCTATGAAAAGGAAGAATCAGCTGAACTGCTTTGAATTAAAAAAGGAATGTGTCTTTGTGTTATAATTTTTCTCCCAAATATCAAACAAAGCCAAGAAAAAAAACTGTTTACACTGTTCAGTGCTTTTGGGCATCAGAGGACTGTGTTCATTTGTTCAAACTGTAAAACTGCATTTATTTACAGGATCAGCAGAGGAACAGTCAGACAATTGTGATTCATGTGTATATACTGTTTATTAATGTCAATATTATGTCTTGTTTGGAACGATGTGTACAAATTGTTTAAGAATATTAAGATATTGTTTATGCCTTAGAATGATTGTAGCATTCTATTTTAGTGAACGTGATGAAAACATTATCATAAATATTGTTTGTACAGTATATACATATCCTCTGCAAACACTGTGGTATCCTTAATCTTGGTAGTGCCTACCCTTCCAACAGGGGCATGTAGGGGATGTTATTGTTTTTAGTTTTCATTCTTATGACAACATTATTTTTTTATATGATTTCAATCCAACAAGGCCTCCAAAGTTGGACAGTGACACAGAAATCATTCCTCACCATAGAAGAAGAAGACGAAGAAAGGAACAACAAGCATTCGGTGATGCTTCCATGATGCATTTCCTTGTAATCTGCCACAATACAGAGGACCTAAGGCCATTTGTAACCACTGTGTTGAACCTTGCTGTGTGTTGTGGCCTGATGGAGGCAGCTAGATTTTTTTGTACCCAAGTCAAGAGTACTTGAAGTTACTTTATTTAAGATATTGTGGAATAAAAGTATCATTCTTTTGTAGGAGCTTTATTTTTCACTAGTGTGTGGCACGGACCTATTAAAAGGATGTTTTTCAACGTAAACGTCTTGCATTTGTTTTATTTCAGATCCACTCTGCGAAAACGCTTCTAAGAAAATGCTTGAAATGTGGATGACTCATTTTCACACTCAAACTAGTCTTTTAAAAGATGTTTGAGGAGTCTATTAAATTTCTGATGAGACATTTTCCTTCATGCTGTTTGTTTGGATCTTTACAAGTCGTTCAAATACTCATCTCAACAGCACAACATTGAAGTGCATTGCTAATTCCTCATCATATGACAACAATAATTCTTTGTTTTCTCACCAGTAAATATACCACTTTTGTATCCCTATTTAAACTTGCACAAAACTATTCGTAAATTTCTCTATGCTCAAGGGGTTGCTTCTTCTGGAGAAATTCTGAGACAAGTCTTAGAATCATGACATTTTTCAAGAATTTCTCCATAAAGATAAGGCTAGAACATTGTAAAGACAGAACTTTTTCACTAAGCATCTTTGCCCCTTAAAGAGGTCCCAATGTGAAAATTTCTAAGAGTAATAAAGAGGATTTTAAAAAATGTTTGAGTTTTTCAGACTGAAGAGAGTAGCTGACATATGGAGGGATAGGAGATAACACAGAGCTCTGTGGCAGCCCCATATTACTATTAATATTACTAAGACTAACAGCCTGGTAAATAAACAAAAATGATAAATGTACAGGTGCATCTGAAAAGGGCATTTTCCCCCCATGATTTACTTCAAAAAGTAAACTTCCATATATTATAGCTACATCTCATACAAAGTGAAACATCTACATCTTACTGTGTAGGAACATGCATTTTAAAGTTAACTTTTAGGTTGTTGACTTTTATAGTAAACCAATCACATCTCTGATGTGAGTAATGTGTCCTACCGAGCAACAGAGTCAACAATGCTGAATGTTTCTGCCCTCTCTGTGCTCAGAGTTGCGCTGTGAATGTTTCAACATCATTATAGGCTGGGACACTAGGATTTTTTTTTTAGCTGAAGCTCCAGCTAAAAGGATTTTTATGAATAGGGACCCTGAAAATTTCCAGAACTTTTCCTGGGTAAGCTGCACGTGTGAACACAAACAGCCAAAATTTCCATCTAGACTTTACCAAGATGTTTCCCTGCTATACCCTTTGTAAGTTTTATTTTTGGGGGGGCGTTACCTTAAGGTATATGTGTGAAAAAGGCTGTGTTTACAAGTGAGGAAATAAGGAATTAAATTATTTCTAGGCATAAAACTTCAAGCAGATGGAGAAAATGTCAAAATATATTTTAAAAGTCTTCTGCTCTTAATTCATTAATTCAGTTTAAGTATGCAGACCATGTCTCTTGTAGATATGTTGGTCAACAATTGAAAACTTTGTAGTACATTTATCAATTGACTTATTATCAAAGTAGTGACAGATGTTAAAATCAAACATATCTGTCATTAAAATGGTCTGTAAAGATATAAAATCTTTCTCAATATCCTGTAAATGTGCATGTTAATATCTTCATTTAGAAATATGTTCCAATTACTATTGTAATATACTTGTCAGAAAAAATCTTTTAATTGATAAAGACTTGTGACAGCCATATGTACAACTATAATCAGTGTATTGAAATTGGGTTTCCATGTCATTTTGAGGTACACAAGTCTAACAAAAATGTAAAGATCTTAAACTGTTGATGATGAAAGCAGTAAAAAAAAAAAATAATAATAATGTCTGCAAAGTTCAAGGTGAAACAAATAAGGGGAGACATTCTTGATCAGTGTTATAAATACAGGATTGATCACTTAAGTTTTACTTCTCCAGATTGCACAAGATTTAAACCAAAGCCAACTAAACAGATTTCATAATAATAAGTAAAAGGTCAGTTACAGAGGAAGTTGTCTATTTTTCAGTGCATTTAAATATAAGTAACAAAAGTGACGTGTCTCTATCTGGTGTCCTTACAGAGCAGAAACAACAGGCTAAAGTAGACTGCATGTGCTTCTTTTTTTACCATATGAAAAGGCTACATGTGATGACAGATTAAAATACATGCCACAGTGCCAAATGTGGAGAATAATCAGGGGACAAAAACTACACCTGTTTTAAACTCCCAACATGCACAACTGTAGTAACCCCAGCATTAAATAAACATCAGTTTATGTAAGGAATTTGATGATGTAATATTACTGATACTAATCGATTACTGCTGCAAACTGACTTTTAAAAAGCAGACTTCATTCACTCTAAATATCGTTAAAATCAGATGCTCTATTCAAAGGACTGAAGAGCCATTCATATCTTCAGCTACGGTCTTCAGAGGAGGTGACGTAATACGTGTTACGTCAGGGTCAGCCGGTCGATGCGGAAGTAAACAACATTAAACTGAACGGACACGACTGAAACAGAAAGGAAGAGTACACTCCTACAGTGAGAGGTAGATAACATAACTGGTTTGATTTGTTTAATTAACAGTGTAAGGGTTCTTGTTTTGGCGGTTTGTGGTAAATTGAACCGACATTATAATATCTAGTATCATAACAAAAAGGGGAAAGTTGTTTCTCGCTTCTTCTACATCGTTAGCTCGAGACTTAGCGACAGTATCTACAGACACAGTAAGTTTCCCTGAGGATTTAATGTTTGTCTGACCCGTTTATCTGACCTGTTTGTTAAATCATGTAGCAGTCCATTTTCAAATTCAACTAAAATGCAGGTTTTCTTTTTTATTCCCTTCTTCGCTCTTAAATTATGCGTGTTTTTGAAGTATTGGACCAACAGAACTATTGTTAACTGTGTTATTACAATATCAGCATTTTAAATGTCACTTATCTTTAAAACAGAGCTGCATGAATGAGCCTGAAACCTGTTGATATTCTTAATCACTATCTATATTGTATATCTTAAAGGGCTGATAGATGTAACTTAAATTATCAGTTACTAGATTGCACTACAGCTGTGTAAAACACCGGACATCCCCCTATATAAAAAGAAATGTGGTTTACATTTTAAATTACGTTTTCACCTTTAAAAGAAGAAATTGAATAACCATTCAGTTCACAGACTGTAATAAAAATCATGCAGCCCAAGGTAATGACTTGATCTAACTGCAGAAAAAGGGTAGAAAAAAGCATATTCTCAAATCAAAGAAACTGGAAGACACAAATGTTTGGCAAATTGGCTTAAAGGAATTCTGTCAATCTACAAATCTTACACAGGATGTGTTTTGTAGAGATGCACTGATCAAAATATGAAAATAAAGGCCAATACTGATGTTTAAGATAAAAATGTAGCCAGTGCTGGTACCAATGTTTTTTAAATACTTTCTTCAGTATAACTCTTCTATTCTTTCACTCACATTTGACCATGAAATCAGATCAGAGTTTGACCAACAGGTAGTTTCTTTCTTCCCTGCAGAATCCCTTATTTGATTCAGCAGATAGATAAACAAGATGCAGGCTTCAAATTGGTTTGACACAACAGATTGATAACTGATATCTGTTTGTGTCACATAAATTGAAGGTACTGATATTAGAATAAAGGGCTGATATCAGCCGTTACTGATGTTAAACCAATAAATCTGTGTATCCCTACTTTTTTGGCACTTGTCATGTCTATTTTTTAACACTCTTATCTGGGACTTTTTTTCTGATTCAGGAAATGGCGCTTGGTCCTAAGGCTACATAAGTTGTAAACCACTACACCTAAGGCCTTTACGTTAATATTAACCCTGCTGCTAAAGCTTTCAGAATTTTTATATCCTCACATATTTTTTCTTAGGACTTCATAATTCTATGCAGTGCCGTGCCTTTATGAACCTTTACAAACACAATGCCAGTGTGCTCAACCTAAAATCCCTGCAGGCTATCATGCAAACATTAAAAGAGCACTGTAGCAAAAAATGTCAGCACTCAAAACAAATTATTGAACTTTTAATGATGAAGATAAAAATCCACTGAAAGAGAGTCTTTCAGCAGCTGCCTGTAATCCTTGGATTCAGATGTAAATGAATCCCCCTTTTTCCATTTGATTTTTTTCTCTCTCATATTTTGTGAACTCCAGGACCAGCTGTCCAAATGACAACTCTGATTTGCACTTTGCAAGACCATCGGGATGATGTCAACTGGTGTGCCTTCTCCGGCAGCCTGCTCGCCACATGTTCAGGAGATAAAACGCTACGGGTTTACAACACACGGGACTTTTCAGAGATGCCCTTTTCGCCGCTGTCAGGGCATGGCTACAGCGTCCACTGCTGTTGCTTCAGCACCTGTGGGCAGTTCCTCGCCTCCTGTTCCACTGATGCTACCATAATGGTTTGGTCCACGGTCTCTGGTGAGATTGAAGCCATTCTGGAGCATCCTGGTCGCAGTCCTGTGAGGATCTGTGCACTCTCCCCTGACTCTGCACGCTTGGTCTCTGGTGCGTCTGATGGCACACTAGCGCTGTGGGATTTCCCCTCCAAACAATTACAAAGGTGAGGATATATCCTACTTTATATAAATGTTTTTACTTTTTATATGACTTTTAGGTTTTTAATATCCCAAACACAAATCTTCACACACCGTAATATTTGTGCTATATGGTTCAATGTATTATTGAGCTTCAACAATCCAGATTAGGTTGAGAGAAATACCTATTGATGCAATTGTTTTTGTTTGTGAAGGACCGGAGCGGTAAATGACACAACGCTGGTAGCCTGCTCCTTCAGCCCTTGCAGTCAGGTGTTCATGACGGGCTCCACCTACGGAGACCTCCGTCTTTGGGACCTGGACATGAGACAGCTCCATGTAGAGAAAAACGCACATGACCTGGGGGTCACCTGCTGCACCTTCGCTCCCCACATCCTCAGTGGTGAGAACATGATTTAGCCTGGTGTTTCTGGCAGAAGAGATAAAGATAGAAGATAAAAACTAGAATTCAGCAATTATAAGTTCATGTTTTTCCTCATTAATCTCTTATATTAAAATTATAGGCTTGAATTGCTCTTATTTGATTAAAAAATAGACAGTGATATGCAAAATAGCAGGATTTTCCTAATATACAGATTAAAAACATAGAAATAACAGAAACAGTAAATAAACGACACATAAATCTTACTTTTTTTTTGTTAAAGATTTATTTTTGGCCTTTTTGCCTTTATTCAATTAGACAGTGGATAGAGTCAGAAACAGGGAAGAGAGCGGGGAGAGACATGCAGGAAATGGTGCCACGGGCCGGATTTGAACCCGGGTCGCGTACATGGCGCACGCCTTAACCACTACCGGCGCACCCATAAATCTTACATTTTGGCTAATACAAATAACTTAGTCTGAAAGTTATAACAGCCATCTTTCAGGAGCATTTCTTTATTTGATTTGGAATTGGGAAGTTTATTGTAATAAGCTCTGCAGGCAGTTCCTTTGACCTCATGGTTTTACCCTGAAATGCATTGTCAGCCATGAGGCCTTCTACAGAGAGGTGTGTGTCTTTCCAAATCATGTCTTATCAGTGTAATTTACCAGAGGTTTACTCCAGTCAAGGTGTAGAAAAATCTCAGCCAAGATCCAGAGAAATGAGAGGAACCTGAGCTAAATTTCAAATGTTTGGCAAAGGTTCTGAATACTTGTATGATGTGATGTTTCAGTTTTTTATTTTTTACTAATTGGCAAAAAAAAGTATTTTATTACCTTTTTTTTATTGTAGCATCAGGACTGCAACATACAATTAACAAAAGTTAAGGGGGTCTGAATACTTTCTGAATGCTCTGTACTTGTTAAGCTAATTGGCCACTCTGAATTAACCCTAGGCCTGAATGTGAACATGGCTGCTTGTTTGTTTCTATACATCAGCCCTGTTCTTGACTGGCGATCAGTCCAGGGTGTACCCAGCCTCTTGCCCAATGACAGCTGGGATAGGCTCCTGTCCTTGCCTGTTGAAAGTTCATGTCTGGGGTTTGGTGTTTCACCATATAGACTTAGTTAGCTCACTAATTCATTAGTTTGGTTTTTCCACGAAATGTTTTTCACCTTGTAATAGTACATAATCTAACATTATTGAAACTTAAATTTTGCCCTGATTGGAAATTAGGATTGCAGCTAGATTTAGATAGACCACAAAAACACACAGAGGCATGAGCTCAGGTACAAAATGAAGTACGTGAATATATAAATGTGATAGGAACCGCAGAGCATGTTGCCTGATTTATGTCTGTGAAAGAGAAACCAACATCTGGTTTATCACATATCACACAATATTCTGTCTCTTTGATTTTGTCTTAAAGGTGGCCATGTCGTGCAGTTTCGTCTGGCGTCCTGTGGACAGGACAGTCAGCTGAAGATCTGGGCCATTAACAAATTCAGCTCTGGAGGTAGAGTGGCATGTTTTTCTGCCTCCATAGGCTGGAACATCTTAATGATGTTTTAAGTTTAATCTAGCATCATCCTCAGTGTCATTCTTTTAACATGTCATCAGTGGTGCACTGTTCTGTGTTGAAAAAAGCTTTCATGTAGTGAACAGCAGTTAAATGAATGAGATGAGTTACAAAGCCAAATTTGACCCTTGTGGATGTTATATGCAAGTTCTCCGTACAATCTTTGAACCGAAAGGTCAAGACCCCACACCACCCCTTGATTTAATTTCTTTATCTTTAAATTTCTATTCAACAAAAGTTAAAAGTCCAGTCTTCATTTAAAAGCAAGCATTTATAAATACAGTTTTCTTTCTCTTGTAGGTTATAAGATGCAGCTTCTTCATACACTTACCGGTCAGACAGCTCCAGTCCTCTCCTGTGCGTACTCCTCTGATGGACAGCTGCTGGTGTCTGGGTAAGATCTTAAAAACAGAAGAGAAAGCAAATTATTATATTTTTTGATACTGTGCATATTTAAAAATGTTTTTCAAATGTTGACCTTCTGTGTTTTTCTCTTCTAAAGCAATGTAAACTTAAAGGTCTTGTCTCATTGTAAATATACAAATTTATAAGACATATACAATTATAAGAGATAATATGATAAAACATATACGGAAGAAAGACAGAAAGAAAGATTTTTAAAATAGTACATTTATGTTTTCATCACTGATAAACAAAGCAGGGATTATGTATGTATATGATGATATATGATTATATATTTTAAATGACATTGTAATGTTGTAACATTGTATATATCTGTAATAAATTTTACATTTTTTGATCAAGGTTTACATTGGAAAAGTCAAAAATAAGTTTATCCTGATAAAGAAAATATTTTTGTAAGTAATGTATATGTTGTTTTAAGAAAAATATTAGTTTTAACCATTATATTAGAGAAATGAACATTGAATGAAAATACTTACTTTAGGTTCATATGAATAAGAGAGCCAAATAATTAACTCTTACTGATCCATGGAGGAGGGATGAGTTTAGGTAGGTTCATACTTCTCCCCACTTGTCTTTCATATAGAAACCAAATCTTGTTTTTGGCCTTCAGTTTCAGTGTGTATATGGTTGTATGATCATTTAGCTTTTTTCTTTTAAACATCTTTGAAATAGCTAAACATTTCCATCTGCTAATTCAATTTTTATGGGTTGTCTAAAAATAAGTTTCATACTTGTAGGTTATCCATCATTTCGGTTTGTACTGGTGAAGTATAAAAGTAGTATAATGAAAACACAACTCTCTAAATGAGTTTTACAAAAAATAGCTACCTTGAATGAAAGAAAAATATCTGTTGTTTATTTAACAAAACACTTATGGTTTCTTGTAGACACCTTTATAGGCTGCTATAAGCATGCTGAATTCTTTATCAATTTGATCTCAATCTCTTGTTTATGAACAGATCAGGGATCATAATTATGTTTTCTGAGGATTAAATACAGATTTAAAAAAAAATAAGCATTTGCACTGAGCATATTTTGGATTTTTCTTTTGTGTTTTATTTAATTATGTTATTCATTTATTTTTTAATTTCAGTTAAATTTTACTCAATTTTTACAGCTGGTTTATTAGTTTAGTTTTTATTTAGCAAAAAAAATAATTAGTTGAGTAATTATTAGTTTTAGTGTTAGAGTTAGGTTTTTTGTTGTTGTTGTTTTTTTATTTTTTATTTTTTTTAGCAGTTTGGGATATCTGTCAGAGGCGAAATTGCAAAAACCTAAAATTGCCATAGTCTGAAGTCTTCTGCAACCAAATCAGGCAATTTTACACTCTCTTGGCTTGGTTGTACATGCTAGTCAGTCTGCTTGTGTCAAAGACCTAAACTAAGAAGATTTTGTTTCTAGATTTATTTTTATTTTAGTTATTTTTGTAATCACAGACTGAAGTTTTAGTTAGTTATTGTTTGTTTTTGTGAGACTTAGTTTGTGAGTTTTACATTTTAGTTTTAATTATTTAATTTGTTTTCATTGTTTATAATAACCTTGGCATGGAGTTATAATTTGTCTGCTGAACTAAAAGAATGCAGTACTGAAATGAAGCCACTAGAGGGAGACATGGATTGCTTGATTCTCAATGAGTGAACCATGATCTGAAAATTCTTCACCTTATTATGTCTTTTTTTAAATTCTGCTTTTTTAAGATTTTTGTGTGTTTTTGTTTTCAGCTCTGTGGACAAAACTGTCACAGTCTACGATGCTGTAAGTCCTTCTTCCAATATTTATGTTCCTTATGATCAATAACACAGTCACCTTTTTTTGCATGCTGCTTTATTCTTGTTCTTACCTGATATATAAACTCTGTTTTTCAGAACAATGCAGTTCTGCTTTACATGCTGAACCAGCATGAGAGGTAAAGACTCGATTATGACAATATCATAAATTATTACTTTTTAATACATATACATAAAGAAGAATGTAAACATACAGGTGCATGGACATATCAGAAGAGGCATCACAATGGGATGTTTAAGACCAGCTCTATTAGGTGTGGATACGACAGACTGATCAGTTCGGTGAGAGAGTTGCAGCAGATATCATTAAAGTAAAGATTTTCCTTATGGTAAAACCATAGACTCCACTGATTCATTATACAAACTCTGACCCTATGTGGTCGCAAAATATGACTACAAGCATTTTAAGAGAGCTGTAGGTCTTCTGTCATTATGTCCCTCTTTGTGCTTGCAAAAACACACATATAAACCACAGCTGAATGATCACACTTTGACGCTATTTAAATCCATCAAGCCACCTGTGATTGAAAGGCAGAAATCTTGCTTCCTTTCAGCAGGGCGAATGAAAGTCATTTTGAAAAATCACTAACTGAAGTGGAAAAAGATGAGGCAAGTTGGGAGAAAGTGGATAGTGCATGGGAAAAAAAGGAAATCACAACACTTGTCAGAATGCTTTCAGGAAACTCCTTTGTTAATATAACAGTGTTAGAATAACTCCCCTTTCATTGAATTCCTGTAGGAGGTTTAAGGGGTTGTGTTTGGATCAAAATCCCTACTATGGATCTCCATTTCTGAGCAACCCAGCCTAACTTTTCAGAAGATCTTCCTCATTAAGGTGCCTTGACTGGTTTAAATGGACTGATAATTGGATTTTAAGTATGAATTTTGAACATCCTTTGATATGGAAATCCTGTCTGTCACTGCCACCGATTCAGGCCTGGTACTGAGCAACAAGGCCCTTTTTTTAACTTCATACAAGCCTAATATCATCAGGCTGGGTCCCTTATAGTTGGGTGGTGGTAATTATGAGCTATGTGCTAGGGTAGGTAGTATCAGCATTGTCACCTGGAGCCTGCATTTACAGAGCCTGGCTCACTTGAAAGTGTTAATGCTGTTTTGGTTGTGATGACTGTATGTTAAGGTAGGTAAGATAAAGAATGTCTTCATGTTGGCATGGTTAGTGATAAGAGCTTGCACCCTTTCTTGGTCAAAAACACCAAATTATATTGACCATGGTTGATTTAGAAAATCAGAAAAAGGGTCAAACATCCAAGGGGGTGAATAGTTTTTAAAGGCACTGTACATGCCAGGTGTATTTTTGGTGGAAGCTGATGCCAAAACACACTGCTCCAAGAGCAGATCAACCCAAACAGAAGGAAGAATGTGCAAAGCATCCAATCAACTTCACAGATGTACCATCTTGAGGCAAAAGCCACAAATCATCATCATCAGGTCACAGAGGCATTAAAACACCGTGGGTGAAGAAAAGTTAACTTTGAGTTAACCATAGGGTTTTCTATGAAATTACACATCCTTCCTAGAAAACATAAACCTTTAAACTTTCTAATGTGCTCATCCTTGGTAGAAGTAAAAAAAAAAAAAAAAAATCACAGAATGATATTGAATTCAACAGTGAATCAACTTTGTTAAGGTAAAGCAGTCAGCAGTTCACATACTACTCCTGTGTGACCCTGTGGTCCTCCCATGATTTTGTGATCCCTCATCTCCAGCTGCCCAGGGCTGCTTTGCTCCAGAAATGCATACAAATGTACCCCACCTCTCGCCCAATGGCAGCTGGGATAGGCTCCAGCCCCAATGACCCCAAATTGGATAAGCAGTGTAGAAAATGGATGGATGGAGGTAACCAGCTAAATGCAGGATATCAGCACTGATAATCAGTCAGCCCCTAGGCAAAAGTGTCTTGTGTTTACTCAAATTCAGCTTTTGTCCCCTTTTTTGTCTTTTATGTTTGAGTTCATCTCAAACAACAGCTGTAGTTTGCTGTATGTAATTTATTGCCCAGGTCTAGATTCTTCTCCCTCTTTGTTTGTCTTTTTATTTGGTAAAAGAACCAGACCTTTAAGTGATAAATCTCTTTAATGTTATCTTAAAAATCTTTTTGTGTCATGTTATTGCTGTCTTCTGCAGGTACGTGACGGCATGTTCCTTCTCTCCGACTGCACCTCTCATTGCTACAGGATCCATGGATAAGACTGTAAACATCTGGAGGCTGGAGGACGGATGCAGAGGCCAAAGTGGGGATCTCATTCATTACTTTAATAGAGTAAAATCTATATTTTCATGATAGACTACATTTGATTTATCTTGTTATCTGTTTTCCTCTCTTCCTGCTCTCCTGCACCACTGGAAAGATGGGAAATCTGTTCATGGTTAGTTCCTTTTAAATATTAGTTTTCAATATTTGACATTAAAAGAAAGCAAGAGAGATGCTTATATATAATGCAAATATACCCTCAACAGCAGCAAACAAGACTGTTTTATTGCTCCAGTCATGGTTCCCAGATGGCGCTCTGTTTGCCAGCTCTGAGAGCCCTGTATGTAGTTCTGTTGTGTGTGACTTTTCTAAGGTAGATTAAAGCCATCTTTTGTGAAATCCTTTTCAGTCTTGTTTGAAAAGTTGCACCTCAGTACTTGAAGCTTTTATTTCATCATTTCGTGCAGTCTCACGTGTTAAACTAGTGTGATCTTGCTGTGAAGGACACAGGTGTTGTGAACATGAGTGCTCCCTTTTCTTTAACCCTTCAGTCTCAAGTGTTGCTTCACAAATTGAAATGTATCCACGTGTTTACAGTGTCTTTTTCTTGTTTTTTTGTGTTTTAGAGAGGTCTGCTCTGACAGCCAGTGAAGGTAGGGAGAAAATACACCTGTTTAGCATGTAGTATCAGTAAAACCAGTAAAAGTGCATAAAGTGTGCAAAAGGTGTGCAAATTAGGAATGATTACATGTGAAGCATCAGGGGCCAAGTCGATGTTTAGACTAGCATTTCTGGCTGCAATGTACAAGCTCTTTTTCACCTTTAAGTTTCATCTTACATCAATGAAAACATCAATGAAACCTCCAGACATTTATTTATGTTGGTACACAAGCTGTGCCAGCCTCAGCCCCCTGATCGATAATAACACAGCATGATGCCAAAACAGAGAATATGTGGCAATTTTTCAAAAAGTCGCTGAAGCCGTCACCGACTGACCTCCTCATTTTCTCCCAGGGAGAACGGCTGCTGGGCGATCAAAGATGCTGGTCGGGGATTGGTCAGAGGAAGACGTGTCAGTGTGGCTGGTGGAGGAGGGCCTCGGGGGATTGGTGGAGAAATTCACGACCAACAACATCGATGGGACGGAGCTGCTCGGTCTCACCAAGGAAACACTGGCGTCAGAGCTGCACATAGGTGAGGAAAACGAACATCACACGCTGCTCAGAGTGCCATGTCTTCAGTCCCTTGTTATTTAGCCTCTTGGGATCCTTATTCTTTCCTTTGGTTTAAACACAGGAATGTAAGCCCAAGTGATTCAGCAAAGCATCACCTGTTTTTGATGAGTAATAACAGGAAACCTACATTGTTTTGAGAATCCATCTAAGCCTTATAGCTGTAGAAAAACTTTTTTTTTTTTTTTACCTTCAGATCTGCTGCTTTTATCATTAGGAAAAAAGGACCTTTGATTTAGCTAAACCTTGAAAGATAATTTAGATATTCAAAGATGCTTATAATTTAAAATGCACCATGATAACCTTTAGAAGGACTTCACCCTGAATAAATAAAATTGCATCAGTTTTAATTGCCTGCACTGGGAAGAAGAAACAGAGAAAAGATGGCTTCAAATAAGGTAAACTCAATCAAACTTCTACATAGCTTTTGTGTGAGACTTCTACAGAAAAAAATCTGGCTTTTTTTTGGTTGGTTTATTTGATTTTTACATCCTCAGTCAGAAATCCAATTCAAACGTCTCACAGTGTTGGAAGTGTGGAGTCGTTTCTGCAGATTACATACTTGTTTTTTGTTTTGTCCATATTTAAGGCAAAGCAAGGAAACTTTATTTCTATTATTTAGAGCTCAAGGCAATTGAAAGCATCAAACCATCAAGAAAAAGTGAAAGAGAAAGACATTAAAAGAGAACATTTAAAAATCATTAAAATACACCATCAAAACTACATTAAACAGCAAAATTAGAGTAAAATATTATAAGAGTTTTAAAAAGCATGCCTTAAAGTTAAAGTTCATTGTTATAACATTATAACAGTTATTAAGATCCATCTATCCATTATCTATTGGCCTGTTTGGGGTTGTGGGGGATTGGAGCCAATCCCAGCTGTCATTGGGTGGGAGGTGGAGTACACCTTGTACTAGTTATGAGTCAGTCATAGAGTTGATTTAAGGTGTTTTTTTAGGTCGTTTCAACATAATGGTTAGGTTTAGTATGGTAGATGTTTATTTGTGTTTCTATTACCAAAACTTGGACCTGTACTGTTGAACTTTTTGGCACCCTTCCGTAGAGGTGCCAAGCTTGCCTAGCCATCTCAAATGGGTGGAGCTACACAAACAATAGAGGGTTTGCACTGATGTCCCTTTCAGCCACCATACCACTGCTTAGTTGGGCTGGAAAACCCAGCTATCTGCCTTATAAGAGTGGGTGAAAACAGGAGACAGACAGACTCTATCTGCTTAAGATAGAGATATTTGGACTTGAGAGAGATCCATATGGATTCCTAAAGATGCAGTGGACTGTGGACATTGATATGTGGTCATAAATTGAGTTTCCTGATATTATATTGATCTGTTTACAAGTCCACATAGCAGAGCCTAAAAGCTCACATCAGCCTAGTTCATCAGTGATGGATGTGAAATTGAATTAACATAAAAGTTTTGTAATTACGAAGCTTTACATCAGTTGTTTCTCTGTATTTCAGTGTGTGATTTACTTCTCTTTATCTGTATAAAGATCTTCTGGGCTGTTAAATCTGTTAGCAAACTGTTGTTAAATCGGGTGGTATTTTCAATTAAATCAATGTGTCCAGGTTTTCTTACTCAGTGTAGTTCAGCTTTAGCCTCAGTTAAACCTCCATTTTATTTTAAATGTGACAAATTCACACGTTACAGCTGTCAACATTTATTTTGTTGTATAAGCTGTTGTAGCGTCTGATACGTTCACTTCATGAAGTGTTTACAGAAATAGCTTCAGTATTTAAACAAATAGAAATCAGGTTAATTTACAAAGACTGCTCTAATTAATTTTTGATAAATATCAGTGGACTTCACACATTTTTCGTCTTTCAGCCTTTATATATAGTACCAAGAGTCACAGCAGCACAGTGTTATTTTTAAAGTTTCAGTCTACTTTTAGTCAACAAAATCATTTTTAGTTGAGTTTCAGTCCATAAAAATCCTAAAATTTTAACAAAACTGCCTAAATTCTGGTGTGAAACATACTTGTGTTTATGCACTCAGCACAGCCTTAACCTGACACGCCAGATGAATTTGTTTCACACATCCATCTGGTAAACCTTCCGTAGATGGCATTTGGAAAAGGGCAGAGCCTTTAAGAAAAAACTGGGTGATTGGATGAACGTACTGTCCGTCACATCTTTGTGGGCCAATCAGAGCAACAAAACACGTGACATTGTAGCCCCAAACCGAAATGTGCCACTTCCGAGGAGTAAACTCCATAGAGAACTGCACAACGCGAACTATGGTGACTGGAGGAGCCAGATGAGCTACAGATTCCTAACAGCTTGTGCTCTTTCATATCATGGATTTTGAGTGTCAGACAAAAATTCACTTTTTGTCTCATTTAAGGTGCTTTCACACTAGGGGCCCAGTCCTGGATCTGAGTGCACTTGAGCCCAAAGTCCAGTTCATTTTGTTAGTGAGAATGCACCAGGCCACGGCCCAGGCCCACTTGAGGAGGTGGTCTCAGGCACGATTCAAGTGGACTCTGGCACGGTTCGGATGAGATGTGAATGCAACCATGCTCGGATACAGGACAAAGCGTTGAATCAACTTTGTGATGTCAGTGTAAAAAACTAAACTTCTTTCCACAGTGCAGCAGTTTGTTCGCATTTTTCCTCAATAAAGGGCGAAAATCATCAGAATCCAGTCAATAAATGGTCTGTTGTGACACACCTTACAGATGAACACAAGTTAGAGTCAGTGAGAGGAGGTGCAAAGGCAATAAAAGTCTCCTGTCACCTCAAAAACTGCTGTATCTGCGCAGCGTGAGCCAGGTCAAGACAAAAACAATCTTTGCTCAGGTCATGACCCCAGTGGTTGCCATGGTAGCTTCTTCTTCTCTCTCCTCCTTGGTGGGGTTGTAAACCAGCTATGTGCATACTGCCACCTGCTGTTTCAGACTGAGTACATACGCAAGTAGGCCTGGGCACAGATTGATGTTGCTAGTGTGAAGGCAAGCCGGGGAGGGGGAGGAATCGCGCCGCGGCACTTTTCAAATCAACGGGGCCTAATGTGAAAGCACCCTTAGCCACCTTGACAAAAACTAAACCTACTTTTTTCAGATTTCATGCCATCAACAATCTTGTTATCTAGTTTTAGTCTAGTCTTAAACGTGAAAAAAAAAAATAGTTGATGAAAGTAATACTGCAGCAGAAGCGTAGTTTTGTCTGTGTTTATTTTAGATATAAAACATAAACACTGCTTTTCCATGATTTGTTTTGACTCAAGGGACAGACAGCACACCTGCACCAGATGACCTGCCCAGTCTGGATTGCTCACACTGTAACAAAAGGTCACTAATGTATTTTGGCCCAAAACCATTCAGTGTTTTAGACACAAACAGAAGTGCTATCTTGAAATATTTTCTTTGATAGACCGGTAGCCAGTTTAAAAAACCTCAGGCCTAGAGTGATGCTCTCTACTTTCTTGGTCTTTGTGAGGCTCCAAGCAGCAGTGTTCTGAATCAGCTGCAATTGAATCAAAGACTTTATGGAAGGAGTGGTTAGTCTTAGAGACTCTGGATAAGAAACTTGATTTCTTTTTCACTTTTATTGTATGTTGGAAAATTTCTAAAGGTCTAAGTGAAAGGGATGCTTACCTTTGTAGACTTTCATGGCTGCAAGTTGAAAAGCAATTAATAAGTAATATAAAATAAGTGACTGCATAAATATTCAGCCCCTTTAAGTCAGTAAAGTCAGTTAGTAGATGCACCTTTGGCTGCAGTCACAGCAGTGAGTCTGGGTGGATAGGGCTCAATCAGGCTTGCACATCTGGACACTTGACTCATCCACTCCAGAACATTCTCTTTGTTGTCTTCAAACCATTTCTGTGTAGCTTTGCTGTATGCTTCGGGTCATTGTCTTGCTGGAAAATAAATCTCCCGAAACCACATTTCTCTATTAGACTGAAAAGATTATCCTCCAGAATTTTCCTATATTTTGCTGCATTCATTTATTTTACCCTCTACCTTTACAAGCCTTCCAGGACTGGCTGCTGAGAAGCATCCCCACAGCATGATGCTGCCACCACTGCTTCACAGTGAGGATGGTGTGTTTGTGGTGATGTGCAGTTTTTGGTGTCCGGCAAACATAGCGTCTGTCTTATGTGACAGCCAAAAAGCACCATTTTGGTTTCATCAGACCAAAGAACTATTTTCTTCTTGACCATGGAATCTCCCACATGCCTTTTGGCAACTTCCTGTAGAGATTTAATTTGAGTTTTCTTCAATACTGGCTTTCTCTTTGCCACTCTCCCATAAAGCTTTGACTGGTGAAGAACCTGGGCAACAGTTGTACGCAGAGTCTCTCCCATCTCAGCTGCTGGGGCTTATAACTCCTTCAGAGAAGTCAGAAGTGTCTTGGTGGCCTCTCTTACTAGTTTCCTTCTTTCACATTCACTCTGTGAGGATGGCCTGATCCAGGCAGATTTACACATGTGCACTATTCCATCCATTTAGCTGATGGATTTAACTGATCGTCATTGTCTTTGAAATGATTTTGTATACATCCCCTGACTTATGCTTTTACAGTAAGTAACCTTTTTTTGAGTTACTTGAAATGTTCTTCTGTTTTCATGGAGTAATGGTAGCCAGGAATACTGATTAACCAGTGACTGGACCTTCCAGATACAGGTGTCTGTATACTACAATCACGTGAGACACATTCACTATACTCAGGTGATCCTCATTTCACTAATTGTGAGACTATTAGCACCAATTAACTGGACTGCTGTTGAATTAAGTCAGTCACTTTTAAGGGGGTGAATATTAATGCAGTCACTTATTTTGTTACATATTTTTGTTTAATTGACATCACTTTGTAGAAATGTGTTTTCAGTTAAACGTTGTAGTGTGTTTTGACGAAAAAAGACAAGTTATATTGACTGTGATTGATTCATAAAATCAATTAAAGAGTAAAACATCCAAGAATACTTTTATTTATAAATGAAAGAATAAAAAAGGATATAAAACCGATGTCATAGTTGTTACACATCCGGTATATTATGAGAAATAAAGTACTTGGATTAGGATTTTCTTACTTATTTTCATGAAAACAAGGAAACCCATTAAATTCAAGTAATAGTAAGGGAATGAATGATTTTTGATGGCTTTTTACCAGTAACATTACATAATATGAGGCTAGACTTTAAAAGTAGGAAGCTTTGAGGTTTCAGCAGGTCTGACTTTAATCTGGAGCACTTCTTTAGTTACATAATCCAATCCCCTAAACAGTACTTGCCATAAAGTAAAAAGTGGATTTTCTCCTAATATCAGTGGGCTTTCTTATTTTAACTGCTTTTTTGGACGTTTCGGTTAACACTCTTTCTCAGGAGTACTTTTCTTCCTTTTTTATCCACACGGCTAAAGTAGGAGTGCTCTGTTGTCGATGTCAGTCTACCAGCAAGGCCGGCATTCGTCTTGTAGTTGTCAGCAAATGTTTGTTGTTTTGCCGTGCCGTCATTTTCCGTCCCACAGTCTCTGTCAATCACTCCTCAGTTTACACAGCTTCAGCGCAGTGACAGCTTGTGTTCACATTGTTCTGTTTTTAGTAGCGTAGCTTGAATGCCACCTTTTTTTTTCAGAGCTAACTCCGGGAACTGTTCTGAGTTGAGACATGTTTTATCTGCAGCAATGAAAGCTAGAGAGGCAGGCATACTTTTCAAAGATGGGAGTGAAATCAGTCGAGTTTGTGTTCCGTCTAAAGAGGCAGCAGAACAAAATGAAACACAACATGCCAAAAAACAAGCAGAGAGTCTACAAAGTGTGTTTGTGTTTGGCTATAGTTAACTCATCCGTGTTTAAAAGTGGATAAAATCAGTGTGACAGTGTTATTGACACAACAGCAATCAGGCTTAAATGCACTCAAGCACTGCCTAATACTAAGCCTCAAATTAGACGGTCAATGGGCATGTTCAGCTCGCGCCCTCACACCCTCAGTCATGTTTTCCTTTGGATGTGAGAAGTTCTGAAATCAGGAAACAAAAGATGATACAGATGAAAGATGAAAGATGAGTACAGTATGTTGTTGTTTGGGTTTGATTGGCTTTTTGGCTTGCTTACTGGTTTCCTTTTTAAAGCTCATTAAAGAAATTTTCAGTTGTGTGGATTTTGGCGCCCCCTGTGGACAAAGCAATACCTCTTATCTCTTATGGTGCTCTCATAGTAGGACTGCTTTACTTGTACCACGCTGAGGCATACCTGTACCCTCTCGGCAGTCCTCCACTGGCCAGCACTCACATTGTTCCAAGTCTAACCGGGTCTGAGCATGGATACACCATAGTGTCACAATAGGCACATGTAGTATACAAGGCACACACCCTCACCGAGCTAGCACGAGATGTCTGTAACTTTACTTACTTTGTGGCTTATTTTGAAATAGTTTTGGTCAGATACAACTCTGTAACACTCCACCACAGTTTGAAATGATGATCTAGAGTAGTTGTTCCCTAACTCCTCCCCCCAACCCACTCCTAACACAACCTTACTAAGGAGATGGATTTGGCAGATTGTCATCAAGCAGATCCATCTTGCTCCAATCCGTAAAGTCTGTGCTGAACTCAATCAGCGTCACTTGAGGAGAGTAAGGCGGTCGCTACAGGCAAGGTTAAGTCTTACTGTGAGCCATTAGCAATAGCTGCCTCCAGTGTAGCGATTGACCAAGTTGTGGCTGTAGTAAAGTGCCAGTTGTATCAGAACTGGACCAAATTTCTTTATTAAATACAGAGTGAAATATAGCACTAAAAGCTTTTCATGATGGGAAAGATGTTTTCATTGTTCTGACAACCTTTTTCAGCATGAGTTTGTGATTGTTACGGGTGGGTCTGAGTTGTACTGTAAGCTGGTGTATACAAGGGCTACTCCCACGGTAGCAATTAGCTTGCATTTAGCTGTAGAAAAGCATCCATTTAATCAGGCCTTGACCATATTCCTTTACTGAAACAAGAACACAGAGCCACATTGAATCTTCTCCTTGGAGAGAGGATGTTTTTTGCATGTCTCCTCCATAGGCTTATGAATGAATTTTAGCCTATGACATGCTTTGCCGTTTAAACACTACAGAGGCGCTAGCCTGTACAGCTCAGGTCAGCACTGGAGCTGAGCATATCTACTACCTTATTTGTCTTGGTCCCTTTGGTCTTTTTATAGCTACTTAATTACGCTTCTCAATGGCTTTAAAGGTATAGTATGCAACATTTTAAATATAAAAGCAGGACTTTAATATATTCTAAGGGATGTCCAAACTTTTTCCACTGAGAGCAGAAATATAAGGATCATTCTGTAAACCTCACCTTGAATGTATTAAGAGTTAGTAAAAACCAATCCAGCATATGTTAAAATATGCTATTTGGGTTTGCTTAAATGGCTGGTTAATAGCTGACACAGAAAAATAGTCAGTCATTTTAAGGATTTTGGGAGGCTAGATATTACAAGACACATCTACATATTTAGACACAAAGCAAGAGCAAAATGTATGAGGCTGCCAAGCTTTATAGAAGTGTTGGAGCTGGGCTCAGCTAGTAAAGCAAGTGCCCATAAAAAGAGGTTCTAGTCCTCGACACATTGGTTGCATGATCAATTAAGCGCTGTTTGGGGCATGTCTTCCCCCCATTTTCCTCCCCTTACTTCCTGTCTCTCTCCAGCCGTGCTTCCAGATTAAAGGGGAAAAAGCCCAAAAAATAATCTTTAAAAAAAAGAAGTTTTTGGATGCAGATGGCCTCATGGTTGAAAGCATGCCCCATGTATGCGGATGGCTGGGGTTTGAAATCCAGCCTGTGGCCCTTTCCCATATGTCTCTTCCCACTCTCTCATCCCTGTTTCTGCCCCTATCCACTGCCCTCCATTATCAATAAAGGTACAAAAAAAAACAAAATAAATCTTGAATATGGTTAGTGTGATACACAGTGCCCTGGTAAGTTTTACCCTTTTATTGATTTTACAAAAAAGTGTTTCTATCACGTTGCACAGGAATCAGGCGTGTTCAGTCCTTTCAAGTCCAGCCACAAATTCTCTATTGGACTGAGGTCTGGGATTTGACTCGGCCACTCCATAACATTCACCTCATTGTTTTAAACCATTTCAGTGTAGCTTTCTCTGTATGCTTTGGGTTATTGTCTTTCTGAAAAACAAATCTTCTCCCAAGCCATAGTTCTCCTGCAGACTAAATAAGATCATCCTATATTTTGCCTCATTCATTTTACCCTCCACCTTCACAAGCCCTCCAGGGTATACTGCTGAGAAGCATCCCCACAGCATAATGTTACACTGATAAACTTTTTTTTCCTGAGTTGCTTGGGGTGTTCTTTTTTCTTCATGGAGTAATGGTAGCCAGAAATACTGCTTAAGCAGTGACTGGACCTTCCAGATACAGGTGTCTCTATACTACAATCACATTACATTTTTTTGTTTAATTGTCATTACTTTGTTCTTTTTTTTTGTTTGTTTTGGTTTTTTTTTGTCAAAAAAGCCAATTTATATTGACCATGACTGATTTATCAAATTGATGTAAGGATAAAACATTCAAGGGGAAGAATGACTTTTATAGACACTGTACTTTGTAAATCAGACCTTGAAGATGAGCAGAATGCCGCTGGTAATGCTATTTGCTGGCATAGTCCATAAGGGTGTTATAAATCAAGGCATTGTTATTATTTCAACTGCCAATTTGTTAACCATTTACAGAGATGTCTCAATTCAGTCTGGAAAAAAAGCACATCTATAAACCTCTCCTGTCAAAATGTTTGTTTACAGAATTAGCATGGTACCAACACCTTGTTCTGAAACTATGAAGCTTTAAGGGCTTAACACTAATGGGATGACGCTTCCTTCAACTTTTTAATGTTTCACTCAGTGGAACAAACATATTTCACTTGAGTCCCTCTGTGTTCAACTTTAATACTGTTATAGAAGTCATGAGGGAAGAGAATGAGCCCCACCCACTCTGGGAGGCTGTATGCATCGGCATAATGAGGAAGCATCATTGCAAGAGAACAATTCAGGGAGAACTAACAGACTTCTCAGACTGAGACTGAAAAAAGACTGTTTGGTTTAAAATACTTGAAAGTAATGAGTACTGAGTCAATTTAGGGCTGAGAATCTAAATGGAGATTAGTCCAACAAATGGCTGCCCCTGGTCAGTTCACTGAGAGAGGAGTGGGGGAGGAGGAGAGGCGATGAGCAGAAGGAGTTATTTTTGGTGTGGGACTGGGGCTACAGTGTGACATTGTCTCTACATCTACTCTGAGAGTTGCATGTTTTCCTTCACTGAGAGCATGCTGTGTAGATATCAGTTTGTATTCTCTTCTGGATCATTTCCTAATACTCTCCTGTATGTTTTTGTGAATATGTGTGTGTTTTTAGAGTCTGTAGGCCTGCGTAACAAACTTCTGAGGAAGGTGGAGGAGCTGAAAAATGATTCAGTGTGTTCAGGCATTCCTGATGAGTTTCTGTGTCCAATCACCAGGGAGCTGATGAGAGAGCCTGTCATTGCTGCTGGTACGTGAAGATCAGACCATTTTGTCTTCACACATTTACATCAAATAACACAACATCTAAGCCAGAGCCTGCCAGAGTGAACTGATTTGCATGTATTTGTTTGTGTGATATTTCTCAACAGATGGATACTCGTATGAAAGAGAGGCCATCGAGAGCTGGATTAACACCAAGAACCGCTCCAGCCCCATGACCAACCTCCCCTTACTGACCACCCTGCTCACCCCCAACCACACCCTGAAGATGGCCATCGGTCGCTGGAAGACCAGCCACTAACATCTGAAAGCCCTCTGACCCATAATGCCTTTTTGTTTTCGAAAAAGAGACTAGAATATGGTGCTCACAGGGAAGCCAGAACATTTCAGTAAAGGTGTGTCTATATAGTCACATTTGAGGCCTCTGTTAAAAACTAAAGATGCAACATTTGACAGGTGAGGATTAGTACGGCCGAACCATACTTAATGGTCTAAATATACTTAAAACTTTTCCAGCTTACAAGTTGCATGCAAACAGTTGCTATGGCACCCATTTGATATGGCACTCCTTAAGGACAATAGATACAATCTCTGATTTATTTTAATAAAGTCTTAATAGCTAGCCTCAGGTCATTTTAGGTGTTGGACATGCATATTATCTGTTTTAGTTCACCTTTTAATAAAATCAATGCATAAAATACATTGATACACCAAAGTTTTGTGCAACTGTGCTGACTGTCCCTGAAGCGGAAAAAAATCTGTCACTGCAGATGAAATATTCGCTAGCATGTCATTTACAGTCAAACTCAGAAAGACACTTTTGTCTACTTGCCTTTTCAAATGTATAAACATAGTTACTTAATTCTTAGTATTATGATGCCCTCCCCCACTGTGCTGTACTGAAAATACAATAATTATTTAAGATTATAATCAATAATTTTAAATAAAAATAATTACATCAGCAACACTACAGGCTGTAAATGTAAATACAAAAATAACATTTATTTTTATGATGTAATCTATGATTTCTGGGGATTTTTCCCACTCTTACTTTACCAAAGTAGCATTAATTGAACTATTCTCTTAAATATCTTTATTAAGCCTAATTCATACTTGCACAAATGCAATTTAGACTTCAGGGTAACCTACCCAGAAAATGTTCTGACCTGCTTGTTCACACTTGTCCCTCACAGCAGGAAGATTTCCTGCAGTTTGCCTGTCAGACAATGGCGGGATAGTCGAGGGAAAATACAAGGGAGCTAGCAGGAAAAATTTAGGGTAAAATCTGGGTGAAAAATCCAGCTGTTTTGTTTTTAACCAATGAAGCTTATTCAGGTAGATTTTCTGTTTGTGAATAATGGCTCTAGACTTTACGCTGATGTTTCTGGCTTGTATGATCCCATTTTTCACCCCTCTATTGCCTGATGGGAAAACTGCAAGAAAACTTCCTGCTGTGGGAGACAAGTGTGATCAAGTAAGGCTGGTCACATACTAGAGTATTTTCAAATCTTAAATCATTTTAAAAACATGGGAGACCACAGACATAAGGAAGAATTCAAATGGTTTTTCATCTTATAATCCCTCTGAGGGCTCACCAGATGCTTGGTTCTCAACTGGTGGGTCGGGACCCAAAAGTGGGTCACGAAACCATTTTCAGTGGGTCACAGTTGTGTGCCTGGAAACAAAATATGTGGCAAAAAGTCTATGATGTGCTTTTATTTTGAAGGAAATGTCTTCATCTCTTTGTTCAGCTACATTTTTTGTTCTATTTAATATCCAAAGTGACCCATTTTTCATTAAAACATTTGTTATGATTGAAAAATTTAAGAATCTGGGTCACAATTTGTCATTGTAGAGGTTGTGGTAGGTCCTGATGCTAAACCAGTAAAGAAGTACTAATAACCAAAAAGCTGCAACTGTCTATAACTACATTCAACTACAATGTGTTGTTTCTTTGCAGTTGGATCAACATAACAAAACAAAATCATCACCCCAGAAGGAAACTGTTAATTCTCTGCTAATATCTGAGGTATAATTTAATTGAGCATGAGCTCAAAAACTAGCAATGCCATTGTAATGTAGCTGCAAACAATATTCGCACCTTATTCAGGTACATACATTGGTGTATGAAATAGTCGGAACATTGAAGGAGCTTGCTTGTGTGAAAAGTGCTTGCCTAAAATAGTTCAAAACTTGAATGGAAACATTTGTGCAATATCCATATTGCATTTCCCATTTTATTGCATTTTTTTCTTGTGTTAATTTACGACGCAGCAGTACTGTAAAAGGAAAAGAGCGTTTTCTCTTACTCTGATACCATGACATGGTTATATTGTGGGTTTTACTCTGAAAGAAGTAGATGTAGAGAAGTGTATTCCTCCATTTATATTTTATTATACCACAGTAATATTGTGGTAACATTCTGTAATCAATAGTATGACTCTGAAAAGGTTATGACCAGTGTGGACATACAGCGATGTAAGACGTCTCTCTTTATCCTTCACTGTCGATCTTGTTGTAAACTCTCTCTCTTTCTTTGTGTCCAAATAAACCAATAAACACTTCATTTGTTCTCTGCTATGCAAAAATAAATAACATATACTGTGAATATTGAAGCAATTAATTATTAGCTTATGACGAGAAGTTTCCTACAATGTCATGTACAGTGCCTTTTTTATCAAATGTACCAAGAAAAAGAATCTCAAGTACACAGCCTGTAATGCTGACGGATATCCACCAACAGGGAAATATATAATCTGCAAATATAGTGTACACCGTACAAATATAAATGATTTTTAAAAGACACATGACAATAGAAATGGTCATATCTTCCAACTAATAGCATGAGGTTTTCATATTCGTGCACAAAGCTTTGTCTGACTTCTATATTTGATAGGATAAATTAAATTTTAGACAATATACTACTTATTTTTTAAACCCCTACTTAAGGTATGTCTGGTTTCCTTGAATACACTAGTGTAGCTGTAGACATGTAAGCAAAAGCATAGCAGCCTGAGTTGAACACTGGTTCTAGATTGTAAATGCATTGCAGCAGCATAACTCTACAAAACAGGCTCAGAGAAGGGAGCTGCTCTCACACCGGTCTCCCTTGCTACCTTATGTGGGACATGATTTGTTTAAAACCGCCTCCGCTGTGCTTAAATGAACTCAGACGTTGGACTCTATAAATGAGCGTTTGGGTTTGATGGGAGCCATGTGCAGAGCAGGGTTGTCCCTCGTTAGGCTTGCCTGTCTGTGTCTCCCTTCAGGGAAGCGTAGCTGGGAGGTCGCCGTCCCTCTGGCCTCTCGTTGGTGGAGCCGCTCTCCAAAGTCCCGGCCTTGCTGCTGGCTGTTTGCCTGACTTACAGAGAGCTGCTCCTGGAATGAAGCACGTTTGAACTCATTGTTGAACCCTTGAAACTCCATCACTGACATACTGAATCCCTCACCTCCTCCTCGGCTCAGGCCAGATGTCTGCTGGCCCTGCACTCGCACTGATTTGTCCATCACCCCCATGAAGGGGCGGGGCTTCAGCTCAGGTTTTGTCTTGAAGCTCCCGCTGCTCTTGATAGGACAAGGAGCATCTGGCACCTGCTGCCTGCCGCTGTCTGATAGGTTCCCACTGGAGGCCTGACTGGAGCTGGAGCCCCTTGAGCCTGCTGTTCCTCCTCCTCCACCCTCTCTCCTAACCTCCATACCTGAGCCTAGAGCCAGCGCCAGACCATCCAGGGCCACAGAGTGGGTGGAGAATCTGTCGGAGCCCCTGGAGAAGCTGGAGGAGCGGGGCTGGTACATTTGGAGAGGCCCAGGAGGGGAGGAGCTGCTGGGGGATAAGGGGTGGTAGTGCTCTGTGGGGCTGTGTCCAGAGTGTTCATTAATCGATCCAGGGCCAATGTCGATTCCTAGCACCCCAGCAGGCCTCAGAGAGGTGGAGATGTGTCTTCCCGGCAGAGGACTTGAGGGGCCACAGAGAGAGAGAGGCCTGCCTCCAACTCGTCCTCCCGCCTGGAGGGAGTGGCAGTGGTGATGAGTTCTGCTGCTCTGGCTCTGCCTGTTAATCGGAGGTACAGGCTCAGGCAAGTCCACAAACAGTGGGTTCTGAATGTACTCCTCTTGAGCGAAACTTGGCGACTGATCTCCTAAACCAAAGGCCACTCCACCAGGGAGAGTCCTGTTTGGAGCGTATGGATTCAGAGGCCAAAACTCTGGACTCTTCCCACTCTGCAGGCTCACCTCTTCATCGTCCTCCTTCTCTTCATCCTTGTCTGTGTCAGTCTGCTCTGTGGGGATCTGCCTCTCAAGACTGCCTTGTGAAAAAGCATCTGCCTCCTCCTCTGTGGCTTGATGGTGGTGGGCGTGAGGGTCCCTGTTGTAGCCCAATGCCATGCTGTTGCTGGATGCCTTCTGATGATGCTTGCATTCCTCCTCTACCCGAACCAGCAGGCGCCGGATCTCCCGGTTGGACGGACAGAGTCGTGCTGCTTCGTGGAGGTCTGCCAGCGCTGCAGCAAACTGCCTGGGGAGGACAGAAAGAAAACGAACAAAAGAACTTTTAAAAATACTTGACTTACAGCACCACTGAGGCAAAGCATTTCAGTGAATTGCTGATTCTCGCAAGAATAACTTTCCATTAAGCATGCTCTGAAACAACAAACTTAATTTAATATTGTTGTACCTGCTGCTCCTCTTGGCACGTGCCCTGGCATAAAACGCTTCATAAGACCTGGGTTTGAGTTCCAGGGCTTTTGTTGCAAACTCCTCAGCTATGCCAAAATCCTGTGAGGGAGCATTTGAATTTAAATATTAGACGCAGCACACAAACAAACAAACCCACTGTGTGATCAGCTGTGTGTTTAAGTGACAGGTCTGGAAAATGTTTGTTTTGCAGGAACAATCCGAGCCAATTCCTATAAAAAATGTGTTTGCGTCTTCATTATATGGATCTGAAAATCGAAGCCTGTGTAATGAAACTAAATTCACCCTGCAATCATTTTTATTGACCAGAGAGGGAGGAGATGGAGCGGCTTGTTTCCCTGCTCTCATCATCACTCTCAGGTGAATATTTAATGACACCAACACATTGTGATTCTGTCCTTGAGAGTGAGGTCAAAATGGTAGCCTTGAATGTGAGATTGTGAACGTTGCTCCTGAATGTTTAATGATGGTATCATGTAGTCTCTTTGCCAGCCCTTTCTGCTTGCTTTTCTAATATAATATGTGGGTTTAGCCTGCCCACTCACATGTCCACTGTAAATAAACCCCTGCAGAGATGCTGAGAAAGAGAGTGCTCGCTGGCTCGGCCTGCCAGAGAGAGTGACCTTATCACATCACATTATCTGCTCCATTATTCATCAGCCACAGTGACCCTAAGGATGGCATTTTTACACAGTCTGTTAGGACGTCTGTCATCACCAGGGTGGCTTCCAAAGCTGGCTGCAGGCCACACACATCCATCTCTGCACTAACAGCACACGGTTATTCATTATGTCACCACCTGCTTCCAGGTCTTGCATGTACGTTCTGTTTACCAGGGAGAAAGGGAATTAGATCTGAAAATCTGAGATATTTTTACAGCAAGCCACGCCGCTTCTGACATTATCTTTTCATGTCGATACAGATAAATTATATATCTCAAGGAAACATCCACCTTGCCTTGCAAGCCCTTCTGCCATCCTCTCAGCGCCTAATAAACCTGCCGGTGTTAAATAGTGCATGAGCAGTTTGATAGAGCTGTGGGCCTTACGTTGGTTTTCCTGCGGCAGCGGGAGAGGTTTAGATAGAGAGAGACCCGCAGGTCTTTGAGTCCTTTCAGCTCCTCTCCCTGCCCCTCACGAGGGAGCTTCCTCAGGGCATACTGATAACGCTGGCCTGCCTCCTTCATACGTCCCTTCTGAGATACACCCGAAAGAAGAGGACAAAACAATAAATGGAAAAAACATTTTGAAAAAGGCTGCACTATTTTCCAAATTGACAAACACATACAGTGCCTATAAAAAATATTCACCCACTTGGATGTTTTACCCATTTTTTGATTTTATAAATCAATCATGGTCAATATAATTTGGCTTTTTGTGACAAAAAATACAAAAACAATCTCTTGAATGTCAAAGTTTCTACAAAGGAATGTCAATTAAATAAAAAATTGTGAGGTAAATTGAGTGACTGCATGAATATAAACCCCCTTTATAGCGACTGACCTACCACAACAGAGGTCCAGCCAGTTGGTGCTAGTAGTCCCACAATAAGTGAGATGGAAATCACCTGAGTGTAGTGAATGTGTTTCAATTGATTGTAATCTAAAGACACCTGTGTCTGAAAGGTCCAGTCACTGGTTAATCAGTATCCCTGGCTACCATTACACTATGAAGACAAAAGAACACTCAGAGTAACTCAGATAAAGGTCAATGAAACATATAATTCAGGCAAAAGTCATACTGGAGACTCCATGGTCAAGTGGAAGAATTTTTTTTTGTCTGATGAGACCAAAATGATACTTTATGGCCATCAGACAAGACAGTGTTTGGTGAACACCAAATACTTAACAACAGCAAAAACACATTACCCCCCACTTTGAAGCGCAGTGGTGGCAGCACCATACTGCGGGGATGCTTCTTGGCAGCCAGTCCTGCCAGTCCAATCTTACTATCCTGGAGGGATCATTTTAACACAGAAATGGTTTAAAGACAACGAAGTGAATGCTCTGGATTGGCTGAGTTAAAGCCCAGACCTCAATCCAATACAGAACCTGTGGCTGGACTTGAAAAGGACTGAATGCGTCTGATCCCCGTGCAATCTGACAGAGTTTGAGCACTTTTGAAAAGAAGAACACAGTAAAATTGCAGTGTCCAGATGTGCAAGTCTGATTGAGACCTATCCACACAGACTCAGTGCTGTGATTGCAGCCAAAGGTGCATCTACTAAATACTGACTTGAAGGGGTGAATATTTATGCGTTAACACATTTTACATGACATTTTTTTGTTTAATTTACATTACTCTGTAGAAATCTGTTTTCATTTTGATGCTAAAGGGTGTTTTTGTATTTTGTTGGTCAAAAAGCCGTCTTGTATTGACCACGGTTGTTTTATAAAATCACTAAAAGGGTAAAACATCCAAGGGGGTGAATACTTTTTAAAGGCACTGTACATACCTTGTAAAGTAAGTTGCCTTCCTCCATCAGCTTCTGCAGCAGGATGAGGAGAATGTCTGGTTTGGAGGAAGCCATAGCCCATGTAGCATGACCTGAAAAACAGGGTGAAAATATAAATCTTTCTATAATTTGTCTCTTTTTTAATCCAATATGATGCCCCTCATAAATCATGTACCTGATCGATCATGTGGAGCTGTTCTGTAGCCTTTGAGTTAATGAAGAAAAACAGAGATAAAAAGGGAGTTAAAAATACGAGGCTGCAGGAGTGAAAATACTATATGGAAGTAAAATAGGCAATTACAAATTAATAGAAATGCAGAGCTTGCAGTTGCTAAAGTATAGCACATAAACATGGCCCATCAAGGGAGCTGAGTCCTCATTGATTGGTTGAGATGGATGGTAATACAAATACACAGCCATGACTCAACTTTATGCTCCTATTAGAGGCTGCGCTGCAGTTTGTGAAGCTGTTCAGCTATGTTGGATAATATTAAGTGTTTTCTGGAACACTTAATATGAAATCAATAGAAGCAGGATTTATGGCAGGGTTGTTGTAAAAAGTTGGGTGCTTGTACTTGTCTTAGATCCTTTCTTAAGAAGCGAGGCCACCAGAGCTGGGTTCTGACATCCAGGGGGCCGATCTGAACCTCTGCCACTGTTGTTGTCTGCTCTCTCCAGAACTGCTCCATTGTCCAAAAGGCAATGCACCTTGTAAAAAATAAAAAGAATAAAAAAGACACAAAAAATATCAAATTGTAACCCTTTATGGAGCAAGGAACCATATATGGTCACTTCAATAGACTTCCTTCAATGGAGATCAGTCAACGGAAAGTGACATCAGACTATCTGACCAATCAGCAGTGGCCAAGTCTTAAACTTCCTACAATACAGTGTAACACCTTTTTTGGTTCCTAACAAATGGGCCTGAAATCATAACTAATCATGATAAGATGATGAAACTCACATACAGTCGCTAGAAAAAGTATGTGAACCCTTTGAAATTTCTTGAATTTCTGCATAAATTGGTCATCAAATGTTTTCTGATCTTCATCAAAGTCACAACAATAGACAAACACAGTCTGCTTAAACTAATACTGCACAAAAAATGATATGTTTTCATGTTTTTATTGAACAAAACATGTAATCATTCACAGTGCAGGGTGGAAAAAGTATGTGAACCCCTAGGCTAATAACTGGTTGACCCTCCTTTGGCAGCAATAACCTCAACCAAATGTTTCCTGTAGTTGCAAATCAGACCTGCACAATGGTCAGGAGGAATTTTGGACCATTCCTCTTTACAAAACTGTTTCAGTTCAGCAATATTCTTGGGATGTCTGGTGTGACTCACTCTCTTGAGGTCATGCCACAGCATCTCAGTCAGGTTGAGGTCAGGACTCTGACTGGGCCACTCCAGAAGGCGTATTTTCTTCTGTTGAAGCCATTCTGTTGTTGATTTACTTCTATGCTTTGGGTCATTGTCCTGTTGCATCACCCATCCTCTGTTGAGCTTCAGTTGGTGGACAGATGGTCTTAAGTTTTCCTGCAAAATGTCTTGATAAAATTGAGAATTCATTTTTCTGTCAATGACAGCAATCCGTCCAGGCCCTGAGGCAGCAAAGCAGCCCCAAACCATGATGGCCCCTCCACCATATTTCACAGTTGGGATTAGGTTTTGATGTTGGTGTGCTGTGCCTTTTTTTCTCCACACATAGCGTTGTTTCCTTCCAAACAACTCAATTTTGGTTTCATTTGTCCATGGAATATTTTGCCAGTAGTGCTGTGGAACATCCAGGTGCTCTTTTGTAAACTTCAAATGTGCAGCAATGTGTTTTTTGGACAGCAGTGGCTTCCTCTGTGGTGTCCTCCCATGAACTCCATTCTTGTTTAATGTTTTACTTATTGTAGATTTGTCAACACAAATGTTAGCATGTGCCAGAGATTTCTGTAAGTCTTCAGCTGACACTCTAGATTCTTCTTCACCTCACTGAGCATTCTGTGCTGTGCTCTTGCAGTCATCTTTACAGGACAACCATGCCTAGGCAGAGTAGCAACAGTGCTGAACCTTCTCCATTTGTAGACAGTCTGTCTTACCATGGACACATTAACATCAAGACTTTTAGAGATACTTTTGTAACCCTTTCCAGCTTCATGCAAGTCAACAATTTTTGATCGTAGGTCTTCTGAGAGCTCTTTTGTGCCAGGCATGGTTAACATCAAGCAATGCTTCTTGAGAACAGCAAATTCAACACCGGTGTGTGTTTTTTATAGGGCAGGGCAGCTTTAACCAACACATCCAATCTCATCACATGATTGGACTCCAGGTTGGCTGACTCCTGGTTCCAATTAGCTCTTGGAGAAGTCATTAGCCTAGGGGTTCACATACTTTTTCCACCCTGCACTGTGAGTGTTTAAATGGTTTGATCAATAAAAACATAAAAACATATCATTTTTTGCACGGTATTAGTTTAAGCAGACTGTGTTTGTGTATTGTTGTGAATAAGATGAAGATCGGAACACATCTGATGACAAATTTATGCAGAAATCCAAGAAATTTCAAAGGGTTCACATACTTTTTCTAGCGACTGTATTTTAAACGTTAATAGTACTGCTTAATGTCATGATAGGTTTTGTTTGCGCAGGATTTCTAGCAATTACTGCAATTTCAGTGTGATAAATGGAGGAACCACATTTGGACATACTGTATGTCCATTTTACACTGTAGGGGATGTAAAATGTCTCTATCAGGACACATGTCCAAATCATCTAGCAACCATTCTAACGATAGTTTCTTGACAAATAACTTATTATATATAAGATAATAGTACTTTAGATAAAAGTACTGTGGATGTTACCACAGGATTTTAAAAGAAATTAAAGAGTAACCCGGTAGTAATTTCTACTAATCTATAGAAATGTTCATGGTATAAATAGTAAAATAGGTGACTTTTGGTCAGTCTAATATCCTTGTAAAAGTTTTGTTATACTTAACTGGTTTATTTCAGTGTTTATTTTTACTTTGAGCCTTAAATAAATTCAGACATTTAGAAAAATAAGTGATAAATATTGGAATACAGTGCTGTGAAAAAGGATTTGCCCCTTTCTGATTCCTAATTTGTTTTGGGTTTTTTTTGCATATTTATTCCACTTAAATGTTTTGGACCATCAAACTTTTAGTATTTGACAAAGACAACCCAAGTAAATACAAAATGCAGTTTCTAAATGATGATTTTATTTATTAAGGGAAATTAATCCAAACCTATCTGGCCCTGTGTGAAAAAGTAATTTCCCCCTGAACCTAATAACTGGTTGTGCCACCCTTGGCAGAAATAACTGAAATCAAGCATTTGCAATAACTGTTGATGAGTCTTTCACATCGCTGTGGAGGAATTTTGTCCCACTCCTCTTCGCAGAATTGTTTTAACTAAGCCATATTGGGGGGTTTTCCAGCATGAACTGTCCGTTTAAGGTCACACCACAGCATCTCAGTTGGATTTAAGTATATTAAAGGTCAGAATCTAAAGACTTCAATTTTGAATTATCTAGTATTTTAATAAGTTCCTTATTAAGCGTTACAGTTAAAATAACTATCCTTTTGATTACAAAGTGCAGAACTAAAGCTGTGTGCCTCTTGACATCTTGAAGATAGCATTGATTACTGTCACACTGATCAATAGACAACAAGAACACAAGTCAAAGTGCTCACACTGAAGGGGTTTACAGCACATTACTGTGATTGCAAATCAACAACCTAGATTGCAGTTGTAAAAAATTATCATCATCATTTTAGCAATTATGATTTATTTAATTGGTTCAAAACAGTCAGATGTTGTGTGTGAAACATTTATGCATTCTTCTCTCCAAATCATTATTTAATAATCATGATGTTTTGAAACTTACTGTCAAGTATACACCTCTTTTTAGTGAACAGAATGAAACCTACTGTGTCTGCATCCCCGTTAAGAGCAGCGAGGTCGAGAGGCGTCCGTCCCTGTCGGTCTGGTTGGTTCACATCTGCACCTGCGTCAACTAGAAACTGCACTGCACCTTTATGTCCTCTCATACAGGCCCAGCTCAGCGCTGTCAGCCCCTCCTGATCAGTCGTGGATAAAGAGGCACCTGGGAGCACAGTTGAGACAAATAATGTTCTGAACTGCATAAAAATTCAGGTAAACATGCTATGTGATCAGGTAGAGACAGAGGGCCTCTTACCCTTTAACTGCAGGAGTTCAACTGTGTTTGCGTGGCCTTCAGCGGCAGCCAGGATTAGAGGAGTACGACCCTGTTTGTCGCTGACGTTGATATCTGCACCGTGCTTTAGGAGCACCTCTGCCACCTGGGGGGGAGGGAAATTCTTCAACAAAATGCAAAATAAATCAAAATTAAGTTTGAAATGAATTGGGGCATGTGTCTACAGCCACTGTTTTTTTGTGCTGGCAGGTCTCAGTTTGAATAAAAACCAATCTAGCACTCAGCACCTTCAGTTCAAAAATGCTCTTGGTATCAGCTGTCTTTTGTCACAGCTCTCACTCAGTTGAAAATAGTTTGAATCCTAGAACAGTGCTGCACTTGACAATTTCACTTCTCCATGGCCAATCAAAATCTATGAGTTTTTTTATTTTGTTTATGGGGTCCACACTGATTTTTTCCACATTATTTCAGATCTGTCTTTCACTTGAGGATGCAATTAAAGATATTTCTGATGGATCACTACCGGATATTAATAAACAAAAGTTTAACCGATGTACAAAGGCTTTAAGTTATTTACTTTTTTAAATTCTGGGGAGCTCAGCATGAACTATGACTGATTATTAGAATATATTATGATTGTGTGAGGGCTCATTTACACACTTTGCTTAATTATATGATAAAATACATGCAGGTGATGAAGATGAGCTTGGTGATAAGATGACAAAGATCAATCCATGTGGAGCAGATGCTGCTGTGTATCCGTTCACTCTGCACATTTTATAACAGTGAAATATAAACTAAAAAACACACTCTATGATAAAAAAGAATATATTTTAAATATTAATTTGTGCTATGGTCTGCATTGTTTCACTCTTCTTGCTGTTTGGATTCCCACATCAAAAGCAGTGTTAATTTTGCCAGCTATTTTTAGTTTTAGTGTTTGTCTTTAGATAAAATACCTTTTAGTGTTAGTCACACATTTGTCATTTCTACCCTTTATAGTTTTAGTCCATAACAAGTTTTCACAATTTAGTCTTATGTTTAGTCCAAGATTTCATTCTCTTGCCTGAATCTGGTACCAAATCATGGTAGTGTTTTCTACGCACCCTGCCAAACCTGGGGTCCCTGCTTCCTACAGCTGAGAGGCAGAAGAGCTACAGATGGGTTGTATTTTGACAGATTTACCCACTGTGGAGAAATATCACAGATTTTGAATGTCTGATGAAAACTAAATAACATTTTAGTCTACTTTAAGTTATCTTGCTGAAAACGTTTTAGTCATCGAAGATCTATTTTTGGTTAGTCTTAGTCTAGTCTTATGAAAAAAGGTAGTTGACGAACATTTTTAGTCATAGTTTTAGTCGACAAAATTAACACTGATCAAAAGGTGATGTTAAGGTTTGGCCGTCTATGCTCAGGGTGAATGAAGGTGAGACTTTGATAATAAAACGTACGGGAGGTTTTTAAAACATAACACAATTTCACAAGTCATGTGTAAAAATTAAACTGTCTGCTTAGGATGAAGTGGATTGTGTAATAAAGTTTTGAATTTAATTAAAATAATAGTTTTATACTAATTCATATTCAATCTGGCTTCAATTCATCACCTCACCAATTTCGTGCCGCCTCCAAAACATTTGTACGTATGGGTCAGAATTTGCTAACAGGTACGCACAAATGGTTTGTCATATAATTTGCATAAGGGCACACAGTAACTTCAGGGCCTGTTTTGTGCGTACACAACGTTTAAAAATGAGACCCTTGTTCTGCAGATCAGGAAGGGACAGAAGGAGGTATAGAGAACTTAAAATGGAACAGTCATCTTGCTTGAACCTACACATAGCTTCAATAATGAACCCTCCACTGTTAGCAGTAGCTACCAGTGGCTTTGGTGCATTCACTGCCATGCCCGTTACATCCCAGAGCAGGGATGACTTGACTACATCATTTTTGATGTATGTAAAACACAATTTTATATTATTTAAATACTGAAATTTGCCCTGGGGGTCAATAACCTAGTGTGCAGTCATAAAACAAACTTTCAAATACATATTTATTTGCTTTATTATGTTCATATTTATTGCTCTCCATAGACGTTAAAAACTTCCAGTGACCAGACTCTTCCTCACCTGCGTGTGTCCGTGTTTGGTGGCACTGAGCAGCGGGACCATCCCCCTACGGTTGGGTATCTCCAGGCCTGGCCCCCGCTCCAAAAGAAATAAACACATCTCCATCCTCCCTCTCCCTGCTGCTGCGCTCAGAGCTGACAGAGGGTCGGCACAGAGATGAAGACGACGAGGCGGAGGAGAATATGTAATTGACACATTTAGGAGAGAAATAGAGCAGGAGTGAGAGAAACAGAGAAAAACAAGGCTGGTTATTCCATCAGCTATTTTATTTGAATATGTCACAAAAACTAGAAATCAAAATTGATCAAAGACACTTGCACCTTCCCCTACTTATTCTTCCTATTGGACAATCAAAGGAGACAAAAAACTGTCATTTTTCCACCATAATGATACACTCAGGGTAAGTAACAGCCTCCTAAATCAGCTAGTGTTTTAGACTAAAGATAAGCTGTGGTTCTTTTTTTAGTATGCAGCCCATCAGCCAGTTTGGAGGCTTGGGACAGAGGCAAGGTATCGATGCCATCCTCTCACCTCCAAGTAACCTTGATGAATGTCATCATGTTTCATGTGATGGCAAGCTTCAGTGAGCAAATCAATTGTGCTTTTAAGAAAATCATATGCCAGACAAAGAAAATGTTATAAAAAAGCTGCCTGAGAGTCCGTGGTTAAGGTGACTCTGTGCATTGTTTTTGATGCAACCAATACACTACATGACCTTCTGTCTTTACTTTGACTATATGAAAATGCTTCAACTCTCCAATTAAGTCATAAGACCTACATATATCCTTTATTTATTATTTTATGCAGGAAAATGGACTGTCTAGGAAATAGAAAGACTAAACATGAAGTAACTGTGTTGTAAATACAATTGAGAATTTTTCAGAGGATGTTTCATGCCTCCATTTTTTCTGTCTCAGCACTGGAAAGGATTGTGTAATAGAATTAGCCTCTAATGGTGCTGAAGGCAGAGATACTGGCTTCATCCTGCATGCTGTCAGGAAATGGTCCTAACAGCACTCTGCAAGCTGCACTATCGCATCTACGATCACAGTAAAAGTATTACAATTGAATAACAGCTTCTTTTAGATGCTGCACATGCAGCTCCATTTCTTCCCAAAAAACAAAAACCTATGTATAATTGAATCAACTTTTTGACATCAACCAGAGCATCCTAAAATCATGACACTTTAATTGGTAATTTGGTGACCACGTCTCTTGTGCTCCCTCAGCTCCTTGCAAGTTAAAATCTTCTGTTTGAGTTCAGAACTTCTTCATTCAAAGTTGCCTAAACTGACCCCTAAAATCCTGTGCGTGACTCTAGGACCACATGGATGGGCCGAGAGAGGTGAGAAAGCTAAATTTATCCGACTGATAGAAGAAATGTACCAGTTTCTCCCCAGAGAGAATCGTGAGCGTCCATCTGCACTGCCAGCTGTTCATCTTTCAAGTCCAGCAAGCTCTTCACCACCTGCAGGAAAAAACACAATTTCACAGTCCTCTGTATTAATGACTAGCTGTGCAGAAAGAAAACACAAAGCACCCACAGACCTTGACCACAGCAAACTGCATCTCATAAATCGTCTACATCAAGCAGGACAGACAACACACTCTACATAAAGCATCAATCTCTGCAGGGTCAAAAATGTGTTTGTCATTAGGACGTTGAACTGATACGTACCTGCGTGTGTCCCACACTAGCTGCAGCTGTAACCGCCTGCTGTGCAGCCTGTGCTTTCCCCGTCACTGTCTCGCTGACGTGGTGTTGCTGCGCCGGATCGGTTGGGATCTCTGCTCCCCACTCCTGGCCCAGCAAGATGTTGATGATGTCTGCATGGCCCTTCAGCCCAGCATGGACCAGAGCACACTGGCCACTCTTATCAGCATGGCCCACCTGGCACAGAGGGGGACACGAGAGGACTTATAACCCTGATCCTGGCTGCTGTCTGTAATACCCTGGCCTAGATCGGGCCTGTTTATGTCATCTGTCTCCCAAAAATAGATCTTGAAACTGTGGTGATGTAAAACCAGGGCAGTTCAGGATATCAGCAGTGTGAAGGTACTATGAAACAGAGCTTTCTGTCATACATCTAAACCTGATTTATCTGCGATAATTTTCCTGCACACGCTCTTCAAAGCCACATTTGTCTCAGAAATGACACTGACCTTGGCCCCTTTCTTGCAGAGCAGGCTGACGATGTCAGTGTGCCCTGCAGCAGCAGCTAAACAGAGAGGCGTCATGCCGCTGTCAGTGGTCCCGTCCACAGGAGCACCCATTTCAAGCAGCAGAGCTATCATCTCCACGTGCCCCAGGTGAGCGTGGACAGCCAGTATTGGGGCGTGTCCTATCACCTCCGTACACCAGGTCACACTGGCACCACCGAGCATCAAGAGACGACTCACCTGCAGGGGGAAAATGTAATAAGTGTATGGCTGATTTGCAACACAAGTCTTTTTTAGAATGGCGCAGCTGTCTGAACTGAGCCATCACAGCTCAAATCCTGCAATTAGTAAATGTGTCAAACTACAAACAGCTGGTTTTTGGATGTTTCAAGCAGATAAATGGGTAAAGGCAATCTTGTTTTAAAAGGCCTTAAATAAAATTTTCAGTATTTCATAAATCAACCCTCTTTTAAAACCTGCTTTACTGATATCCCTGTTTCACTTGGTTCAGGTTACTGAATCTGGACTCAAATTCCAAAAGACTCAAATCGCTGATGCAGTCAGACAGGGAGCAGCATGTTTTTTGCAATCACATGATCTAAAATGTCTGTTAAGGGTTAGGGATTTGGGGACAGCCATAAGGAATGAATAGGAATGGTTTAAAGTTAGTACTTTAGAGCTCAAAATGGACCTGCACACTGCAAATATCATCAGAGTTCTTTTTACATACACTGAGTACAGTCTCTACACTTCACAAAAAGTGATTTTTTTCTTCACAGTTTAACCAAATTAACTGGTGTGGAGGTGATCACGATCACAATTTCTTCAGTCCTGCCAGCCTCCTAGCATCTATTGTTGTCTAGCCAGGTCAAGGGAGTTTAGAGTCTAGAGGAGTCTTGTACTGAGCTAAGAGGCTAGCTAAGCCCCTCAAGCATACAAAAATGTCCTCATTTTGTTACAGGCATGCTTTTAATGAAAACACTGATATACTATCATCCTAATAAACCTTGTGGAGTAAGCGCCCGAGAAGTGATGTGTCATTCAGAAAAGAGCCCGTGCTCCTAAATGTGAGCCACAGTAGCTAGCTCCCATTTGAGTGCCAGTTTCCTTTCCTCCATCCTTTGTTGTTATTTAATCCACATTTAAAAAGCCAAACTGCGACCATATGAGGAACCATTTAGGAGGCAACCAACCAGCTCTACTGATCTGAGCCAAATTATCTGGATCCTTAAAAGACACTGATTTCCAATCACAACGAGTGAGACTGGGAAGACATCAGCTGAGGAAATTGCTCAGCCAGGCTTAAGACAGAGGCTTCTTAAATTCCTGTCTGCTGCTGTTTCTCTGTGAGTTTTTAAAACGTTGTTTTGCCTGAATATTTCACTACTTTCAGGACATAAAAGTAGCTCAAGAATCATATGTTTATATTTTTGCACTTTGAACACTTGGTATTGTCATGAACAGCTCAAACATGCATTTCTCTACGCAGAAATCATTCATTGCCTGATCCCCCCCCCCCAATTGATTTAACAAACTAATGTTGCATTTTACATGAAGTTACAAAAGCACAGGAAACTGTTTATTAATAATAATAATAATAATAACTTTATTAATCCCCCAAGGGGAAATTAATTTGTCTGAATTTCTGTCTGAATTATTTATATATTGCTATGTAACAGTGTATTTCTCATCAAGATGTTAAACTACGTCTTTTTTTGCAGAGCCAAATAAATGATCAAATTAACAGTAAAGATATTCTGTAGTTCATTATTTATTTTAACTAAAATATGAAGCTTGTAGAACAGCTGTGTTAAACCTATTATACAGACTATGAAAGTATTTTCTGAATTTCTGCACAGCACTAAAGTACGTAATAATCTCCCAAATAATCTGGAACTGTGCAAAAACTTTCTACATTTTCTGACTCAAAGTCAAAACAGTGGATTTAAGGAACCAGCCTTGTCAATATTAATTTGACGAATTCTCGATTACTGATACATCTGTGACATAATTGTGCATAAGGTTTGAATATCTGTATTTTGTCCTCTTCTCTTATTAGATGTGGTACTGTGTGTGCACACCCCTTGTCTGCCCAGGGACTATTAGAAATAAGCTAGTAAACTAAATCTGGTGCATGGCACCTTGTCTCTTCTTGACACTAATGTTATTTTGTACAATGCCCCTGATACAAATAAAATTAAAACTAAACAGTGATCATCTTTAACTTTTGTGCTGATATTTAGAAAAATACCACTCTGTCTTCCTTGATATTCTTTTATTAAGTCATCTATTTCGGCATTTTTTTGAATGTAGAGAGCTTGTGTGTCACCTTGATGTTAGGTGTGTACAGATTCCTCAGGGAGGCCAGTGCAGCGGACAGACTGTCTGTGCTGCAGTTTACCCACATGGCCTGCAGAACGCTGGAGGACACACCTGTCTTCTTACTCAGACCCTGTGAGAGTGAGAGAGAAACACAGATGGATTCAGACAGAGTCACACAGAAACAGAGAGATTAAGCTTGCTTAGATGAGATCTGTGGAGCAGAATTTGAATTCTGTCCCTAGAGTGGAGCACTATGTACAGAGAACGAGCTGTGCATGCCAGCAGTACAATATTCATTGTACCGTGGGTGTTAATGTATATGTGCAGAGCTAATATGTGTGGGTGCTGATAGGGACTGGGGTTCACTCTTATTTGTGGATGTGTTTAAGTGTTTTTATGCAGTTATATACATTAATGTGAAGGATCATGGCTAGCCTTTAGGGACTGGAAGAGATTCAAAAGAGCTTTATGAACAATCATAGTTAGATTTAATATAATTTGTATTCATAGTATCACAGTTTCTGCTACCTTGAATATGTGAGCCTTAAGGATGTGGTGTCCCAGTTCCATGGTCTGCTGCCGGTTCAGTTTGCCCTCCTGTCTGGAGAACATGAAGGCTAGGAGAGCATGGCCGCTCCTGCAGATATTCACACGCTGGTTATTTATAAGAAATGGCCCCATTTGTGAACTTTTTCCTCAGTTAGATTCATTTAAGGAGAATATACAATCCTGTGCATAAGTTTAGGCACGTAGGGCGGATTCACCGTGGGGCCTAGCAAGAGTCAAGTTCTACGACACCTCTTTTGCACAGGCCTTTTCAACACATACGGAGAACACCGGTGGTTTTCAGGTCCTTGGGACATCTATATCATGACAAGGTTTTGTAGCAACCCTACTACCTGCTCAGATAGTACCCTAGGCCTGCTTACTTGCAACATCCACCCCTCACTAAGCTGTAAAGATGTGGATTTTGTTATGTTTTTTAACAGATTTTTCCCCATGCCCATGGTTTATGCAAGGACATCCAAAGCACTACCGGGGTTGTATCAATCCTCCTTCCTACCTGATGGATCCCCTTAGGTGGGCTTTCTCACCAAATCTACGCCTTACGTCAGCCTCAATGTTTGGCTCAAACATGCTTGAAGTTCTGCACAGTACTATATCTCAACAAATTGTGCTCTAAGAGACTTTTGCTCACCTTGGGTCACAGAGAAAGTCATTGCTCTCTCCATCTGCTCTCCAAACCAGCCACTCTCTGAAGGAGGGGTGACACAGCATCCGTGTTCCATCCCTGCGTTTCACCTTAAATACAAAATGATCATAAAAAATATTTCATCACTTCACATTAAAAGGCTGCCTTTAATAGTCAGTTCAGATGATGTAATTCTTTGAAGAGACTACCTCTACATCTCTAGCCGTTGTTGAAAAATAAGCGTTTCTTAGAAAACTTCTGAGACACGAGCTTCAATCATTATGTTCAATCCTTGCAGTCACATCAAGAGTCTTACCATGAATCCGGCCAGACTGTCTAATCTCTGCTGGAAGTCCTTCCACTCCAGCTCCCCCCTCACACTGCCTGCATTGAGCGCCCTGAACATTTGTTCATCAGTCAGTGGGTGCAGAGATGCCAGTGCCACATTTAGCACTGGAAGCACTCGTTCAAAGACCTCTTTATCCGGAAAGCTCACACGACACATCAGCAGGTACACCTGATGGATAATCACACAGTCAGTTAGTACATGATGCTAATTATGTTGTCAGACTTCAGTAGGGTTATATTTTTCTTAAATTAAAAGCATTTAAGTCCAGTATACTCCAATGATACAGCACAAAATAGACTGAAAGCTGATTAATGTAACATTACATAAGGATTTACAACTGAACTTATTAATCAGTGCAAATGTGTTTACTTGTAAATGCACATCAGTGATGATCAGTGTGATTGGGATGGAAAGCAGCTCTGTGTATGTGGCACACATTTTTATCATTTTGATTAGTACTTTGTGTTGCCAAGATTTTAAGGAGAAAAATCCAGAAATGATCATTTTTAATGTACATTTATTTTGATTTATAGTATCAAGGGGATCAAAATTATTTAAGTGGAATAAAATCCAAGGCATATGTAAGCCTGTTTGTTATCTAAATGTCTTTTGCAATGTTTTTTGTCAATGAATTGAGTTTGGTAAACCACTGGCAAAACTTGATCAGATTCAAATATGTAAATCAGTGTTCCCCTCAGGATTTTAGGAGACTACGGTGGAGGGACTCCAAACTTTCTAGGGGGGTCAGGGGGTATGTTCCCACAGGATAAAAATACATCAACCTAGCGCATGTTGACAGCACAATTAAGAGGCTCAATGCATGGAAAATGTTGTTCTCTCTTAACATTTTGTGGTCTTGTTGTAGCCTCTTAAACCAGAGGTGCACAAATTCCAATTAGGGCTCAGCTACTAATATAAATTTAGATTAAATTGGAACATTTCTTACTGCAATTTTCAGATCACAGACTGTGCAATATGTCTTTTTTTTTAACCTGAACTGTGTGTCAAAGTATCAGTTTAATGGGGCCTAGTGGTTTATGGTGTCCCCCATAAATACAGGCAGCCCGGGTTGGACTCCGGCCTGTGGCACTTTCATGCTCTCACCTGTTTCCAGCTCTATCCCCTGTCCTCCTCTTTCAATAAAGGTAAAATTTAACAGTTTAATACCATTTTTTTGAAGCAGAGATAAAACTGCACTCTTCTCGGTAACAGAATTGTTGTGTTTGGCTAGAGCAGCTGGTCAGTCCTCAGCTCTCTTGCTGTTGGATCTGTCTGCTGCCTTTAACACAGTAAACCACTAAATCCTCCTCTCAACCCTCTCTTCACTTGGTATCTCAGGGTCTGCCCTCCACTTGTTCAAGTCCTACCTCACAGGGAGCTCTTTCAGAGTATTGTGGAAGGGAGAAGTGTCCAAACTGCATGACTTATCAACAGGGGTGCCTTAAAGGGATACCTCAACATTTTGGCAAATTCGCCCATTGCCATTAATCCTATAGTCTTAGTAATAGGTTCATTTCCTTTAGTTGTCGGTGCAAGCTGTTTCTAGATCTGGGGGGACCGATATACCAGCTGCACAGCTAACGTTATGTAAACAGATGGTATTTTTAGCTTTCCCTCATCAAAATCATCAAATACACAATCCAACAACTCCAAAACGCTCTCATGAACAAGTTGTGACCTGCACATTCACAACACTATGAAATAATAATGTATAATTCTGTAACATTAAAAGATGGAGATGGTGTAAAGTTAAATGCAGAGCTGGAACTACACTCCAGACATGGCTGCTGCACTGTGACACTCCGCCTAGTGGTTTACTCAAGAAATAGTTCTGAGTATTTGCTTCATGTGTCGTAATGTTACATAATTACATTATTATTTCATAGCGTGGTGAAAGGGCAGGTCACAACTTGTTCCTGAGAGCATTTTGGAGTTGTTGGATTGTGTATTTGATGAGTTTGATGAGGAAAAGCTAAAAATACCGTCTGCTTACATAGCGTTAGCTGTGCAGCTGGTGTATCGGTCCCCCCAGATCTAGAAACAGCTTGTACCGACAACTAAAGGAAATGAACCTATTACTAAGACTATAGGATTATTGGCAATGGGCGAATTTGCCAAAATGTTAGTGTATCCCTTTAAGGGTCAGTGCTTGGTCCCCTCCTTTTCTCAATGTACACCACCTCATTTGGTGCAATCATCCACTCCCATGGCTTTTCTTATCAGTGCTATGCAGAAGATGCACAGCTTTTCCTATCCTTTCCACTAAATGACACAACTGTCTCAGCTCGGATCTCATCCTGCCTTGCTGATATTTCTAAATGAATGAGGGAACGTCACCTTCAGCGCAACGTGTCCAAGACTGAGTTTATTATCATTCCAGCCAATCCCACTGTGCAATCACAGATTATCAAGCTTGGGTCAAATTAATCCATGCCCACTAAGTCTGCCTGAAATATGGGTGTCATGATGACCAGCTAACCTTCAAAGTTCATGTGGCCTTGATAGCTCGGTCCTGCCGATTTGCCCTCTATAACACCAAGAGGATCAGACCCTCCCTGAACATGTAACACAGCTCCGGGTACAGGCTCTTGTAATATCACGCATTGACTACTGAAACTCATAACTGGAAGGCCTCCCTGCATGCACAGTTAAACCTCTGCAGATGATCCAGAATGCAGCAGCATGCCTGGCCTTCAACCAACCCAAGACAGCTCATGTCACTCCTCTTTCCAGTTACAGCTCACATCAGATTCAAAACTCTAATCATTGCCTACAAAGCAGAAACTAAAACTGCTCCTGTTTACCTGAAGTCCCTAATCCAGGTCTATACTCCTTCTCGCCCACTACGCTCATCCAGCGAAAGGCGCCTGGTACTTCAAGCACATCAGGCTCCTAAGTCACTAGCCTCATCTCTCTCTCTTCTGTTGTCCCTAAACGGGGGAATGACTTACCCACCTCCATTCGATCTGCAGAGTCCCTCTCTACTTTCAAGAGAAAGCTTAAGACCCAGCTCTTTAGAGGACACTATACACTTAGCTGGACTATTGTCCGCTGTTGTCCCAAGTGGAAGAATGAGTCTCCCAACTAAAGTTGGCTCGCACTTTCCTGCTCTACTTCTGGTGGTTTTATGCCCAGCTCTTTGTGAGTGTCCCAGCACTTGGTACTTTGGTCATTAGTTGTTGTGAAGACAATTTAATTGATGGTGATGATGAGAGATCCCACATTGATATTTTTTTGTTTCATTTCTGATGTTCATTTATTTAAAAAAAAAAAAAAAAAATCTACACACCATGTGCATTGCTTTTAACACTGCATGGCAGTAACTGCGTCCAAATGGACTTTAAGCACTTTATGGCACTTTACGAACGTTGTTTCTTCTTCTCTAGATCTTTGCTTGTGTTGTACTTACTCTTGAATGTACATCACTTTGGATAAAAGCGTCTACTAAATAACATTGTAACATTGTTGCAACAAGATGTTCTCTTCACACATTATGCAAACATTCAAATGTCAATATTTTCTACAGTAGTTTGCAAGAAATCCTCTCTTCCTTTTTTACCTCTGCCAAGGAGGTTATGTGATCAGCAGGGTTGGTTTATTTGTTAGCAACATAACTCAAAAAGTTATGGACAGATTTTGATGAAATTTTCAGGAAATGTCAGAAATGGCATAAGGAAAAACTGATTAGATATTGGGAGTGATCCGGATCACTGTCTGGATCCAGGATTTTTTTAAAATGATTCTTCAATATTGGGAGATAGGGCTAAAGGCGGAGGTCTGCACTCTCCAAGTGCTTTTCTAGTCTTATTCTGTCTTAACTTCAGAATTATCTTTTAGTAGTTTATCCTCTTGTTTTATTTTTTTTCCCCAAGTTTTCCCCAAGTGTTTTATTTCCCTGTTTGAGCATATTGCCCTGTGTTACCTTTCAGTGTCCTTATTCTCATTACAGCACCCTTTTATTATTATTATTTTTTTTTATCAATTGAATTTACTTTTCATTCTATTTGATGATATTTTTTATTTTACACTTTAACCTAACCTTCAGTGTTTACTCATTTAAAACCTTTAAGATGGCATTTCCTCAGAGCGTACTGGGTACATACATTTTCCAGTTCTACTAGTGTCTTTTATTTATGGTGCATTTTGCCAGTACTGTGTATGGATCGTGGGGTGGGTGGGTTAGAGGGTTGGGCAGAGTGGGTTTGGGTCCTACTTCCTTTTATCTTCTTTTAATTTATCTGTCTGTTTGTAAAGCACTTTGTGCTATATTGTCTTGTATGAAAAGTGCTATATAAATAAAGTTTGACTGATTGATTGATTGACTGATTGATATTAACTAAACTACAATTTTCTTTCCAATAGTTTTTCTGTAAACCTTGTAAAGCTGATGGATTGTTTGTCAGCAAGCAGATCCATATAGTAAAGCTTCAGTCTGAATCTTTCACAATCAGCGAATGACCAGACCGATTAGCACCATTTTGGTGAGAACGAGGAGGTCATTATGGGTGTGGTTTGGTTGTACTGCAGGCCTGTAAACACGGTTGTTGGTGAAGAGATTAGCATGGATGCAGCTATAGCTATAATAATAACCAGACAGCTCTTTATCAAAAGCTCTGCTTGGCCTGTAATAAATAAGACAGAGTATTCATTGATTCACATCCTGTGTATACAGTGTTGCCTAGATAGATGTGAAATAAATGATATCCAATAGATATGAGAAGCAGTCCATGCAGTACGTCAGTTCACTTGGTTGAGGTTTAAATTCTTTAAGTATAAATAAACTCATTCAGAAATATGCTTTTGAACTAGCTTCCACAGTACTGCATAATTGTTTTATTGTGATCTGTTTACATCATTTCAATAAATACATTTCATAAATAAGCCTGCCAGTCTTCTGTCTACTAAGACATGTCACTGTCCTAAACTTGAACCTTTATCAATAAGACCTTGAGGTTCATTTCTTGTAAAACATGACAGACATTTCCATTATATCCAGAACAATATGAAAATAAAGAGCAGTAATAAACTATCAGTGAACAAGGATGCAAAGTTAATCAATAGTGTAAGTAGGTATGTAAGGATAATGTAGCGTTAACCTTCAAAAATTAGCATTATCTACACTAAAGATCTATATTTTACTTCTATGGCTACTAGTTTCCCCAACCTGCCCGTACACATTTTAAGCACACCTTAATGCATGCTTTTCTACATCCATTATAATTTAATCATCACATTTTTATACCTTGTCAGAATAATAATTCTCTCTCATTATGTTGTCCTATTTTACACTGACGATTATGAAACATTAAAATGCATCTGTCATTGACTTGAGTCACTGTGGACTATTTTTGGCACTTTGAATAAAGTCTTTGATCCTGTCATTTTTTTATCTTCTATTGCTCTGAAAAGTGTGCAAGAGTAGACCTGCTCTCTTTTTCTCAAGAATAACATGCCTGAACAATGGTTGTCGCCCGTGTACCTCGTGTGGGGATTTTGTGGACATTGATTGCTTCTTCTTCAGGCGAGATGTCATTTCACGGTAGACGGCTCGCCGGGATGAGTGACAAGTGTTAAGTGTTGGACTGTGAATAGGACCAACTGAGGTAGAAGGGGGTGGGTCCAAATACACCTGAGGTGAAATGTCTTTACAGCTTCACATGAGGCTGCAGAGTGGGTGAATTTAATGAAACACTTTACCTACAGCTGTGGTTCATTACTGGTTTTTACATCTTCTGCCAGTACTACCAGAGTCATGCATTAATTCTCTTCAAGATTTGCAAATATATTTTTCAAACTACTCAGTTATTTACAAAATGACTGTTCCTAAGTATACTGCATGTTATAAACCGGCAGAAAGATCTGTTTCTCATGATTCTGACCATGTTAACCATTCCAGGATAAAACAGCCACAGCAGCCACAATTAATGCATCCATCAGGCAACAAACAATAATAAAAGTTACACAGCTCAACATTAGAGGCTCTCCTGTACTCTCCTGATCATAATAATCCATCAAAAACAGTTCTGCTGCATCAGAAAAAGTCCACACACAACCTAAATCCAGTCAAATATTTAGTCCAAAAACATGATCACATCCATCAAGATCCATGATTTTGTATAATCATCAGTATTACACTGTATTTGCTGTGATAATTTATTTTTTTCCAGCAAATTATTAACAGTGCAGTATAGAAACATGTCTGCCAACGTTGATCCTTTTTGGAGTCTCCAGTGTGTGAATGCCTGGTCCTTTAGCCTCTCATAAATAGGTGTTAAATACTCATTTTCTGTTCAATTGTTATCAGCTTTATACCTGAACTTGCTAAGACTTGGCACTTGGCGCACATGGACAGATCATACCGTCCTGCATTATTCCTCCTGAAAAAATGCCCAGTGTGCCAGATTGCCAGACCAGCCCTGCATAGCTGATACTTCGATAGCTTACAACTACCTGGTTTGGTCTAACTTTTCAACTATTTTCCCTTTGATATCAATCTCAAACATTTATTCATCTTTTTAGCAAAACTTTTCAAATGTCTGTTTTTGAATTACAATGATGATTTTATGCTGGGAAATATTTTGGCAAATATTTTAAACATTTATTACCGAGTTCAGCAAAATGCTTCAATGATTTATCACTTTCATTCATTACATTATTTAAAATCAAACTTCATATAAGTTCATTTAACCTCCTGAAAACAAAATGAAGAGCAATGTACAGAGGCTACATTTTCAAATTGTCCTCACAGAAGCTTATTTTTTCATACTTAAATTGCCTTAACTGTAATTGAAGCAAATCTTTTAAACTGTTGAAGCTTTTCTTTATCTTTTTTGAACTACTCTGCTTGCCTTGATGTTTCACCAGAGTTGGAAAGAAAACAGTACTGCTGAACTAGAGTAATAGTACTGTAACTCTAGCTAAAATTTACTGCCTGTAAAATTACAGGTCTGTAAATCTACTCAAGTAAAAAGTATTAGATTGAAAGTTTACTTTAACATCTGAGTACTGAGTAGATTCTTAGTCTGGGCAATTAATTAAATACATAATTTAGATTAAATTGCAATATGTTAAACTGCAATTGTCAAATTGCAGAAAGAGCAATATTTTTTTAGCCTGAAATGTGTCAAAATACCAGTTTAATCCATTTTTTTCTAGCACAGATGTTTTGCTCTACATATCCTGCTGGTTTTCAAAAGTCATTTTTTTAGAACTGTTTACTAAACCCTGCTTTCCTTATTTTCTTGTCAAAAATTAGAATGGCTTAAAAATGATCATTCCCCTCAATACAACAGTTCATACTGCATTTGCTATATGAATGAGATAATCACAATTACTTATTTTTTCCAAAGCATTTAGTCCTACTTGTTACTGACTTCAGTACTGATGTTTACACTACACTTGTCTGGCAGAACTTCATGTTGTCTTGATGATTGCTGACAAGGCTGCAAGTTAAACAAATCATTTTCCTACTGTGGTTGAAGTAGATAAATAAAAATGGTGGTGTGGTGGGATACTGAAGTGAAGTATCGAAATTTGTGTTCATTTCGACCTGGTAGGTATGAGATGTGTTGGTACTGGTACCACCTCGGCACCAGGTTTCAAAACTCGTGCCTAGATGTAATGTGGAATCATTTTCTCACTACGTGCTACTGTGTAGTCAACAGGAGTGGAGAAAGTAAATGAGTATTTCACCCAAGTAAAAGCAGAGTTACTCTGAGTAAGGAGAGATAAAATTACTGATTTCGAAATGTACTCAAAAATACGCAAGTACCCAAAGAAACTACTCAGTTACACTTATCTAAGTAAATATAATTAGTCACTTTCCACTCCTGGGCTTCACATCTTGTTTGAACAATAACACAGAACGTCCCAGTGTCTTAGCTGAATAAGAATGTGGACGTTAATGCGGCCCTAAGTGGACATGCATCCAAATATTTTATGTACTCCATTTTCCCAAGACTACAAGTATAGTCTATGCTGGTAGTTTTTTTTTTTTTTTGAAGTCTTAGACTATTTATCTTGTATCCCTGGGGATACAGAAGCACAAAACAAGCAGAAATAGGCCTAACTTACCTCATTAGTGTGAATAATGGCAGCATGGAAGTTGTTATATTGAGATAATGAGATACAAATTTTACTGGCAAGACCAGTTTTATTATCCTGGGATGCGGTGAAATCTTAAGAAAATGCCTGAAAATTACTTGAAAAATGGAGCCGATAAAACGTATTGATGAGTGTCTGCTTAGGGTGTCTGTTGGATACTGTGTAGCATAATCTGCTCATCAATGCAAGCATTCCTGAGTTAAAAATGACCCTTTTGTGTGCTTTATATATCCAACCTCTGACAGGGAGACAGGCACCACCAGGTAGTTTCCTCCTTTCAGAGCCAGGTGTCCTTTGTGGAACAGATCCAGGGTGAGCTGCAGGTAGAGGATGGAGCCGTGGCTGCGTGTAGAAAGGTGGCTGCTGAACTTGCTGAGGAGCAGCTGATCAGGAGCAGAGCCTGTCGGTGTGGTGACGTTAGCTGCGACCTGGGAGCTGCTGCTGACCCGGTGATGGATGTAGTCACTGAGGTCAGCTCCCAGATCACTGCTGTCTGGGAGGATGTCCAGGGAGATGCCAGAGAAGGGAAGAAGGGTGGTGATTTCCTGTGAGAGAATGATATAGTTTAAGTGCTTCAAGGTATACAAAGGCACTAAAACAGACACAAGCTCTGTGTTTAAGAATAGTGTGTTGCATGTCTTTGGTGCATTATCTTAGGACAAATTAAAAGCAAAAAAATCAGGACCCATTCCTCAGATGCTGCTGCCTCTGACTCACTCAGAGCCATGGGATACAGTACAGTAAATAGTGTGACAATGACTCAAGCTCCAACATTGCTCACAGGCATCTCTCAGAGTCACATTTCATCTCCACTCTCACCATCCTCAACTGCTCACACCGGCCAAAACCAGCTATGACTGATGAAGAAAAAATACATGTTAATGCAGCCCAGCTCCTCATTAGGGAAGACTGACATTTTGGTTCAATAACATGCAACTGACATTTTTTCTTGGACTCTTTTGCAACACTACGTCGAATATCCTTGTTGCTATACCAGAGCTAGCTCTTTATGTGAAATGGCTGGTTAAAAAAGATGAAAGGATGACTGATGATCCAATCAGAGAGCATGGGTGCTCAGAGGGTTCAATTATAGCTGAACACTTCATCTTTTAATATCGGTATTTAATGCTCACTGACTTCTAATTTATCACGAGGAAAATGACCCCAAAAGTGTTTTGTGTATTCCCAAACAGTAATCAAATTATGTAACCGGCTGGCTGGCTGTCAAGCTCCAAACTCCTAGCAGTGTCCCAGTAGTATTACCATCCATTCAGGGCGTAATCCATGCAGCATTTGGAGGCTTGGCTTCAGCGTTGGACAGATGCATCCGCTGTTTGTTGGGATTAGCAACCAGATTGAGAAAATACATCAGACGAGAGAGAGCCAAGCTGCCAAATGCCACAATGTCTATACCATGACTGTAAAAGCACAACATTACACTTTGATGTGTCTGCAGAAGGCTAAGCTAAGACATAAGATGGAAGGTTACGTCCATGGGATTTACGTAATATGAGGGGTTGATCAGGGTCATACTTTTTATTGAATTGGAGATTTCGGCCTACATTCAAGTGTTGTGTTCTACTTGTCTGGTTTTAAGTCTCTAATTGAGGATTCCCATACTTTGCCATGGCAAGGACTCCCATAACTTGTTAAACTCTTGTGTGCAGCCCTTCTTGTAAAACTTTTAAAAAAGTGTTTATTGCCTCACCTTATATGCACGTTTGCAATAATTAAACTATAAACTATACCCCAAACACTGTAAGAAAGCTCACAACTATAAATTACCTAACCTCATGTGCATATTTGCAACATACTATTTATTAACTTTGATTCAAATACTGAAAGAAAGTTCACTGGGATAAAATGCCTCACCTCATATACACATTTTCAACAACTAATCTCTCTACAGTAACTAAAACATTAAAAGAAAGCTCACTGTTGTAAAAATGCTTCACCTTGTATGCATGTTTGCACTATTTAATCTTTTTTCTGTTACTTAAATACTGAAAGGGAGCTCACTGTGGAGAAATGCCTCACTTCATATGCAGATTTGCATATGACTTTGCATATTTGACCTGCATTTGTACTGGCAATGGCAGCACGGTATTTCGTTGTCTGCCCTATCACAGGGACAAGCTACTGCCAGAAAGTTATCCTGTTATTACATGAAAACAAGCATTGTAATCTTGAGATAGCAAGATACATTATTCCTATGATTGAAAAACCAGAGCTTTTATTTCCAGATAATGAGATAAATGACTTGAGACATCAATAAAACAACAAGGAATACTCATTATCACAACTCAAGAGGAAAATTTGTCTTAATTGTATTCCAGAATGACAATTAATTAACAAGAAGACAAAGGGGTGTTAATTTAAATCTCACCACCAGGCCTGTTCTGACTGTGACCACCAGCTTGAGCCACACAGGAAACTTGGCAATGATTTTTGTAATGAAAGTGGCGATAGTATCCCCGTAGTCTGGTTTGTGGAATTCTGCCTCATTTAGACTGTCGACCAGTATGATGTAGTCTTCATCAGGTAGCCTGCGCTCTGAATACACAAAGAGCAAAAGACAGAAAGAAGAGGATAAGGTACACAATAAGATCAGACTTATTAGATCAGCCTTGAAAAGAGTACATAATAATAAGGAATGAGATGCTATGATAGATTTATACAAAGCCTCTCGTAGCTAAGAATGGGTTCATCTTTGTTTTCTACTGCATGCATGCTGGGAAGAGCACCAACTGCTCATATTGATTACGTTGTGCTGAAAGAGGCCAGAGGCCACTGTTGTTTATGAGCTTGTAACAGGACATATCCATCATGTTTCACGTCATCTGAGCTGTCAATGAAGCCCTGCCAGCTGGTGAGGACTCATACACTCAGGCACAAGGGCTCTCCATTTTTTTCCTAACCTGCTTAATAGTGATAGAGTAGACAAAACACTCCTCTGCTCAGACAGTGGAGTGCCTGACCATAATAACACATCAATCTAGCCGACTGACTGTATCACGAGGAACTGAGCTGACTAATATAAGCGTAACATTCACAACCTCTCTGGAGTATTTTGTGACCTTGAAATCCTGTGGGCTGCTGCTGATTCACCAGGGCAAAAATAACACTCATCATTTCCCTACGTAAATGACCTAACATCTGCTTCACACTTCACACTGCTTCAAATCAGTGACCTTAAACGAGTCAAATAATCTATGGGGTCTTCATGGAGTCATTAACCATCTATTTCACACAGGAGATGGTGGACGGATCCTTAATTGCAGGATGAGGGAAGCAGACAGTTTTTCACCTTAAAACTGATACTATTTTAAAAATTGAGAGGTCTTTAAAGTTAAATATCACATTTATCTTTAAATGTAAGTGTGTGGAGACCTCATTACCCTTTCGCAGACTGGCTAAGGGCTCTAGGACACCCTTTCGAAAGGCAGCGATGGGGTCTTGAACGCAGGACCGAAGGCTGAGGGTGTTTTGTAGGTGAGGCTCTTGTACCAGCAACTCTCTGTATGGGGTGAGCTGTGGTGCTCTGGCCAGCAGGGCGGCGATACTGTGGACAAACTCCGGCACTAGACAGGTGTAGGTGTTGTCGGCCTGACAGAAATGGTAGGCAACCACCTGGCAGGAATAGGACAGAGATATTGAATAGAAAAAATAGAGATCTGTTTACTTCACAAATGATTGAATATCTGCAAAGCTGTAAATGGATCAGATGAAAATATAGTGAAATATTGTGAAATTTTAAATAAGGCATGTTAATCAGTAACAAATATGTGACAGAAAAGAAATCAGTCTTAATGCAAGGTTATTCTTTCCAAAGTGCATGTGTTAATGTTTAATAACATAGCTAAGACACTGTGTGGGAAGATTTGTGTGCATACAGCCATCAGAGAATTACCACTCAACTATGGAAAGAGTCTAATAGGAAATTAAAATGAGATAAATCAACACTTCTTTTCCATTTTTTTTGTTTGCTAAAGACATTCAGTTTCATTATTTTGGACAAAATGTGAAAAAAGATGATCATGTTTGCCTTGTGGTCCAAAATCCTGTTTTCAGATGAAAGTAAATTTTGAATTTCATTGGGAAATCAAAATCCCAGAGTCTAAGAGAAGATCTGAGAGGCACAGAATCAAAAGTTGCTTAAAGTCCAGTGTTCTCAGTATTCACAGTGATAGTTTGAGGTGTCATGTCATCTGCTGCTGTGCTTTATCACCTCCAGAGTCAACACTGTCAGCTGTCTACCAGGAGATTTTAGAGCACTTCATGCTCCCATCTGCTGAGAAGCTTCATGGAGATACTGATTTCCTTTTCCAGCAAGACTTGGCACCTGCCCACAGTGAAACAAAAACTACCAGAAACTGGTTTGCTGACCATGGTATTACTGTGTTTGGTTGGCTAGCCAATAGGCCTGACCTGATCCAAGGAAGTCAAGAGGAAGATAAGAGACATCAGACTCAATACAGACGAGCTGAATGCTGATATCAGAGCAACCTTTGTAACACCTCAGCAGTGCCACAGACTGATGAGCTCCATGCTCCATCGCATAGTTGTAGTAATTTGTGTAAAAAGAGCTCAAACCAATTACTGAGTGCATAAATGAGCAGAATTTTCCAGAAGGTCAGCATTTCTGTATTATAAATCCTTTGCTTGGACTGATGGTTTGTGATATTCTACTCTTTTGAGATAGCTGATTTTTGTGAGCTGTAAGTCGTAATCATCAAGATTTGAAATATTTCACCTTGTAATGATAAGTCAAGAATATATGGAAGTTTCACTTCTTGAATTAAATCACAAGAATAAAATGAACTTTTTTCATGATATTCGTGATGCACCTGTATTTGAATGTCTAAGTAATATGGGTGCAGATGCACAGTATTATCGGCATGATATTGGTATTGGCAGGTATTAGCTTAAAAAGTTAATTAATGGTATCGCCAGCTATAAAAACCTTCTGCTGATATTTCCAAATGATATTTTGCTTATAAAAATCTGCCTATATCAGCTGTAAATATGAGCTGTATGAACAAATAAGTAAAATAAAGTTTCAGCTGTCTTTTTCTTTATTTATTATAATTCCTAGAAATTCCTAGAATGGCTTTATAAATGAAGGCATACCAACATCCAAGACAAGGTTTACTTAAAAAAGACCAGCTGACTTAAGAATATAAAGTACAATGGTGAGTAAGAAATCCACAATTAGTGATAAATCTTAGCCCTCTATGATTCACACCGTCCAACACATGAAGACTCTGTCCATCCTGGTCCATCACATATAGTGTTGCTTATCAGTCCTTCTGAGACCTTTGGCAGAGATGTACTGCTCAATTCTGCCTTCATTGTGTACTTCTTAATTTGAGTTGAAGACTCTATTCTATTAAATATCTACTATTTTGGGAATATTTACTAAACATTAAACTTATGATTTGATGTTATGGTTGAATTTTACATCAGGGAGAAAAGTTGTTATTTTTCTGATAAAAGTCCTGTGTCACAGAATGTCCTCTTCAGTTAAAATTTAAATAAATAGTTGTGAATAAAGTGGTGTGAAGTGTCTGTGGGAAACAACGTGAAAGTTACTCAAGAAAATCTCAGGCACTCTCTGTCATTTTGCAGCAGCATTAAGAATTCTCATGAAGTAAAACACAACTAATATAAAGAAAATCGGTGAAAATTTTTTGGGTATAAACTTTGTAAAAAGGCTGAATAATGGAATAAAAGCAAGATGGAAAAATATTACTGCAGAAATTCAGATGCTCTTTGATTGTTATTGTCCATATCCCTTATAAATGCAAAAAGGCATGAGGGAAACATTCTCTAAGACTCACATCACACAATAAAATACAAGTACAGTCACCACACACTCAAAAGAAAGGTACAAACTTGGAAATGTGCTGTAATCACAGAGGTAGATGAGTCATAACAGAGTTTGTGCTCATTAAACTGAACAGTAGAAGCTTCATTTGTCAAATAACTCCAGAGTCTCTGTAAAACACAGCCTGTAAATACTAATTTTATGAAATATCCCACTATTCATAAACCCCATATTGTCATAGCAGCTGTTTTCCTTGAAGATCTATAGTATTCATCTGCAAACTCTGAGCATTTTTTACAGAGATATACAACATTTCAATTGTGCTCTCTTTCTATAAGGTCCAAGCCTTGACAGGAGTAAAGTCATTGATAAACCACTTATATGGACCGCTCATGTCAAGGCTTGGACTTGACATGGACTGCTCATGTCATGTCCAAGCCTTGACATGAGCGGTCCATATAAGTGGTTTATCAATGACTTTACTCCTGAACACACATCTGCATCATCACAAGTACTCTGACTAGTTCCCATGGAAACTCTTATTGAGGCCGAGTTAGTAAATTTAGAAGCTTGCATGTCATCTATGTGATGCAATCAGCAGCATGTACCACATGTGCCCAAAAAGAGAGAGCAAGAGCAGTGTGACATTACAAATCTGTGAGTGTCACTAATGTGCAGCCCCGTGGCTCTTTAAAATGAAAGAACCACTAGGGTTCAGTTTGTCTCTCTGTATTGATCCCTCGACAGTCCTGAAGGCTTGTTACAGTCATAGGACCATGCAGTAGTGCTGCTGGTGCTGTATTATTTTACCATATAGGCAAATTTAGTCAGAGAAGTGCTAGAAAAACAAATGAGGCTCACAAAAGGGCCATAAAAAAGTTAAATCTCAGGGCACCCTACATGAGCAAACATAATTTCTTTTTGTCTGTTGTCACTGCAAGTGAGTCAGAGGTCTGCAATCACTTTGTCTTTCAGAGAAGAAATTATTTGGGAAAGAAAAACTACATTAAAATGATGATTAGAGGAATTTCTACATTTTGCGTTTGTCCACTTACTTCTGAAGAGTGAAGCTATGATAATCAAATATTTCTCTTATCTGTGCAACTAATCTGAAGCTACATCTAGAACCAAACTAACTTTGCAAAGACTAGAAAACTATCAGATAGAGGCGGCTTAAAAAACCCGTACCAGTTCCGTTTCTACAGAGCAGTCCAGGTTCAGCTGGGAAAAACAAGTCCCAAGTGTAAATCTGTACTATTGGTTTGTAAATGCGTGGGCAGTTTCTAATCAATGCCCAAACCATGCCCACTGATTTGAAATCTGTGGGCATCATTTTGATAACTGTGGGAGCAGTTTTGTAAAACTGTGGGCATGGTTTTGTAAATACAATTTCTTACTTCAGAGAACATGGAACAGACAGTTTCCATGGTGACCGTATCTCCCAAGAAGTATTAATTTTGTCAAAAAAAAAAAAAAAATACATTTCAGAAATTAAAAATGTCCAACAATGACATTTTTCCATGATGAAAATGAGAAAATGACAGGCTAAAAAAGGATCAGTGATCATGAAAAGTAATGAAATGTATGTTTAGTTTTCATCAATGAGACAACACAGGGCTGCACAGTGGTGGAGGGGTCAGCACTGTCATCTCACAGCAAAAAGGCACCGGTTCAAGACATGTTGCAGTATTTTTCTGTGAGGAGCTTGTATGCTCACTCTGTTTTTTTGGCTTCCTCTTCAAACCAAAAATATGCTCGCTGGGTTAACTAGTGACTGAATTTCCCAGTGGTGAGCATGACTGGTTTTGTCTCTACATGTTAGCCCACGTGGTCTACAAGGTATGGCTATTATGTAGCGAGACTGCTTATGAGGATAAAAACACTGCATGTCATGCGCACGTGTGTTTAAATGGCACAAAAGATTTCATGGAGGCAAAGATGATGTCCAAGACGATGAACGTTCTGACGCCCATGCACATCAAAAACTTCTGAAAACATTCAACAAATTGAACGAATCGTTGGAAATGATTGACGACTCAGTATAAGAGTGAGAGCAGAAATGTTCTCCATTGTTAAAGAGGCAGTTTGGCAAATTTTGCATGAAAATTTAAACCTGAGAAAAGTGTGTGCCAAAGTTGTCTCAAAACGTCTGAATCCTGTTCAATAGAAAAAACATAGGCAAATGTATGGAGACATTTTAGAACAAACTGAAACCAAAATATTTGAGAAAATTGCTCAACTTTTAAGAAAATCATTTTTTAGACACCTTAGCAAAAACACGAGCACTTCAATCAGCAGCTAGTATTGAACTCAAGATGTAACCAATTGGAAACTTACAGCATATGTGCATGAACACCCAACCTTTATTATATAACACTTGGTGTGACTGTGAACCACAATGTTTTATCCTCATTAGTACATTTTCATTATTCAATAGCCATGCTTCCTAGATCAGGGTTTCCCAAACTTTTCAGCATTTGACCTGCAAAATAACAATGACAGATACTGGGGACCCCCATCATCCCTGGCGGTGGTTTAAGTGAATGTGGCAAAAAGCATCATGTACAATTTCACATTTTAGGAAGTTTTTGTAAACATAACTTACATTTAAGCTAACATTTAACTCTATTAACCTGCTCTTATTCTATACTGAACTCATTTTAAATACATCGTTTATAATAATGGATAAAATAAACCACTTTAAACCATTTAAAAATGTCTCTTTTGTTTTTTTTTCGTGTAACATACGATGTAAAAGAGCTACCAAAATTAACACTGCTGCCAACTAAGTTTGATTTTTCTGGATATAAGAGTAATTTTAATTACACTATGCTTTGCATTGGACTTAAGTGTAAAGCATAATAAATACAGGGTTACATTGGGAGAGCTGTCCATTACAAGACATAAGTTAGCAGTTAATCTACATTCAAGTTTAGATAAATTGAAGATCTACTTGGTGGATGCAATGGCTGTGAAAATGTTCCATTTCTTGTTCTCTAGAGAAAGAATTTTTTTTTTTACAAATTTTTACACAGCTGTCAAATCTGTGCCAACTATAGACTAGGAGATATTATTAGTTGTGAATGAATATTTCTACAAAATTTACTTTTTTCTCTCAGCTTTCACCAGGGAGGAGGCTTTGTAAATTCAACCCTTTGAGCTTTGAGATATTTTTGAGTCATTTGTCTCACTTGGACCTGTTGTAATAAAAAGCTTGTAAAACACCAACCCTGTAGCGCACAGACAAGCTCTAAACATCCATTTTTCAGTACAACTTGGGCTTTAATATATTATCTTTTCACCAACTTGTTCTCCCATCTCTTTGGGACCAAAATGTGAAAAAGAATCATTCTTCAACAAAAAGTTTTCAAAATATCAACAAATTTACCAAAAAAGTTGTTGCGCTTGCTTGTATTGGCTCTATTAGGGCCATTATTCAAAGCAGTTCCTGTCTTCAGTGACACAATGGGCCACATCACAGGCTCTCTGTCTCTATTCCTCTCCATTGTAAGATATTCAGGCCATCTCCTTTACAATCTAGGTGTAAAGACATGCACAGTGTGGCAAAGCATGACACGACAACAAAGCAGCCTGCCATTGGTTGTCAAAGCCCATGTGACAACCAAAGTAGTAAAATAATATAGTGGACAGCATGCTAAGCTAGTGGGAGGAACGATCAAAAATTGATTAAAAATGGATAAAATAGACTTTCAATATTGAAGCTACTGGTGTGGATTTAGTCCTTAAAGATCCCGGAAAGTAACCCAAAAAGCTTCTTTAGGGACCAAGAAGGTGTTGATAGTGTCATTAAAATGGCTGTAAGAGGCTGCAAGAGGGGGAAAAGGTGGCTGTGATTATTGGTTCAAAAGCTATTTAACTTTAAATAATCAGGTATCTTCTTGTCCTGGGTCTCAGAGGGTAACGCCACACTCAATAATAACTATGCAACTATTCAGGTCCTGAAGTAAACTGTAAAAACTTCATTGAGCTTATTCTCATTGCCTGGCCCCTCATCCTCCTTACTGAGAATGAGTCCAGCACCCCCCCCCCATATCCAGAAAAGCAAAAAAAGGCACGACATGACAATTATCGAGAGAGTGGGGCCGCTTGCTTCCCTCTGTTTCCAAAAACTAACAATGCCCTGAATTGAGCTCCAATTGTAGTCTGCAGACAGTGGTGTATCCTCTAATCAAACTCTCCGTTTGAGAATTTCATAATCAAGGCTCCTCACAAGGGTAGAGCTCAGAGTGTGTGCGTTTGTGTTTTGGACTACCTTGGCAGCCAGGCATCTGACAGCCTCCTTCCTCTGCGCCGTACAATCACTTGTTCCTGCGACAGCACTCTGGTTGGGCTGGGAGTCGGCTGGCTGTTTGGAGGCAGCTTTTCCCTGCTTATCCCCACCTGAACAGAGCAACAACAACAAACGCAAAGCTGCCATTTACACTCGTTGAATGTGGTCTCTGGTGTAAGCTGGCGAATGTCAGCAGTGAAGTCTATGAAGGAGCACAATTAAACTGCTGCTTAATTAGTGCATCTGTAAGCAAGACTGGAAACTAAGCATTAAGCCAAACCACATGGCAATAGTGTTTGTTTCAATGCCTGAATTCCTACACAACCCATGCTATACACTGTTAAATTTAACTCAATATGACAGCATATGCTGCAGATATGAATGAATAATGCAACCATGCAGAAAATTGCATTTTGCTTTCTGAACACTGTTTTACTTTTGCTTTGTTTGCACCACTTAACTGTAAAAACTGAACATGTGTTTTGTATAATATTTCAACATTACAACTTGAGGTGTCATATTTTGTTTGAAAAATTGCACTACATAAGCACCCCACAGCATAAAACAGGCATTTTAGATTAAATATAAAAAGTCAAAAGTCTACAAGGTTGTTGTACAGGAGATTGTTTCTCTATTTCAAACACAAAAGAAGATCTCCAGTGTCACTCATGATAAGAAAGAAAAAACAACAATCTCAGTCCCCTTACACAACTGCAATCAGCCAAGAAACCTCAGGGGAGAACTTGAAAGAGGAGTGTGTGACCCAGATACCAACCCCTTTTCCAAAAAGTGATATTTCTCCCAATATCTTACAAGAATCTGACTTTGCCAGAGCACTCCAGAGGATGTATGAACTCAGCTTTGAGCGTTCCTCTGTGTTCTTAAACGAATGCTTTGAGATACGCACAAAAACAAATGACTCCGCTATGAGTAAAGATAGCAGTCTTACATTTTGGAGAGGAGGCGGGACTGTGAGGGATGCTGGGACCTCCCTGGGGCGTGCGCATGCCATGACAGCTGAGTGTCACCAGCCGCCAGATGATAGCCGTCTTTCCGGATCCTGCGTTACCCACAATGACAGCGCCGCGGCCCTCACAGCTGCTTGTTTTCCTCAGGACCTCCTCCAGGCGTGTGAAGAGCCAATCCCGGCCGACAAAAGGTGTTTCTGCGGTGATGCCAGGGACTTCAAAAAGTAATGGTTTAAGCATGATATCAGCTTGTTTGAATGGCACCAATCGACCTGGAGAGAACATAAAAAAGGATAAATGTGTAATTTCTGTGGAGGCAGTTTAATGTGTGCAGCACTGAGTCCAAGACTAATTTCCCTAGGGCCTAGCCTACACTAACAGATTTTCAAAATCTTCACAGATGGTGAAAACGAGAGAGTCCTTACACGATGACAAGTAATGATAAATGAAACCTTTTTGATCCTATAGTGTACCACACACTGACAGATGCTACTCATAAACAATCAAAGTCTTGACTCTTAAAAACAGCAGATTTCAGAACATCTCTTTTGGTAAAATGTAACCTGAGTGTAAACAAACATGGCAGATGATGAGCAGGAAGAATTGATATGAGTTTCTGGATGGAAAAAAAAACAATGGATTGAGTTACGGAGCGTCCTAAACATGAACTGCACATGTTACAGTGCAAGCTGGAGGTTTCGACAATCAACAAAGTGTGTGCTGACTGTAACTGAGGTCCCTCCAACACAGCAGGATATTAGTTCATAAATGTTGAATTTGTTTAATAATTATGTTTTGAAATAATTTATCAAATCAGCTTCCTCAGAGCACAGCAAAGCACTCTTAAACACTTCACACGACAGGAAATTCTGACACAATTATCTATTGAACCATCAAAAATCGGTGCTTTGCTTACTTTTTTCAAAATGAGAGAACTAGGTTAGCCTGAAAATCTTTTAGCATTTATTCAAATTAAGGCTTAAGAGGACAATTGAGTGTTATACTTCAAATCAGATCATAAAAAATCGTATCATATTTGTTGGTAAGTCACATTCTATCATATCATATCTTAACATATCTATCGAATCATACTGTATTTCAATGTATCATATCATATCATATCGTAATGAATCATATTGTGTCATATCAATTCATATGAATCACATCGCTTGGTAATATATCATCTTATTGTATTTAATTGTATCATATAGTATTGATTGTATTGTTTCATATTGTATCTTATCACATCATATCATATTTTAAAGTATCATATTAGTAGCACCATATGATTTCATATCATATTGAATTGTAATGCATCTTACAAATTCCATCATATCATACTGTCTGGTATGTCATATCGGATGGTATAATATTGTAATGTATTGAACTGTATTACATCTTATCGTATCCCATAGTATCATAATGTATCATATATTTTATCGTATCATATTGTGTAATAACGTAACGTGTCGTCATGTATCGCATCGCATTTTACCATCGAGTATCATACTGTATCATATGGTATTTTAATATATTATATTGTATCATATCGTATGGTATGATATTGTATTATATCATGTTAAATCATAGGGTATCTTAGTATATCATACTGCATTGTATCACATCTTATCATATCATACTGTGATGTATTTTACTGTCTCATATCATATCACATCTTATCACATCTTATCATATCATGTCAAGTCAAGTCATATCATACCATATCATATGTCATATATCATATCATATCATATCATGTCATATCATATCATATATCATATCACATCTTATCATGTCATGCTGTGTTGTGTCGTATCGTACTGTATCGTTTCATGTCATAACATATTATAATCAAATCATATCATAATGTAACTTATTGTACCATAATGTATTATCTTATTTTTTCTTATAGTATCATGTCCTATCATATCGTATCATTTTGTATTATATTGTATCATACTGAATGTCAATGCATCTTCTTGTATCATGTTGCATTGTATCATATGGTATCCTATTGTAACGTATTGTATCACATCTTTTTGTATCATGTGGTATCATATCGCATCACATCATACTGTATGGTATGGTATCATATTGTATCGTATCACGTGCTGTATCTGATCATATTGAATAATTTTGTATTGTATCATGTTGAATCTTATCATTCCATATTGCACCGTGTTGTGCCATATCAAGACACAACGTGACATATCATATCATATTGTTTTATGTCTTGTATTGTTTCAGACACACACAAGTGGGGAGAGACATGCAGGAAAGTGCCACAGGCTGGATTTGATCCAGGGTTGACAACGTACATGAGGCGCGCCCTAAACCACTAGGCCACCTGCACCCCTATAGAACTTTATTGTATTGCATCATATTATCTTGCATTGCACCTTATCAAATGTTTTGTATTGCACCAAGCCTTGTTGTATCATATCGTATTGCACTGTGTTGTGTCCTGTCCTACTGTGTCCTGTCATAACACATCATCTCATATCACATCACGCCTTTAATCATTTCTTCATGTTGTTAATTACTGTATAGCATCACATTGTACTGTATCATTTGTGCAGCCAAGTTGGGCTTACATATGCAAAATTTGTCATTTTTCATAATTGTAAACATTGATTGCCCCCTGAGTTTATGTCAAAAAATACCTTTGGAATCATCATTTGTGCGTCCAGCTGTGTTGTGTTTACGGACCGAGCTCCTGTGTCCAGCAGCCCTGTGGCTGTCCAGAAAACTCAGATCCTCCAGGCGAGTGGAGCTGGTTGCTGTGTAAAAAAAAAGAGTGTGTTAGGAATGAACTGAGGGTGTGAGAGAGATGCAGGAAATGTGAAAAGATACACATGCACCACACAAGTGTCAAATTCATTGCTTGAGTCAATTATTGTCTCCATGGAAACCTGAGACACAAACAGTTGTTGCACTCAAAGATAAATGTTCAGAGACCTTGAGGAGAAGAAGAGGGAGGGAAAGAAAACTCATCTCACGCTCTGTAATCTCAAACTAACAAGAGTTTGAAATGACCAAATGTTTCAAACTGTCTCACATGTCAGGGCACCACATTTGTGATAATCACGAGAAACGCATCGCCGACTGTAATGCAAAAATGTGCGTGGAGGATTACACACATCATTCTAATGTCCAAATGAGCCACAGAAAAGCCAAAATGATAAACAAAATGAAGAACATGTCGTACAGCTGGGCAAGAAACAGAGAGAAAGAGTTGTTTACTCCCACATTGGCCTATCTATCCACCCACTCACACTGGAGAGTTTACAGGTCAGCCAAGCTTACTTTCTGCATTTTCAAGACGTTTAGAAGAGTCCAGGCTACTGTGAAAAATAAAGACATACAGTCGGCTTTGTTTAATTGGCTGGTTATTTAAGGTTTTAATCAATGATCCAAATATTACAAGGCAGGCTAAGCAAATATATAAAGCCTTGTTTGCAAAAACATAAAATCCATCAGACCCTGTTATAAATGATTTAGTCTTTGTGAGACATTTCAAATTTGTAATGTTGACATGGTGTAAGAAAGTGTTGATAAAACTCTTTTGTTTTGTTAGAGCTTGAAGTTTTTTCTAGTTTTGTATTTATTGCACCACATGGTAAAGTGATTCTAATGTTTGGTAGACAAAATATTCCAGAAATATTATTTTTCAGAGCTTCATCACTAAAAGAACAACATCCTGAAAACAGTACATTGATCATTTCCCACATGTCTCTACAAACAAAACATTTTACAGCCAAATGCGAGTCAAGGCAATTTAATCACACTGCATTAGATCCAACTTCCATCAAATTTAATGTTTGTTGTTTTGGCTGGTATCCTCTTTATCTAATCACTGCTGGGATTTACCTGGAAGATAAAACAGAGATGAAAAATATATATATAAATAAAAAAATAATTGATGACCCCCCCCGAAACTTTACATGAGATCTAAAAGTCTAGAAAATATCTTCTGTACTAATTGTAGTATGATTTACCAGCATTACTGCCCAGATTAACCCTTTATAGGGCACTCATTGAAACACTTTGAAATTCAGAATTGAAGCCCCTAGAACATTAATGGTGGATCCTGTTTTACTTCTGTCCCTTATAAATTGCATCAGTTCATCAGTTCATTATGGAGAAAATCAAAGTCAAAGAAGTGACTATATATGGTTTCTTGTCCGCTTAAAAAAAAAATCCATGTAGTGCATATTACGATGCTAATAATGGAAAATAAACACATAAAGAGTCTAATAAGTATTTAGGTTATTTAATTACAAAACATTTATTTTACAAGACATGGTGAGGTTGCCTTTAGATTCAGACCTCTTTTAGAAGCACAACATGACTAGCTTCAGAGTACTGTTTAAGTAATGGTACCACCAGTTTCATCTTACAATTCCAACAGGACACCTATAATAATCACATATTTTGAATAATGAAGAGAATTTTAGCAGTGATGAGGCTCACAATAAAAATAGGAACTAATTTTTGCCATTTAAGTGTAATACAATTGTTATACTGTTGTAAAACTGACTAAATTCACATATACTTCACTATTTAAACCACGTATTTCTCCTTATAATTCCATCAGAAAACCTGACTAACATCAAAATATTGAATTTAAGCAGAAATAAGGCTAAGAGTAAAAATATCAACTGATAAAAACAACATTAAGTATACAAAAATGTTATGCCTCTATAAAGCTAACCAAAATTCACCCCTATTTGACTATTTATACCTTGAAAATTTCTATAAATAAGTCAAATTTACCACAGGATCACTTCTTATTTTTTTACAAACCTATGGCAACATCCAACTACACTATAGGCTCTTTGCAGATGTCATCACACAGCAGCAGACAACTCCATGTATCACAGTGTTAAAATAAAAGCATTCTTAATTCTTCAGCTACTTTTGTTTCCTGAAAGGAGTGAAATATTTAAAACAATAAAATAAAGTTTAAAAAACTCACAGAATAGCATCAGCCGGCAGGAATTTAAAAGTCTGGATGAGCAGTTTCATACGCTTGTGTATGGGCCGTTTATAAAAAGTGGTCTGGTTTTGTTTAGTCCAGTTTTGTCATGGATTAGCTCATTTAACACTGATCTTACCTGTGTTTCCTAAGCTGAAGTCCGCCCCGTCTCTTTTTGGAGATCCAGATCATGTTGCTCAGCTCAGTAAAGCTGATTGTTTGGCTCCCAAACGGCTCCTCATTTGGTACCAGTTCCACTTTTTAAATGTGGATTAAACAGCGACAAGGAAAAGAAATTGGAACTCAGATGGAAGCTAGCTACAGTAGCTCACATTAAAGAACCATTTCGTAGAACAGGCTCACTCATGAACGGCACATCTTTACTAGGGCTCTCACCCCACAAAGTTATTCTGTTGATAAAAATTCACAGTTAAATTATAAACATGTTTATTACAAAATGAGCATTATCTATATTTAAAGAGGCTCAGCTAGCCTCTTAGCTCAGTACTAGACTTCTCTTGACTCTTGTCTTCCTTCATCTAGTTAGACAACACCAGGAGGTCTGCAGGACTGAGTATTTGAGATACTGATCACCTCCACACCAGATTAATAAGTTAAAATGCGGTAGAAATCTCTTTTTGTAAAGTGTACAGATTGTATTCATTGTATATAGAAATTGTTGGATGATAACTGGGACCACGTGGTTGCAAACAACCTATTTTTTACTATTAAACATAAAATAATACATAAAAATAAGTTCTTTATCAAGAAAATACCCTTCGTATGCTCTTAATTTAGACAATATTTTCCCCCCTAAATGGGCATACACTAAAACTGCTGTGATTGCTACAAATCCAATGCAAACAAAATCTACCATGACATTTAGCACTACTATTCACCTTTAAAATGTGTCGTTTCATTAACTTATCATAGTTACTTATGATTTTATGGCTATTTGTTTGGGACCAAAAGAGACATAAAACTGCATTTTTCAAGTTCTGGAAGAAACAGGAAGTTTGAGACGCTCTGGGCCACTGCTGATTGGTCGGATAGTGTAATGTCATTTTCCACGACAATGACTATTCTCCATTACATGGCTGAGAAAAATCATTCTGGTTTTACTGTATCACCAAAGTGACCATACATAGTTCCTTGCCCCACAAAGGGTCAAGGCTTGCAGAGAAAACAACCTCAAGCATTACTCCCTGTCTGTCTCAGTTGGATGCTGAAAAGGTTAAGAGCATCTTTTGGACTAGTTTTAGCTGTTTTTAAGTTCAAGGGTCCATTTCTATTGGGAACTCTTGATTGAAGTGACACTAGTTTTCAGCATTTTAGTGTCACTCTCATAAACATGATCAGTTTACAAACTAGAAAAGATTTATATGCATTAAAGTGATGAAATAATAACAAAAAAAAAAAGATTGGCAATAATAACATTGTTTTGCAAAGAAAATAACCCCAACTGAATGGAAAAAAAGTCTGACACAAAAACTTCTTTCATTTTTTCTATGGTGAGTCAGAGATTGGTCCATTTCATTCATGCAGCGCTGTAATATTAAAAAAAATCCTCCTGTAAAATCTGAAAATCTGGCATTACTGCTGCCACTAATCTCCTCAGAGTGGGATAACAAAAAGGCCTGAGTCACGTTGCACTCATCTATAAAATATAGTAGAGCGACCTGTCAAGCAGGAAGGAAATACACAGACAGACAGATGATGAACTATGATGAACACGGCTATAATCATGTGTTGTTGCATGTTAAATGCAGACATCGATAATCTCTGAGCATTTGATCGAGCTGCGCTACATCACTGAGCTGTTACAGGCTTAAAGCTTTACAGCAGCAATTGCAGTCAAAGCCTAAAGATGCTGGCCTGAAACATCTTTAAGCATCTTTTTCTCAACAAATCATCAAATCTGTCAACACTTGGATGTGAAATGGATTTCTGCTCTTAACCGACTCGGCAGGTTTACTACAGGTAACACAAGAGCATCTAGCCTTCTTTTAGAGAGACAGACACACTGAATTTCCTTCAACAAATAATCAGAGTTCATGGAGTTCCACTACCCCCCAGCACTCAATCAGATCAGATCATATTCAGACACATGCATCATCCCAGCATGTGTCCATCGCCCTACTGCAGCAGTAGCAGAGGGAGAGAGAGTGGGTAAAAGCTACTGAGGCAATACAATAATTCAAAGGGCTACAAAGAGATCATGCAACCTGCTCTGTGGATCACCCAGTAGGCAATGAGGGTCTCCTTTATGCAAGACAACTCAATCCCAGCATGAACGTCCAATCTATAATAAAAGAAAATAGATCCAGGCCCAGCAAATAATAAAGTCTGAAGCAGTGAGTACACGAAATCCCTTTCAACAAGTAGAAGAGGGCTTTCAAGACCAGGGATAGGGATGAAATTACAGTGATTGTCAAGCAAGAACTGAGGTGGAGGATTGAAAGAACAGCACAGTGAGAGGATGGAGAACAGTCTGCAGTGAAAACAGTGTGAAGGAGGTGTGGAGTGGGATGAGAAGGACTGCTGGCAAAAGACAGCCAGGCCAAATGGATGAGCGACCAAGGAGACAGTGGAAGAGTTTAAAAAAAAACATGTTTTTCTAACTAGCAGTTTTCACACATGGATACAAGGACAGCTCACCCCTCTAACCCTGTAAAACCAGCCTGATTGGACTCTGGTTACTCACTCCACTCACTTTCACCTTTAGGTGCTCTATAGAGAACTGAGGTTGATTATCTCACAACACCTGATAATTATTCATTTCTTTAAATGTCAATTCTGCAGCCCTCACCCAACACCTGAGGAACCCAATTAACATCTTCCCACAAACTCTTGAATCAATAATAACCCCTCTAATCTAGAAACAATTTCAACCTTAAATGAGTAGCTCAACATTTTGGAAAACACAACCACAGCTTGTTAGAAGAAAGTTAAACAAAAGACGTAAACTAAAGTCTATTAATCTGGCTAGCGCAGTAATGTGGGCTATTCTGACTTGCAACCATGTACTGTTTATTAGGATGGACGGAGTAGCAACCACCTGGAAGTGAAGCCAAAATATATAGAGCTTCCCCTGCTGACTGGCTGCAGATGAGCACATAGTCCCAGACTCCTCCATGTTAACAGATGGGACATGAGTCAAAATACAAAGTAAAAAAATACTTCAAATATATTTTTTGTCAAACCTAAAGCCTGTTAGCATGGTTAGTCATTATCCTTTGGGATGCACAATACTGGATTTCTGACATCCAGTATGCCAACTGTATGCTTATTTTAGCAGATGCCTTTATTTATTAATTATTTTTGCCTCTATTTGACCGGACAGCTGAGAGAGGGAGTACATGCACCAAGCATGCACCAAGACTGGGAATAGATCCACCGACCAATGCATTGAGGACTACGGCCTCAGCATATGGGCACCTGGTCTACCAACTAAGCTTAACCGGTGCCCTGTACACACCTTTTATTGTTAAAAAGTGTTTCAAGTGCAAAGAGAGGCTGAGTCAAGTCGAGCTGAGAGAGGAGGGAGGAAGTAGACAGTCTGGAAGTTTTCTTATATTTGGGGCATTAAATGTTCAGGGCTCACAGTAGGGTGTAATTAAATATGACGTACTTCTCAATCCCTGCTTGCATTAATGCTGAAACACCAAGCAAAGCTTAACCTCCACCACTCCAGCCTCCTCCTTTATAGCATAAAGCTTGTTGCATCCTCATATTCAGATTCATGCTACTATGGATTAATTGCTTTTGAACTAATCTAATTGTATTTAATACACATCTTCATAAATTACACAGTGAACACAACTTAATTTTGTCTTAAGTTGAGTTAACACAACTTAATTTTTTAACAACCTTTTACTGGTCAATCATACTGTGTAGTCGACACCCATCACAGGGATATTTTGGTTCCATTTCATAAAGCATAATGAGACAGAGAGACGCAGCACTTATTAAGTCCATATTAATATAGAGTCAATGCTAGCTACAGGCTAGCTTAGCTTAGCACAAATACAAAAAAAAAACAGGAGAAAACAACTTGTTTTGCTCTTTCTAAGGATGCCAAAAAAACCTCACAAAGTTCACTTGCAGAACTGGAGCTCATATTGTGAATAATCTGCATGAAAGGCTGTGGTTTGACATGTATTCCATACCGTCAGATACCTCCAGTAGGACACCAAAAGCTGCCAACTGTCCATTTACCTTTCATTTAAGAGGGACATTCTTAAATCTTCACATTAGTCCTACAGAGAGTAGAGTAGGAAAATATCTACAAAAATGTACTGCATCTACCACTTTTACTTGAAACTATGGATGGCCCCTGCACAGTGGAAAGCCTTTTTCAGCATCTTATTACCCAAAACTGGATGCTCTAGTGCCTTTATAGGCCAGTGGCAGCGACCTTTCACATACTGAAGACCTTTCACAGACTGCTACTGCAGCATCTAAGGACCCCTACTGATTCCCTCACAGATTTAAATATCATGAAAACATACTGAGAGCACGGACAGCACCAATCAACACATCTGTTGTTGATGCAGCACTTCATATCTTCAGTTCCCACTGTGCACAAAGAAAAAAAAATGCTTTGTTCTGACAGCTATCATACAGTAGAAAGCTTCCTGCAAAGATGGCCCCTGTCTCAGCCCACTAGGGAAGTGATAGCACGGGTAACCTGACTCTACAAACTGTCTTCAAGAACCTTTTTGTATTCATGTGCTTGCAACAATCCGCATCTGTCACAGGAAAATGGAGAACATGAGCCACCTTCATGCAATCCATAGATTCAGATAATGAAGATGCAAATGAGAATAGACAGAGGAACACGTGCACGATGCACATGTTCACATGCAATGATGACGCCTTTAGTTTGGAATTTAAATTATGCAATGACTAAGAGCAAATATGGTGAACCGTGTTCCTTTGTAAATATATTTTGAATTTTTAAAGATTATTTTCAACACTTTCTGTGCTCATTTTCATTTTCAAGTGATGTTCTGCTGCTGTTGAGGTTTCTGTTTTCCATACACATTATTATAATACACTACACTTTGAGTTGAAACCTGCAGTACAGTCTTTTTTCTTAGTTCTAGCTTGACAATATAGCAATTTTAACAACATTTCCCTCCTGGGAATAATAAGAGCCTATTTTTAGCCCCGGCCTTTTAATGTAGATGGTAATATACAAAAAGCCATATCACTTGGTGCTCTAATGTCTTGTGATTGTGGAGTCCAGCTCTTGTGGCTACAGAGCTGTGTGGCCCGCCTCATCTTTATTCTGAATTTCATCAAGAGTGCCTAAATGAAAGCACCAGCTGACAGAAGAAACTGGCAGGCGTTACTGTGGATCCACTCCTTAGGGAATCTTTCCCTTTGCTTCAGCCACAAATGAACTGACATCTAAGGGAAGAAAAAAGGCGTTGTGCACTAGCAAAGATCGTGACTGGAAAAGGGAGGGAGGGATGGATGGAGGGGGTATTTTTATGACAACTGGAGACCTCCCAGGACATTTAACTGGTGCTGCTCACTGTGTGTATCCACTATCTGTGCTAAGTACAGCACCAACACATGGTGCAATGAAGTTTAATTTTGCATCACTAAACAGATCGTACTAAAAATGGGGTCTCTGCATCATATACAAAAAGCAAGTTAACAATCAGTTTGTCATTCAGTCTATTAGATTCACCGGGTCACAGCTGCCCCATTCATACTCTCATTAACCTACTTCATAAACAAAATAATGGGAGCTTCAGCAACTCTCTCACTAGCTCAATAATTACCACATTGTTCTACTGTGCTTCTATAGGGTTTTTTATATGGGAACATTTCCTGGCAGGGAACAGTGACTTCCTGCGTGTCTTGCAATCTCAAGGTGACGACAAGACTCCAGCAGTAACAAGGTGTTGATTAGTGAGCTTTAGAGGAGCTTGCATGCTGATTTAGCATCCTTTGGACTGTGCCTGGCCTGCTGCTACTCCCTTTATCAGTATGCTAAAGCTAGCTAGTAAACTAGGCAGCGTCATACTGAATGGACAGCTGAGAGTTGAATCCATTTTTTTTTTACATCAAATTAGTCACTCACATCATTTCTAAGTGTCAAATTCTCCCTTTAGATAGGGGAGAATGAAAATGTAATAGGGCCACTTGTGCAGTGGTGTCTTAATACAACATCTGCTGCACATTTGGATTGAAGCTGTCCGAGTCCACCAATAAAGGGGGATAAAGGAGACAGCTTTCTGGGTCATTGGGGTGGTCAGCAAAACCATGGTCCATTGTAAAGTTAAGCTATGATAACCATATTTTATACTTAACCTGAATAGTAACTACTACAATATAGCCTTTTTCAAAATCTGAACCCCTTTTCTTACAACAGAATAAGCTTTTAACTGGTAATGTTAACAATGCGGATGTGCACACTGATGAAAACATTTAAAAAGTAACATCAGACTTCATACCATGAAGACACAAATATCTACAAGTAGAAGAACCTGAAATAACTTCAAGGGGAAAAAACTTAAATTACTGCAAAAAAAAAAAACATTGGCAAAAATGGCAAAATGGATTAAAATTGGGCAAAAACTGGCTACTTATAAAAATAGTGGTACAAAGTGATAAAAGAGGGGCAAAAATATGTTTAGAAGTAGCAGACATAGAATAAAAGCTACAAAAATGTGTTAAGAAGGGCAAATCGGAGCAAAATGGGTGTGAGAAAATGGGGAAAAGCAGTTAGAAAGTGGCAAAAATGGCAAAATTAATTGAAAGTGGCAAAAATTAGCCAATAAAAAATGTGGTGTTAAAAGTGGTGAAACAAGATTAAAGCTGCAAAAGTTGATTAACAAAGACAAAAAAAGGGTGGGAAAATGGTAAAAAGTAGTAAAATACTGCCCATATGGGTTAAAATTGGAAATATTGCAAAATTGGACTGAAGTGGCAAAATTGGCCAACAAATAAGTGGTATAAAGTGGTTACATAGAGGCAAAAAGTGGCAAAGTGGGTGGGAAAATGAGGAAAAGCAGTGAAAAGTGGCATAAATGGCTAAATGGGCACACAATAAGTGATGAAAAGGGGATTAAAGCGTGGCACAAGTAAGTCATTTTTAACATCAGAACCCAGTAACAGCTATACACACTTGGGCTCCAAAAGCAGTAACTCTTAGCCAGGAAGCAAGCACCAAAGCTACTGATCTAACACACATGCATTGTTATCAATATATCACAACTAGAGAGGGCCCATTCTCTGGGTTTTTCAGGGGCCCAACCAATCTGTGGGCAGGCCTGAAGCTGTCCAAGGAAGTGATTTCTCCTTTTATTTTAAGTATAACTTTACTTATGGAAAAGATGAAAAGTGCTTCAGGAAGAATCTGTGGAGTTCCACGAGTCATCCATAAATCTATTGTCCCGTTTGGAGTCATGGGGGGGCTGAACCAATCCCAGCCGTCATTTGGTGTGAGGCAGGGTACATGCTGGTCTGGTTGCTATTCAATCTCAGGGCTGACAGAGACAATCAGGTGTACTTTCAATCACAACTACGAGCATTTTAGTCACCAGTTAACCTAATAAGAATGTCTTTGACCTGTTTGAGGAAGTGGAAGTATCCACAGAGGACCTATGGATGCACACCTCCACCTGTGAGGCACAGCGAGAACATACAAACTCCGCACAGAAAGGCCCTGTCTAATCAGGATTCAAACCATGAACCTTCTTGCTGTGAGGCAACAGTGCAACCACAGGACCACCGTACTGCCTGTTCTAACAGTCATGACAGACTTTAACATAAAATCTAAAATGAATGCATAATACACAAGCCTTTTTACTTCATGAGTCCCTATGAGCCCAGACACATTAGATTGACTCTTCAGAAGAGAACTGTTTTTGTTATTTTCTATCAGTGATTATTACAGTCATTTTGGCCCCCTCTGAGTGACCTGTAGAGGACATTTTGTTGTACATTGCCTGCAGTAAATTAAATGATTTCATTTATTCCTCTATGAGCCATTCAAACAAGAGGAGCATATAATCATTGTAGACCAGTTTCATGAGCAAAACCTAGAGAAAATGTGCTCAATGACTTTCCATAAAAACATATTTGCAACCAATCTGTGATGATTCACTTCAGCATTTGAACAATTAAACTAACTAGCTAGTATAACAATGTTACATTATACAGCACTTCATCACAAATTTTCAGTGATGGGTTATTTTGTTACACAGGAATCCATTGGAGCAATGATTCTCAATTGATGGATCGCAAATGTGTGCCTGGAAAAAAATGTAGCAAAATTCTGTGATGTAAAGACCCCAAAGTAGACATACCTGCATACATTTTTTATTAGGGTTGCCAAATAATCAAATACTTTAATCACAGGAACTTCTGCAGTTTATCAGGATCTTATTTATATCATTTTAAAATTCTAGTATTTGCTTTTAAAACTGTCTGAAACTAACTGGCTTCCTGCCTGGGTACAGACCTGCTTATATACAGTCATGTGCATAAACATGTAGGGCAATACGGATTCTATGCAGAGCCTACTGTGCCACAACCCAGGGATGTAGATGGGAACAAGGGCAAGAAGAGTCAAGCTAGACACCATCTCTTCAAACTTGGCCTCTTCACCCCTAACTCGCCCGGAGAGTTCCGATGGTTTTTGGGCCCTCGGGACATCTACACCATGACCAGGGGTTTGTAGCAACCCCACCTGGATGGTACCCTAGGCCGTGCTTACATCCACCCCTTACTCGTCCTTAAGGTGTGGAATTTTTTTTTTTCAACAGACTATTTTTCCATTAATTTTAAATTTCTGATTAAGTAAAAGTGCTGAAACGTTTGATTTTTCTCAGGAGAGGAACAGGTTAAGTGATATACATACAAATTTCTTCATTACATTATTGAGCAGCTGTAACCAATGTCCAATATTTCTCTCTTCAGGCCAAAACCTCGGATCTCCTTTTTCACAATTTAAATGCTTTTCATAATTCAGTGCTATTGGTCACCCTTTACATCTGTCAGAGGGTTTTAACAAATTTAAAAGCAATAAAAAGTGTCAAAAAGATGCTGACTATGACCATTCAGTGTTAAATTATTTGAGAAATAAAGTGTTTTTTTTAATTCAGCAAAAAGTGGTGATTTTGGAGATACAAGGTTTTGGCCAGACGCCAGCAATATGTAATATAAAAAACATGTTGATCAGGGTACTTTAATCAGAGACTGGTGGCAGCTGTCTTCAATTAAACCATCTTTGTTTACTTGCTGATGTTGAGTTAGGGTGGCCATAATTTCAATCCTCCACATAGGGACACTTAAATTTTATCGTAAACCCAAATGTATGAGCTCATGGTATATGATTTTTTTTGTTAGCACACTTGAAGACATTATAGAAAGTGGGGACCTGAACTTTGACACTTTCTTCATGAGGCCAAGTCTGTGGTTGAGCTTAGCCTCAGAGGCAGCGGATGCTAAGAAAGGTTAAGTGCTCTACAACTTCAATGCTCTTACATTCACAGACAAAGATTCAATGGCAGCATCCAATCCAAGGCATTCCCAAATGCCTGAATGATTTAGCCCCTATTTCCATTGGCTAAAAATCAGGAGAGGAGTTGTTCAAAAACAGGGCATATCGATGTTTTATTGTTTTTTTGTCTTGACACGGGACACAAAGCCTGAAAGCAGAACCGTCCCGGGTAAATCAGGACGTATGGTAGGCCTACGTTGAGTTGCAACTGCAGAAATAGCAGCTAAAAAAGATGGTGGAATGCACAAACTGGTCCCTGAATTCATCTACAGCCTCCGAATAACAAGTCAACACAAAACCTGCACATACCTGCCACAGAATTGGGACGGGGCATCGCAAGGGAGGAGGTGCTTTGTATGTGGTGCTGTGGGAGGGGTCTTTTCGGTGCTGGGGGAGTCCTTGGCTCCATGATGTCAGTCCTAGGTAAGGCCTCATCTTGTATGGTGGTAAGATTGTCTCTTGTTGGCCCGGGATGGTGGTCCTCGTTTGCATGTCCCACCACACCAGAACTGCCTCCCAGGCCTTCATCCTTTGTCAGGACCTCACTGGAGGCGCTGCGCTCCTCATTCTCAGAGGAGCTGGTGATGGTTGCTGAGGTGAACAGAGAAAATAAGAGTAGAAAGGCAGGCAAGAGTTGAACTAGATCATTCTTCAAAAAAAGAACATATGGCATGCAACTGCATTGTCTTATCGTGTGAAATTAAACCAAATTAAGCACTGCTTTCAACTTTCAGACATCACATTAACTCAGTGAACAATAAACACAAGCTATTTAATCAGCTCTGAACTCATCAATCAACAAGCTTTACTGTACCTGATGTGGCCTTTGGCCTTTTGTATTTAACTATAAATAAAATCTCTATTTAGAGAGAAAAAAAGTGTCCTATTTTAAGAGAATCAGACCCATAAGCAACAAAGACAGCAGTGTCCCAGTTTTGACAGGAGGGAGCTGAAGCCTCAAGGCTCGAGTAGCACAGGCGACACAGAGAAACTAGCTGTGGGGTAATGATACACAAGGACTTACAACTAACTGATGTTGCATCAAACTTTCTGTCACCATTAAGGTAAGAGTGGCACTTGAATAAGACATCATTCATACTGGGGAATTCTTATCGAGCAGCTTATTCCACGCAGGGCTAAATAGGTCTTTGTTTTTTTAGTTTATTTCTGGTGATGCATGGCTAAGCTTTTGTATTGAACATGCTTCACCTAGCAGGAAAAAAAAGCAAGTCTAAAGCCATACAATGTGGATTCAAATCATTTGGAAACGAGGCAAGACACACAGCAGCAACTCCCACCTATGATTCCACTGTCTTTGCTCTCTAGGGTGGAGGTGGGGCTATGAGATGGAGGCCCAGGGCTGCTCCCGGTGATGGATCCAGGAGCAGGAGCAGGGATGGGGCTGGGTACAGGGCTGCAGAGGGTTCCACTGGGGCTGGTGCTGGAGCTGCAGAGTGGTGAAGGTAAAGGTAAAGGCTGATGCAAAGACTGGCCCCCTGCACTGTGGCTCAGGGTGGAAGAGGGGCTGTCTGAGCAGGGGGAGGCGGTGCTGCAGGTCAGAGTGGAGCTGGGACTCCCCCCCTGGGTGGAGGAATCACACTGAGAAAAAGAGAGGAGAAAGACAGATACATCACTATGGAAGCTCAAGGGACATTTGGTTAATTTATGTTGAAAGAGAAATAATATTTCTCTGCATTAAAGGGTAGAAATGATCACTATTTCACTCTGCATGATAGTGTTTGCATTCGTCATGTGGTGGAGTAGGTTTGTGTGTGCACACAGATGGGAAATCAAAGGATAATTCCAGTTATTTCCATGCTGGCTCTCATTTTCCCTATTTTTCATAATAGCAGCTTGCTCTGTTTGAAACTCGCTGCAGACTTTTACTGTTCAATATAACTACAGTGCACACATTTTCCTTTTTTGGGCAATGACAAAAATCAAATGTGGACATTAATCAAAGGAGCTTGTTTGCTGTTTAATTAGAGAAAATACAATCAACCCAGCATGAGAATGCAGAATAGCACATCTAGTAGGGTAATATATGCAAGTTTCATTCCAATCAATGTCTGACATTGGAAAGGAAAACCACTGCAGTGTGTGATACCACGTTAGAAACTGAGCTTCAGATCCTTGAAGAGTTAGCACTGAGCGAGTTTTGCATAGCAACAGCAAGTAAAGCTCTACAGCAAGGCAAAATACAAACTGATTCAGGGCACAATAAGTCATCAGGGTGGAGGAAACTACAAAGTGAGCCAGACAGATTGAGAAAAAAGAGAAACAGCCATCACAGTTCTCTTTCAGAAGTATCTTACAACTGAAATGGAAATGAGCCTTCAAGATACTTCTATCAAGAATAAAGAAAACATAAATATCGCATATGCAATAGTGTCTGCATCTAACACAGCAACAATAATTAAGGTAATCACCCTACTGTTTTTGCTTTAGCCGCAGAAAGTGCATTGCAATACTCTTTCTAGTATTTTGTGAGTCGATTGATTGTGTTAATGTTGTGTTGTGTTGCATTATGATGTACTCAAGGCATGACAGACATCTTTTTAACTATAGCCTACAAATATTTAATGGTATAGTGGTTTTCCCTGTCTTCTGAATAGGCCTTTAATCGCCGATTTTGAAATGTTCCAGCATATATTTGCATTGATTAATGTTTATGGCACTTATAAAATAAAAGCACAAGAGCATCAAGAATTGCTCAGAGGAGATTACACCCTTTTATGAGATACTGATTAATAAGAGGAAATGTTTTCTAAGGAAATAAAGGTGGCCTTTATTTTCATTCCTCATCCTTGTAGTCTGTTCATGTGCATGTCAGGTCTCCTCATTACCGATGCGACGTTTCTGCAAGGCAGATATTGTAAGGAGACCAGGCAGCAGAGTTGAAGCAGCTCACTGTTATTCCCTTTATACCAGAGCCTCATCTATCTTAGCCAGGACAACCCACATTCCTCATATCAGCCTTGCTATCGCTGTGAAACTGAGTGAATCTGGAGCTCAGGTGGTGGAATGAGGCTGAGAAAATGGGCCAAGGCTGAGCAACACAACGACATAGAGATGGAGAGACATAAGCACATACTGTAACTCTCATACAGAAGGGGTAAACTTCGATTGAGTTTAGGTATAAAGAGCTGCAGAGGCATGGCAACACAATTAATGATGCTTTGATCCATTTCTCAAAATATTTCAGTGGTTATTAAAAGCAGGCCTTCATTGAAAAGAAATCTTTTTTAGAGAACTATCAAAGAATGTATAGTAAATATCATCTTAATGCTTAAAAAAGACACTAAGCATATGTTGTCACTGTAAGGTCTAAAAGAAGAAGGGTGTTTCATAAACCATCCATCACCCTTTTATATGATATGACAGCAAAGGGCCAGTAAATCAATAATGCCCTACCTTCTTTTCCCTTCTGTCCTCCATAGGAGAGCTAGCAGTGCCGGGCGTTGCTTCTCCCAATAAGAAGCATAGTCTGGTCATCAGTTCCTGGGTAGAAAGGGAGGAGCCCAGCTGGGGCTCCACGTGGAGGTCTGGAAGACACACACAATCAGGGTACACACATTAACAAGCAAATAGCAACACTGGGGGCCAGATGAGACCGTCATCAAAACGACGCTCTCGTTTCGGCTCACTCGTGCTGTTCCCACCCAGCCAGCCAGCAGCGTCGCAAGTGGACTGCAAGAAATGTGTGCATCCACAGGTCAGCGCAGCCCCAGCTGCCCTGATTACGGATGCACAGACTGTGGCTTTCCAGTCCTCCGGTTGAGGCAGCAGCAAGAGGTTGTGTGAGGTTGTGAGTTTGCCTGCGCACACGCCTGCCAGGTGCTCTCAGTTAAAGACGAGTAGTGAATTTCAATGAGCTTCGTGTCGACTCTGGAGCAGAGAGGAGGAGTGCCTTAGCACTGCCTACGTTGTTGCTCCTGGAGATATTGGCTGACACGGGCCATGTGCTGCATTCATTTATCACTGTTTAAGGCTCCCTGATGTTTTGACCTCCAACCCCAGCTCCTCTAAAGGTTCGTGCTCATCTCTGCAGAGCAGGGCTTTCAGAGATCTCCCAGTCAAATGCATTCCTCTGTTCTCACGTCTCACCTGTGTAGTGCTATCAGCCAAAGAACATGAATATTGAGTAGGCATATCAACAAGATGACAGGACATCACGGATTGCAGGAACAGCTCACTCCTCCTCACAAACATCTTTGCATTTAGACATCACAGTCATGTCACACTCCCTCCACTGATTCTTCCTCTTTCTATCTCAGGCCCTACTTTTCTTCAACTATATCACTTCATCTTAACCTAAGAGTGTTCAAACACAAGCCTTGAGAGTGTCAAGGTCAATTCTGAGATTCAAGCTCTACAATAGTTGTTCCATAAAGTGCTCCAACTCTTTCCTTTGTCAATAACTCTTTTCACTTCACAGCTTGAAAAAAGCTGCTGAAGACTTGGTGGGTAGAAGGGGTGGATGTGTATTTGCAAGAGGGGGAGGAGAGAAAACTTTGCATTTAGTCAGCAGAGCATTGCGATCCAATCTGGAGTAACATGAGGACACACTGAGTGTCCAGTACTATTCATCAAACCACCTAGCAGTTGCTATTGGAAACGGGAAGCTGAGAGATGCCTGGCAACCGGGATGGAAGAAGCCTCATAAAAATCTGTTAAGCCTAAGGGTAGCCCTTTGGTGGAAAACACAAAGAAAGCTGGTGAAGATGTGAGTGTTTCCTTTAATCTAACCTGTTCCGGGGGAACAACATGCAGGGAACTGAGGGATCAGACTTGTGACAAACTGTGATAAAACAACCCCTATTTCAGTGACAAATTGAGGATTAAACAGGCATGACTGATCTCACAGATATCTGAAAGAAAAAAAACTTAATGCATATCCTTTTCAGATTACATTAAAAAACATCAGCATGCTTACTTTCCCCTATATCTCATCAGTCATTCTCCCCCTTACCTCTACCCCATTCATTCTCAGTCAGCCCGCCTGATCAATACCTGAAAAAACAGACATGATGCTAACACACGCCCACACACTCCCATTCTCACCTCTGTGGTCTGCCTTGCCGCGGCACGAGGCAAAGACAAGAGGTTCTCTCGCATTGGAAGAGCCATCCACATACTCCGGCTGCCTTACCCGTCCTTCGGCCACAGCAGAGAGGGAAAAGGGAGAGCAGGCAGGGTGGGAGGGAGGGAGGGAGGGATTGAGGGTGGAGATAAGGAGGGATATGAAAGAAAGTGAGAGAGAGAGAGAGAGAGAGAGAGGGAGAGATTAAGCCTCCCCAGATGAGATCTGTGGTGCAGAATTTGAATTGTGTCCCATGAGTATAAAGCAGTATGTGCAGAATGCGAGTTATGCATGCAAACAGAACAATATTCACTGTACCGTGGGCGTTTATCTATAATATATTAACACTGCTAATGTGTGTGCGTGTATGTGTGATGGCAGGGACAGCGGTGCACTCATACTGATGCATGTGGGTGTGTCTCAATTTATGCAGCAACATCTGAGGCTTCTTGCAAGCGGAGATTTTTTTTAACACAAGAGATCATTCACAAGGAGGGAAATGTTTGATTCTGCACTCAAGGTTATTTGATGTTTGAATGCTGCATATGGATGGACTCTGAGACACTCTGGGCAGTCTGTCAAACAGCTGGATGTTTGGTTTTGCAAGACAACCAGACATAAGAATGCCTTGATTGCATTCATTTCCACCTGGTGTAAACTGTTGTCATGTTTGTTCAGTGTAGTCAGGGGAAACAAGACGGAGCTGCATGTACTGAAATGTTACATTACCTGTTTCTCAATGGTTGTTCTTGCTGCAGGACGCTGCCACCTAGTGTTTCTTTTAGGATGAAAAGACCCAAAGTAAACATAAAATTTAGTTGCCTAATAGCTGGCAATTATACACCTGACATGATTGCAATGTCCCAGATTTTTCAGTCTTTTTTACAATTTAGAATGACCAATTCTTCCTTCAATACAAATTGAAGTTGGTTGGTTGAGTTACAAAGATGTTTAAGCAGTCTCAAAGTGTTGAAACTCAAAGAATAACATTTGTGCTTGTTGTAAAATGAAGCAAGTTTGGTTTAACTAAACATGTTTTTAATTTTAGGTAGTTTTACAACCTTTTTCACTGTTTTAACATGGATGACACCATTTTTTTACTCCTGGTTTTTATTTTGTTTCATTTAAATGTATTATTGAGTGTTTTGATGTGATTTTATGTTATTTTTCTAATTTGTTTTCATTGTTTTATTCCCCCCCTGTGCAGGCGTGGCTTCTCTTCAGGTACTCCAGCTTCCCCCACCACTTAAGAAATGCTCATTAGGTTAATTGGTGACTCTAAATTGCCCGTAGTTGTGAGTGTGAGTCTGATTGTTTGTCTCTACATGTCAACCCTGCAATTTAACCAGTCCAAGGCGTACCCCGCCTTTTGCCCAATGACAACTGGGATAGGCTCCAGCCTCCCGATACCCCGCATGGGATAAGCTATGTAGAAAATGAATAGATGGATGGATGTTTTATTTCTATTTATCTTGTTTTCGTGTTTTATAATTAGTTCCTGTGAATTTCTGATATCATTTCCTATTCATTCTGGTCTTTTGTGTGTATAAACTGATGGTTGTCATCTGGTCTAGCATCAGGACTCACTCACATCTTTAGGCTGACAAATCATGACCAGTATTTGAAACACAAGCACATTACAGAGGCATGGATTCTCTATAGAAATATAGAGAACACATATGTCATGTATTTTTCATCACATTTACATCATGATTGGCTAAACTGCAGCATAAAATCAAACTTAACACTTCAAAATCATGACTCAATCAGGGCTGCACGGCAGCACAGAGGTTAGCGCTGTTGCCTCACAGCAAGAAGGTTCCTGGTTCAACAAGGAACCCAGCAAGGGCCTCTCTTGGCAGAGTTTGCGTGCTCTCCCCATGCATGTGCGAGTTCTCTCCAGGTATCCCGGCTTCCCACCACTAACCAAAAATATGTGGAAACTTGAACAGGATAAGCGTTGTAGAAAAAGGATGGATGGATCAATCAATCAACAACATCTCTCTCTTCAATCATCCACCTCCAGCCTTTTCTAGTGGATCCAAAGTTCCATCAAACTTATGGTCTTCTCATCTAACACAATGTTGTTGTCCAAAGCATTGCTGTAGCAAGCCTATATGCTGCTCCTGTCACTAAGGTGTCAGCCATCATATTGTCATTTCTCAGTTTAGAATTTTTTTTCATTTACATTTTTTTAAATTCCTCTTGCCAGCATGTATTTTAGAGAATCAGTACATCATTCATGTATCATTATCTTAAATGCACTGACGTTGCATCAGGTCTTATAGGTAGAAGCACACAAGCCTCTCCTTCAGTCTTTATGGTATACATACGCAAATGTTGCATCCAGTCTAAATGGACTAATGACAGATGGCAATGAGCATTAGTTTCCCCTCTTGCTTCCTATTACTCATTAAAAGTAACTTTGCAACATAGACCTAACTTTGTAATTCCTTTAAACACATCTGCAACCCATTGAATAAGCCTCTGCAACCCGTGCTTGGGTCTTTACCCACCAGTTGCATTTTATTACTTAAGTTTGTGAAATGGATTTGTGTGGTACAGCTATCTGTGAAGCTACATGTCCCTTAGGGATAATAAAGATATTCATGATCCATATTTTCACTTTCAGTTGCTCACTGGGTTAACATTACCCTCTTGCTTTTATTCAAAGTTAGAGACTACATACAACAATGGTTCTGTGACATTGCAGCTAAGTTTTGGATTACATGGTCCATTAGCAATCTTGCACAAGATGTGGAAACTGCAAATGCTAAATGCACATAAAAAGTTTTGTTTATCTCTTGCAGCTGCCTTTGTGTGCAAGCATCATACATCAGGCAGTTATGTCTGTGCTTAAGAAATATAACTTGCTCCTAAGAATGATATATTGTAAGTGTAAGTAGGAGACAACTTCTTTCCAGGATTTAAACCAATGAAATGAGAGATGAATGCATGTTTATGGACTGCAGATGTTTTAGTACTGGGTGTAGTTTGCTGAAATTAAGTTAAGCAATATTTTGATCTCTTTGTGTACAAATGACACCTTAAAAAGGGACTGTCATGACAAAGAAGAGTAATGAAGTGTCATGTGACAACAGTTTCATGCATAAATCAAAAGACTGTCCCAATTTAAAGCTATATGAGTGAGTTAAAGACATATGGCACACTTGCACGACAACAACTACAATCAATGGTACATTAGAGGCCTTTTTCTCTTGTGGCGCAGATGGAGGAAAAATATTTTTTTCTCAGGAGAGTATGGGCTTCCTTTGAGCATGACTTTATTGGATATTTGATCAAATAAAGATCTAAACTGATAAACTATCTTATAATCGACCTCTCTAATTGGGGTTCCTTGCCTGAAGTTATCTTGTTCAATCATTTACTCTGACAATCTGTCACATGGTTCTGGGCCCGGGGGGGGCACGGTCTGTATGCTCTTGTATTTGCTGTCACATGCATGGAACAGCTGAACGCACAGAAGCTCTCTCTGCTAATCACCGCAAACTCATGAAAGCTTTCTGCTGTTTCTGCAGCTATTCCCTGAAGCACAGCTTCTTATCATTGTCAGGTCTTGCCTTGTTTTAATTACTACTTCAATTAAACTCACCTGTGAACCTGATGCAGGACTGCGACGGAACAACATCGGATGGGCGTGGGAGTAGAGGGGAGGACGGTAAAGAGATGGACACACCCTTGGTCAGTCGCCTCCTGTTTCCTGGGCTTTCATTGTAACAGCGGATGTGGTCATGAAAGTGTGCAGCACGCCCACCTCCCTCTCTCTGCAAGGTGCCACCTACATAGATGAGATAGAGAGGCACAGGTGTTAAGGGTTAAAGAGGCACATTTTAGAAAGATTTAGTGTCATTGTAAAGGCTGAACTGATTGAACAGAAGTTTGGCTGTGCAGCAGATTTAACATATCGCAGAGAGAGCAGTTTAAAATATGCCTCACATAAGGCTGCGAACATATCTTGTCTTGGAGGCATATTGCAGAGTGAGGTAATGGAAAGTTGGCAATACCAGAACATCTATTTAAAGTAATGGGATCGCACTCAGTAAAGAGGCTATGCTTATAATATTTCATTTTAATATTTAAATCATCTTAATGCCCTCTGTTATTGCAGACATTAAGCCTTATTCTGTGTATTCATAAAAGCATTATGCATTAGAAGTCACTAATCCAAGTGATTACAGAGGCCTCATTGCTGCTGATATTGGCTATACCAGATTGTAGTTCTCCTTGTGGTATAATTCAGCAATCTTCTTCCACCTATTTTAAATGAGTCTGCTGTTATCACCCTAAGCACAACAAGGACTCCCAGGTCCACTACTTAATATTACAATTCAAATCATGTGCTGTTGAATAATTCCTGGAAGCGTACAAAGATCATTGACTCCAAACGTGTTGTGATGAGCTTAGGAGAGGAAGTGGTATCTTTCTTCAGACGATCAGAGCCATCCATGTACTGTAAACATACTATATCATTTTAATGAGAGTGACACACTTCTCCGTCTTCCTCTCTGTTCTTTCTATACCCAGAGCAGCAAATTATAAAATATTAATGGACAACATGGTTGCTCTAATACTGAGCTCTACTTATGTACATCCATCTTCACTGCACAGTCTGAAATAGCCTCAGTAACTGCAGCGAGTAGACAAGTACTACCCTGTGGGAAATACAAACATCTTGGCTTTTATTTCCAATGCAAAATAATGAAGTTGCTCGGCACACTTTACAGTTCAAATTTCAATCACAAAGCAGCAACACCTTTGGTTTAAATAGAGCACAAGTAGGAGTTTATACCAGGTCTGCAGGATTATTCCATTCAGTTGGAGAGGCTCATAAATTCTTGTGAAATTCAGTATGTTTTAGTAGGTCAGGATGTTTTGCCTAACCCACTCTAACTTCTCCTGACACACTTTAAATGCAAGCAGCGGGACACTGTGTGAAGGACAGAACACGCTGATGAATTGGGCTAATTGAAATGGCTCTACTTAAATCACCCAAGAGAAGAGAACCTGAATATTTCCATCAAAATGCAATAGTATGTGCATACAAAATATGATAATGATTTATCTCACATGGTGTATTTTGACAGTAGGGAGTAAAAAGCAGATCATATGATTCAAAGAATGATAGAATACCATTAAAGTAAGCCCAAATAATAAAGAAAAAGGTGCAACCCTTCCTTGAAACAAGGCTAAATGCCACAGTTTTGTTACCATGGATAGGTTCAGTGTTCTGATTCTTACCTTGATGTCTTTGTTTCTTTTTATCTCCTCGTTTTCCTCCTCCATCCCTCTTGTTCCCAAACACTGCCCTGAACATGTTGTAGGGCTGTTGCTTCACTGCTCACTGCTGCCTGTAAAAGTCTTTGCAAAACGTTCGTTTGAATAAGAAACACATTATGTTTTAGGCTACATTTCCCTCACAGTTTGGTCCTAATTCAACAGCTGGAGAAACAGATTTACTTCACTGTATTTGGCGAAAATAATTTCTATTTACTTTTCACAGCCTAAGTATTCCTCACATTTACCAACATTAGCCTATTAGTTCACATAAAGAGGCCACACATTTAAAAAATGAACCTAGTGAACGTCGACTCACCTGTTCTTACGTCTTTGAAGCCTGCATGTCTGCACGTAAATCCGCAGGAAGCTGCTGGTAGACCATTTAAACTCACCGAGACCAATTAAGAAGTGCTGCAGCTCCTCTATCAATGCTGGGAGAAGAGGCAGGCGCGCGCTTTACGCACATGCGTGTTAGCTCCATGCTCCACTTTTGATCCAGATCAGGCATCCATTGATGATGATTCAAAGCTTTAATTGAAGTCTTTTTTCAATTAAATTTAAAGTACGAGTGATCCTGGCTCTCATTTGATTGATCAGTCTTTTGTACCTCCACCACCATCCCACTGAATACCCCGATAACTAGTACTAAATCATTTAAAAAGCCCACATTAAAAGTGACACAAATGAATAAAAACCTTGTTGATTTTTGTGCTCTACACATACTAAATATGATGTGCCATAGGCCTAGTTAATATGGCTGCAAGTGCATGAATAGACTGTAATAGCAATGTACATCATATTCACTGTAATAAGTTCATTATTTTTGACATGTCTATTATATTATTTTCGCTCAGTAGCCCATCTATTCCAGCAGTCTCTACACTCTGCCCTCTTGTGGGCTATTCCAATCAATCCTGCTTTTCTAGACTTCCAAGAGGTGCCACATAAAGAACATGCGTTTGTGGGATGGGCAGCAGAGCTGAGTGTATGGGTTGCACCCATGAAATTTTTTCCATATTTTTTCTGCCAATGCCAAACAGCTTATCCTGCCAATGACTGTTGTTTGATGTAGTTTGGCAAATTGGATGATTGACGTCTGAAGAAACAAGACATAAAAGCAAATCAACAACTTTGAGGAGTCTCAGAGGAATGTGGAAGAACCATACACAGCCTCAATAGCCTGGCACCTCCTCCTCATGCTGGTCAGCCTGGTCACACACTGCTGTGGGATGGCATCCCATTTTTTTAAGCCAGCATTTGTGGCAAGTCAGCCAATGTTGTTGTGTTTGTCACTCTGGCCGCCCAAGCTGATCCCACAAGTGTTCAAGGTGGTTGAGGTCAGGACTGTTGGCAGGCCATTCCATCCTCTCCACTCCCAAATTCTCTGTCTCTGATAATCCTCGCTCCGAGGGGGTGAGCTTTGTCATCTTGGAGGATAGAGTTTGACACTGTTTTTTGAATCTTATTTTGATATTTCTCTGCATTGAGATTGCCTACAATGATGACCAAGCTCATTTTTCCAGTGAGGGAGATGCCGCCCCACACCATCAGACTGCCGCCACCAAAAGATGTTTCGGTGCAGCAATCAGCAAGTGTTCTCCATATCTTCTCCACACTCTGACCCTGCGATGTAACTGCCGTTGGCAGGACCTGGACTCATCGCTGAACATAAAATTCCTCCACATGTTCAGGTTCCAGTGTATATGTTGTCAACACCAGCACAAATGGGCCTGATGGTGAATGGCAGTCATGGCAGGCCCCCTGGCAGCCCCGTGAGACCAGAGATTGGCTGCGTGCAGTCTATTCTGGATTGTCTGGGCAGAGAGTCATCGGCCATATCATCCTGCAAAACATGACTGTAAATCTGTAGTAGACAGCTTATGGTTCCTAAGTGCTGGTAGGGAGAGGAAACGGGCACGTGTATCCCCCTGAGAAATCATACCCTGTGAACCGCTTTGATGCCAGCACAGCCAGGCTGGCTCGCTTTGGCCCTGCTCATGAGCATGGCCATTTGAGCTGGTGACGGAAAAGCAAATCAGCACGGCTTGGTTTGGTTCGGTGTGGCCAAAAGCCGTAGTGGAAAAGTCCCATATGTCAGCACCTGGAGGTGAAAGAAGCTCAAAACAAATCAAGAACAACAGCAAAATCAGTTTGGCATTGGCTGAGAAGATTAGACAAATTTTTCATTGCAACCCACATACTCAGCTCTGCTGCTCAGCCCTGTTCAAAAGGGAAATAAATAGGCTTTCCAACTGTATAAGATTTATTGCCAAGAAGCATTTCTACAACAAGAAATAATCTACCAAACACAAATTTACTTACTTTTTGTACTGTTATAAACTGACATATAGCTTGAGTAAAAAATGGTTTAATGAGGAAGCCATACTTTACAAAAAAATGTGCACTATGCAAACAACGGTATTTGGCCACAGCTTTTAATTATTGAATTTAGGTATTTCAATCAGATCTGTTACCACAGGTGTATAAAATCAAGCAACTAGCCATGCAGTCTCCATTTGCAAACCTTTGTGATATAAAATGGATCGTTTTGAAGAGCTCAGTGGCTTCAAGCATGGCACTGTGATGGTCGCCACCTCTGCAATAAGACGTTAGTGATCTAATTAGACAGTTGAAGCATTTGGAAACAACAGCAATGCAGCCATTAAGTGCAAGACCATGTAAAATAACAGAGCGGGTTCAACAACTGTTAAGGCAAGTGGCATGTAAAAAGTCCCCAAAACTCTTCAGATTCCATGGCTGAAGAGTTCTGAACTCCCACTGGCATTAATGTTAACACAAAAAGTATACGGCAAGAACTTCATGAAAGGGGGCTTCATGGCTGAGCAGCTTCATGCATGCCTCATGTCACCAAGTCCAATACCAAGCATTGGATGGAGTGGTGTAAAGCACATGACACTGAGCTGTAGCAGTGGAACATGTTAGGTGGAATGACAAATCATGCTTCTCTGTGTCCCTGTCGAGATTATTGAGTCTAGGTTTGGTGGACACCAGGATAACGTTACCTGCCTAAGTGCATTGTACCAACTGTGAAGTTTGGTGGAGGAGGGATGATAGTATGTGGCTGTTCTTCAGGGTTTGGATTGGGCCCATTATCTCCAGTGAAGGCCAATCTTAATGCTCCAGCATACCAACACATTTTGGACAATGTTGCTTCCACCTCTGTGGCAATAGTTTGGGGAAAGCTCTATTTTATTTCAGAACGACTGTGCCTCAGTGCACAAAGCAAGGGATTTTAAGACATGTTTGATGAGTTCAGTGAGAACTTGACTGGCCCACACAGAGCCCTGACCTCAACCCCATTGAGCAGCTTTAGGATGAACTGGAACAGAGCTTGGGAGCAAGGCCTTCTTGTCTAACGTCAGTGCCTGACCTAGGACCTCTACAGAATGAATGGACATAAATTCCCATTAAAAAAACACTCCAAATCTTGTGGAAAGCCTTCCATGAAGAGTAGATGCTGTTATAGCTGCAAAAAGGGGGCAACTACATAATGAACTACATGTATTTGAGTACAGTGTAATTACAGTCCCAGTTGGTGTAATGGCCAGCCGGCTGAATTCTTTTGTCAATATAGTGTAAATCCAATGTTTACTGCACTGGAGACCTGAGGCCACCACCAGAGGGCGACAGCATGCCGGTGATTTATTTAGTTTTCTTCAGCCACAAGGGGGCAGAACTGCGCAAAATTCTGTACCCATCTCAAGTATTTAACCCTGTAATACCACTTCACTGGTCTTTTCTCAGGCTGATCTCTCAGTAGAGTCTTTGGAGATGGGTATTCACCTTCGGTGCAACATACAGACCAGCTTCAGTTGTTCAAATATCTCTATCGTCATGCCGAGTTGTAAGTATTGTATCATCACGTCTCGCGCTGTCATGAGTTACAGTAAACCGTTCATGAAACTTTGGAAATTGTTGAAAATTTCTTGGACGTGGACACGTGCAGATTAGCTGGTGTCAGTTTGTGTCTTCATGCCACACGTAGTTTAAAAAATCTAAAACGTTAGTTGCATCATGAAAGCTTTTAAGTTAACGAAATAATCTATCCAACATAACTGAACTAGATAGCCGGAGGGACACATTTTAATCAAATTTTGCTCAACACCGGAAGGGCCTTCGTGCAACCATGCCGCCTAGCTAGCTAACATTGAAGCTAAGGTTTAAAGCAAACGTTGAATGAATACCCGTGTTGCTTTTGAAAGTCAAGCTGAGGAAAAATGAAAATTAGGGTACCAAATTCAAGAGAGGAACAGCTTTGTTTGATTACAAATGGAGGACAGTATATTAGCTTGCACGTGTGGTTACAACTACTTTAGCAATGTTGGCACATATGATTAAGAAATCCAGTTAACATTGTCTTTACGATACGGGAGGTTTCATGTGCTTCACCTTTTTATTATTTCGGGCTAATATAGCAGTTACGTTTTCTGCTGCATTTTTACAGGCTTTACATTAGCGGCTTAGGGTTGTAGTTCTACTTTTTAAGGACATTAAACTATACACGAGGTGAATGCTTTGTATAATTCTGCTTGTTGCTTTGCTGACCTGAAGAGAAACGGAGATTAAAATCAGAAACAGAGCCCCAAACATCAGCCAAGTGTGACTTTTCATTATAAACGGATACACACGTTTGTTGTAGTTTATTTCACGTGAAATCCACAAAAATACTCATTTCCTTCAGACAAATTATCTTAGTACCCAAACTTGAAGGCAGTTTATATTAAGCAGGATTAGTAGAAAACTATGTAGTTGAGAAACAAGTTGACTGTCAGCCTATCATTTAAGTTTAAATTTGCAGACATTGGAAAAAATGTCCTGAAGTTAAGAAAATATTGGCATATTTGAACATTTTTGTAGCTTTTTTTTAGTCAAGAATTACTTAATACTTCAGTAACTAATACTGTTGCAAATGTAACAACTTGCATGTTATCTGCAGCTTTCAAGAGCTTAGATCATTACAAGACTTCCATTTTCTAGTCAGGTGGAGGGGCAGGTTGTACTTCACATCAACAAAGACAATCAGTTGAGTGCTTAGCCTTAGCTAAAAATCATTCAAAAAGTCCCAAAAAATGTAGCGCATCACAAAGCCCAAGTTATGGTGGTCAAAGCGATAACATGTCACTGTTTATTTGGATCACAACAAATGCTTGCATAAGGTCCTCATCAGAGGGTTTGCTAGAATGAATCCATCTCAGATTTATTATAGGAAATGCTCTGATGAAGGCCTTGTGCCAAAATGTAAGCTTTTGTTTGTTATGATGTGAGCCAGATATACTAGAAACATTTTTATTGTTTTGTCCTCCATAACTTGGATTTTTAGATGTGCTACCTTTTAGGAGAATTTCTGTGCTGTATCATTACAATCATCATAGGTGTTATTGAATAGATCATGCTTTGGGATTAAAATAATCAAACTACTGGTTAATTACCCTCTTCTCCTTCCCTTTCTATCATAGCAGATCCTGTGCCATGCAGTGAACATGAGGGTGAGCCAGATGGAGGATGATGGCTGTGTTTGAGCATCACCAGAATGCTGAAGCTCACAGGGATAAAATGTACTGGTGAAACACACCAGTCTGCCATGCTAGTATCATAACCTGAGGAAGAAGCTCCAACCTGAAGGCTGCTGTGTGCTCTGAGTCATGTGAGGAAATGTATGTATCAATGTGGTTTCTTTTGAAAGACTTGTGCTAATGTGTACATGGTAATTACAGCCTTTAAGCCCTCACAGAAACTGCATCTTTGACAGCCTGGGCTCTCTGATGTGAGATATCCTGGGTTTTACTATTTCAGATGCAATATTAAATGTCCCTGCGCTTTCTGCCCGCCTCTTTACCATGGCGTCTCAGATTGAATCAGGGAGGATAAATCAGAACAATGCATGCACTCTTTAACACCTTAACTGCGCCAGTCTGAAAATGTAAAAAATAAAATGTAATGTTTTCTTTTTTGTGCAGTATCAAGGTCCACGGTCTTGATGAAACCAGAGCGAGAGTGTTGCAGCAAGTGACAACAGACACTCATGAACTCTCTTGTTCATAGCCCACACTTTACAGGTGAGCAATTGTAACATTGGCTGTAGTTGCATCCACTGATAGACCTGAAGCAGGTTTCGTTGGCTTTTGGGTTTGCATAGAGATGCTAAAGAAAACATCCTTGCGCTTTCTGACTGCTAAGCTCCATAGCAGCACAGATTGAATTGAGGAATACATATGAAATTATTGGCTCAAAGTATCATATGAAGGTGAATGTTTTCAATTAGACTTAATATAGTAACCAAGAAGCTCATAAAGGCATTACAGAGCTTGAGGAACAACTATCTTTTACAGAATTACCCCTGTAGGGAAACTGGGCTTTTTGGCATCTTCCCTAATGTCTTTCATTTTCTTTCAGGTGATCAGCCATACACAGCACCTGATGAAGATGGGACTTTTCCTTTCTTTAGCCAAAAGTTTTTCCTCATTAATTTGCACCATAAAGATCAGTTGCTTTAGTGTTTGTAAAGTAATGTATCAGGTAATATAAATCTTACGCTGTGCATGCAGTGAGTCAAATTGATATGTCATCTTGAATTAAAAAAAGTCTTCATTCCACTGAAGCATGCATTTATTAATTTGCTTGGGATGCATTTGTCTCTTACTCCAGATATTTCTTCTTGCATTGTACATAAGATAGACCCAAAGGAGGGAGAGGGTTATGAGCTTGAGAAAAACATGTGCAGGTCTGTTATTTTGCCTTTCACATAAGTCATGATGCTGTAGATTTGTGTGATGTTGCTGATGCAAGATGTATATCAGTAGCATAAGCAATTTTATAAAAATTGATCAAAAACGGGGTGTCCAGGGGTCTCAATATAAGGTTGATAAATCAATTCAGCAAAAAAATTGAGGCTTTTAAAAGCACAGCCCCCTGGTTTGGTTGGCCCTCCCGACTTGGAAGAAAGAGACCAATATAAACTTGTCTTAAAGGGGTAAAATATGTGACCTTTAATCACTAGATATTTTTTGAAACCACCAGATTTGACCTGAATTCTTCCCAGACATATGAAGATTAATTTTTTAAAATGAGTATGATTAAATTGATGTGATATGGCTGTCAAGCTGTAAACGGAAAAATGATCAGACACACCAATGCTTTAGAGTCCGAATTAGTGATAATATAGCAAGTGCCCTGAAATTGTCAATTATAAAATGTTTTCTTAATACCTAATTTTAAGCTTTCCATTTTAAAGTTTTGAAGGTAGTGCTTGTAAATAGATACTTCCAGAGTTTAGGATAGCAACTTTTAGGCTTCTTAAATAAAAAATAAGACCTTTCATTCAGCTGCCTTTAGGTTTCTGGTTCTTCTTATTTCATTGTCTATTCTCAAAATTCTCAAAGAAGCTTAATTTCCAAACTACAACAAAAAAATACCAATTACCAGGGTCTTCTTTTGATCACATAATTGTCTTACTATCACCGCAAAACCTATATGCAACTGTTTCGTTACTGTAAGTGATTAGAAACTAAAGCTGCGATAGGTCTTAAAATGTACAAAGAGGGTCTTTAAAAAGGTCTTAAAAAGTGTTCAATGCAATGTCATTTGCCTGTACCCTATGATCTGGCTCTGGCAAATGAGGAAGATGGATGAATGTCAGATTTTCTGAAAAATAAACACCATTTGTACCAGTGTTTACATACAATTCAAGTTTTTCGCCAGGTATGAACATAGAATTAAACTACCTAAATTTAACAGTGAGGCCACAAAAAATGCTCAGAAGAGTTCAGAACAGTCATGAGCAGAAGGAAATGGGGAGTGATGCAGGCTGGTGGATTCTGGATTTTGCTGCTATGGTGCTTTGTGATGAATGTCATGTTTGGAATTTCAGGCATGTGTTTGACTCAAATATGAACTATTTTTTCTAGTGAAAACATTTATTTATTATACATACATCAAATAATAAAAGTTAAAAATGTCAAGAACCTTGAAGCATAATTTCCGAAAAAATGTCACAGATTGAATTTTGTCAACACAAGTTCAGGCTAAAATAATCTTCAAAAGTTGTCATTCTGAAACTTGCTAGGTTGGGTCTTTAAAAAAACACAAGAGTCATTTTACAAAAAAAGGAAATTATCAAAAAATGTCCAGGGAAAAAGTTCTGTAGCACATTATTTTAGAGAGCGATTCTAACCTACCTGAGGTTTATCTTTGAAAAATGAAACCCATAATTACTTCTTAGTCCTTAGAAACTGCTAAAAACAACAGTGCATCTTCAGCTTTGAACAATGCCAAGTCTGTCTCTTATAAACGGCACACCTAATTCAAATACTCTCTTTTACCTTGAGATTCTGCTAGAGCTGTTACAGAGAGCACATCTGGAAGAAACGGTGCACACAAGCATTAAACCTCATATTGTCTCCTAATGCAGATTCTTCTTGTTTCCTTCATAATGACAACAGTATATAACAACTTCTATTTGTAAAACTGGACCTCTGCTTGACCTTGTCATTCAGTGTTTGATCTGATGTAAAGAAATCAGGTCAGTCCTCCAAGGTCCAACCAAGGCCTGATCTGGGAGTTACACCCATATAAAGATGATGTGCCAGCATGGCAAGGTTTGGAAACTATTCATCAGTCTTTTCCTCTCCTTGGTAATGTCGGTATTCTGGCTTGAGCTCCCAGGTATTCTTGTGTGTTCCCTTCACATTGTAGATGCCGATATCACGCAAGATTTCTTTCAAGTAAATCTGGGAGGAGAAATAGACCATAAATGGTTAAAAACATATTTTTTTCCTCATTTTTATGTGCCTGCAAGGCTACAATGACAACGTGTTCATCAAGAAAAAGCTTTACTCGTGGTGATTAAAAGCAAACTTAAGTCAGAAACGAGAGCCCTTATTTTGCCCTCTAGTCTTACCACAGGCTGTTTGGTGATGTCCACCAGGTCTTTGATGTTGTAGTACTGATGTTTCTCAAAAGCAGAAAACAACATGTCCAACACCTGCTGTTTGTCAGCTCTGGCTCTCTTGCCCTCCTCTTTCTTTTTCCTCTCATACTCCAGCTGTAGCAGAAAGTAAACACAAAGGTCAGATATCATATTGGTATGGGCTTATCTTCACAGGTTCTTGGCTTGCTTTAGGTTCTATTTCACGCTTGTGTTATTGGTGTTTAAATCCTTGAATAGACTGCACCCTTCCAATATAACTGACCTCTTGAGCTCTAATGCAACCTTGAGTCCTCTTAGATCCTCCATCAGTACATCTCTCTGTTGCCTCTGTCAAGTCTGGCCTCAATACATACTTTTACATACAAGAGTTTGAATACCCCTTTTCTGAGTTGGTGGTTTGTTCTATGCATTTTCTATTCTTGTTTCTATCTCTCATTCCTTAACATTACTTTGGTTGTTGTATGATGCTCTAGCTTTTGTTGCTTTTAAATGTCCTTTTTATACAACAATCACTTGAGATACATTGATTATTATTATTAATGTCATTATATTATTATTATTATAACTACTATATTTATCTCATATTTTAAAATTAATTTAAAAACAGTTTAATAGTATTACAGTGATAATATCTCTGGCATCTTATTTTCAAAAAGTCTAGAATTTATTTTTTAACAAGGGGAAATGGTTAAACTTTTTGTTATTAGTAGGCACAGACGAATATATAATCCTTGCGCTGCACCTGGTCTGTCTTTTACTCGTCAGTGTGAAAACCTCAGTATGAGCACATAAATTTCGAGTTCTGGTTGTGCACCACAGCGCACTTGGAGGCGGGGATGGCTTGCTTTGGCCCTGCTCCGGAGCAGGACCAATTTTTATTCAATTAACATCCTGAAGAAAACGGTTTTCACTCTGACATAAGAGAGTTTTTTGGACTTTTTTGTCAAAAAAAGCTAAATTATATTGACTATGGTTGATTTATAAATCAATAAAAGGGTAAAACATCCAAGGGATGAATACTTTTTTACGGACATTGTTTCAGTGGAAAGCAAACAAAAACATGTTTAGTCACTTAAAAAAACAGCAAAATTCTTACCCAGTTCTAAATGTATGAGTAATCGCAATGGTATGCACTGTTTACATTTTTGATGGAACATGAATAAAAGAGTGATTAGATGAAAAATGAATTCCTATAACAGACTATATTTCTTACATTGTATGTGTGGTTGGCCACAGGTTTGTAGTTGTTTGTGACGGGACTCTGCAGTTGTTTTGACAGCCTGGCTGGCTTTGAGGACTCTTCGATTTGTAGCCTGTAAGATGACAAGAAACATTTTACTTTCAGTAGAATACTTCCGATTTTTAAGGTAACCTCTGAGATGGGAAAAAAATAAACATCTGTGTGATGAAATGTACATAAATTTGAACCTTAGAATAATTCAAAATGTAAAAACATTTATGATTGGATTTATAATTACACAAGCTTGCCATAAAAAAGATCACAAGGACATCTGACATGACTAAGACTTAACATGATTCACTGACAGAACTAACATCAGGATTTCCACATACAGTTCAAAGAATGAACTGCTGGGTTATGCTGGATATGACAGCACAACAGACTGCAGTCATGCATACATAAACTGTAAATCAAATACAAGGGTAGGTTCTCGACACAACTTGTCATCTAACTATATTACAATATCTCACCTCTTTAGCCTCATGTAGCTTTCACTAACAGCAGGTCTGCATTCCGCTCTCTGCACCACCACTCCCTCCAAGGCTATTTTATCTATAAAAGAAGAGTTAAAGAAAACCTCAGTTTACGACCATATATACAAATGCATCTTTAGTACATATTATTTTCAAAGGGAAGGAGAGGCGCGTGTCAGAGAGAAGGGATAGAGAATAATACAAATGGATGTTTGAAATAAAAAAACACTTGAGCCACCAAGTTTGACAATGCTAGTGAATCTGGTTCAGCCCAGGCTTTCTCCTAAAGTTAAAAAGAAAATGTTATATTATTCAAGGGTCCATGTTGAAGCTCCTTATTACATTTGCTTTGACCACTTGGGGGATCTAAACTTGAAGTAGGATCCATAACTTAACTCCACATAAATCAACACAAAATCATGACCAAACTCACTAGTATTACAACCATCACAATGACTAGCTGGATATCTGCACACGTTTATTGTCGAGTATTACTGCATGCTCTCATTCTTATCACTGATTCAAAGGGAACAGTCTGTGCAGAAGCCCACTTGAAATGTGCTCAAAAGCTAGAGGAAGCATACCTGACACTTCAGGTAGAAACTGGAGGTCTTCATGAAGAAAATACATCTACTGCCTTGGGATCAATACATGCGTATTGTCATGCATGTATTAGGGCTACTACTGTGACCCTATGAACAACCATTCACCAAAAAAATAGACACTCAGTATGCCTGATTCCTATTGGACTCACCTGGACCTCCCCCTGCCCCCGAACCTGAGCTGCTGCCATCAGATCTTTCTTCTGACTGGCCTACAGGGAGGGAGGGAGGGATGGTAAAGATGAAAATACAGTGGGAATGGGAGGAGGGGATCGAACAGTAAGAGCCACACCCAGGGTTTAGTTGCACACCAAAACGTTGATCGTCACACAGAGCATCTCGGCGAAATCTCTGACGGGTACACACGCGTGCGCATGAGCAAAGCAAGCATGCCCTTACAACGAAAAAGCAGATACCCTGGCCGATCACAAATACACTTTCACATCAGGGCTGCACAAATAAAGAACAAAACTGAATATATTTTTTAAAAGGAAAACTTATTTTCACAATTTCACCAATAAAGTGTTAAACATCCTTTAATTTACAGTGTTTACAGTTATAATAATTAACATTTTCTTTATTTCTTCTCAATTTGCTGATTTAAAAGAAAATGTTTTTCCTTGGTAGCTGCTTACTTCACAAGAAATTGTCCTTACATCCATCTGTTAACTCTACAGCATATCTGTTTAGGGTCACTGAGTCAAGTAATTGCACTTTTAAAAATTTAAATGATTAAAAAAATATGTTTAATTATTGATAACATTTCAGCTGTGCAGCCCTAAAAAAAACACACACAAATGCTTCACCAACACAAGCATAAGCTCACTAGCACCCATAGCGACAAAACAGTACATTCAGAGGGCAGACGAAGGTAGTAAAATTCGAACCAAACCAAAGAAACACATGCACAAATTAAATCAACTCCAAACCCAACAGTGATTTGAGTTGATTCCAGTCTACTCTATGTTAATATATTAGGGCCATTGTGCCTGATCAGACACCAGATCTACTGAGGTGATTGGCAAAGACAGGAAAGGTCAAACCAAATACAAGTTAACTGACAGAGGATCCAACACTGAGGCTTAAGTCTTGTACACAGAGAGACAGAAACTCAAATTAGATTGAATGAAGACATTTTCAAAAGAACAGCTTCTTCTGTTTCCCAGTGAGTGTTCACTTATCCCACAGGAGTACATCTCCTTTACAAGTACTCTGCCAGGAATGTGGACAGTCTCACACTGGTGAAAATTCACAACACAGAGACAAGCAGGCGAGGGAAAGACTTTGCATTAAGACAGCAGACTGTACAAAGGGTAGCAGGATGTGCAGCTCCACCACCTAATCACACAAAACGTACCTTTGGGTTTAGTTTTAAACTTCATATGACAAAAAACTAACAACACAGTTAATGGATTTTTGGCAGAATCTTGTCTTATAGAAGGGGCATTTAAGCCCGTTTTTCCTGACGAATGGAATATAAAACTCACCCGATGAACTTTCGGTGAAGACGGCGAGCGTCTGACCGCCGACTGACTGCATGGTGAATGGGTGCTCACGAGGTGCAGACACCGTCTTATCTTCTATGCCTTCAATCGCTGTCAGTTCCTCATTCAAAGTGAATGACACCTACAAAAAGAATACCAGCCACAAATAAGCTAAACAAAAACTTTGCTTCCTTTTGACAAAACTGCTGTTACCCTGTTCTCAGTATAGTGTTATAACATGAATTAGATTGGTTGATGGCTGATGTTTCATAAACTCACAGAGCTGGCACATTGGCCAGATTTCACGTCTTTCATCAGGCAGCTCCATCGTGCAAAGCTCCCATGCAATGGATATGAGAAAAATTCTATCTGGCCTTTCAGATTAGATGTTTGTAAATGGATGTTAAACTGATGAATGAATGCATGCATTTGACCAAACTCAGGCTATTTTCACTCTCACTATAGCTATTTACCCCTGCTTTTGACCAAAATGTGATAATGAGATTCAAAGATACTGAGTGAAATTAATTTCATAACATACCTCTGCTTTCCCAAGGTTTCCTTTCCTTGGAGACAAAAGTGATAAGTCAGGATGCATGGATTGGAAAGGGCAATACTGTTTAATTCATTACAATTCATTTAAAATGCATATAAACCACAACAAACACTGCCTTCATAACTTGTCTATTTCAACCAAAAAAGCTCATACTTAAATATCATGGGATTTTTTTTTGCACTTTTCCTTTGCACAGCAATACATATTAGTAACAAAATCTCCAATGCTTCACATACTTGCAGATGCGGAGTTTCCCGACCTCTCCTCTTCCTGATGCTTTTGCCCATTGCTGAGAAAGATATTTGGGCACCTGCAGAAAGGAACAAGGATATGAAGGATGCTTTTTTACCTTCAAAAAGATTCTTCAGGTACTGATATTCATTAAAGGAGTTATCCTTTTTGAGTGTGGAATTATTCATTCCCAGGTGAGAAGTTCTAACATCAATCTGGAGCAGAATTTAAATACACTGTAAAGACTAGACTGTAACCAGAGGTGAAAGAGTACTGGACTATTGCACTCAAGTAAAAGTCAGTAAATTGGTTAAAATTTACTTAAGTAAAAATACAGGACTATAAACTTACTCAAGTAAAAGAAAAAAAGTTTCTCATACAGTAAGTACTGAATAAATACTATGGCTGGGCAACTAATCAATTTAGATTACATTCTAATACGGCTAACAGCATTTTTCGAACTGCAGACACTGCATTATTTCCTTAACCTGAAATGTGCATCAAAAATCAGTTAAATGCAGTTTTGCAGCAGAAGTGTTAAGCTCTACACATCATGCAAGCATTCAAGTATCAATTTTTGAGAATGGGTTGCAAAAATTCTACTTTCCATAATGTTGTATACATTTTTCTTATTAAAAATGAGAATGACATTAAAATGATCACTCCCCAAAATCCAGCAATTAATTCTGAATTAGTCAAAATAGTCGCATTTGGATATTTTTAAAACTGTTCAGCCCGTCTTGTTACTATCTGTCAAACTGATATTTATGCCACACTTCTTGGGTAGTGTTTTATGTTGTCATGATGACTGCTTACAAGGACAGTAAAATATAATCTTCCCTTAGTGACAATAACAACGTGAGAATATGGATCTCTAACCAGGTAGTTCAAGGAAACTTTATAATAAAGTTAATTAAAACAGCTGTTGTAAGTTTTAATGTGGAATCATTCTCTCTTTACAGTGCCCTCAGAAAGTATTAAGACCCCTTCACTTTTTAAGTTCTGTTATGTTGCAGCCTGGTGCTACAGTCCAAAAAACATTGTAATTCTCATTAATCTAAACTCAGTACCCCATAATGAAGAAGAAAAAAAAAATTTTTTTAGAAACATCTACAAACTCATTCTCTCGCTCTTTGCTATTGTGTCATCAACAGAGGTGTAAAAAGATCAAGAGGATTGTACTCAAGTAAAAGTACAGCTACTATGGTTAAAACCTGCATTAGTAGACCAAAACTACTGATTACAAAATGTACTAAAAAAGTACAAGTACCTCAAAATAATACTCAAACACAGTCATTTGAATAAATGTAATAAGTTACTTCCCCCCCCCCCTGGCTATTTAAAGCTCTAAAAACAAACTTCTGTAACTAATAATATTGCAAATATCCACGAAAACAAAGCGTCGAATGCACAAGAAAATGTAAATTCATACCGGTTATTTAGCAGCTGTGTTGTTTTATGACTAAAGGCAGGCTCTATTTGATTTCTAGACTAAAATTTATCAAAAGTGCATCTATTTTTAGACTCTATCTGCTTAAAGCTTTCAATGATGTTACCTTTCCACGTTTTGGTGGTGCTGTCAATATAGTTCCACCTGACTAATATACAACGTTTCACTTCACCTAAAAATAACCATGACAAGTAGTACTGACAATCAAAACTTAGGGTGCTTTGGATAGCAGCTAGCAAGTGAGCTTAGCCATCGTGAGCTTCGTCGAACAGTCTCATTGTAGCTTCAGAAGCTAAGCCACAATAGCGTTAGCCCTGGCTATATTTATTTTTTTCTAAACTGTTAAATCGTTCACTGACGAGGAATTTGCATAAAAGACATCTGCGCTCACCTTTACGAGCCACACGCCCGTGTTCTGTTTAGCGCCAGTTAAATCCACTTCTCCTTTCTCTGACATTTTTTAGAATTAAAAATTCGGATAGCTTACAATGCGACTGCTACACGCATGCGTAATGGAAACATACAGTACGGAATCTCCGATAGTCCAAAATCTATGGTTGATTCTCGAAAGACACTCAACCCTGCTAAACCACGGAGCCAAGCTGTCTAAAAATCCTTTAAAAACCCTTTAAATAGGCAATTAAGATAATTTTTCGGGATAAAAACTTAGCTTAAGCCATCACTTTTTATCCCCATTGCTAAGTCTGTCAGATACTCGTCAACAGAATCAGATGATGACTTCATTTTACAAAATATGCATTTCCTCTCATTTTATTCCGCTTATTTGATAATATACCAGTTAATCTTTATGCAATAATACGTAATTTTATCAAATATCTATTTAATATGGTTGATACTAAGAAAGTATATAAGTTAGAAAATGCTAAAATTCAGCAGAGAAGATATTACAAAAAAATAAATAAATGAAAAAAAAAGCAATTACCAGATATAATTTCTGAATACCTATATAAGATAACTGAATTTTGACATTCATCTTTTGCTAATTAAATAAAAATTACAAACATATTAGTATGTCTGGCAGAGTTGACAAAAATCAAGATATTGACAAAAAAAGTCAAGTTCAGAACATATTTGTCCCTTTTCTCAAGAATCAGTTACATATATCCTGCATGCTCTTCCTTGCATCTGACCGAAATGTACAGGAAAGAAAACTGACTTGCAAAGGATCAGTTTTGAGGTCACAACTTTCCTTTTTTAAGGTTCTCTGGGGAATCATTTCTCCAAGCAAGACTTAAAAGAGCCACAAGTCGACACCAAAGAGTCAACATGTGGATCAATAGCAACACGTTGAGTATCACTGTGATAAGGCACGTGGAAAAGAAGTACACATGTGAAGGTTGAAATATATAGGTTTAATCTACGTAAAGAAATTGTAAAAGTTATCACACAATTTACGTAAGACAAAGAGGTGGAGACTGTATAAACATACACTTTGCAGACATCTGTACAAAAAAGCATTTTAATTACTCATTGTGAGTCAAATTCAAAAAATAATGGGGCTAAATGAAAAAGAACAGTCTAAATTTTACAGGCCTGTGAAATCTTTATCAAAAATTGTAACATTAAAGGGAGATGATCTAATGCAGCACTAAAGCCAGTAAGTCAGAATTCACATTTCTATATTCTTTAAGCACACATACCATAATTATTATTTTTCCAAAACTACTTATCCTCTGTAAAGGTTCATATAGTGGCTTTGTTATGTATAGTGAATGGTAATGTTAATTTGTATATGTTTGAACATTATCAAACACTGAATAATCCCTACACACTTGATAACCAAGACATGAAATAAATTCAGTCAAAGTGAAAGAGCATAACCCAACTGAATTTAACATCTGATATTCTATGACTCAAAAGACACCAAGATAAACAACTTTTAATAATTCCCTCCACAAGAAGATATTACATTAGTTTCCTGTTCCATCAGGCTGTTAATGTATGAACAGTTTCTCACAAAAACATTCGATCCTTGCTGTGGGAGAAACGTGTGTTTAGTTCCTGAGATTTCTTAATCAGGCGCTGCTTCTGTGCATCATCAAAGCGATTCACTTGCAGGTCGTTATCCCTGTCAAATGGCCTCCTTTCCACTGGTTTGTCAGCCTTCTCTTTTGCTTTTTCCTTCATTGTTTTGGAGTGCATACTCATCAGAGACTCAGCGCGTTTAGACTCCTGACAATAGGAAGTTGGTGTGAGTTAAAAGAGGACACTTCAATAATCTGTATCAGGTCTTCAATGAATTATATACACAGAAAAGGACAAAATTATTAGCTCCGCTAGGAAAATTTCTGTTGTTTTATGTATGATAAAGGGCTGTTAAGCAGAGAAAGGTCTTTTTTTAACACAGCTTTTCCAAACATTCTAGGTTTATTTTGGATGTTCACGGTACTTTGCAAGCGGAAAAAAAATCATTTCACCAAAAAAACAAACAAACAAAAAAACACTACCAGGGTCTAAATAATTAGCCCCTTGATGCTAATGGTAAGTTGTACCTCCTTTTTGCTGGATAATAGCCTGCAGTCATTTGTTGTAGTTTTCAACAAGTCTCAGACTCCTCTCCTGAGGAATCCCAACCCATTCTTCTTTGGCCAATCTCTCAAGCTCCTACAGATTTGATGGTCTTCTGGCATGGACCTTGGTCTTCAGTTTACCCCACAGATTTTCAATGGGATTCAAGTCAGGGCTTTTTTCTGGTCACGTATTAATGTTAAGGTAGTTCTTCATCAGGAGTGAGTTATGTTATGGGTAGCTGTCGTGTTGGAAGACAAAGCGACAACCCAGACCCAGTTTTACTCCTGACTGCTTGAGGTTTTCTTTCAGAATCTTCACATATCCTTCTTTCTTCATGATTCCTTCCATTCCTGTGCAGGGCTCTAAGATCGTCTTCTCTGAGACTACAATTTCCAAAAAAAAGTCTAAAAATTTCAACCCTGGTAGTTTTGTGATACATTTTAATTTCTGTGTGCAAATTAAAATAATGTTATCATCCAAAATAAAACTAGGATTTTTGGAAAAGCTGTGTTAACAATTCCTTGCTTTGTTTAACAGCATTTAGGAAATACTTGGGGAAAACTGAAATTTTCCTGTGGGGGCGAATAATTATAACCTCATCTGCATGGGCATTTAGGAAACAAATAAAATAAGGTAACTCATCTTACATTATATTTAGAAACTTTTTCAGCCATGTCCAAGTCTTTCTTGGAGAGTTTTGGTTTGTCGTCTTCAGCCTGTTCCGGTTGACCCTTTTCCTTTCGTTCAAGGCGTTCCTACAGATTAAAAACCAAATATACAACGATATACATTCAAAAATACTTAGATTTGATTAAAAAACATTTAATTGATAAGTGAAAAGAGAAGTTGTATATCTACCCTAGCTTTGCGCTCCCTGTCTGCTGGTGTATCTGTCCAAATGGAGCGATCTTTGTTCTCTGGACCTGATCTCTTCTTGAAGGTTCGAGCACCCAAGCCAATGTGCTGCAGTTCAGGAGGGAGTTCTGTCATCCATGATTCTCTAGCTAGCACTTCAGGGGCGTCCTGAACAAACAGAAATATTACACATAGAAGAAATCAAAAAGCAGAAGAAGACAATGAAAAGATGCCAGAGAGGAATGGAGCAATTCAGTCTGCTTTGACTAATTAAAGGCCTTTCATTGTTATTTTTCCTATTGAAAATTCAACCAGTAATCACTTTTTAAAAGATATATTTGGGGCTTTTTATGCCTTTATTTTAGAGAGCAGGATGGTGGACAGAGTCTGAAACAGGGATGAGAGAGTTGGGTAGAGACAAGCAGGAAAGGGGCCACAGGCTGGACTTGAACCCAGGACCTCCACATGCATGGGTCACAACCTAACCGCTAGGCCATCTGCACCCCAGTAATCAATTAACTTGGAACTGTGCAGATCAAACTCATGAGAACTCAGCTTTTTAAAAATATGACTCACATCTCCTTTCAGCTTGTCCTTCATCCTTTGTGCTCTGCGCTCAAAATCCAGTGCCACAGAGTCTTGCACAGGTCCTTTAGATGGCATGGGCCCAATAACATCTTCATCCTCTCCTTCGCTGCTGGAGGACTCAGCCCTGTAGCCTGGTGGAAGGGCTGGCCCCTGGATATCCTCTCCATCTTGACCATTATCATCATCATCATCATCATATGCTGCTCTGCGAAACCCAGGAGGTAAAGCGGGTCCCAGCACTGGTGGCCTAGAGGAACACTATAAGGTTATGGTTTGCATAATTAACCTTTAAATTTCTGTAAAATTAATCTGTTCACCTTTCTGGTGAGCTAAGTTGTTTCTTAAATCCTGGTGGCAGTGCTGGTCCGAAGAAACCATCATCTTCTTCTTGTGAATTTGTTTTCTTCAACCTGCTCCAAATCAAAATGCTACCTTCATGCTTGTTGTCAAAGATATAAAAACAACTCACTGTTTACTGTTGAACCTACCCTTCTGAGGTAGTGTGGTGTGTTTTTGCTCTTTTGACCGACACCTTCCCCTCCTCATCCGATGAGCTGGAAGGTCCTCCTCGTTTATAGCCGGGAGGCAAAGCAGGGCCAACGACTAACAAAAGGTGACACAAAGAAAACAACAGGGAAAACATATTTCATATGTTGTCTATGGTTAACTATAATCTTTTTAGATAGGGTGGCAGAAAGACTCTTAATGGAATATAATTTATCTTACTTACATTCTCCATCGTCAGAGTCTCCATCGCTCTCCTCATTTCTGAACATCGGGGGTAAAGCAGGTCCTATGAGTTTATCGGACGACATATTTGAAATTAATGTTTTACTTAATTATAAGTAATTTAGTTCTAATACATTTCTATTTGGATGAGAAAAAGGAACTTATAGCCAGTGAAACCTCACTGAACGAATTTGCCCTTTGACACAGGAAGTAAACAGTAAGAAGCTGATGTTTTTGTCAAGTTACCTAAAGATACACGAAAGGTAACGCTAAACCGGAAATTTCTAATGAATGGTATTTAAAAAACAAAATTTTTTTAACCCCCCCCCCCATTGATAAGGTTTTATAAGGACACTTGGCACATTTCCATAACATTAATTTTTCAACAGAGCAACATTCAGACTGACCTTTTTCCCCTCATGGTGGATGTCAAAGATTTTATTCTGAAGGATGCAACCGGAAGTTTTGCTTCTACGATGTAATACCTCACTGAATACTGGTATTTTATCGTGGTAACTTTCTGTCACGCCACAGTCTGTCTTTGTGGACCGTACTGGGAATGTTAGACAAAGAACAAATATGTGTTTGACATCTTTTGAAAGATATTAACGACTCAAGAAAGTAAAAAAAAAAATGGGTAAAAAGGACAAAGGAGATCGGGGTGAGTCGTTAGTGTTCAGTTTGATAAAGCTAACGTTAGCTAGATTCGTGGCAGGTTGACAGAGTATCTTGAGGAAACAGCTACGTACATCACATGATTTAAAACACATAAACATGTCCTGATGTGTACTACCAATCTATTTCAGTCTAGACTAGTGGTATATAAACTTCCATCCTAAAATAGGAATGTGATCATTAAATATCAATGTCAGCTAGCAGTTGCTATAAAACACAGCTTAGTTCTGTGCTATTATCCTGAATAAAGGCAGGTCTCTGTCATTTTCCGACTGAGATATTTAACTAAGTATTTAGTAATTATCGTTCATATGTCTATCCATATGTATTGTCCATGATATTAATATTATATTGATATTATATCCAGAAACGGTGCATGAGAGACACACATGAGGCTAGAAATTAGTGTGTCTCATCTCTATGTAGAGTAACGCGTTCTTGTATTTAAAAACTGTATTTCAAAGAGCAGAAACCAGTCAAACACTAATTTATTTGTTGACTTAATTTTATCTTTGAGAGACAGACAGCCCTTATGCTCTGAAGTTTGATAAACCATGTTGGTATAAAGAGAAAAATGTTTGTAGATACTTGATAAGCAGGACATACAATCTGTGGACTTAGAGGGACAATGATAAAAATGAACAGGAGTAATTTTTGATTGCGTATTTCTGTAATTATTTTGATTTTTCTCACACTGTGTGGCTGCAGACAAGAAGTCCAAGAAGCGTTTCTATGAGGAAGAAGAAGAAGATGAAGAGGTACCAGGCAGTGAATCTCAGGAGGCAATACCTGCTGCTGCAGGAAAACAAGTGGATGAGTCCAGCACAAAGCTGGATGAATATGGAGCCAAAGACTACCGTGCTCAGATGATTTTAAAGAATGATCACTCTTCACGACCCCTCTGGGTGGTAAGATATGTTTATATTAAACACTTAACAGATAAAGCAAGGAGGAATCTTTTTTCCTTCTTCTTCTAATTTTACAAAATATTTTAAGCAAGGTCTTTTATCTAATTTCCTACGTTTCCTTTTTCATTTCTCATCCTCCAGGCTCCAGATGGACACATCTTTCTGGAAGCTTTCTCCCCAGTTTACAAGTATGCTCAGGATTTTTTGGTGGCTATTGCAGAGCCGGTGTGCAGGCCAAATCATGTCCATGAGTACAAGCTGACGGCCTATTCTCTGTATGCAGCTGTCAGTGTGGGGCTGCAAACGTCTGATATTGTTGAGTACCTACAAAAACTCAGCAAAACGTCTGTACCTGAGGGAATTGTTCAGTTCATTAAGGTATGACTGAGAGGGGAACAGATTTTTTAGGGAGGAAGGGGGTGGGGTAAATAAATATTTCTGACATCTAAGATAAACTCTGAAATAAATCCCCCTCTTTTTCAGCTATGCACAGTAAGCTATGGTAAAGTCAAGCTTGTCCTGAAGCACAACAGGTAAAGTAACGTCTGCATCCACTCATTCTATCTTCATATCATTAATCATCCCTCAGTCCTCCTTTTAAAGTGTGCTGCCCATATTTTCAAAGGTATTTTGTTGAGAGTGCCTTCCCTGATGTGATCCAGCGTCTTCTGCAGGACAACGTGATCCGGGAATGTCGTCTCCGTACTGCAGACGGAGCAGATACCGAGCTTATTACTGAAGTCATTCACAGCAAGTCTGCCGTAAGCTGTCACCATCTAATAAACTCAAAAATATACCAAGGAATTATTACTATAACTTTGACTCTACACTTGTTTTTATCCTCTCTCTGCTGATGAAGTTACAAGTGCAAAAAAGGGAAAAAACAAAGATCTTTGAAATCATGTCTGTGTCAAATCACTGCTCTAATCTCTCCGTGCTCAAAGTTGAGCTTTGGACCAAAACTGATCAGCAACATTAGTAAATATCATAGGTGGTCTGGTGTTCAGTTACTTTTTAATGCTCTGGTTTGTACTTTATTTTTTGTACATCACAATTGATGAAGTCTGACATTTGAAGATCTTGCATGATTAATAAAGTTGTAGATTTTCATATCAGATGGCACTATGGATAAGTTGCATTTTTCAGTGTTTGCACAGGTCATGCAGACACTGCTAGATGGCAGCACAACCATGATTTTAAACTTACTGTGTCTACCCACTCACCAAATGAAACAGTACTGATGATATGAGGAAGGATGCCTGTGCTGCAACTTAAACAGCTGTATGAAATAAAACTACCATTAAGCAGAAAATCAATCAGGTGTCAAACCTTAAAAATAACCTGAAAGACACATGTAGCTTGAGTTGAAAGTATTACTTTGTTAAATTTGTCCCTCTGTGTCTCCTCCTGGCAGATCTCAAAGTCTGTTCAGGAAAAAGGAGGTACTTCTACTGCTGATCAGCCTGCAGATGGACAGACTTCAACGCAGCAGGTCCCTGAGGACATCTTCAGCTACTACGAGCAAATGGATAAAGAAGAGGAGGAGGAGGAAGAGACTCAGACTGTCTCCTTTGAGATTCGCCAGGTACACTTGTTTTTTTCACCTCCTGTTTTCCAATGCATACTGACCATTTCTGCTGACATAATTTGAGGCGTAGATTTTTAAATGTTTTTCTCCCTTATGCGAAATTACTAAACTGGTATCTTTTTAATTTTAAAGTGTATTACTTGGATCTGAAATTAATAATTATTATAACTGGTTATGGTATTCAGTATACCAGTTAAGTGAAATATCCATTGCAAGTGTCAATAACAATCAGTTTAATTACACTGATTCCTATGAAGGTGTTCTTACAGCCTACACGTGGAGCACATGAATTTTATCCTGTCATCCCAACTCTTTTCCTCTATATGGGATCAAGGGATCAAGAGTGTCTGACAAGACTGTTTTCTTGATTATGCCCTGACTTGTTTCAACATGGAGGCAAAACTATCCATCTCATTACTGTCAAAGACTCGTCAGTACAGACAGCACAGGTCTATTTCTCTGCATTTAGAGTATGAGCACTAGATGTCATACAAACTAGGGGAAACCTGAAATTTATAGAACAACGAATGAAGTTTAACACATGCAGTTAGGACTGCAAGTATGTCATGCTGAATGATACAAGTTTATCTGATACTTGCATGCAGGTAGGTGACATTAGATTACCCAAACTTCACCATAATAAGCAAAAATTAGATAAGTTTATGGGATGCCATTTAGCACTTTTCCTTCATAATGGCTATTTATTCACTAGTAGAACCCTGCAGTTTTTTCTGTTTGTTCATTCACATTTGCTGGTTCACCAAGTAGAAACAGAAGAGCTTATTTGTCATTAAATGTCAGTTTGTTTGTTTTTTTGTTATGTTTTTTTCCAAAACAACAACCAACCTTAAAATCCTGCGCATTCTATCCCTCTCACAATTCTTGTATTCTTCCCTGACCTCGTACAGGAGATGATTGAGGAGCTGCAGAAGCGATGTATTCAGCTGGAGTACCCCCTACTGGCAGAGTATGACTTCCGTAATGATACAGTCAACCCAGACATCAACATAGACCTGAAGCCCACTGCTGTGCTGCGTCCGTATCAAGAAAAGAGTCTACGCAAGATGTTTGGGAATGGACGAGCTCGCTCTGGGGTGATTGTGCTGCCATGTGGTGAGACAGCTGCTCTGGAACATACAGAGACTTAACAGACCTTTGTCTGTATAAAAAACTCTTGATGTCAAAATGGTAGAACTTAAATCTAGGTCTGATAAGAAGTGCTAAAGAAATGTTTGCTTGGTCCATTGGAAAAAAGTTTTCTCTTGTGCACTTTGTAGAGTTTTTCTTTTCTCATCTGTAACTTCTCTCCTCACTTGTTTTAGTTTAAATTTTGTATGCAGCTAGTTTGTTTGTCTCAGTTTGTCTATCTTTTCTTTTCCAGGAGCGGGAAAGTCTCTTGTGGGTGTGACAGCAGCATGCACAGTTCGTAAGCGCTGCCTGGTGTTGGGTAACTCCTCTGTGTCAGTGGAGCAGTGGAAGGCACAGTTCAAGATGTGGTCCACTATCGATGACTCCCAAATCTGTCGCTTCACTTCTGATGCCAAAGACAAGCCCATCGGCTGCTCGGTGGCCATAAGCACCTACTCCATGCTCGGTCACACCACTAAGCGCTCCTGGGAGGCTGAGAGGGTCATGGAGTGGATGAGGAGCCAAGAGTGGGGACTCATTATCCTGGATGAGGTGCATACTATCCCTGGTGAGTTTTTCCACCAGATCAGACAACCCCTGTGAAGCCGTCAGTGTACTTCAGAAAATATTTTCAGTCACATTTGACTGAATGAAAACACATGTTTTCATGAGAATTGTCTTTATGCCAACATTATACTCCTATGCTTTTTCCTGTAGCTAAGATGTTCCGTCGTGTTCTGACCATCGTCCAAGCACACTGCAAACTGGGGCTCACTGCTACACTGGTCAGAGAAGATGACAAGATTGTGGACCTCAACTTCCTCATTGGACCAAAGCTATTTGAAGCCAACTGGATGGAACTGCAGAATAATGGCTACATAGCCAAGGTGCAATGTGCAGAGGTGAGTTATTAAACCATCATGTTACAAAATATGAAAAGTTAAGTAAAATTTCTTTATGTGGCAAGCTAACAACAACAGTAGCTGACTAAAGTGCTGTACAATGCTAGAAGTCAGATTTAGACACACTTCTCATGTACTAAGACTTAAATTTCTCTGGGGGAAATCTTTTAGAGCAAGATTTACAGATGGTCACCATGTAACATGGTGCAGTTCAGAGAATTTATCCATAAACTGTCAATTATCTGTGTCTTATTATGATGCAGATACATTTCTATTAAAGATTTTTTTGTGTGTGTTTGCAATCAATTATAGTACTTAAAAAAAAGAAAATATGAAATGGCAAGTAAGACCTTGAAAAACATTGAATCTTTATGCAATGCTCAAAGGAGAATTATATAAGGATCAAAGCAGTAATAAGGAATATGAGACAAAACAACCAGCGCAACACAGACATAAAAGAAAAACACGCTGCAAATAAAGGACAAGGGGATACAAATGCATTTTTAGGTTTACGTTTTAGGTGTGTAGGGCGCTAAGGCTACATTACAGGGCCGTATGTGCCACGAATCGGGCTAGAGAGCGCGAGGAGGACAGCCAGAGTTGGTGTAGACACATGTTAAAACAACATGTCACTTGGCAGCCAAAGCCAATGGCATTTCTTTTGTCCGGGCCTTTTCACCCCTGGTGATAAGGCCACAGTGTGGCAACACTACAGGCTTGTGGCAACACTACTCCCGGCCCATCAAGAGCACGGCCGGGTCATGTAAATCCTCCTTTCCACCTGATGGTGCCCTCAGACAGCTTACTGGCCATTACATGCCCTATTTCAGGCTCAATTTTTGCCCAAAAGTTCTGCATAATACTTTATATATAAAAACATATTTTTTAGATGCAACCTGGAAGAGTTCACAGAGTGGGGGAGTTCAGATTACTGAAGGCTGTTCCACACTTTAGGACCCTTGACTGCAAAATAAATGTTCAGAATTGGGTGAGGGACTGCCAAAGAGTTCTGTATCAGGTGATCTAGGGAGTCTTTAGGTTGTGTAAATTATGAAAAAGTCAGTCTTACATGAGCTGGTTCACCAGTCTGTTTAGGGATTTCAGCACAAATAATCAAACCTGAAGATAAACACTGAAATGTGAGTCAGTGAAAAAAAAAGGTTAGATTGGTACTCTTCCATAAACTAGTCAGAAAACTGGATGTAGCAGTTTGAACCATGTGTAAGCAGGATTGAGTAACGGCTGATCTTGATATGTATGAGTTAGGCAGTAGAGTAAAAGTGATGTACTCACCGTATTTTAGAAATGAGAGATCTTTGGTGAATAGTGTTCTTTGTTCAGACTTTGTGACTCCATAGGTGTAGAGCTGCCTTGTGTCATTTAAATCATGGACTTTTCAAAGCTTTAACTTGTTTTATTGTGTATTGGCTGAAGATTGTAGGCAAATATGCATATGATATTCATTTTTGACTCCATAGTAAGTTTTGTCCATGTGAGTCTGTAGGACAGTCATGAAGCCATCTGATCAGTGTCTACATGTTTTTGGTTCAGGTCTGGTGCCCGATGTCTCCAGAGTTTTACAGAGAGTATGTGGCCATAAAGACGAAGAAGCGCATCCTTCTTTACACGATGAACCCCAACAAGTTCCGTGCTTGCCAGTTTCTCATTCGATTCCATGAGCGGCGCAATGACAAGATTATCGTCTTTGCCGACAATGTGTTCGCTCTGAAGGAATATGCCATTCGCCTCAACAAGTAAGTCATTTATAAAAAGAGCTGTGATTGGACTTTTTTCCTTGTCAGATAAAATGCATGTCTTCAATTCTGCCTTCTGACTTTCCTTTCCAGGCCTTACATCTATGGACCGACTTCTCAAGGTGAACGTATGCAGATTTTACAGAACTTCAAACACAACCCTAAGATCAACACTATTTTCATCTCAAAGGTAAAGCTATCAGTATTATTATTTTACTGAAAGTTTGGATCAAACTTATTCACCCCGGTTTGTTACATTTGACCACTAGGGGGCACACTAGTGTATCTAGTCAGCTTTTTTCTTTGGCCTCCTCTTTGCACGTGTTCATAAGGATGTAAACACATGGACAGGGGACAGTGGTGCTGCAGCAGCTCCTCAAATCAGTTGTTATAAAATCCAACAGCTCATGTAAACATTTAAACTCATGTTTTCTCCTTTTTTATTAAAATATAGGTGTAGTTTACCTGTTCACAGTGTTAATGGTATTTTGCCCACTGTAATTAACCATTAAGCTGGACTCATTTCAGTCTGTTCAGTGAAATTTCTGGTTCTTATGCAGCAGCTGCAATAATGAAATAAACACTAAACATGCCATGTTAATTACTGAGCTTGACAGCTTTTCCCACATTTTGTTGTAACCATGCTTTTAAAGATGATATATTATTTAGTATATAAACCTTGTGGGGTGCTGGTTAGATTTATAGGACAGCCAAATCCAAGTTGACCACTTACAAGCCATAGTGATGTGTAAGTTGCAAACAAGTCAGGTTGTTAGAGCAGACTCTTTAATTGAATGGTAGGCACTAGCTTCTTTTTATGAGCCTTTTTCCTTTGTTCCATTTTTATGTTGTTTAATAGACATAAACAAGCCAAAATGGTTCCAAATGAAGCGCTGTTGGGACATGGAACACCCCCTCTCTTTACTGAGTGGAGCCAAATTATCTAACCTGATACACCAGATAAACTGTTCACATATCCATTGCATGGATGTATTCTTGTTCATCTGGGAAACCGGACAAATGGTTCAGTTCTGATTAAACGGCTGCTTTTCCACAGCTACATCTGTAAAAGCTAGAACAGTAACAACCATTGAACACATTGGCTTATAGCACAGCTTAACCCTACCTGTAATGGTTGCAAACTCATGCCAAAGCAGGTTGAGAGAAGAGTGAAAGCATCTTTTCCATTATGAAAAGCTTTCAGTGTGGCTCTTTGCTCTTTATTTAATAAAGAAATGTGGTCCACTTCTGAAAAAACTGCTACTTTGCTATAGCTATATCCCATCTAAATGCTACACCAGTGATAACTATTGCTGTCATCTTCCGGAACAACTAAACCCCGTCTGTAGCTACTGCCTCATTCTTTTCAAATGGCACTGATTTGTCCAAACTGTTCAGTTCTGGCAAAAACATTGTAGATTAAGCTTTGAGAGAAGGATTTGCCTGATGACAAACATGGAGTCTGACAAATCAATCTGCTTTTCAAGGTTAAAAATAATCCAGATCTCCAAAACAAACCACAATTCCTATCATGCTAAGTGGAAACACACTGTCATGAACAGGTCAAAAGTGAGCCAAGGTTGTATTGATACATTTTTAGTAACTTTCAATGTAAGCAATAAATGTATTCTGACTGCTTTCTAAATATAAGTCAATGTTTGATGAACGGATTGGAGCCCACGTTTGAATGCATACTGAGTTTTTTTCATTCATCATCCCTGCACATTTCCATTCTGGACTTCTTACAGGTTTTGCTGAGGCTGTCTTGCACATTGATATTCCATTTTAATCTTTGGTGATAATACCATTAAGATATACTTAATCCTAGAAACTCAAATCAATGTAAAGACCTTGATAACTGAGCAGCATTAAGTATGATATTTCATAGACTGACTTTTTCTCAGAGCCTCAATCTGTCATTTACAGCAACCATAGGAAACATTTGGATTACAATAAGATTATCTTCTTATTCTTAATCCCACAGGCTTTTACACATTCTTCCTCAAATTTGCCCGAGACTGATACAAATCCTATAAACTCAGATTAATGAAATCAGTTTACCGTGAACAATGATTTTAATTAAAGCAGTGCCAGAGTCAAGTTGTTTACAGAGACCTTGGCTGAACTTAATTTGTCTGAGCAAAACGTGCACAGTCTCTGCTCTCTTTGGTTGTATTGATGGAAGATTTTCTCTCTTTCAGGGATTCAGATTCCTGAAAAGAAAAAAGTCATGACCTTCTAGTCTTAAATAAAGACGTGATACATGGTGGTAAAGTGGTGGTATGTGTATACACCATCAGTTCAACTCTAATGAAGCTGACTGCTTTTAGTAGTCAGTTTATTAGTTAGAGACCTTGTGCATGCATTTAAGAGCCCTCTATTGCTTGCAGAACAAATCTGTATCTGAAAGGTCAGACACAGTGGTAGGCAGTCTTGCAGAAAAACCTTCATAACAAAGACAAAAGAACATGTCAACTAAAACCATATGGTGGTTAATTTTAAGCATAGGTCAAGGATTGATTCAAGATATCTAGTGGAGTTCTCTATAATCGATTATCAGGAAATTAAAAGAGCAGGCCTTCCAAAAACCCATCCAAAAGCAATGCATGTTTGTGTATAGGGCTCGTTCATACAGTCATGGACGAAAGTATTGGCACCCCTGGAATTTTTCCAGAAAATACACCATTTCTTCCAGAAATTGTTGCAAATACAAATGTTTTTGGTATACACATGTTTATTTCCTTTATGTGCATTGGTTTCAGTTATTTTTTTCCCAAGGGTGTGCAACCAAATATTAAGTTGAGGGTGCCAACAATTTTGCCCGGCCCATTTCTGAGTTTTGTGTAAAATTATATCAATTTTGGCTTTTTTCTTCTGCTATTTTGTGTTGTTCCAATGAACATAAAGGAAATAAACGTGTATACCAAAAACATTTGTAATTGCAACAATTTCTGGGAGAAATGGTGTATTTTCTGGAAAATCCAGGGGTGCCAATACTTTTGTCCATGACTGTAGATCAAGCAATTAAAATGGCTTTATAGAGTTAAAAACATGACATTTATAGCATTATGGATGTAAAAATTGTCATAGTGAGCAAATAAAGACATTAAAATACAAAACATATGAATATAGAAGATCAGAAATGAAGACCAGAGACCAAATGAAACATTCAAAGGAGTTTTCTGGGTCTGCTACTTATCACCGGTTCTTGGAAAGCCTTTATAGTAAGTAAGTAAGTGAGTAACTTTATTTGTATAGCACGTTTAAAACAGCTTTCAGTTGACCAAAGTGCTTCCCACTGAAAGCATAAGAAGAAATAACCACACATTACAGGAGATCATAGACAAGACAGAATAACATGGCATAGAATACACATTGACAGAGAGGAAAATGTAGCTCAGGTTGGAGAAGTCTGTAAGCAGTATCAAAAGCCACAGGTGGGTTTTGAGCTGGGCCTTGAATGAATATAAAGTGTTTGCACCTTTAATTTGAGGAAGCAGCTCGTTCCCCAGATGTGGACCTGCCACTGAAAAAGCACGGTCACATCTGAGTTTGCGCCAGACTCTAGGGACTACCAGGAGGACTGTTGAGAGAGTCTGAGGGACCGTGGTGGGGTATATGGGATTAAAAGTTCTGATAAATAGGAGGAGGCTAAACCATAGGGAGGTTTAAAAAACCAGCAATACAATTAAAAAATATATCCTGAAATACATTTATGTAGAAGGATCAGTGAATGCTATGAAACCCGTGGAAATTCTGCCATAAAACTCAAAGCATACAGCATTCCAATGGCAATTCAGCAGTTAATTTATTTCCCTACAACAACATGACCCTGATAAAGAAAGCAAAAGCTTTGCAGGACTACTTAAACGCCCTGGTGTGACTGAGTCCTTGTCTCAACCTCGGCAGGAATTTATGGCTGAACTTCAAAAAGGGAACTGAGGCACATAAAATATGACTCAGCTGGAGCAGTGTAGGAAAAAATAATGTGCAAAAAAAATGTGAATTCATTTGTGCAAAATTGATCAAAACCTATTTGCATAGATCTGAGGCTGTAATTACTGTAAATGTACATCTCTAAAGTATTGTAAAGATTTCTGGTAAAAGATAGATTCAATGACATGTAAGGAGTGTTTTTGATGGTGATAGGATATGAAAAACAATTGATTTCATTGTGGTCTGACATGATGATGCACAAGTGTTAACTTTAAGGGGGTGAGAGGTTTTTACTGGCACAGTATTTCATATACATGTTTGTATTAAAAGCTCACCTCCTTCTCACAGGTTGGAGACACCTCCTTTGACTTACCAGAAGCAAACGTTTTGATCCAGATTTCCTCTCATGGTGGATCACGCAGACAGGAGGCCCAGAGGCTTGGCAGAGTCCTGCGAGCCAAGAAAGGTAAGTCCTTATGCAAACAACCAGTTTGTTTGAGTCACACATAAAGGCATAGCTGTTTTATGTACATCAAATCTATGAACCAAAACCTCTTTGGCTCTTTCAGGAATGGTAGCAGAGGAGTACAATGCATACTTTTATTCACTGGTGTCCCAGGATACACAGGAGATGGCTTATTCCACCAAGAGGCAGAGGTTCCTGGTGGACCAGGGCTACAGCTTTAAGGTGTGTTCACATTGTAATTCACTATTCACTATTGTGCTTCCTCATAGAATTACAGCTATAATTTCAAACTGTAACCATGCAAGATTTACAGCAAACATTTCAGTCAGTTAAAATCTCCGCTGATGATAGTCATGGACGGAAATGTTTGCTGCTGTTTTTAGATTTTATATTTCCGACTGATCTTTCTCCAGTACCCTTCCAGTTTTCATATATGTTTTTAAAACAAAAGCAATATTTTTAAGGTAGAGCTTATATCAACTAAAGAACAGTCTCAGCATTCCTCTGCAATCAGCATCTGTAGTTGTCTCTAGGAACAGGCATAAAACACTTTGTAATTCTGGTGAAGCCAGCTGCATTAAACAACCTCAAGGCAGGACTTCCTGTTTTTTGTGGCATTTATGTCTGCAACCCAAGTTGTCAAGAAAAGGAGTGCCATTCACCTCAGCAGTAGAATATAAGTTACAGCAGCTTTGCTCGCACTCACTCTTGTTGTATGAGTCCAAAGAAGAAATAGAATAAATCAATGGGATTTACTCTAAGTCTTCAAAAGAAGAAAACTTTTAAACTGCTTTATTTTATTTTATTTTTTAAAAAAGGAGGTTAGTTTGATCATTCTATTTTGATTCATGTTTATTTATAAAGTTTATTTGATAGGGACAACACAAATTACATAGTTCAGCTGCAGCCTATTCCTTTATAAGATAAGATATTCCTTATTTCCTTTATTAGTCCCACAAGGGAAAATTCAAATTCCATTAATATGAAAAAACATACAAACAGTAACGGTTGTCAAAAATAATAAAAATACTGTAGGGTAAAAATTAACACCATAGTTACATGGAATGATTAATTTCATATCAGCTGGTGCATTGAGAGCCTCTATAGAAAAGCTGACTGCCCCAGGGAAGTACTTTTGCTGTTTCCACTGGCTGTGCCCCTGGTGTTCCTACCACTAGTTTGCCTCTTGAAAAATTAGCTTGAATTTTCTGCTGAGTTTTGTAAGCATTTCAAAGACAGTTTCAAACAAGAGAATTTTTGTAAAATTATCAACACTAAGAAAATAATGCTTCAGTATGCGACAGTGGTGCCACCTCTTGGGTTTTTATCTATTATTTTTAATTCTTGGTGAAACGAAGATGCATCTGGCTTGATCGTAGTTGAGGATATACAGCGGTGCTGCTTTGACTGGAATATGGTGCCTTATTAATTTGAAGCCACATTATGGAGGACCTAGTTTTGCTTCTTTACGCACTCAGCATCAAGCAGATTTTTGGCTCATTTTTAAATGTTTGATTTATTATTTGTTTTAGTTTAGTTTGTCCATGTCTTATGTGTTCTTGTAAAGCGTCCTTGGGTTTCTTAAAAGGCACTATCCATTCACAGAGACAAATGAATTGTCACAAGAATATGGTTTAAAACCAGAAAGAAAGTCATGTAAAAGCCTTCTTTTGGCTCTTTTAGGCAATTAGATATAAAACTGAAAATCAAAAAATGCTAAATGACATAACTGCGTAATAAGTGCCCCCTTGCTCACTGATTATTTTTGTTTTTATTTTGTGAAATGAAAAACAGTCTTCCTTCATTTAATATTTTGGTTCTCAGTTTAAAGCATTCCTATTCTTAAACAGTAATTGCTTAACAACTTGTAAAGGAAATCCTGACCCCTGTGTGTTTAGAATTAACATTTTAGAATCTCTAAATAGAGGTTTAATGAAGAATGCAATTTCCTAGTTTTCCAACTTTTTTTTACAGGTGATCACAAAGCTGGCAGGAATGGAAGAAGAGGACCTAATGTTCTCCTCCAGAGATGAACAACAGCAGCTGCTGCAGAAGGTTCTGGCTGCTTCAGACCTGGATGCTGAGGAGGAAGTTGTGGTAGGGGAGGTGGGAGCACGACCACAGGTGAGGATTTCAGATCACTTGGAGCAAATACACACAACTGCTTCGGCATGCATACAATTAAGGTGTTGTATTTGACATTATTCCTGTTTTCTCTTTACAGTTCTCGAGGCGAACGGGCACCATGAGCTCCATGTCGGGTGCAGATGACACCGTCTACATGGAGTATCAGAGCCGAGGAAGCAAAGCAGCAGCAGCAGCAAGCAAGAGTGTCCATCCATTGTTTAAGCGCTTCAGGAAGTAGAAACTCTGTTGTCAAAGACAGCCATAAAAGACTTGCTCTGAAGGTGATATACACTGAGGCAAAGCTCCAAGCTACCAGCAGCAGGTTCAGAAAGTCCAGCCAGTCCAAAGATTGCAGCAGTGACATTTTGTAAGCCTGACAGTGTTTATCTGGAGCTGGCAAGACATACTCTTATAACTGGTAATGAAGGTGTAAGATTACAGCGAGTGATGCCTGCAGAGCTGAGTTGCTCTGTTCGATGCATTTCAAGCTCTACCCTTCTCAAGCACTTGAAGTGTATGCCAGTTTTTGGATGTAAAGCATTTCAAATCTTGTTTTATGTGTCAGCTGCTGTTTGCTGCCATTAGAAACAAATAAGGTAAAATTGTGCTGTTTCACTTTACAGTGGTGCAGATTAGGAATCATTTCCTGTTCTGAATTAAAAATGTTCTGTTTGTTAAATTACATTTAAAGTGTCCACAATATCTGAAGACTTTTTTTTCTGCTGTTTGTATCATTTTTCAGCCACAGACTGTAAGGTATGGGAATGGATGGCTACCATAGTTTTCAGTACGTAATATCAGCCCTTTCAGAGGTTGGAGATCAGCTCTGAAGCATTTTTAAATGATTTAAAAGTTGAGTCCTACTTTCTGTTTTTTTACAGAGCCAACTGTATCTGAGGGGAAAATTACGTTTTTGTGATCATACCTATGGTTGTCAATTTAGCTTTATTTTTACACAATAAAACCTACAAAAATCTGCTGACACTGGTGCTCTCCTTCAGGCTAAAACTGTTTTTTCTCTATTTGTTTTGATCTTTGAAATGATAGCCTTAATTTTGTAAAAGAAATGTCTTTTTCTTTCAAGTCTTAAAAATTATAAAATTATGATTAGTACAAAGAACTGCAGGGGTTAAAATATACACATTTCTCTTCTTAAAAGAAAAACTGACACTTCTTAAAAATTATTATAGATAGAGTTTACCCTTTTATTGATTTTATAAACCAATCATGGTCAATATTATTTGGTAATTTAATGCCATTTTTTTAATCATTATTTTATTTAACCTTTATTTAACCAGGATTTATTCCCATTGAGATACAAAAATCTCTTTTACAAGGGAGTCCTGGCCAAGACAGCAGCATTAGTTTCACATAATACATTAAACAGGACATAGAACAAGTTTAATAATAAACAAAATATGTTGTATCAATATTTACCAATTTCAAGTTAGTAGTTGGTAGATGGACATTTGGCTGCAGTCATAGCACTGAGTTTGTGTGGATAGGTCTCAATCAGGCTTGCACATCTGGAGACTAATTTTACTCCATTCTTTTTCACATAACTGCTCAAGCTCTTTAAGTCCAGCCATGAATTCTCTATTGGATTGTGGTCTGAGCTTTGACTCGGCGACTACAGAGCATTCACCTTGTCTTTAAACCATTTCTGTGTAGCTTTTGTAGGATGCTACAGGTCATTGTCTTACTAGGAAATAAATCTCCCAAGCTGTAGTTCTCTTGTAGACTGAATAAGATTGTCCTCAATGATTTTCCTATATGTTGTCACATTTATTTTACCCTCTACCTTATAAGCCTTCTAGGGCCAGCTGCTGCGAGGCACCCCTTCAGCATGATGCTGCACAGTGGGGATGGTGTGTTTGTGGTGATATGCAGTATATATATAGGTATATGTTTGATTCTGTCCTGCACTTGATGTTGGATTGAACTGAACTGAACCACAAGAGAAATATTCACTGCCCTTAGGTAATCTCCTTTTCACTAATCATGAGACTACTAGCACCAATTGGCTGGACCTCCGGTGAATTAGGTCAGTCACTTGAAAGGGGGTGCATATTTCTGCATCACTCATTTTACCTCACATATCTTTATAAGAAAAGCCAAATTATATTGACAATGATTGATTTGTAAAATCAATAAAAGCGTAAGACATCCAAGGATGTAAATACTTTTTGTTGGCACTCTATGTATAGTATTTAATCTTTTTTAATTGTCAACATTGAAAAGATCCTGAACAGTATTCACTTTGACCATTATATTTTAAGAGGTTATGTTTTATTGATTAATTGTTGATTTAAAAAGAAAGGTGAAGTCTGCATGAATGCCCCTTTTTGCAAGATTGGAAAAGATTTTTGAGGACAGTCAGTCCAGGACTTAAAGAAAAACTCAATTTCGGCTTTTTGTTCTGTATGCTAATGCTGACAGAGAATCATTAATAACAATCTTGATATAGCTACTTGTTTGGACTTCCAGCTCACTTGGTCTTACATTTTGAAAACATCACCAGTCATTTAGTTTTAGATTAACTTGTTTTTTTAATTAAGTTTTTATTTTAGAAAATAAGACTGAAGCTGACAGTGGTGATGTACATGCAGAGCTGTATATCACTGTATCATCGGCATAAAAGGGATATTTATCATGGGTGCTATTTTACCAAGACTGTAGATAGAAAAAATGTTGGTCCTAGGATTGATCCCTGTGGTACACCTTCAAATAAACAAAAGTATCCAGGTAGTAAAAGCGTCAACCTGCATGCATAAATCAGCCTGATGGGCATTTTTTCCCCCAGCAGTCTGACATTGATCAGACTTTGCTTCAGGTTTCCATGTTCAACTCAAAACCATGTCATAGATTACAGAAGGATCTTGTTTTTGCCCAAACATTTCACAGAAAAATGTGCCACTTTTCAGGCCATGACAAATTTCAAATCACATTTTCTTTGGTATAACTGGAGCTTTTTCTGTTATTTCACTGATCCAAAAAAGATTACAAAAAACAAACACCCTATCTTTAAAGGAATCTTAGTTGTAAGACACCAGCTGGATGGAACTGAGGTGTAAATGTAGAACAACAGCTGCCAAAGTCCAGAATGCAGAGGTGAGCAAATTTAACATACAGTTAAAATCTAACTGGACATGAATGACTTGTTTCTTATAGCTTAACCTGTTTTGTGGTCACACTGTTTGTTGGCTACATAACATTAGCAGTATTTGGCTTCTTATCTTACATCTGACCTATATTAGAACTGCATCATACTGCATAATGAAGTGAGCTGTTCACTATTGTGAATGTGTGAAAAGGGTCACAAACGAGTGGATCAGATGGTCTTTTCTTAATTTTGCAGGCGTTTGCACATTCTTCCTTATCACCCCATTGTAGAGCAGAGCATATGAACCCTGATTAGTGAAATCACCTTTCTGTGAACCAGGATCAAGATAAAGCATTGCCTGAGTCAGGCTATTATCAGTGTCCTCATAGGCTCTGTGTGCATTTTTATACAGTACTATGATAATTATGTTGATGTTTAGACAGATAAAGATCATCTCAGAGTCATTTGGTGTTGAATTGAATAATTCCTCATGTGTAATGTATCTTATCAGCAGTTTGTGGTCACTTCACTGACAACTATGGTGGATACTGAATGTGGCTACGCGTGACATTAAAACAACAAATTATCTGCAGAAATCACTTTTCTCCTGATAACAGTTTTTTTTCTGCATTGATAACACTTCTTTTTTTAACCCTTTTCCCATGCTATAAGATAAAGCTTATTTACTACAGTAATGTGGAGTCAATTACCGCACAAAAAATGCCAGACAGAAGAATGACAGTGTTGAAATTGTACTCATTTTTTCAAGGTTGAACGAGGTCTCATTCCCACACTGGTCAGGGAAGATTAAAAGATTGTAGTAGTCAACTTCCAAACTCAGCCAGAGTCATTTGATGCCAGCAAAGTGGATCTGCAGAACAATGGCTGTGCCACAAAATCACAAGTGAGTGTTGCAGTCTTAACCCAGAAATTTGGCCTGGTGTCTCACACGTGCATTCTTTTAAGCCAGAGATGTGACCATGACCCAGCAAACAAATGATGCCTTTGTCAAGAAAACTGTTCAACTTACTATCATCATCTTTATATATTTCATACATCCCTCTCTCTACTGCCATTATTTTTGCCAATGCTAGTATAACAGTGATCAGGTTACATGCATAGCAATTTTTTACAAAATACCCCTCATCGGGCATATGAACATATAAAAACATATAACTGTGTGACAAACACACTGGTATTCACAACTTTTGCACACATTTTTTGAAGAATGTATGACAACATAAAACCTAAAAATATTGAGTTTTAAAATTCTGACTCTCTGAAGATGAACAGTTGGCTTAAAATACAAACATAACAAACATTTTTAAGATTTGTAAGTCCTACCATAATTTGACTGACTACTGTAGGCTTTTTTGAGCTACAGGCTCTCAGTGGCATTGTTGAATCTGAGGTGTTATCAATAAACTGCTCCTATTCTGGTGAAGTCATCGTTCATAAAAACATCACGCTGGAGTCTAATCGCCAAAGACATTTCAATAATGATCAATAATGAATCCTGGTGCTAATGATCCATAAATTCTAATCAGTTAATTGGACATATAAACATTAAATTCAATCTGTTCAAAACCAGCCAAAAATCTCCTCACAGTTATGAGGAGATTGTTAAATCATTTTTCTTCCTTTTTGCGATGCTCACTTTGTACTTCAGCAGATCATCTTGACCATGTCTTCATATCTACAGGCACCAGTTGTTGCCATGTGATTGGCTGATTAGATAATGAGCCGTTAATGAGTATTTAAAATGCTTTATACCACACAGAAAATGCCAAACTGAAGAATGACAGTGTTAAAATTATGTATGTATTCCAAAGTCCAATGAGGTCTCATTCCCACACTTTTCAGGAAAGATTTAAAGATTGTAGTACTCAACTTCAAAATACAGCCAGTCATTTAATGCCAGCAAAGTGGATCTGCAGAACAATGGTTATGTTACAAAAGCACAGGTAAGTGTTGCAGTCTCAAACTAGAAATTTGGCCTGGTGTCTCACACGTGCTTTCTTTTAAGCCAGAGATGTAACCATGACTCAGCAAACAAATGATGCCTTTTTTTTTTAAGAAAACTGTTCAACTTGGTCATGCAGGTGGCCTAGCGGTCTAAGGCGCTACCCATGTACATGGGCGGCCCAGGTTCAAATCTGGCCCTTTGCCACATGTCTCTCCCTGCTCTCTCTCCTGTTTCCGACTCTATCCACTGTCCTTCTTTATGTAATAAAGGCATGAAAAGCCCAAAAGTGAATCTCTATAAAAAAAGAAAACTGTTCAACTTGCACTACTATTATCATCTGTTTATATTTCATACATATCACTCTTCATTGCTATTTCTTTTGATAATGCTAGTATAACAGTGATCAGTTTACATGGCCGTTCTTGTTCTCCTGTCAGGGACATTGAAGTCCTGCTGCTGTTGACCTGCTGGTCTACAAGTGCTTCATCTATGTACATCACTTCTATTATAATTCCCAAAACAATTAAATTGAATCCAAGAGCAATACTACTTTAATTATTTAATTTAGGTATTTAATTCAACTTTTAATTCCTCAATTCCGTTACCATCATAGCTACGGCCACAACTATCATAAATTGGTCTCCTATTTAGTGTTTTGTTGTTTCTCTTGTCCCTCTCCTCTCCTTGCTGTTCTCCATCCTCTACCTCACCTTCAAGCCCTTTTCAATCCAGGTGCAGTTTCAGCAGAGGGATGTCAACATGAGTCTGGTCTGCTCAACATTCCTGCCCCTTTATTGAAGGTTTTTGTTGCCACTGTAACTCTGCTGTGCTCGTGGCGAGTAACACTGGTCTTTATTATAACAGGCCACAACAGAGAGTATGGTGTAGACCTGCCCTGCTTGTATGGTGTCTTGAGTTAACGTTGGTTATGAGTTGGCTCTATGCAAAAGCAAATAAAAAAGTTCTAATCCAATCCCGTTCTGCTGCAGTTCCACCGTTGTTTCAGTGCAACTGCTGCAACACTCCTCCACCCCAGCCACCTCCATTACAACTGTATGACAAACACATCGGTGTCACAACTTTTGCACACAAATTCTTGTTTTGTTAAAGAACTTATCACAACATAAAACCTACAAATTTTGAGTTTTAAAATTCTAAATCTCTGAAGACAAACAGTTGTCTTAAAATACAAACTTAAAAAACATTTTTAATTGCTTTGATTTGTTTTGTTTTTTGGGTCTTAATTATGGCAATAGCAAAAAAAAAACAACCATCTCCTACAGGTAGGATGTAGCAAAAGGAGAGAGTGTTGCCAAGGCTCTCAGTGGCATTGTTGAATCTGAGGTGGTATCAATAAACTGCTCCTATTCTGGTGAAGTCATCAGCTTGCCCCCCCCATCATGACCTCCCGACCCCCTGGGGGGCCCATTGCCCACTTTGGGAACCAATGGTCTAGATTCCTTAGGATGGTATCCTCTCCTGCCATCTGCCTCAAGTTCATGAAGACATCATGTTGGAGTCTAATCGCCAAAGACATTTCACATTTTCAGACATTTCCATACTTGTAAAATAAATTATTGTTTGACTCATTTAAGTCCCAGTTGAAATACCAGTACATCAGATGCCAGCTACATTTTTGTATCCCTAATGTTCATCCAGCACAAGCACAGCACTCAGCAACATTTTGTTAAGTCACAGTGGTAATTAGGAAAAGCTGCCCTTTACCCAGATGAACCCTCAAGCAGTGCCAGGCTTGTCTTGGGTGGCCAAAACCATTTTGGTTGTGTTGAATTAAAAAATCTCCTTCCGCTTTATATAAGTCATTTGCATCACTCATCAAGAATCTTAGCTGTTCAAAAGGTAGAAACAGAGCCTTTTGGCTTGTGCTGTCTATCGTCTCATCTGGCCCTGCAGCAGTAATTTCAGGCATGAATTATAAGAATTTAGAAATAATGAATCCTGGTGCTAATGATCCATTAATTCTAATCAATTAATTGGACATATGAACATTAAATTCAATCTGTTCAAAACCAGCCAAAAATCTCCTCACAGTTATGATTCAAATGAGACACACACTCACAAGTCACTTTATTAGGTATATCTGTCCAACTGCTCATTCACACAAATATCTAATCAGTCAGTCACATGGAAGCAACCAATGCATGTAGGCATGCATTCATGGCATGTTCAAAGTCACTTAAATCATTTTTCTTCCTTTTTGCGATGCTCACTTTGTACTTCAGTAGATCGTCTTGACCATGTCTTCATATCTACAGGCATCAGTTGCTGCCATGTGATTGGCTGATTAGATAATGAGCCGTTAATGAGTATTTAAAATGCTTTATACCACACAGAAAATGCCAAACTGAAGAATGACAGTGTTAAAATTATGTATGTATTCCAAAGTCCAATGAGGTCTCATTCCTACACTTTTCAGGAAAGGTTTAAAGATTGTAGTACTCAACTTCAAAATACAGCCAGTCATTTAATGCCAGCAAAGTGGATCTGCAGAACAATGGTTATGTTACAAAAGCACAGGTAAGTGTTGCAGTCTCAAACTAGAAATTTGGCCTGGTGTCTCACACGTGCTTTCTTTTAAGCCAGAGATGTAACCATGACTCAGCAAACAAATGATGCCTTTTTTTTTTAAGAAAACTGTTCAACTTGGTCATGCAGGTGGCCTAGCGGTCTAAGGCGCTACCCATGTACATGGGCGGCCCAGGTTCAAATCTGGTCTGTGGCCACATGTCTCTCCCCGCTCTCTCTCCTGTTTCCGACTCTATCCACTGTCCTCCTTTATGTAATAAAGGCATGAAAAGCCCAAAAATGAATCTTTATGAAAAAAAGAAAACTGTTCAACTTGCACTACTATTATCATCTGTTTATATTTCATACATATCACTCTTAATTGCTATTACTTTTGATAATGCTAGTATAACAGTGATCAGTTTACATGGCCGTTCTTGTTCTCCTGTCAGGGACATCGAAGTCCTGCTGCTGTTGACCTGCTGGTCTACAAGTGCTTCATCTATGTACATCACTTCTATTATAATTCCCAAAACAATTAAATTGAATCCAAGAGCAATACTACTTTAATTATTTAATTTAGGTATTTAATTAATCTTTAATTCTCTCAATTTCGTTACCATCATAGCTACGGCCACAACTATCATAAATTGGTCTCCTATTTGGTGTTTTGTTGTTTCTCTTGTCCCTCTCCTCTTCTTGCTTTACTCCATCCCCTACCTCACCTTCAAGCCCTTTTCAATCCAGGTGCAGTTTCAGCAGAGGGATGTCAACATGAGTCTGGTCTGCTCAACATTCCTGCCCCTTTAGTGAAGGTTTTTGTTGCCACTGTAACTCTGCTGTGCTCATGGCGAGTAACACTGGTCTTTATTATAACAGGCCACAACAGAGAGTATGGTGTAGACCTGCCCTGCTTGTTTGGTGTCTTGAGTTAATGTTGGTTATGAGTTGGCTCTATGCAAAAGCAAATAAAAAAGTTCTAATCCAATCCCGTTCTGCTGCAGTTCCACCGTTGTTTCAGTGCAACTGCTGCAACACTCCTCCACCCCAGCCACCTCCATTACAACTGTATGACAAACACATCGGTATTCACAACTTTTGCACACAAATTCTTGTTTTGTTAAATAATTTATCACAACATAAAACCTACAAATTTTGAGTTTTAAAATTCTGACTCTCTGAAGACAAACAGTTGTCTTAAAATACAAACTTAAAAAACATTTTTAATTGCTTTGATTTGTTTTGTTTTTTGGGTCTTAATTATGGCAATAGCAAAAAAAAAAACAACCATCTCCTACAGGTAGGATGTAGCAAAAGGAGAGAGTGTTGCCAAGGCTCTCAGTGGCATTGTTGAATCTGAGGTGGTATCAATAAACTGCTTCTATTCTGGTGAAGTCATCAGCTTGCCCCCCCCATCATGACCTCCCGACCCCCTGGGGGGCCCATTGCCCACTTTGGGAACCAATGGTCTAGACTCCTTAGGATGGTCACCTCTCCTGCCATCTGCCTCAAGTTCATGAAGACATCACGTTGGAGTCTAATCGCCAAAGACATTTCACATTTTCAGACATTTCCATACTTGTAAAATAAATTATTGTTTGACTCATTTTAAGTCCCAGTTGAAATACCAGTACATCAGATGCCAGCTACATTTTTGTATCCCTAATGTTCATCCACCACAAGCACAGCACTCAGCGACATATTGTTAAGTCACAGTGGTAATTAGGAAAAGCTGCCCTTTACCTAGATGAACAAGCAGTGCCAGGCTTGTCTTGGGTGGCCAAAACCATTTTGGTTGTGTTGAATTAAAAAATCTCCTCCCGCTTTCTGAAAGTCATTTGTGTCATTCATCAAGAATCTTAGCTGTTCAAAAGGTAGAAACAGAGCCTTTTGGCTTGTGCTGTCTATCACCTCATCTGACCCTGCAGCAGTAGTTTCGGGAATGAATAATAAGAATTTAGAAATAATGAACCCAGGTAGCAGGTGGCCTAGTGGTTAAAGGTGCTTCCCATGTACACTGGCAGCCCGGGGTTTGAATCCGGCCTACAGCCCTTTGCTGCATGTCTCTCCCCCACTTTTGACCCTGTTTCCGACTCTATCCACTGTCCTCCTCTATCTAATAAATGCCCAAAAATTAATCTTTAAAAAAAAGAAATAATGAATCCTGGTGCTAATGATCCATTAATTCTAATCAATTAATTGGACATATGAACATTAAATTCAATCTGTTCAAAACCAGCCAAAAATCTCCTCACAGTTATGATTCAAATGAGACACGCACTCACAAGTCACTTTATTAGGTATATCTGTCCAACTGCTCATTCACACAAATATCTAATCAGTCAGTCACATGGAAGCAACCAATGCATGTAGGCATGCATTCATGGCATGTTCAAAGTCACTTAAATCATTTTTCTTCCTTTTTGCGATGCTCACTTTGTACTTCAGTAGATCGTCTTGACCATGTCTTCATATCTACAGGCACCAGTTGCTGCCATGTGATTGGCTGATTAGATAATGAGCCATTAATGAGTATTTAAAATGCTTTATACCACACAGAAAATGCCAAACTGAAGAATGACAGTGTTAAAATTATGTATGTATTCCAAAGTCCAATGAGGTCTCATTCCCACACTTTTCAGGAAAGATTTAAAGATTGTAGTACTCAACTTCAAAATACAGCCAGTCATTTAATGCCAGCAAAGTGGATCTGCAGAACAATGGTTATGTTACAAAAGCACAGGTAAGTGTTGCAGTCTCAAACTAGAAATTTGGCCTGGTGTCTCACACGTGCTTTCTTTTAAGCCAGAGATGTAACCATGACTCAGCAAACAAATGATGCCTTTTTCAAGAAAACTGTTCAACTTGGTCATGCAGGTGGCCTAGCGGTCTAAGGCGCTACCCATGTACATGGGCGGCCCAGGTTCAAATCTGGTCTGTGGCCCTTTACCACATGTCTCTCCCTGCTCTCTCTCCTGTTTCTGACTCTATCCACTGTCCTCCTTTATGTAATAAAGGCATGAAAAGCCCAAAAGTGAATCTCTATAAAAAAAGAAAACTGTTCAACTTGCACTACTATTATCATCTGTTTATATTTCATACATATCACTCTTCATTGCTATTATTGCTAATTCTAGTATAACAGTGATCAGTTTACATGGCTGTTCTTGTTCTCCTGTCAGGGACATCGAAGTCCTGCTGCTGTTGACCTGCTGGTCTACAAGTGCTTCATCTATGTACATCACTTCTATTATAATTCCCAAAACAATTAAATTTAATCCAAGAGCAATACTACTTTAATTATTTAATTTAGGTATTTAATTCAATTCAACATTAATTCTCTCAATTCTGTTACCATCATAGCTAATAATACTGCATTGTTCTGATGTCTATCAAACATAGCTGCTAGTGCAAATTTTTCACACATTACTACCATCATCAATCAAGCTTTAGCAATTTCTACAAAATGTGGGACAAGTTTACGGCCACAACTATCATAAATTGGTCTCCTATTTGGAGTTTTGTTGTTTCTCTTGTCCCTCTCCTTGCTGTTCTCCATCCCCTACCTCTCCTTCAAGCCCTTTTCAATCCAGGTGCAGTTTCAGCAGAGGGATGTCAACATGAGTCTGGTCTGCTCAACATTCCTGCCCCTGAGAAATGACAGGGAGAAACACGGAACCTAAATACACAGGGAGTGACTGCAGACAGAGAGACAGCTGTGACAAACAGGGCACAGGTGAAACAGTGAAGTGAAGGGAAAACACCAGGAAGTCAAGCTAGACATGAAACACAGGGGACAAGGATTACAAAATAAACACAAGGGGGAACAAACTAACTCACAAAATACCAAATGTACAAACTAGGAAATATTCTAATGAAACAGGAGGATTAAAAACAGAAAACACTAGAACCAGGTGGGACAAAATGCAGCATGACATTTATTATACCATTACAACATACAAACCAAGATTGAAACATTCCAATCCATTCCCATTCTGCCACAGCCTCTCTCGATCCAACCATCCTGCTGCTGTCATATTTTAAAAACTGTTCTCCTCTCCTCTGCAGTTAGTCTGTTGTTTCAGTGCAACTGCTGCAACACTCCTCCACCCCAGCCACCTCCATTACACCCCATCAATGTCCAGATCCAGCTCCTTCATGCCATCCTGCAACCCTTCATCACCACCCTCAAGTCATCTTACCAGTGTCTGGGAAAATCTCCTTAGAGGACCATTCCTCATCTTATCCTACTCCTTCCACCACCACCAGTGTCTAGACTCCTTTGGATGGTATGCTATCCTGCTGTCTGCATCAAGTTCATAAAGACATCCTGATGGAGTATATTCACCAAAGACATTTCAGATTTTCAAACATTTCTAAACCTGTAAAATAAATAATCATTAAACTCATATTTAATCTATCCTGATTGAAATATCAGTATTTCAAATGCCAGCAAACTCCAGTATTGTGTGTCTCTATTATTATTCCACCAACAGCACAGCACTAAGTGATATTTAGACATGCCATGTCCAGAGTCACTTGAATCCTCTTTCTTCCTCATTCTGAAGTTCAGTTTGAACTTCAGCACATCATCTTGATCAAGACTACCAATTACATACTAGTTGCTGCCATGTCATTGACTGATTAGATATTTTTTGTTAATGAGCCGTTGGACAGCTATACCTAATAAAGTGACTAGTGAGTGTTTTTAAAATGGTTTATACCACACAGAAAATGCCAAACTGAATAATGACAGTGTTGAAAATTTACACATTTTTCCGATGTCATACGAGGTCTCATTCACACACTGGTCAGGAAAGATTAAAAGATTATAGTACTCACTTTCAAAATACAGCCAAAGTCATTTAATGCCAGCAAAGTGGATCTGAAGAACAATGGCTGTGTTACAAAAGCACAGGTGAGTGTTGCAGTCTTAAACCAGAAAATTGGCCAAGTGTCTCACATGTGCTTCGTTTTATTTAGAGATGTAACCACGATCCAGGAAACACATGATGTCTTTGTAAACAAAGATACCTCTCAGCTTTTAGTTGTATAAAGTGTTACATGATACCCCGATATTGAACCAAGGCTCTTTGTTTTCAGCTGCAGACAAGATTCAACTGTTTGCTTTACGTAATACACTCAGCTTGCTCTCAAAGCCTCAAATCAACTTATCAGCATAACGGTGGGAATGTATGCACAGCAGTTCCAACACAACTGCTAAAAGCAGAGGCATATTAATCTACATAGTAATAAAGACACATCTAGCTATGTAGGAAGTTTTCTGTTTACTACGGTGTTAATATGACAGACCACAATAACACTAATAATACCCTTTTATCTGCAGTTACCCATTCTTCTTAACATCTATTATATAATAAAACTATAGACTTAGATTGTCTAAATCAGTTGTTATAGAGCCACATTCATGATTAAAGCCATCTGATTTATTTATTATATGTGAACTTAGGATAGCTGTAAATGTAAATGTAAATGTAAATGTGTGTGGAGTGTGACGTAGGGTCCTTGGAATTTATGCCGATCTTGGCATTGCTTGATACTTTACTTATGATGGACATAGACTACAGTGTGTATCAAAGGTCCAGATCTTCAGGGAGATAAGAAGTAGTATTTCAATGTAAATATAATGGAATATAACATATATTTCTATGTCTGAGAAATTACACCACAACTGCTTCTTATTCCCAAATGTGATTGTTCTGATCATATCCAGACAGAAGTAAATATAAGTATTGTTACATCATGTAACTATTACACTATGTAATTACGGCACTAAAAAAAAACTGTAATTGTTGAGAGGTAGGTACTTAGCCATTTCAATTTGTATCAACTCAGTCTTTCTCTTTCATTTATACTGAGTTAATTTCACTTTTTTCCAAGTTAAACTACACTACAGAAGCTTTCATACACTTGAAAATTCATCATCCACTGAAATTTTCCCTTATTTCTATCACATACTTAGATCCTGCTCATTTATGCTACTCGATGTGGGCCAGCTTTACCCTTAGAGGTCCACTGGCTATTTTGCCATTTTGTTAATATTCTTTTGACAAAATAAACCACTCAGAAAAACGTATACCATGCTCATGTTTGGTATAATCTTTTCCAGCACTACCTCAACTTTATAAAATGAAAACTAGGATTTTTAAAATATTATTTAAAACAACATATATTTTCATTTTTAAAAAGTCATTGCAATATGCTGAAATTATAAAAAACAACAGTGACAGTCATGTACAGCAGTGGTTCTCAACCTTTGGGTCAGGACCCCCTTGGGGGTCGCAAGACACTGAGAGGGGGTCACCAGATGCCTAAAAAAAAAACTAATAATATTTTGAAATAACATGGTTGCCACTTTACACCAGTTTTACCAAATGTCAACCCTTTTTCATTAAATTTTAACACCACTTTTGACAATTTTAGTGCATTTTTGCCACTTAAAACCCATTTTTCTTAATTTTAAACACTTTCCATCACTTTTTCTGCCTGTTTTTGTCTCTTCTAAACCAGTTCTTGCCACTGTCTGCCTTTTGCTGCCTCTGTTGACCCATTATTGCCTCTATCAACCAGTTTTTATACCCCTTTTTACCCATTTTACCACATTTAACCCATGTTTGCCAGTTTAGATCAATTTTTATATCCCCTCCCACCTAATTTCCACCAATTTCTGCCTTTTAAAGCCACTCCAGCAACTTTTTAATCCCCTTTTACCACTTTTTTTTGCCACTTTAACTTATTTCAGGTTATTTTTTGCCACTTTTATCTAATTTTGTTGCCACTATTAACTTAATTATGTTCTTTAAAAATCCAATTTCACCACCTTTTCTACCATTTTTTTTCATTATTAACCAATTTTAGCCTTTTTAATTATGTTTTAACAAAATTATTTTCATTTAAAGAAGGCAAAATGAATAAATAAAGACATTTGTTTCTTTGATAAGAGTGGTTATAATTCAGGTCAAATATAAAATATGGTTTTCACAGCTTAACTTTACCATGAACCATGGTTTAGCTAACCTCCATGGGCACCCAGTTTGGCTGGGCCCCAGAAACCTCCCCCTTTATCCACCCTCCTTATGGACAGCCTTGTCTGCACACGACTACTCTTGAATGTTCCTGGCTGTTCAACCACCTTCAGATACAGCGGGGGTCCCCGGTCTCTGCCACCTATATTTTGGGGGTCCCAGGCTGAAAAGTTTGAAAACCAATGCTGTACAGCAGGGTCTACTGTTCCCTATGTGTAACATTAATTTTTATATCAAATTAAAATGATCATATTTCTGTTTTTACTTGGCCTATTGACATCAAACAAAAACTGAAAGAAAGCTCAAAGAACATGCTTTCCACATGAAGTGATTGCAATGCAAAATGTGGCTTTTTTTATGCTGTCATGTGACAAAAGTAGCTCTTGATAAAATTACGCTGGCATGATTGTGGATCCCTAAGAGCTACAAGAGCACGTGTGACAATAAATGAGAGGTTAACTCTGAACCAGGAGGTCCTTCTCCATCATTTTCAGTATACCTTCCATTGATTATTGTGGCTGCTCCCCACAGGTGGGACTTGTCTAACTGAGTCAGTAACTTCACTCATGGTGCAAAAGAGTCTAACGCCCGAAGACATTCTGCAAAAACTCTGTGGATTAGGGGATGACAGTCAAATCATTTTTGTACAATGATAAAAGAATACTTAAAATAATTCAGTGCTGTTGGCTTAAAACTAAAAGTATGTTTTATTAACTAAGAAAAATTGAGCTGAAATAGCTTTTTTGGATTTTTAATGTAACACAACTAATTTTTTTAACAGCTTCCACTTTTCAGTCTTACAGCGCAGTTGTATTTGGGTGATGTTTCCTCATTAAGGAGGTGGTGGTCCTGAGGCTAGACCTGCTGAAAACCCTTGCTGTCTGGACAAAAGTATTGAAAAATGCAAAAAACAATATTCAAAGTTTGTTGGTTTTGATTGTTAAACTACTGAAAATGTAGAGATAATTGCTATTCTGGCTGCAAAGTCTAAATGATAAGTCATTTCATCTTTTTACAAGAAAACAGGTCTTTTATAGGCTAAATAAAGCAGCTGCATGGTTCCTCTCCCAAATGGACGGGAAAAAAAGAAAACTTTGAGCTGTATTTGGACTTGGCAAGCACCAGAAAGGAGCAACTGGTTGGGGGTCTACTTCCTCTGCTTGTTGATGAATCAGACATCCAAGAAGAGTCCAAGAACAAGATCCAAAAGCTGGGTGCCTTTTGCAAAGCTGCCAAAGTGTTGAGTGTAGTAAAGTCCCTCTCTGTTTTCCCAGTCACCCTTCACCAGGACACAGTCAGGCCACCATCACATCTGTGGCCTGTTGAGTTTAATCCTTGTTTTGTACCTTTCGTAGAATTGAGATGTATTAGTTTAGATTAGGCATAAAGTAGTGAAGAAGATTTGAATCCACGTGTCTGATGAGATGACGGTAGTGGGAGACGGTGCAACACTAAAAAGTTCAGAGTGTTGCAATGTAAAAGGGGAACATTTACACAAAAGAAATCAGTATATGAAGGGCTTTAGTTATGTGGTGCATGGTTTCTGAGATCTGGGAAGTTCTGGATGAAAAGGTCTCAGTCAACATGTGTTATGTGATCTGCCAAGGGACTGCAGATGCACGTTGTACATGGTCCCTATACATAAAATAAATCAAGGCAATCACAAGTTCAAAGGCAGAGATGGATTCAAGCTTAAAAGCACACCATTTATCTAAATGAGATGTTTAACTGCCTCTCAGATAAAAGACAAATGCATTTCATATATGCCTGATGCCTTTATGGGCTCCAGACTTACATTAGTTCCCACAGTTCACACACATAATAGTTTCCTAAAATACTGCTGAACATTAACAAACCAGTGTGGACTTACATGTCAGTGTAAACTGCTGATGATTTGTTCATGCTCTTCCATGAATCTGACTGTAGGAGGGTTTCTACTTTAGTTTCTAGCTAATGTAAACATGTAACTCATCTCCATGTGATCCAGCAGACTTTTATTTAATGTGGGTGCACGTGCGCACGCGCGTACACAGACTGATTGATTGTTGTGATGTAACTGTGTTTTGGCACGTTGTAAAGCGTTCCTCCAACGAAACAATGAACTCAGCAGCTTCTTTTGGGAGGAAGAGACGCCCACATCCGAATACAGAGTTACCCCTCCCTTCTTAAGAAGCGGACATCCAATCCCATTCAACCTCTGGGGTTGTGCAAGGAACCCTTTAAAAAGCGGTATTCAACTCAATCTCATCCAGAATTTTATCGCCTCACAGGACAGACAGAGTTTGCACGTGCCGTGAATATGCATTTGCAGATGTAAATTTTTAAACTTTGTTAAGAACTTAAATCATTCAGCGTTTGTGTGCACAGAATTAAAGTATCGTAAAAATGGCACTCCTTAATAATTTCACCTCAGCATGTGTGAAGAACCTTCAAGGCGACCGGCTACAAAACCAGCTTTTCTTCTTTTTACGCGCCTTACACAAGTCTGCAACCAGCGAGGCTTACGGCATGTCCACAGCCAGAGAAGGAACCCTGCCCGAGTCACTGATAACACCGGCAGAAGTTGTCGAGAAAACTTCAATCAAGACCCTGAAGGACATGCCTGGACCCAGCACGATGTCCAACTTGATCGAGTTCTTCTGGAGAGACGGGTTCAGCAGAATACACGAAATTCAGGTACTGGTCTAGGTGTTTCATTTGTTTTGTGTTGCCGTTAGAATTCATCCTTTGTTTTCCTCATCACAGGCAAAGAGCCAGCTTATCCTCAGTGTCGGCCAAATTTGACACCTATGCGTAAAATGGCACAGACTTTGCGTCAAAGCGCACCAGAAGATTTCCCACTTGTCAGCTCAGAGCCGCACAATCTCAGTATTGTTAATCTAAAAGAGCAGCACAGAACACAGACAAAGTTTTTTTGAATCACAAGATGGTCCTTAACTTAAATGTTTTGGTTTAAATGCGTTGAAAAGAGTTTAAAACTCTCAAGTGGAGATTAATGAGCACTAGACAGTCAGACATCTCAATCAACTGTTGTCATGCAAGAAGACTCACACTTACAAAATAAGCACAGGAAAAGGAACTTACTTGTGTTGTTTGTTTTAGATTACAGGGAGTCAGTGCTAATGATCACTGAGTCATGTTATGAAACTATAGACCCACTTGTAAGACTTATAGGATTCATCTTTAGGAAATCATTTTTACTCTTCAGAATCACCCCCCCCCCCCTTCTTCAACCATTTGAATTATTATTTTAATTGTTATTGAAATGTCCCATGTTGAAAAATTATATTTTTAGACGTCTCAACAGTAGACTTAATAGTGACCGTAAGGATCTTTTATTAGAGGTCTGTCATGATAAAGTGCATTTTCTCCCCCTAAACTTTTATTCACTTGAATTAATATTTGGAAATATTTCAATTTTTATCACAACACACACAAGATTACAAAAGTCAGCTTTTATGATATTTTCGGAAACAAATAAACATTTGCAAGTAGTAGTTACAAACAATAGCTGTATTTTTATAAAACACTCAAAGTTGGCTGGTTATCATAGCTGTTCTATTTAAACCCTAATCAATCAAATGAATACATAATGTACAAGATGAATGAAACAGTCCATTTGGTTTGCTTTAATTTATTCAAAAATCCCTGCGTTAACCAATCTTTCAGTTACATTTGGATATTTCTAGAGAACATGTCAGCCTCAGCTTTGAAATTAGTCCTGTATTTCTGAAGTCAAATAAGAAGCAAATCTGGGTAATCCAAGGATGCTTTATTTACAAAGTACTTTCTTAAATGCACGGTAAGAAGAGTACAACCTACACATAAAAATAAACATTTAAATGAGATTACTAATTCCCCTGTATCTCCCTGTTTTTCAGATGGAGCACACAAAGAAGTATGGCAAAATTTTCAAGTCCCGTTTCGGACCCCAGCTGGTGGTCTCTGTGGCAGATCGTGATCTGGTAGCTGAGGTGCTGAGAGCCGAGGGTGTGGCGCCTCAGAGGGCTAACATGGAGTCCTGGAAGGAGTACAGAGACATGAGAGGCCGGGCCACAGGCCTCATCTCAGCGTGAGTCCACTTCAACCTTTGAGTCTGGGCAAGAAGCTGCTGAAATAAATGACTTTGAGTTCAACAGGATAATCTGTTAAGTTTCCATATGTACAGATGAGCACAACTCAAAGCTTATAAGGGATTAATTTCCATTTCTCCACTTGTAAATGGTCTTATTTTTTTACCTATGTATTCTGACACTGTATGCTTTCCTTTCAGTTTCATTTCATTATCAGTAAAATGGTTTGTAGTCAAATAAAAACATGATTAGACATGATCAACATTCATCTTGTTTCTCATGTCTCGTCTTCCAGAGAGGGAGATGATTGGCTAAAGATGCGAAGTGTGCTCCGACAGCTCATCATGCGTCCCCGTGACGTAGCAGTCTTCTCTGATGATGTGAACCAAGTGGTAGATGACCTGATCAAGAGAGTTTGTATTCTGCGCACCCAGGAGAATGACAGCTTAACTGTTGCCAATGTGAATGATCTCTTCTTCAAATATGCCATGGAAGGTGGGTAGAGATCCTACAATAGGGTTGTCACACAAAGCCTTCTTTAATTGAATTGAATTGAATTGCCTCCTTTGTATGTGTCTTTACAGGTGTTGCAGCCATTTTGTATGAATGCCGATTGGGCTGTTTGGAAGACCAGATTCCTAAGGATACTCAAGACTACATTGGAGCACTTCACCTCATGTTCAGCTCCTTCAAGACAACCATGTATGCCGGGGCGATCCCCAAATGGCTCCGTCCCATCATCCCCAAACCATGGGAGGAGTTTTGTCACTCCTGGGATGGCCTTTTCAAATTCAGTGGGTGCCATATTTTTGACTGCATATGTATTCCACCTTAGTAAAGACTTTGCATATTCCTGTGGGATGGATGAATTGTCCACCTGCAGTAACAGAATTATTCCAGATGTTCTGCAGTGCAGGTGCAAAAACAGAAAACTGACCAGAGGAAGATAAGAAAGAAAATTAAAACTGCGATAACCAGTTCCTGGAGACTGTTTTGACACTATAGTCCCTAAACCCATACTGGGATTACCCATTTCACTGCAATTCGTTTCAGATTTCACTGACTGAGGGTCACTTCTCTGATAAGAAAAACTATCTTCATGTGTAAAACTGAAGTAATGCCCCTTAAATACCTCTAGACTTGTTGTGTGTCATAATAATATTTTGTATGAATTTTTTAGGTTTTAAAGGCACCAGAAAGGGTCCTTTTTGTGCTGTATAAAAGAAACAGTTGGGAAGCGGAGCAACTTGACCTGGAGTGCTACTTTTCATGTTTCCTGAATCCTGCTCAATGATTTTTTTGACAGTCTTTGAACAGCCCTCAGTGTTAGATAATGCTCTTTTTGCAAAACTTTTGAGAGTACAAAACATTTAAGCTTAGGTCTGGGTGAGCAAACTTTTTTTAAAGATAAAAAGCTTGGCATCAATAGAAAGGAATGTTGATTTGCATATAAATCTCTAGTGCTGTACCAGGGGATTGTGGGAGTATGGGGTCCCTCTCTTACATAACCTGTTCTCTCCTCTCTCTTCACCTCCCCTCAATGTCCCCCTGCCCATTCCCATTCATCCCACCTTCTCTGTCTAATAATCCCAGGCCTTATTCACGTTGATAAGCGTCTCTCGGCGATTAAGGCCCAGCTGGAGCGGGGAGAGGAAGTGAGGGGCGGACTGCTCACACATATGCTTGTTACTAAGGAGATGACCCTTGAGGAGATCTACGCCAATGTTACAGAGATGCTTCTGGCCGGCGTTGACACGGTGCGTGGATGTCTGCGTTTATGCATGCACGGAGAGGAGTGTAAAGGTGCAGGGAGTGCAGACGGTTTGGAGGCTGCACGTGTGTTACTGTCTCTGTCTGTGTGTGTATGAGTCAGTGTTGAGTTTCAGGGGTTGAGTTTCTGGCGCCACATCTGTGCCTGTGTATTTGTGCCAGCGTCAGGTCAGAGTAGTGAATCGGGGGGTGAGACTGTATCCCACTGACAAACTTGTTCTCACTCAGATTTAGTTTCTTGTCATTTGTCTGCATCTGTGTGATCCACACAGGGGAGCTTTTGTCTTATTTCCTCTGCCAGACAGTGTCATATGTTTATGTTTTCATATCAGAACCTAAATGCATTTCAACTAGAAATAATGTCGACTATAGGGCTAGTGTCATTTAGCACTAAAGAGGCCAGAATTCAAAACCTGGTAGAGAAATCTTGAGCGGTAATTGTGTCTATAAACTCTGTTAGAATCAGAATAAACTTTATTGGCCAAATTGCTTACACAACAGGGAACTGACACTAAATAAAAACATTAAATATTAAAAATGAATAAACTGAAAAAGTATAGAAAATATAGATTCAGATATGCAAGCTCTTGTTGGGTATTTTTGCTAGTACAAGTCTGTGTGCATTGATGGTATGGTTTTAAGATGTGTAAAGATAATTAAAGATAGTGCAAACATGCATATGGAGAGAGGCATTTTACCACCGACTTTCTCCCAGTATTTGAGCACAGTAAATGGATTAGTGAAAGTGTGTATGAGGTTTAGATATTTTACCACAGTGAGCTTTCTTACTGTTTCTGCATACATTAAAGCAATAATGACACAGTGCAGCATGTTTTGCATTAAGTAGGGCTAAGGTGCTTGTTAAGTTAAAGTTCAATTTTCTAACACTCTCTTTGACTGTTCAGTAGTCATCAGAGTTACTCTGATAATAGAAACTCAGTACAAATAGAAATGCATTTATTGTGTTAGGATATCTTTTTTTAAATACATAACACTAGTTGCAATATTCTCACTTTAACAGCACAGAGCCATTTGCATATTTATTTGTAAATAAGATGTTTATGCTATTAGTTAATCTAGAAAAATTAAGTTTCTCTACATCAGAGCCTCACCCAGGAGAAAAGCTCCAAGCTAAGCTAAAGCAACACAGCAAAAGGAACTTGCTATCTCAACATTTCGATGTGTCTCTCTCTCCACATCAGCTAGATAGAGGTGTTGTCTCTGTATGTCTGTCCCTCCTGAATATGTCATTCGAACCAGCCCTTGATCAGCACCACAGACTGCCATGTTTATTCTGACTAATAACAGCCTGAAAACTTTCCAGCCTTGTTTCCTTGACCTACTAAAAATCTAAAATTGGTCCAATAAGGAGCTCGCTCTGTGAGAGACAATGAATGCTGCATCTAGCTGCCACTGCAGAAAAATGTATAAAATTAAATGCAGCAAAATCTGTACAGTCAAACAGATTGCCTGTAGTCCTACTAGGCAGAAGTGATCATATTTTCTTTGCTTTTTGTTATGGATGCATGATATTATCTGTATGATATCTGCATCTGCATTTCTGCCGATATTTACAATCAATAATTAGGCTATAAAAATCTGCTTATTTTAAGCTGTAAATATTGGCTACACAAATAAGGTAGTGGAATTTTAGGTTAGACCAACAGACCTACTTCAGCTAATGTCTTTTTCTTTATTCATCATCATTCCTTACATTTTAAAGGGTGATTTAAGGACTGAAATGTGTTGATCTGTTCAACCTCAAACTTTAAATTGTGTGCTTTAGGGACTGAAGTTTTAGGTGTGAAATTTGTTAAAATGGCATTTCAAATTAAATTCCAGGCACTTTAAGGAAAAGTTAGGGGCTTGCAGCACTGTAACTTTCAATTCAGAAAAATGATACATATTAGAAATATGAAAACTGTCGAAATGACCATCTCTCAAGTGTTGCATCTTTTTTAGGGGGATTTTTTAACTTTTAATTGCAGCAGACCTTTCAATTGCTCTTCCTCAGACCGCCCAACTATACTTTTGCACAACTGGCCCCTTAAACCAGTAACAGATCAGAAAGGAAACAAATGTGCATGAAAAATTAAAAATGCTTACTACATTAAGCTCAAAAAATATCCCCAGCTCATCCACAAAACCTTCCAAAGAGACTTCTCCAACTCTCCCACACTTGTCCAGTACATGTGTGCGTGCATTTGCATTTGTGTGCACACTGTGTGCACATGTGCAAGTCTCTGCCTAATTTGTTTGGGGTACTGTCAGATTAATGAGAATTATGGCTGTGGGGGGTTTTGTTCTGAGCTTGGGGGCCACAGGATAAAAGGGTGTGTGTTTTTGTTAAACTTGTTGCAACGGCCACGTCCCGGTAGGGGGTGGACTTCGCTGAGCCATTACCTGACCCTGTGGTGCGTTTGCCTTTACTCAGCACACACAAGAACTGTCAGGACACGTTAGCCACAGCCAGAGTTATAGCGCAGACTGGGCAGAGGTGAGACGAGGGGGTGGAATAAGGGGGGTGCAGTCTGAGGAAGAGGGACACTTATAAAATGGTGAAGATTTGGGAATTGGCGTCACAAAGGGGGAGAGCTAGTGTGTGGATGGATGTTGGAGACAGTAGATGTGGGGTATGAAGGGGGGTAGTGTTTGGGTTGTGTTTGGATGAGCTTTTGTCATCTGATTCCTCTCTGGCTTTGTTTGAGGTGTTGCCAGCATCTGCCCCAGCTGGAGATGATTAGATGCATGATGGGTAGATGAGTGGAAGAGGGTGGTGACAGAGGAAGGGTAGGGGGAGATGGGAAAAATGAAAAGATGATGGGGCTGGGACAAGCAAGAAGTCCCATATGCTCATTAGTTAGTCCTCTCAGAGATACTAACCTTACACTGACCTTTTCTGGTCTGTTCAGTTTGATGTTGGCAGACATGGCTGTCCCTTTGCCAGCTGAACTTTAATACATTTCTGGATGTCAAAGCCAGGGTGCTATCAGGAAAGACAGACATGATGCCAGGAAAATGATGACGCTGTAGGCAGAGGTAACAAAGCATTACAGAACAGTCAGGAGGATAGGTTTTGAATATGGGAAATATGTCACCTATTATCCGTCATTAAAATGAAAACGTCAGTGACAAGGGGGAAGGAAGGGAGATAACTGAAATGGGCATAAAAGGAAAGAGCAGATGCAAATGATCAGGCATGCTTTAGTTCTAAGATGTAGATCTCAGCATACTGGAAACTGGAGAGATGCCAGCTCAAGTCCGTGTATACGTACCAAATGTGGAAGTTTGCGCTGGTTGCTGCATTAATGGTCCTGAGCTGAATTATCCAGTCCCCTGAAAAACCAAGTAAATGGGCCCTCCTCATTTGTGATTGGTTAATGATATCAATGAATGAGTATTGGATCAGTTTCAATTGTGCTAGCATCCTGGCCAACAGTTTTAGAGCTAAAAAGTGTGCCCCCCTTTTCATCACTGTTTCCACCTATTTTGCCACATTTGATTACACATTGAACCCATTTTTGCCATTTTTACAGCCGATTCTTGCCACTTTTAACCCATTTTCAACTTTTTTTCTGCTTTTTTTCCATTTTTACCATAGACTTTTGCCATCTTTCCCTTTCTTAACCCATAATTGCTGCTTAACCCATTTTGCCTCTTACAGCCAATTTCTTCCAACCTATGCTGCCACTCTTTAACCACGTCACCACTTATTTTTGCCAGTTGTTGCCACTGAGAAACCATTTTTGCCACCTTTTAACTGCTTTTTATCATTTTTGCCAACAATTTCTTGCCAATATTAGCCAATTTATGCCACTTTTTAACCCATTGTTTCCACATTTCTCCTCTTTTTGCCACTTACCCATTTTTAAAACACATTTTGCCACTTTTCTTTTTCTTAACCTATTTTTGCTGCTTTATCACTTCTTGCCACTCCTAGCCAATTTTGCCACTCTTTAACCACATTTCACCACTTATTTTTGCCACTTATAAACCATTTTTTGCCACTCTTGAACGGTTTTTTATCACCAGTTGTTGCCTCTTTTAGCCAATTTATGTCACTTTAAATACCTTTTCGCCACTTTTAACCACTTTTGCCACTACAAGCTACCTTTTTGCCACTTTAAACCCATTTTTACCATTTTAACTCTATTTTGCCACTTTTTTTTATCATGTTTACCCATTTTTACCACCCATTTTTTGGAACTTTTTTTCCTTTTTTAACCCAAATATTTTGCCCTCTTATAATCAATTTTTGCCACTTTATCTGCTTTTCACCATTTTTGCTGCCCATTTTTGCCAATACTAGCCAATTTCTTGCCACTTTTAACCCATGTTTTTCCAGGTTTCACCTTTATTCTGCACCTTTATTATTCAATTATGTTTCCCTTAAAGTTATTTCCCTCTACATTGTTAACATTACCAAAAAATGGTAATTCTGTTTCAAGAAAATGGGTTAACATTTTGAAAATGCTATATTGTTCTACAGCATAAACACATAAAATTCTATTTATGTTCATCTGATAAGAGTGTTTTTTATTCAGGTTAACAATAAAATATAATTATAACAGATTAATTTAGAATGGATCTTGTTTTTGCCCCCATTTGGCTGGACCCCAGAAAACTCAATTTATCCCCCTTATGGGTGGCCTTAGTCCTGAGTATCTCAGGAAACTCAGTAAACATTTAGTACATAGTTGTCCTTCCTTTCATGGATAGAGCTTCTTATTCTGGGGGGATTATTTTTGATCTTGAGTATCCTCATAGCACATTTTGGAAACTGCTGATTTAATCCGTTTAAAATTTGAAACAATTGCATTTATGTGAATGAATGAGAAGCATGGGCGATAAAAGTAAAGGGATAAAGAGCTGGCTGAGGTAAAGTACAGCTTTTTGATTGGACATGTGCTGAGCATACACTCACACTTGCACAACTTCACAGACACCCTTATATCAGTGTGAACTTAAGCTATTGCAAAACAACAACATCGACAAACAAAACTTCAGTAGTTTCTGAAACAAACCGTCTTTTTTCTTGTAGACGTCCTTCACCCTTTCATGGGCTTCCTATCTGTTAGCGCGACACCCTCAAATACAGGAGCAAATCTTCACAGAAGTGACAAAGACTCTGGGACCTGGAGCAATTGCCACAGCTGATGATGTCCCTCGTCTTCCTCTCATCAGAGGGCTGGTTAAAGAGACTCTCAGGTGCAGACTCAATGTTGTTTAAACCTCTTTGTTTGTTAGAAGTGACTCAGCATTGGTTTAAAAGATTTGAGTTATTAGGACTCACCTTTATACAATGAGCCTGTAATGTGTCCCTTCCTCTTGTCTTTCATTTGTCTGGTTTTAGTAGATTTAGACTTCATCAGATTAATGTTTGGGGCTGTTGAATAAAACTCTTTGTGCCTCTCCCTGGGAGCAGGCTTTTTCCAGTTCTCCCAGGAAACGGACGGATCACCCAGGATGACTTGGTGGTGGGCGGATACTTCATTCCCAAAGGGGTAAGAGTGATACAGGCATTGTACATGTGCAAGAAAAAAGTGTGACCAGGCTAGGCAGCCAAAACCATTACAGTACATTTGGATGTAACATGATCCAGCATTACTCATACATCTCTCTCTTCCTGTCTCTTGTGCAGCTGCAGGCGCAATAGCCCAGCTGCTATGTTGCACAACTGACATTTCTTCTTTTTTCCTTTTCTTTTGTTAGACTCAGCTGGCCCTTTGTCACTTTTCCACATCTATGGATGAGGAGAACTTCCCTGATGCTACAGACTTCCGCCCAGATCGCTGGATAAGGAAAGACTCCACGGATAGGGTCGACAACTTTGGTTCAATTCCCTTCGGCTATGGCATCAGGAGCTGCATCGGCAGGAGGATAGCAGAGTTAGAGATGCATCTCGCTCTCACAAGGGTATGGGAATTTCTTACTTTATATCCATTTATATAAATAAACATATGGGTTATCATACAGACCAATATACCCCAATAACGTGGACATCCAAGGCATCATACATACAAGCCTTTTTCAAAATGCTCTTTATATATATTTTCAAAAACGTAATTCACATCTATTGGCCAATAGTGATGAAGGTCCAATAAAGGCCTAGTAGATATAAATGTATTTTATACATAAACTCTTTTTGTCAGAGTATATGATGAGGAATTTGATGCTTGGTGTGATATAGAAATGGTATAATTAATTTGTCCAGCAGAGGGCGCACTGATTCCAAAGTTTAGAATACACTGCATTGTCTTCAAGCACATGTAGCAAAGAATGGGATGACATTTCTGATATTTCTAAATATCTTAACAAGGCTGTTTGAAAAAACAGCCTTCAGAGGGTACAGAACGGTATGGAACAGAGGAGTTAGAAAAGAACTGCACAGTTTATGTTAGTTGTGAGCATAAATCAGTGGTTCCCAACCTTTTTTTCATTGAGCCCCCCCTTCACATATCTAAGAAGAGCTTCAGTCTGGCCAACCTTCATCAGGTATGATGGCAGCATCAAAAAGATTAATATATTGGATTGGATTAATGATCAACTGAAGCTAGTTAGTTGATCATCATCCAGTAAAAAACTGTTTATGATGTCACATTAAATCACAATGAAAACTAGGGCTGGGCAATTAGTCGAAAATCAGATTAAATCACACTATGGCCGGCTGCAATATTCAAATTGCTGAGGCAATATCTCTTTAACCTGAAATGTAGCAAATTATCAGTTTCATGCAGTTTTTCCAGCGGAGACTTTATGCTCTACTACTAATGCAAACATTCAAGTATCTTTTTTTTTAGAATAGTTAACAAAAATCGTACTTTTCCTTTTCTTGTATGTTTTTCTTAACTGAAACCAGTATGACTTAAAAATGAGATCATCCTCATTAAAGCAACTGATGTCAAATTTGCAATATGTAATTGCAGCAAGATATTTTTTCCAAAATGTTAATATCTTGTTTTATTTATCAAATATTGTACTGGCTATAATATAGAGTGATTTATTGTTTGTGTTTGCTGAATAATGCCAAAAATAATAAACCTAAAACTAATCACACATTAAATCACAATATTAGATTATTTTTGCAAATCTTTAAGCCCTACTGAAAACTCATGCAAGTTTATACTTCACACATTTAAATGAGTTTCATTATCAATATGACTGGTGTCCAGTAGTGAACCCCACTCACTCCATGCTGAAAACCATAAACCATGAATATCGGAATAAATATCAGAAAGTCAAAATATAGCCTGTATAACATCATCAACTCATCTTACAACTACTGACCGACCATCCCAAAACAACATATTCAAAGTTTGAATTTTCATAAATGTGTGAATATTTATAAAGATATCTAAATGCCGCCCGTCAGATACATGTTCTTGTTAAACAGTAAATAAAAGTTTGATACAAATCAACTAAAAACTTAAATCAAGGCATTCTCAAAAAAGGGGAAAGTGAATTTATGTTTTTTTTTGGATGTGCAACTCCAACACTTTGGATGTGCCATGACTAGAAAGTGCTAGAATAAAGAGAGTTGTAGATCTTAACACTCCCAAGATTTCAAGCTTGAAAATCCCAGTATGACATGATATAAATATTGATCTCCCCACCCTGAGCGTGGCATCTCATAAACACGGCCACTGCTGAAATGATGTATCATCTTTGAAAATGATAGATACCTAATGACTGATTGTCACAATTAAAAATGAGGAATGCAGCCTAACTGAAACCTTTCCATTTTTACTTTCTCTGCAGCTCATTCAAAAGTTCCACATCGGCATGTCTCCTCTCACTACTGACATCAAGGCAAAAACTCATGGTCTGCTGTGCCCTTCAGCCCCCATCAACCTGCAGTTCATCGACAGGAAGAATGAGAACTCTCCATGAGGTCTACTGTAATGACTGATTTTAAAGAACTGATTCATCAGTAGGGTTATTAAATACACTGTTTTTAGAACATCCACCACTGTACAATTGTAGATATTGAGCTGAGGCTAATTTTTAAAGACACAGCAGGGTTTTTCACACCTCTTATACTAAAGTGAGAGAGGCATTTTATAGTCCTGGATAAAAAGCTTTTCTTTATGTTTATTATTTTTACTTAGTGAAACCACTGCAGTTTAAACTATTACACTGTTCATTCACTGTGTTCAAACTTTAATCCTTATACACAAACTGTATCCTTTTCATAGCACTGTGCATGCATGTATTTAGGCTAATAATGTGCACACGTGTTAATACATGATCGCAAAGTTTCCTCCTCTAAGTTCAGTAAGGGTTCACTCTGCAGATGTCAAATGGCAACAATGAATGTACTGAAAAGGTGCTGTTTTAAGAGGTACAGTATGTATATAATGAGCTTTATTTTTGATAGCACTGCAAACCAAAATATTATAACAGCTTCTTTTCTAGCAGCGCAACGGTTTTATTCAGACACAGAAAGAATGAAACATTTTTTGTTTTACTATTTTTTAAACGTATTTTTAAAATTAATAAAAGAAAAAAGTTCTAAGACTGCAAAAGACAACAGAATTGCCCCTTCTTTCATTAATTATACTAATGAGAAGGCTATAAAAATGAAATTGATCAAAAGTAGTAATAGTCAAATTATAGACTGACTAAACCTTTAACCAGGATATATTAGATAAATGAAATGTGCAGAGTATTTTTTGAGTGAGTGCTGTTGGCGTGAATGCAAGTGTTTTACCAGTTACATTGTTGGAGGGATAATGCATGTTCCAAAACATTTCTAAAGGGTCAGAGACTGGTTGTCAGACTGTGTCATAGAGAAGGATCCTGCTGGTTTGCTGGGAAGTGGAAACATTTCATGTCTTTGTATTTATCAGCTCTTGTTTTTTTCTGTACCTTTTTTGCTCTAGTTCAAGTGAAACTGGAAAATAAATAAAAGGATTTAATAATAACTTTAAAAAGTGTGTGCTGCCCTCTTAATTAATTCAAGTATTCTCTTTTATTCAGTAACTGAATAGGTATTCTGCAAATGCAAACAATGGAGGAATAAAAGGGACACTTGTGGAAGGCACTGTAGCTCAGTTGTGTCTGTGAGCAGAGCTGGACTTAGTGCCATCAAGTTAAACTTTCCTTGGAGTTTATTATGAATCAAGTGAGTCATTACTTGCATTTAAATTATTTACAAATAAATATATGGAAATTGCAACAAAAATCATGAGCAACCACTCTTTACATTCAATGCATTGTGGACTGCTCATTTTGTTTGTTAGATAAACAAAAACCAAAATTACTTACAGATAAGTAGATAGTCATTGAAGAATACACTAAAAAATTCAGGTATCTAGTCATTTACAACAGTGATTCCTAAAGTGAGAGGTCATAGGATACTGAGATGGGGGTCATGGGAGGTCTTCCATTAAGCAGAAAAAAAGTAAATTGTTTCAAATATAGTTTATCATATCCATTATTGAAAATTAGTTAATTTTGAACTAATATCATAGTCACTAGGTGATTAATGCTGAACTGAAAGTAATGTGTGAAAAACCTCAAAATGTAAGTTTGCACATACAGTAGTGTAGGGGTCTGCTGTTCTCAGAAACATAGTATATCCATTTAGTGCTACAATGAATTGCCCACTTTCTAGCTAATAGCTAAATAACATTGTGTTTTTCAAGCTGTTGTGTTCTCATCTGTTCTTTTTATGCAAAGGTTTGGAAAGGCCTTTTAACTAGTGTACAGCTGTGCAGAGTATAACATGCTTTATCACGTCTTGGGACAGTAGGGGTCCCCTGTCTTGAGGGTAGAAGTTAGTGAACCCCTGGCTTACAAGGCATATAAGCACATAAGTTGTATCTATTAGAACCCCTTCATTTTTCTTTTAAATCAGTAGAAAAACAGGTTTAAAAAGTGTAATGTAGGCAACAAAGAATACATTTTAACAAGAGCAACACTACAACTTTGATCTGGCAAAGCAAAGCTGTATGGAGGAAGTGCCAATATAGATTTGATAAGTAAAAGCAGTGTTTATAAATGTGTTGAAAGAAACAGCAGTTATAACTCAGCAATAATAATAGAATCACAAGTAGTTCATGATTGTAGCATTAGGAAACACTAACATTCAACAGGCCTATAGCTGGTTTATTTATTAATTCATAGAACCACTAATTTTAGCATTTTAACAACAGCTTTATTCATTCATATTGTATTCAAAATATTTGAATATGTTTTGCAAACACTTACCACTATTGTAATCCTGTGCACTCACTATTGCTTTTACTCAAACAGCTACAGTTCTTAATGTAAGTTATTTGAATCAAACTGAACTGAAAAAGGGGAATAAATATGCAAGACACTAGGCCTAGCCAGTTTGTAGTGAGGCTAGCCCTAAATATGGCGTGTATTACCCTGTATTAAAGAAATACATCAACAGATATAAGGCTTGCATGTTTATCATTTATCCTTTATTAGAGATTTTTTGCTTATGATTGCTTTGCTTTCCCACTAATCATCTTAAACCCAGAGGTGGAAAAGGTGCACGACTATTGTTAAGGTAAAAGTACAGTTACCCTGGTTAAAATGTACTTAAGTAGTGGTCTATTAACATACTCAAGTAAAAGTAAAAAGTATTCAAAGTTTACTTTCAGTAGCTTCTGAGAGGTGGACATTAAAACATGATCTTTCCTAATTGGTAAGAACAACCAGAGGACATGACTCTCCAACCAGACTGGTCAGGTAGAGTTACACCTTTATAATAAATTAAAATACTCAGTAAAATTGACTATATGAGTTAACTGAATTCATATAGGGCCAAATTTAACACTAGTAGTGGCTATGTTGGTCCACACTACATATTGATAAACTTTGCTTTAAAGTGTTTAATATTTTACAATAAGACAGAGCTTTACTCACTCTTGAAAATCTGTTGCAAGGTGGGTCACCTCTGGAAAGAACAAAGTGGAGAGTCAACCTCACTGCAAGGATATACATACTGATGTGTATGCACAAGACATGCTTTAGGAGCAACTAGTCAACTCTAACTCAGTGGCTAATTTCACTCAGAGTGCAAATGAATAACAACAAAAACAACAATTCAGCAAAAATATGAGCAAAAGAACCCCAGCAGGGATCAAAGTACAACAGGCAACATCTAGACACAGCTAAACACATGTGAAACACATCTAAATGCTCTGCCCAAGGGCATGATGGGGAACTCTGATAGAGCTTACATCAGTTGACTTACCAGTGTTAGTTCAGCTCTACAGAGCTGAACTAACACTGGTGGATAACATGGTCATATAACTCCAACACTGAAGACCATTTTATTCAGAAATGATCTTTTGGGGGTTAAAATCAACTCTGAAAAGTTTAAACCTGAGACATCAACACTCCAGTTTTTGCTGTGCACAGCAGCTGTTTTGAGATGTGATGTGAAATCATTTTCAATTCAGTTCACTTCAATTCAACTCAATTGGCTTTACTGGCATGGAAAGCATCATAAATTTACATTGCCAAAGCAATGTACAATAATAGTAATAACAGCAGAAAAGGGCATTATAATTGATATTAAAAAACTTGGTTTCGCTTTATTTTATGGTTAAAAATGTAGACATTCTGTTTTTATATGCAAGTCCATTTCTTGGTGGTGGTGTGTATTCTGCAAATGCATATTCCCTATCAAGGGACTTAAACATTCCAGTTTTCTGAGTTTTCTTTTTGTTGATTCTTGGTTAAGAGTTTAATGGTTTTCTTTAGTACTTTATTCTCTCGCTAGGTGCTGAAGTAGTCAACAGAAGTGGAAAAAATACTAAAATACAGTAAAAGTACAGTTGCTGTGGTTAAAACTTAAATAAGTACAAGTAAAAGTTCTGATTTCTAATTTAGTGAAAAAATACAAGTACACAAACAACTATTCAATTACAGGTGATCCAAGTAAATCTAATTGGTTTCTTTTCACCCCTGCTTAAACCTAACTTAATATTTGATACAGGATGTAGACCTCCACAGTCTGAAGATGCATTTACTCTGAAATCATCATCCTCTCTATTAATTTGTTAATTAAACTCTTACATCTTAAATTAATTCACAGCAGAATCTTTAGAGGAAACAAGAAAGACAGCTTAGTTGGACTGAACTTTGTGTGGGCGAAATCTTTTTTTGCTCATTATTATGTAACCTGCTTAGTCTCTTCCTAAACCCAGCAAACAAATATACATCTCGCGATATTTTGCCAACGAAGAGCCAATCGGAAGTAAATAGTCATCATGGCATGTTTGCTATTCAGGGGAGGATAAAGTAGCAAGTGTAGCGTGGGTGTAAGTGCAGTCTAAAGAATAACCAGAGTTTACAGTCTTCAGCGTTACCTGGTTGAATGCTGGATTTTAATACACCCCTCCCGTCTTTATTTCTTTACTGAAAACATCAGGAGAAGAGAGGAATCCCGCCGCACGTTTGGGGCCTGGACAGACGTTTGCTAGCGTACGTTAGCTAAAGCTGGCTAACGTGAACGCGCCTGTTCAGTTAACCTCGCGTTAGCATTACAGCCTTCACAACCACCGAGGAGGCTAGCGTCACTAGCTGACATCTGCTGTTATTTCAACAGATTTAGACTCCCCAGCTAGCTTTAACGCTGACCGTGGTGGAAGGAAAGTTCGGCTGGATCTAAAATGATCATTGAAAACCTCGATGCCTTGAAAACATGGCTGTCTGATACTCTCGAGCCCATGTAAGTAATGTTATCGAAGCTATTAGCACTTTAGCCTTAGCCTTTCTAGCTCATTCTGACTGAAACAAGCTAAGGGCAGTTTAAACACACTAACAAGACAACCTTTGTAAGATGTGACTATAATAACTTATTGTAAATGTGTTCCTCATACCTGTGTATGTTGGTTGTGCAAACCTTTGTTAAAGTTGCTGTTCATATTTCCAGCTGTGATGCAGACCCCGCTGCCCTGGCCAAGTATGTTGTTGCTTTGGTGAAGAAGGACAAGAGTGAAAAAGAACTTAAAGCCCTTTGTATAGACCAGTTGGATGTATTTCTTCAGAAAGGTTGGTTGATTAGTTTTTCTGTCATGAAACCTTGAAATTGAGAGTCATAATTCATTGTCATGTGAAATGACTCTCATAAGTCATTGTTATTTAGCTGTTTAAATACACTGTTATTTAGCTGTTTAAACACACTGTTATGTTTTTCAGAGACCCAGCCATTTGTGGATAAGCTGTTTGAAGCAGTTAACAACAAAAGCTACCTCCCGCAGACAGAGCAGCAAATCCCTGTGGTCAAAGTTGAGAAAGAGGAACCGAAAAAAGATGAGGTACTGTTCTGGGGATGTCAAGAACATCTGCTAGGGCATCTGCTTTCAGCCTTTTTTAGACCAAAGAGTCAATTTGAAACCAGCAACTGCTTACAAGGGGCTGACCTATGATGTTCTAAACTCCTACCAGTTCAAACTGCTATAAAATTAGACAGCTGTGTGTTAAAGCATGTTGTGCAGCTGATGGAGGAGATGGGAGTGTTTACAGGCTAAACTTGGGGAATAAAGAGAGATGTAATCAATCCCAAAATTCAAAGCATGACCTCATCTATCCAAGTAAGTGTTAATAGCCTGAAACCAAGATTTCTATTTCTCTTTTCATATTTATGTGCTTGCAACATCCTGAAACCAGCAGTCTGACAAGCTGAATCACAGGTGATCGAAACAGACGATGATTCAAGCTGCAACCGCTCAGTTCAGACTGCTTCAAGTGTTGCCAGTGGTGCTCTAAAACAGTCCTTGGTCTGAACTGTGGCTTTAAAAATGTAGTGTTACACGAAAGTAGCAGAGTACAGTACTAATTATTTTAAGTGGTCATAGACCCAGTGCCAATCTTGAATGAATTTTATTCTTTTTCAGGCTCCTCGGGAAGAAGAAAGAGAAAAAAAGTTTTCTCGGAGACTGAACCACAGCCCTCCACTGCAAAGCTCTCGCTACAGCAGAGATAGCAGGTGTGCACTGCAGCAACTTGATCTCCCTTCCTCCTCTACTTGTAATTTCCTTCACCAAAAATAATGTTGCATTTTCACCAATTTTCAGAAGAGGTGAGGATCGCAAGAGAGACGATCGCTCCAGGAAGAGGGATTATGACCGCATCCCACCAAGGAGGGACTCGTACCGTGACCGCTACAATCGTAGAAGAGGACGCAGCCGGAGTTACAGTCGCAGCCGAAGCCGCAGCCGGAGTTGGAGCAAGGATCGCATCCGAGACCGTGACAGAGAGAGGGATCGAGACAGGGAGAGAGACAGGGATCGTGATCGCAGCAGGAGCAGGTCACACAGCAGAACTCGGTCTAGAAGCAGGAGCAGAGGTAAGAACAGCTGTTTAAAACAAGATCACCCTCACATTTTCTTTTTTTCCTAAGCTTGATCATTGTTCTGTTGATGGAGAAACAAAATAATACCTAACCTGGATTTTGAACATTGCTTCTCTGTCTTTTGCATTGTATTAAGACCACTTTGTTTGAACTATAACCCTGGTGTTGCAATCTTTCAGTTTGTTCAATAAGATTAGAGCTGACGAAGCACTCTCTTCAAGTCAAATTATATGACAGTTTCCAGTTTTTGTTTTTCCCAACTTTTTTGTATGCATTACAATATAAAAAAATATTGTGTTATTTAATTTTTTGCCTAAATGATATATAGCAGTCCCTTGTAACAGTCTTGCAAGCAGCTCAGATAGCTGACAACATGTTGAGAATGTAAGCAGCCAATCATTTGATACTAAGAATTGGGATGAAAAAGCCTAACAACAAATTGAAATTTTTGTGGGGTACTAATGGGTCTAATTTTTCACCTAATCATTTGTGAATATGCCACCTGTTTTCTAAAAAGGAATTTATTTTGTCTTTTTACAGAACGAGATTCGGGGAAATTGAAGTATGATCATGATCGATTGGACAGGCCAGAGAGCGGTGAAAGCTACACCCCTGCAGTCCTGGCCTCAACTGCTACCACTTCCCACTTCCCTGTGCCAACATTAAGCAGCACCATCACAGTCATTGCCCCCACACATCATCACAGTAACAACACTACTGAGAGCTGGTCAGACTTCCATCCTGATCACCCTGTGGACCGTGGTCCTTTCAGCAGAGGGCCACCACCCCAACTGAGGAAGCGCTGTCGTGACTATGATGGTAAAAAAGGCAATTAAATCTTTCACTAAGGGCCTTTAATTTAGTTCTTATATTGCTGTAGGTCTGATTTTTCAATTTGTCTCGTCCTTTTCCAGAAAAGGGCTTCTGTATGAGAGGGGACATGTGTCCTTTCGACCACGGTAGTGACCCAGTTGTAGTAGAGGATGTCAACTTGCCCAGTATGCTGCCCTTCCAGCCTCCACCCATCCCTGGTGTTGATGCACCTCCACCCCCGGGCCTCCCACCACCTCCTCCTCTCATGAACCCCCCACCTGTAAATCTGCGGCCTCCTGTGCCTCCACCAGGTGCCCTACCACCCAGTCTTCCTCCTGTTGCAGGTAAGAATCTAGCCATTTCTGGGGAGTTAGTTTCTAACATAACCATGATAGGATTAACAAAACTTAGGGTAAATGCACTTTGAAAAATATGAGACATAAAGTATTTTGATGTCAGGCTTTTAAAACTACTCTATTGAGCATGTAGAAGAAATCCAAAAACATTAAGAAAAAAATAATTAAACTAGAAAATTATCACTGATAATAATTCAGAAATAATTCATTTCTATTGCTTTTGAGATATGAACAAAGAATTAGGACAAAGGGAGATTGACAAGAACTTGGGAGGGATTTTCATGATGTTCCCTGACTTTTCTTCTGCAGCAGAGCTTGGCACTTTGTTTGCAAAATGGGAGACAGTGGTGCAGTAATAATATCCCTGTCTGTGGTTTTATATAGTGCTCTGTCAACACTAAAGCCTGCCTCACACATAAAGATTTTTAAAATATTAACCTTTTTTTTCAGTATGAGAAACCCCACTTATGGTGACAAACAATCCATGATTTTCCAGCGTTGTTAGTATAATGTGTGGTTTAGAATAAGAGGATCAACTCAGCACACCACATACTAACAGATTCTGTTCACTTACTACCAGAGTCTCAGCTTGGTCTCGTCTCGCAAAATGCCACATCTCACCCAGTCAAATGGGACTTTATAACCAGCTCCCTCCCTTGTCAGTTTGTCTGTGGTCTGTTTTATAGTACACTTTGTTAAATACTAATTTTGTTTCTACAAATCAATAAATTGCTCGGCCATTTCTGATGTCTTTCTAAACATTGTTTTCCATTTAATGGCCCTGCTGTTTACTATTGTTGCCATGGCTGTGTTTTTGTTTTACTTTCTCCATCAGTCAGCCTGCTTCCCGATTGGCTATCCCTCCATAGTGCTCAGTGCTCACCACACACAACTGGAGTTTTAGTCGTAAATATTGAACGTGTTATATTGAATATTTATGATCTCAGGTCAGAGCGCCTCTGATCAGGTTGGACAAGGAAAATTTCACTTGTAACCGAGAACGGGATAATCTGGCAAGATAATCTGAAGAACCACCCCATTATCAGGCCTTTGCTGACTTTGGTCAGAAGGGAGGATTCAACCCAATAATCTGCTAAGCTTTAAAATAGAAGTGCTAGATTTGATAGCTATAAGGAGAGGAAACTGAAATTTGCAGACCAGTACTTAAGAAATTATTTAAATAACTTTGAAAAAAAAACATTTTTTTTATTATGTTTTGAATCTTGTGAATTACTTATTTTTTGACTTTTAAGTGTTGTGCCTGAGCTTCCTTTTGAATTTTGTTTTTCTGTGATTTAAACAGGTCTCCCTCCTTCACTTCCTCCTCTGCAACCATCAGGCATGGATGCTCCTCCAAACTCTATCACCAGCTCTGTTCCCACCATCGTCACCTCTGGGATCCGCTCCACACTCCCCCAGGCTGCAGTACCTCTCTTCACCACCAGTAATGACTGTTTGCCTTTTTGAAGTCACACATTCATATTTTTATTGTTTTTTAATATGCCTCATTGCCTCACAAGTTGACCTGTCCTCTTTCCTCTTACCAGACAATTATGAGTCAGATGTGTACAACCCTGAGGCTCCCAGCATCACTAACACCTCCAGGCCAGTCTACCGCCACAGGGTTAATGCCCAGAGACCCAACCTGATCGGCCTCACAATGGGGGATGTGGACCAGCCACAGAGAGGTATAATTCACATGAACCTTTGAATAGACTTTAGTCTTTAAACAATCATGTAATTTCCCTCTAAAAGAACGCTTACTTTGAACTTGGTCAAAGTAACCCCCACTAACAGTGGAAAAGTTTGGTTTTGAACTCTTATAAATTACAGGCTATTTTTTAGTTTAATTCAGTCTAGTTTACTGTATAGTTAACTTTCAGAATTGACCAGTCTGTGTTTTTCCTTCACCAGAAAAAATTCCCAACAACAGTATGAGGATTGTTATGGAATCAGACTCAAGAAAGAGACCACATGTGCCCCATGATGGGGGCCTCTCCTCCAAGAAACCTTGGTTTGACAAGTAAGACATGTCATAACTGCCTTCTGGATTCATTGTGTTTATTATCACCCTAACTGAAATGCTCAATGGTTTCCTCTTTTTGCTTAGGCCAAACTTTAACAAACCAAACCACCACGGCTACCACAAAAGAGTCCCGTTCTCTGCAAACACCAAGCTGCTGGTTCGGCAGATTCCCTCAGAGCTAAACAACATCAGCAAGCTCAATGAGCATTTTGGAAAATTTGGTACTATTGTCAACCTGCAGGTCAGTCCCGGAGTGGTGCTACAGACATGAAAGCTTTAGATTAAAGAGTCATCAAATTTTGTATATACTGTGAATAATTCGATGATGCTTTACAATGGAAAGCAGATAATTTAACAGTATGTATGAGTAAGTCTGTAGTGGAGGTTAAGTTTTTTTAGCAGCTTCTATATTGAAGGTTAAGATTCAATCTTGGTAATTGACTTTGACTGGGGAACTTATATGATAGGAATTTTGATTGGCCATTATGATAGGCCATAAACGCCTTCTGATAAACTGGTAATGTTGACATGTTTAAATCGTTTTATAATGGTTATTTTTGTTGTTGTGAAGCAGTTAAAAAAGGTTCAAACAAGTCAGAAAAACCTTGCGACTGATCTTTCTTGTGCTGTTTTCTCATAGATAGACAAGGGAGTAATTAGCTAATTTCACTGTGTTCATTGTTGTTGTTACAGTATGGAAAGTCCCAGTATACAGTGCAAGATTTACGTTTGAATACTGCTTTTTGTTTAACTTTTTCTCAGGACCTTTTGATGTTCTTCTTACAGGTGGCCTACAGGAATGATCCAGAGGGAGCTCTGATCCAGTTTGCCTCTTCAGACGAGGCAAAGCGCGCTATGCAAAGCACAGAGGCTGTTCTCAACAACCGCTTCATCCGAGTGCACTGGTTTCGTGATGATGGCACTGATGGCCAGTCTCCATCACAGCAGCAGACTCAGCCACAGCCAGCTATGGTAAATAGATATTTATTTTTGACCTATGACCTATAAGTTTCTGTTGATTTCCTGTTTTTTTTTTTCTGAAACCTGAGGCTCCAAAAGTTAAAAGTTTTTGTGATAGACTTGTACATCTGGAGACATTGGATAGTTTGCTTTTGTAATTATGTGGCTGCATTTCCATAAATAACCTTACTTGTACTTATTTGTAGGACAAAAGAGAAAAAGTTAAATGGAACGCTGCATAATAATGTGTACTAACTTCACTTGAGACACATTAATGTAGTTTATATAAATGATTTGCCATGAAAAAAAACAGATTACTATGTTTTGGGTAAATTTGAAAGATAGTTTTACATTTTGACTGTCATTTTGTACAGTGCATTCTGGGTATTGACGCCATCTGAAAGAGGAATTTATTCCTTATTGTTATCTTCACTAGAACAGCACTCAAAAGTTTAATGTAATGAATGAAATGTTCATTTGGTAACAGTATGACTTTTTAAGTGTGGATGAAGTGGCAACAAAGAATGGATGAAATAAACTGGCACTCAAATGGGAGTTAGCTACTTTGGCTCACATCATAGAGCTGTTTTGGGCTTAGACCCACAAGGTTCATTTGGCTGATGGTACATCACCCTTTCAGTTTAAGTCATGTTTATGACAAAACAAGGATTTGGTTATATGCCTAGCCTCTTAGCTCAGTACAAAACAGTCTTCCTTTATCTGGATAGACAGTGCTAGACGCCAGGAGGTCTGCAGTAATTTGTAATATTGACTGCCTCCATGCCAGGTAAATCGGTTGAACTGGAAAAAGTTAGCTTTTTGTAAAGTGTAGGGATCGTACTTGGTGTATGTAGAAATCATCTGATGATAACTGCAGTACACAGACCCATTTAGAGTTTTAAAGTTCTAACTTTCCTCCGTTCCAAGTCTTTCCTCTTGGTTGTCCCCCACGTCCTGCCCCCACATGGATATTCGCATGTCATCAGAATCACATGACTGCAAAGAACCTATTGTTACAAAGTTTTGTACAGCCAGATGGTAAACACAGACATAAATGATAAGAAATGTCAGGAAGCTGTTGGTGTCACCAGTACGATTTCACTCCGCATGTCAAGCCATATTCATACTTGAACAAAACTCCTGAAATTTTCCTGAATCCCTTCTTGAATGAATGTAGACAGCAGCCCTGACTTTACCCAACATTTCCCTGTAACACCCCAGTGTTTTTCACTCCCCGACTCTTCTTTTTACTGACAGGCTAACCGCAGGAAAACTTCCTACTTTGAGGTACAAGTGTGAACAGTAAAGTCAGAAAAATTTCAGGGTTACATGTGTGAAAAGGGCTTTATGGTTATTTTGAGCAGAAGCTAACACGTTTGTCAGTCTAAATAAAGAATAACTGAAGATGTTATAGCTGCAGCTAAATGTTTATCATGCCAGGAAACACTTCAGAACCATTTTTTTAAAACAATGGCTGTGTTTAAATGCTTTTTTACATAAGTCCTGACATAAGTGTTCAACATCTCTTGTGCTGTTCAGCAGCCCTCAGCCACGTCTCTGAAGCAGTCTGTTAAAGACCGCCTTGGACCGCTGCTCACTGCCAACTCTGAGCCCTCCCAGGATTCCAGTGTAGCCTCTCAGGTGTGTGTGGGTTTCTTTTGGCGTATACTTGTAAAAAATCTGAAGAAGTTCTGTATAAACATGATGTATTTTTTCATGAATGGTGCAGAGTCCTTCCAAAGTATCAGTTAAGGACCGCTTGGGTCTCCCATCTGTCAAAACAGCTGCTCCTGTTGAAAAAGTAAGTGCCTATTTGCCTTTCTGCATTACAAAATGCCCCATTAAAATTAATGTACTTCTTGAACAGACTTTTAAATGTTTTATCTTATCAACACTAAATATTATTTCCAGGTGTTTTCGACATCCATGGGCCTCTCAAAGACGGTGTACAATCCCGCTGCCCTGAAAGCTGTGCAGAAAAGCTCAGAGGAGGCTCTGAAGAAGAAACAGGTAAAAGAAGAACAAGAGGAAATTAGGAGACATTGATCAGAATTAGAGCCTAAATAGGATAGTGGTTAGTGGATAGAAGTGGTTTAAAAACTTATTTTTAAAACAGAGGACAACAGCTAATCAATTTCCATAATTAATTTCACAGGAAGCTCTAAGACTACAACAGGATGTGAGGAAGAAGAAACAGGAAATACTGGAGAAGCACATTGAAACACAGAAGGTAAGATCATTAGGAGTTTAAGTACAATATTAAAGTTTGTCTCTGAGCAGTCTAGGTTAATATTTTTCCATCTCTTCGCAAAACGTAACATTTTACATGCTATATATGTAAGATGTCTGACTAAGGAAGCATAAAAGAAGAAATTAAAGTTTTGGCATAAAGTTGATCTTATTTGGAAAGCTTAATAGTATCCAGACTGCCTTGTGTTTGTTGATTTATGTCTGGATTTACAGAGTTCCCCTCTTAAAGTAGTTTAAGCTTTGGTTCTTTTATTTTTCTGCTTTTCTTCTTTAGCTCCTTATATCCAAAATTGAGAAGAACAAAACGACGAAGGCAGAGGACAAAGCCAAGATCATGGAAACGCTGGGCACGTTGACCAAAAGCATCACCAAACTGCAAGAGGAGATAAAGGGAATCTCAAGCAGTAGCAACCTGATGCGCACAGCCAAGACAAAGGCCCAGGTACAGTGCTTCTTCAAATCTTGTCACCCCCATGAAACAGGTCTACTCTTAAATATAGATTTTTTACATCGATATAGTATGTGATTTGTTTCAATCTTAACTGATGGGGTTTTGTTGTAGTCTAGCTTTCAAAGCTAAAAGCTTTTATCTCACTAAAGCATTGTGAATATTCTCTCACTCATAGTTGATTTATATTCTAGCAAAGGTCAGCATTTTCTTCAGAGCTCTAAGTAATCAAAAGCAACTTGGTTTCTGTTTTGCAGTATATCTAGTGTTGTTTATAAAGTGCTCACACCCTTCAATGATGTACATTTTCTGATATGAGTTATCCATGTCTGCAGGCCCAGAAGGAATTGCTTGATGCAGAGCTGGATCTCTTACAGAAGACTCAGGCTGGAGAGGATACTGCTTTGTTGAAGATCAAATACACCCAACTGCAAATTGAGGTACTGACTTTGTTGTAAGCAGAAGTCTGTCCCTCACGCTTGAAATTGAACGTGCAAAAAAGTTCCTTAAAAAATTGCATCAATCAAATATTTCTGCTCTGTTTGACCCTTTTTCATACCTGCCTCTTTTTCCTTTCCAGGCAGCTAAAAGAGGGCTGCTTTCACCAGGACGAGGCAGGGGCGCCCCCACTCGAGGCCGTGGTGCCCTTAGGGCCAGAGGAAGAGGCTCCAGAGGACGGGGAAGAGGTGTACCTCTGCATGCAGTTGTGGACCATCGACCACGGGCCCTGGAGATCTCTGGTTTCACAGATGCAGACTGTGTCAACCTGCTGCCACACTTTGCTGTAAGTTCGCCTAAACACACCCCACTGCTACAGGGGGATTTAAAGTCCTGAATAAAGTTAAAGTGAAGTTTAATGTAAACTGTGAATGGAAGATTGAGGATTTGAGTTACTGGAGTTTTCAAGGTGCGGATTTTCTCATTGCTTGTAAATCAGGGCATGGCAATACTTATCACTGTTTTCACTTATTTAGATTAAGGCAGTTTGTTGTGTATTGGTCACACAGAAACAAAAACAGTGCAAAATCAGTGAAGCCATAAGGCAAGATATGCCTGCATCGCTATGCATCTTTGCTGTGTTGTTGTTGGAACCCATAGTTATAACATGAATTAAGATTTTAATAGAAACGATACCATTTAAACTAGATTTTATTCATTAAATATCCATCATACTCATCAGACATGGTATTGCTGTGTGCATAACTTAATCATTATTTATGTAGTGCAGCAGAAAGGAAACCAACAGTGTCATCTGGTGGTCACAGCTGGACTGTACAACTGACCACCAGAGTTAAAGCACACAGTTTAAAAGCTCTTGGTCAACCAATTAAAAGTTTGGAGAATCTGCTAGATCAGCAATGGGCAATTGTGGTTGCAACAGAGGCCGCAAAAATATTATTCTCTTTGCTAAAGGGCCTCTGTTACATACTGTAGAAACCTCAATGAGCCATTTAGGATCACTGATAGTTTAATAAAAAGAGCACATACACAGCGTTCATCAGTGGTTATATATAATAATATTTATTTTGAACTCAAATGCAAATAGTTATGCAGAATTTGATGGGCTGAAAACTTACATTTAAGCAACTGTTCTGATACAATGAATGGAGAATTTAGCAGTCATTAAAGTATACTTCACTTAAATCTGTTTTTTCTCCAAATGAGTCTTGTAATTCATCACTATAGAGTTTCATAAAAACATTAACAGCCAGTAACATCTAATACAAACAAAATATCTACCAGTAATTAAAGTTGATTGATAAAAAAGATTTCTATTTTCCATGTTCTCTTGAATTCAGGTTTTGTGCATGTCATGGTGGTGTAACTCTATCTGGCAGTTTTTGTCATGTTTTCTTCATGTTAACAAATGATTAAAGTTGAATTGTGGGCTACAGTGAGAGAGATGGGAAGCTGCTTTTGGCCCCTTGGCTGCAGTTGCCCAACTTTATGCTATATTTTCCTGCAATAGCAACCTGTACACCAGGGGTCATCAACTACATTTGTACAAGGGCCAGTGTTTTCCTATACAGGCACTTTGGGGGCCAAACTTTAAACTAAACCAGATAATTTTAAAAAATGGTCCAATTAACATATTTTTATTCAAATATTTTGTTTTCTTTTAAATATATGTAATTTTCAGGCTCTAACAGTGAGCTCAGTCCCTATATCGCAGCTGTCAAGGGGGCAATTGAGATGTTTTAGCTAAACATTTCTGTGACTGTCATGTTGTCTGTCACTGGGTTTGACGCTAACATGCTATGTAGGTATAAGTGTTGAAACCCGAGCAGGAAAATTGCACTCCCCAAACCCCTGAATTCGTAAGTTGCTCCAGAAAATGACAATTTGCTCAAGAACTGACTGATGTGGCCCCAGGGATGCCAGTTGATTATTGCTGCTGTACACTGATTCAATTTAAAACTGAGTTAAACTGCACCATCAAGGTATCCCCCTCTAAATCAACAGGGGTCATCAGCTACATTTATACAAGGGCCAGTTGTGGGAGCCAGACTTTCAAATTAACTAAAATAAAAAACCGTGTTGGTCTAATTAATGTTAATGTTTTAATATCTTTATGTCCTTCTAAAATGTGTGTGAATTTTGTGTATTGATCAAGTCTTTTGTGTTCCCAATACTGAAGCAATTCGGGGAGATTGAAGATTGTCAGATAGATGACAACAGCCTGTCTGCTGTTATCACATACAGGACAAGAGCTGAAGCTGAACAGGTGAGTCAACAACCAGCCACGCTACACAGTGATCTATGCCTGAGTTACTTTTAACCCCTTAGGTTTCAGGGAATTCTAAGGGGTTAAACAGTAAAGATATTTGGACAATACACTGAACTTCAGCTGCTGTGTACTTGACTAAATCAATCATTTTAATCCCTATTTATTAACAATGTGCTCTCTCTTCTGCTCTTTATGCTTTGTTTTCCTGTAGGCGGCTCTTCACGGAGTAAGGTTTAACAACCAGACTCTACGCTTGGCCTGGCATAAGGCTGTCAATACTCTCAGTGTTGTGGATGTTGACGATGCAGAGCCAGATGAAGATGAGGTTTGTAGACTTAACGCTCACATTCGACACCTACCCTAAAAGAGACTGGTCTGACAAGATTATCCTTGATTTCTTCTGAAATATTAATAAATGAATTTAGAGACTTTGATCTTCTCTGTTCAGATATTCTGTAAAAGTTTATTAAATCCCTACTTATTACAATAAGAGAACACAAGAGGGAGCTATTACACATCACAGCAAGGATTGTCTATGTGGCCCTTGCATGGCCACTGGTGCTTTTATTAGGCCTGTGTCCATCTATCCTCATACTGAGAATTTAGTCTTTTGTGACCTTTAAAGTGCAAGGTGCAAGTTTAGTGTTGGTGAAGCTCAAAATAAAAGATCTCTCTACTTTAAATCATCTTTTAACCATTGATGGAAAGCACTCTTCTCAGTGGTGTTTGTTTCTTTCTCCTGTTAGTACCCTGAAGAGTCACTGAGTGACGACGCATTACTGCAGGATGACGATGAGGAAGAAGACGACAATGAGCCTCGCTCCTGGCGCAGATGAAGACCGGTCAAATGCTCATCTCTGAAGTGGAATATATTCAACAATCCAGCAACTTTCTAAGATTTCAATGCCTGTTTATTAATAAACAAGGCACATTTCACTATGGCTAGACTTTTTTTTCCCTACAAATGTGTTATTGGCAGAACAACTATGTGCAAGTTTGATTCATTTTAACAGTTTAACTGGTGAATTTTTTTAATGCTCTTAATGTAGTAATAGTCAGTTTTTTCTTTTTTGACTATTTTTGTTATTTTGGTTCATAAAGCATAAATAGTTTGACAGCGTATCTCTTGCAGACACCATTGTTGACCCTTCAGTTGAAGAAACCAGAAGCCTGTGTTGTAATTTAACTGAATGACAGACTGTAGCTTTTTGCAGAATAGTATTAGGTTGACTGGTTTAAATGCTTATGTGTAAATATTTTATGTCTGGGTTTAAATGATTTGTATGAAAGCTTGGCTTCACAGTTCTTGGCTTTATTCTGGATTGTAAAAAAAAAAAAATAAAGAATTGAAATGGTCTAAAAAAAAAAATCCTGCCAAAAACAAAAAAAGAAAAAACAAAAAGGAAAAAAAAACTAACCAAAAAAGAAGTGATGTGGCAGTGAAAAAAAGAAAACATCTTTAAAGAGCTGAAAAAGACCATTTCAAAAAAACAAAAAACTTCATTTTCACTAAAGAGCAAAATTCCTACAATATTCCTATTTTTTTTTTTTTTTTGTGGACCGGTAAGGTAGCCTGTACTGTTCTGTTTCAATTTCAAGGTAAGTTTGTGATTTCTAAGCATTTCCATGCATAGCAGCATCTTCTCTTATTAACTACTACACCCATACCCTTTACATATTTATAAACATCCAAACAGGGTGACTGATAACATTTTTTCTTATTGTTACAGGAGTCGTCTGTCTGCAACGCTGTGTCCAACTCTACCTCCTCTATGAAATTTCCACATTATCCATGTTGACCTATGTATACTTGTAAATACTATAAAACTATTTAATTGTACAGAATCAAGTGCTTTTACATTAAAAAAAATATATTTTTATGATCATTCTGCTTATTGCGTGTGATAATTGCTTGCTGCTGGTTCATGAGCCATCTATGGGTAAAATAATACAAGATATAACAGCAAATGTAATCAGACTTGGATGGAGTTTGTTTCTCATAGGAACTTTGCTCACATTAAATGGTAGGCACGGTCACTTTGGATAAAATGCATTCATATCGATCCCTGTACGGTGTGTGAAATAATGTACTAAAGCCAGTGGACAGATCAGCATAGAAGTCATGACATGGTCAATAAAAAGGATGTGGACTCCAGGAAGAAAAACTGCAGCAATGCTGCAACAAATGGGCACCATAATAAACTAAAGTGATGGCTGCATAGTGGTGAGGTGGTTAGTGCTGTCATCTCACAGCCAGGGGGTTCCTGGTTTGAATCTTGGTTGGACAGGGCCTTTCTGTGTGAGTTTGCATGCTCTCCCTGTGCATGTGTGGGTTCCCTGGGGGTACTCCAGCTTCCTCCCAAATCCTGGGTGCTGTTAACTCTAATACACCTTGGTAATACTTCTAGGTGCCGAAATGTAAACTCATAAAGATGGTTAGTATGCTAGAACCTCACTGACATGAGCAAGAAACAAGTAGATTTATAGTTCGTTTGGCTTACTTTTTCAGATTCTCTTAAGATTTTGTGTTTACAACCATTGTAAAGACACAACTAGAGTATATTCACATTTGCACAACATTCATCTCTCCAAAAGACTTTTAATCCTGCAAGCCGTCTTTGGAAAAAGTGACATTTTTGTATAAAACTTACAATGCCTTTACATTATTTGAGTCGTACCAATCCAGGGCAGTTTGAGTGAGCATTCTCAATGCAAAGACCCTGAAATAGAAGCAGCAAAATGGAGTCCTGCCATCATTTATATTTGCACAAAGACTTTCAAAACGTTTAGAAGGTCAGTACTTTCCAGTACCACAAGATAATTCCTGTTTTCAGTGAGCAATAGTATTAAAGTACCATAGCTTTTTAAAATCTACATCTGATTTGGAACTGAAAAAATGCAAGAAAAGCAAAATTATGTACAGTTTAGACTGTGCTGGAGTCCGCCTGCAACTTGTGATAATTGACAAGAAATTGTCCAACATGAGGTGCTCAATGCTTCTTTATTTTTCTATCACAGTATCAATACAGCTATCAGTGTCATTTTATTAGACTCTGGTTCCAGAGTAACTGTACTTTTACTTGAGTGAAATACTTGTCCTTTTTCCCCACCTCTTTACTACACAGTAGCACATAATGAAAAAATAATTCCACATCACATCCCAAAACAGCCGTTATACACAGCAAGAACTTGAGCATTGAAATCTTAGGGGTAAATATTTCAGAGTTGATTTTAACTCCTTTCTGAGTGAAATGGTCTTCAGTGTTGCATTTATTTGACAGTAATGGTCCACCAATGTTAGTTCAAGGGATTTAGTGATTCCTGCTGGGGTTCTTTGGGTCATGTTTCCAGTGGATTCTTATAGTTTTTTTGTGAGACACATTTGCACCATTAATGAAGTTATCCACTGAGTTTGAGTTCCCACCTGGGACTTTAGGTGCTCCTAAAAGATATATAGTGTGTTTTCTTCATCAGTGTGCATTGCCTTGCTATGACGTTGCTGTGTTCTTGCCAAAGGAGACCCACCTTGCCACAAATTTTAAAGAGCCACTGCAGTTGTCATATTATAAAATATCAAACACTTTCAAAAGTGCTAAACTTGAGTAGACTTTTAAACTAGTGCTTTTACTTTTATTTAGGTAAATTTTAACCAGAGTAGCTGTTACTTGATTCAGACATTATGAAAGAACATTTCAATTAATAACATTAGTAGCAGTATAGTGAAGGGCGTACCCAGGTAGGGTACACCCACTTGTTTTTTAGTCTCCATAGAGTATACCCACTAACTGCCCTCTGATACCAATCATTCTGCAGTTTGCTGCTTTTTTTGTCCCTTGGATGGGGAGGGCACTACCTGCCTTACTCTGCCTCGAACTGATAAGTACTTATTGCTTTTGTTGTTGCATTGGGAAAGAATATATGGCGAGCAAATCAGGGTAAGAGAACAGTTGGTCATACTTTGCAGTTCTCTTGGATATCCAGCAATACGAACTGAGATGGTGGCACTACTTCCTGTCAGCTTCCCTCATCATAATTGTATAACAACCCTTTATACTTGAGGTCAAGCAGCAGAAGTTGAGTTTCTTTGGCAAATGCAAATGGGATACTTTTAGGTGTGCTAAGAGAAGTCCTAAATGACTTTTGCAGGAAGGGTTGAGGCATAAATTAAGAGTATACCCACTACACCTCTGACCATTAGTGACATGCAACAACCATAATTTCTACCAAATTAAAAAAAAAAAAAACATACTGCAGCTTTAAATGGAGCTCAGCAGGAGATCAAGCAGGATATCTCTTTATATCTCTCCATTCATTTTTCTGCTCTGGTGATCAGCTGATTATGAGCTACACTCTCCTAAATACAAAGCTAACCAGATTCTGCCATAACCTTGTTTGACCAATCATCATGTACCCACCATATTTCAACCTGTCAACTCCTTCACAGTCAGCCTGTTGTTTTAGTGTGGAGGCTGCAACCCCCTCCACCCCAGCTACCTCCATTCAGTTCATCACCATATAGTCCAGATCATTACAGATCTTCTGCTCATCTCATCCTGCATACCTCAGTCTCCTCCTCCAAGCCAAAATCACCAGTGTCCTGGTCCAGCTTCTCAGAAGTCTACTCCTCATCTGATTCTGCATCCCTCATTAACATCACAACCAGTGTTTGGACCCTATAGGGGGGTATCCTATTCCTGCCATCGGCCTCACTTCCCAGTTCATGAAGTCATCATGATGGAGTCTAATCACCAAAGACATTGCACATTTCTCTTTTATCAAAATTTTTAAAATAAATAAATGTTCTCTTGTATTAAGTCTCTCCCTGTTGAACTAGTATAATGTTGGAGTTTAAAGCTCTGGTGGAGTGACAGGCCTTTTTTGCATTGATATTTTTTTAGCTATAACATGATGAGAAAGAATTCTGTGTAAAGCATATTCCTGCCTACCAAACAGGTTCAGACTTACTCTGCTTTGTTTAAACCTGAAGTGATTCAGAGTCATGTCGCTGTAGTTAAAGGGGGTTTTGCCTTCTGTAAGGGGTTGCTGTACACCTGCAGAGAGGTTCTCCATGGTGATGCTCCCACAATCCCTCAGCCCTGAATGAGAGAGGACAAATAACCCAATCAGTGCCCACCAGTTCCTTGTTCCTGGACCACCCCTGGTGCCTGTCAGACTCACAGAGATAATTGTGAGGAATCAGATTTGCTCTCGTAGAATATCTTCTGTTTATCATTTAAGCCGCCCCCACCCCACCCACCCAAACACCCCCTCTTCTCTCTCCTTCTCTCAGTATGGGAGTATTAAATGCCCCCTCCTGTCTTCTCATTTACCCACTGTAGAGCCACCAAAGTCACACAGGCATCATCTGTGATCAAACGATCGGCTGCAGTTTTACTGCTGTGATTGACACACATAACGACGTTTTCTGACTATTGTTTAGTGGCACTTTGTGGAACTGCTGCACAAATAAACATGTTATGGGAAATTTAGAGCCGCATGTTGTCTGATGTGACCTGCATGCATGGTTATGTGTGTGTGCCTCCCTTTGTGTCTCAGCAGGAGGAGAATGTGTATGTGCTCTGTGTGAGCTTAGAAAATATGGGCTAACAAGTTTACAGCAGCTGTGTCATCCATTATATAAATCTTTACTTTCTGATTTGTGTCAAAGAGACAAATGGCATGAAATTTTGGACTGAGCTGCAATCATATTGCTTTCATTTTCTGTCCTTTTTGTGTAGGCAGATTGAATTGAATTTTTTACTGTGTGGAAAAGGCTGCATTTAAAGTCTCACTTTAGTTTGCTTTGAGATTTGATGTCTGTCAGTGAGACTGATTGTTAGTTTCTTTTGGAAGCCCTCTGGGGCTGAAGAAGTCGGTCATATGATGCACAACAACCAGCAAAATGCATAACATTAGCCTACACACTTCTAATATATTCATTCAAGTTCATTTGAATATTATCCGCGCATTTGCACAACACAAAAACACTGCTGCATGCCAATTAATGCCAAGTACCACTTAACCAATTTTGTAGAATAATACGAACAAAATTCAGCCTAATGGCAGGATAATGTGCATTACCAGTGTTTTGGTCTTTTATTTTAGGTCAGATATACATTTACAGCAGACATATTGGAGAGGTGTTTCTGATCTCAAATCAACAGTGACCCCTCCCTTCACGCAGCTCGCTGCTTTGCCCCCTTCACTACAATACCAGTTCTCTGTAAAGCCATTAATATTTCATGTGATCATCGGCCTCCATAAGCAAATTTCAGTCCCTAGCAAGTAGAGCCAAACCATGATTAATTTAGTATTTATACCCCGACAACCCTTTAAACAACACAAACCCCCCTGGCCACAAAGCAAGGCACAGTTTGATACAAAAGCAGCAGCTCTTAAATCATAATCACAAAGTCATTCAGCATCATTTGAATTTGGGGATGGGTTTTGCTCAGTGGCTGAAGGTTTTGGTGTGGGGTTAGTGTGAAGAGATGGCAGCCTCAGTTATAAAGCTTAGAAAAATGTGTGTCTCTCTATAAAGTTTGCCATGAAATACGATGTTGAATGTTAAGAAGTCTTTTCACCTTGTCAGGTCCCATTTAACCTTGCGTGTAGGGAGACACCATTGATAAATCAGCACCATTACAATAAATCTCATTCAGCCTGACGCTAAAGTTAGAGTTTGTTTTTACCAATGATAACCTTTTCAACTCGGTGCCAATATTTTTTTTTAGTGCCTCTCTTATTTTTGAGAAATTCCCCTCTTTTGCAGTTTGTTAGCCTTTGTATGACAGTGGTTATTGTCTTTTGCATAAGGAGGGACTGGGGTTGTTTGACATGCTTTTTACCCTTGTGTCTATCACTCATGATCATCTTACAGTGGCCATTCCCACCACAGGAGCTTAAGGTCTTGTGGAGAAATGGGTATCCCGTTCATTTGTTTTAAGTGATTCAAAAGCAAGTTATTGCCCATTAAAGCTGCTGAACGACATGCATATCGAGCTTGACTCTGGTTTGACTCATTTTACCTCATGGAACATACTGAATTTAACACTCAAGCCTTTTTATGGCCTCAAAAAGCAAAGAAAGCACAACATTGATTATTCTATATGGTTATGTGTTAATTTCTGTAACCTCATCTATGCTGCCAGGTGTCGCATGAAGTGATTTACAGCTAACCTGACGTGGCCGCTACCGAGGAGTAAACTCCATACAGAACTGTAGACACGTCAGTACACGACTTTTGTCGTTTTGAAAACAAAACTCAATGCTGTTCTTTATTCTTTTAATGAAGAAATGTCATGAAGTTCTGATAAAACTGACACTTTAGCAGCATCCACGCTAATGTCTTCTGCCATTATTGCACAGGCTTTCGTTGCTGCTTGCTTACATCATGGCTCCGCTATGCCTGAAAGTACTGCCCCTCGTTGCTGATTGGTCCTGTCACTTTCTAACTGGGCCCAGACCCTTCAGACAGGAGCTTTGCAAGATGGATTCGCCAGTGAGAAACACTGAAACGGGCATATCCATCTGCTTTGCAAGGTTCAGTTACAGCTTTGTTTACATTATTCACAGCACAGACTCACAGTGAAATATCAGACACTACTCTAGTGTGTGACGAAAGAGACTGGCAAAGAGATTCAATGCATCACTCTTTCCATAGGGGGCACAAAAATCAAAGAGTTCTTACAGGAACTTTCACATAACTCTGTTCTGTTATTGTGTTCCAATAAGTCATGTCTGCAAGCAAACATGCTGAGACAGCACCAGGACCCTAAATGTTTGAAAGCAAAGGCTGCTCAACAGAACAGCTCTCAGAAGGTTTGAGTTATCCTTTTTCACTGATAAATCAGAATGACCTAAAGCCAAAGCAGAAACTGTTCATGTGACTGGACACTGCCAGTGGCTCTCTGAAACCTTATCTCTGATTTAGACTGAGTGTGTGCTATTGGCTTTCATCTAAAATCTGATTATGCTTCACACTAACATGATCACTGTACAGTTCAACTCCATTAAAGACAATCTCTATGCAGACATTACAGGTCGCAGAAGACCCCTCCCCCTGCCCTCACTCCTGTCATTGATTGGCCGAGTGATTTGCAGCATGCAATCCAATGCTCTTTGACAGGCTGTAACTGAGGTTAAAGATGGCAATTTAATTATGTGTCAGAGGTCACATTAAAGGCTGACCCCTGACCCAGTACCTCAGGACTCTGCTGATGAGTGACCATGTGTTTTGTTTCAGGCAAGTGTCATAACAGACCAATAAAAAGTGCACAATAATGCGTTAATGACGCAGCATAAGGGATTTTATTGGGTTGTTGAAATGAGAATTTAACATACCAGACATCCCATCAGTTCAGCTTCTGTTTGCTACATTTCTATTACTGTACGCCACATTGAAGTAGAGCCTTTACAAAGTATACATCATTTCTAAATAATGTGAGTGAATTAATACATTCTTCGTTCTTTCACTGTATGAAAATTTAGTGTTATATTCTTAAAATGTTTAATATTTTGCCTGTATAAATCCATGCAAAGCCTTTATTCAACAAAAGTAACAGAAAAGCTGGCATGTTCAAAGGCAATAAAATGACCTTTCCTCTTTTTTCATCCTCTGTTGTGTGTGACAGGCTGATAGATATTTGTGTTAACAATTAACAGTTGGGCAGACAAAGAAAGAATCCTCTCTTCTTAAAATTGTATGAGCTGTTTTTTGTTTTGTTTCATAAAGTAACAGGAGGGTAGATTGACATTAACTGTAAGTATTGTTGCACAGTGTCAGGACCTGAATCTAACTATTCTGTTAGTAACAAAAGCTGATGGGACCAGGACCAAGCGTCAGTCAGGGGGCTGGTGCTAATGCTACAGACAACATGTTAAATATCATCATTATTAAATGACTTCTGAGGAGGGCTCATCTACAGGACCGTGTCAGTGAGCAGGCCCGGGTGCTTGTAGTTGGTTTGTATTCTCCTCAGATAGATCAGAGCTGAACTATTGTTCTGCATTCAGCAATATTGCTAAGCTAACTCGCTGTTAGTTTTAGCTACTTATGCAATGGATGAGGTAAAAGTGCCATCTTCACATTTAATAATATATTCTTTTCCTTTAAGATAAAATTCTCCTTCAGTTGCATATAATTATGCTTAAGGAAGTTGTGGAGCAGTTCACCTATCTTGGCAGCGTAATCCATCGACCCCCTGACTGCAAAGCTGAGATCAACAGCAGATTTGGACTTGACATGGGGCGATGGGTTCACTGGGCAAGACAGTCTTGCTCTCATGGAATCTGAGCATGAGGTTGAAAGTCAGAGCCTTTCTGTCCTTAGTCTTCCTGGTCTTACAATACTCTTGTGATGTCTGGGTGGTGACAGATGGCTGAACTCCTTTGTGATGACTTCTTCTTGGTGCATTTTTGGGTATCATTGGCAAGACCATTGGGGATTTTCCATTGCATTGAGTGACTTGGCTCTAAATGGTTTGACTCGGCATGGTAGCAGGGGATTTGCTTTTCTAACGCAATCGAGCTACCCGTTTGAGGGTGTGTCTAAAGCTGATGATGTGGCATTTTTTATTCTTCTATTAGAAATCCAGAAGGTATTTCAAAGTTTGGTGCAGCAGTTGCTACTTAAAAACGACTACGAGGCATCCCTGAATGATGAGGAACCACTGTGACGTCACCGTGGTGCATGTGCATTCTGGGCACGGCTTAAAGTGCTGATGGAGAAGTTAATCAGCAGAGCTTGGTTTGGATTGGCATGGCATGGCCAAAAGTCATAGTGGAAATGCCCCATGTGTCTAATGCTGGCATGCTAAGAAAAAGAGGATGAGAAGGGTTAACTGCTGCTCTTCTACAGGCATCTTAGACATCTTAGCACTTTCCATGGCCAGATCCAGCTCACTGCACACTGGGTGCCCAGAAACCAGTGAGATGGTCCAAATGTCGAGGCAGCCACGAAAGGTTCTGCAGGTTTCAAATTCAAAACGAACACATATTTCTATTTAAAAAAAAAAAAAACTCTCTCAGTTCTAGGATCTGGTATGTCTTAGTGTTGTTATAGGTTAATAAGTCTTACATTGAGGTTACTTTTTCCATATAAAACCTTACAAGAAAACTCAAAGAGATAATATAAAACATTTCTTAGACATCTCTCATTGTTTTGTCATCTTAATTTTTTGTTTCATATATTTTATAAGTCTAAATGTCTCTATGTTCAGTTTTAGATGTGACAACTTGACAGTGACTGTAGCTGGTCTTACATATCACACCAGCTACAGTGACTGTAGCTGGTGTGATATGTAAGACTGAATAAAGTATGCATTGATTATAATGACCGTTTATATCCCACCAGTAAGTTTTAAGCCCATGGTATTAATGATCTCTGGAGGTCAATCAAGCAGTTGAATTTGATCAGAGGTGATGAAATATGACTCATTCATGGCATTTAAAAGATCACTAGGTGCAAAGGAGACCTCCAGCGTCCCTGTTGTATTGTGACCCTCTGACTCTTCATGTTTATAACTTTTTATTGTTTTTTGGATATAGAGAATGTGGCTCGACTTGTTTATGGTTCTGTGAGTGACTACAAAGTCGTCGTGTTGTGTCACTAGACCCCTGGGTACAAGCTCCGACACACATTGCTGCAGCTAGCCGTGTATGCAAATGATAGGGCAATTGTAGATATACAAATATGTACCCATGGTCCACGCGCCCTAATGGCCTCCCTCCCTCTGGCTAGCTCAATGGCTCATTTAGATATCTGCTTGGTTTATTATGTGAATAAGTCACGGCTGGCTTGTTACGACCCTCTAGGTTCCTGTTTCTGCTGTGTAGCTGAGATGTGTGGTGCTCAATTAGGCAGCCCGGCTAGCAGAGTTAACCCTTTGCGCCAGATAAGCGTTTTTTCTCCCCCCTTCTCTTCACCCAGATGGGGTTGGTACAGTATGTGGGGGATCCAGGCAGGGATCAAAAGATCAATCCTAATACAGTGCTACCAGGCTGACCCCTCAGATGTAATAAAGGTGCCATCTCTCACCCATGGGGCCCATTCAAGGCCTCCCACCGCATGAACAAACCTGGTATCTTTAAATTAGCTGACTCGCTTGCCCTGCAGGTAATTGCATTAGTTTATCAATGTTCACCACAATTTATTACTTACTCCAGCACTGGTAGGATCCTGGTGTTAATGTCCTCTGTGAGGAGACAGGAAGGCATGGTCTTTGTGTTTGAGGGAGAGTGTGATTGTGTTTGTCGCTTTGCAGTTAAAGAAAAGTAAACATGATGACATCTAGAGGTAAAATCAGACTTTAATTGTAAACGGCATACAGGCAATAAAAATAATAAAGGTGATTGTTATTTTAAAACAAATGTAAAAAGGTGTTTGCCAAAATCACATGTGAAACAGAATATAACAGAAAGACCGTATAGAATAAAATTGTTAACAAAAGAGATTAAGAAGCAAGTCAACACTAAGAAATCTGAACAACTCATCCCTTTCAATGATGGAAAAAGTTGATAGGTTTATTTTAGGACCAAATTCTAACCTAACACTTCTCTGTGGACCATATTTCAATAACCAAACAATCAATTAGTGACCATACTGCTGCTTTAATGTGCACAAGCTCTTCTCTCTTTACGTCTTTTTCTCTACTGTCAGTAATCATTACAGCCCAAGCACTTGTTTTAAAACTTTACATCACAGCAGACTTACATGCCTTAATAGATGCTTAAATCAGATTGTCTTTCATTACACTAAAAACAATATTACTGTCTGCACTTTTCACTGGAGTTCTGTGGCCAGAGGCTGCAGCTTTCCTGCCTCACATCTGTATGCATTATGGATCTGTCTGAGGTAATAAACAGACCCTGCTCTTATTCCTGCTTCCTGCTATCATTATTCGTGCCCCTCAGATGGATTATGGCCCACTGTGCAACATGTAGATGAGTGGCGCTCCTCTGATTGCCTTATGGCCATCAGGCTTTGCATATTTACTGCCCATGAATCACAGAAAATTCACAGCAACATATTCCAATCCTCCTCCCGCCTCCACTTTTTTTTTTACCCTCCTCTGTTTTACACTTTCTCTCTCGTTCAGCCGTCTTCTCTGGCTCTCACTGCGTCCCCTTTCTCCTTCCCCAAGCCTTGATCCTGCTCCATGCATTCCCAGCTGCTTAATTAAAGCATGTATTATTAATACTCCTATATCTTTGTCCATCCTTCTTCCCTGTTCATATGACTGCTACATTAAGTGTAAATTGTTTCGCTGTAATTCCCTTTTAATGTCCCTGTTATAATCAGTGTTTCTGGTGAGCGGAGGCAAAGGAGGGGAGAAAAAAGGGGAGAGAAGGCGACCAAGATCATAAGCTTTTACTGTAACGTACTGTTTGATGTGTGGCTTGCATGCTACAGTCCCAGTAATTAGGTCTGTTTTACAAGTCAAATGTACACGGTGCCAATCTGCAAAATATGGGATTAATAAAAAGAAGTTGTCAGATGAGGCTGGGTTTGGTGTTTTGGTTTTCTGCAGTGCTCTCTGGGGAAAGAGCAGCACTCCTCAGTGCCTACAGATTCTTTAATAACAGTTCGCCTTTGTCCTGTGGAACCTGAACACAAATTAGCACTTTGTTGCAAACATATGCATTATAAAGCACATTCTCCCAAAGCCTTTTCAAATTCTGTGCACACAAAAAAAAAAAACAGCAAATAAAAACCCCCACAGCATTAGCACGGTTACCTCCAGTGGGATTGACCCATGCCATTATGACAAGCTTGTTTTGGCAAATGCTCTAAAGATGTGGCTCTCAACTGGTCTGGCAGGGATCCTTCACACCTTCAAGAATCAAATTCAAGACCTTTTCAGGATTCTGATCAGATTTCAGAGTTCTCGGTACACCAAACAGATGAATTCTCTAATTTAATGCTCTGTTAAAGATATGCTGATTGATAATATTCTTTTTGTCATAAAAACCCAAATTTAATGATTTCAGGCACATTTAATTCCTATTAGTGTAAAGTAGTGATATTTCTCATAACATATACAACAAACATATACATAAAAACAATTTTAATCAAATAAATGTAGCTAGAAAACAAAGACTGGATAGTGACATGGGCTAGTCAGAGTGCCCTCTAAAATTGAAGTCCTCTCACAACCTGACCTGCCCACAGAATAAGATGGGCCCCTGAAAAACCCAGAGAATGGACCACACCCAGTTCTGATTTATTGACATAAATGAACGTGTGTTTTAATAGTAGCATTGGTGCCAGCATCTTGGCTAACAGTTGCCCTATTTTGGAACTGAAAAGTGTGTCAAAACTATTGTTGGGTTGTGATGTTGGAATTGTTTATCATGCTCCTTTAAAACCCTTTTTACCACTCTCCACCCATTTTTAAAATCTTTTTCTTTCCAATTTAAACCCATTTTTGCCTATTCCTGCCAATTTTTTTTTTCATTATTCCCATTTTTGTGACATTTTGCCCTTTTTATCACATTGTAGCCAGTTTCGTCTGTTTTTTGGCACATCTTAACCCACCTTATACCCATTTTTGCATCTTTCTGCCCATTTCTGCCTCTTTTCACTACTTTTTCTGCTTGAAATACTTTTTCCTTCCATATTTTTTGGTCCGCTTTTAACACATTTTTTGGATCTTTTCACCCTTATTTTTTTTTGGCTCTTTTCTTTTACTTTATTTTCTGGCATCATGATGTTTGTGCACATCCTGGTTTAGCCCTGAAGTTGATCGTACATTTCCTTTTTTTTATATAATCATTTTTATTTGGAAATAAACATGCACAGAGTGACAATATGCTTACAGTACATATTTCCAGTTTTTCTTTTTTAAACTGAACTAAGGAGAAGATCTCTCCCACCCCCTCCCCAACAGAACAAAGGACACATGACTCCATATATAAGATTCACCATAGAATTAAAAAAAAAAAAAATCAGGTGAGGATATACTGTACCTTGGGGGTCAAGTGAGTATTTTGACATTATCTTCATTTTAAGCATATTTTCCAACTCCAAGCTCTATAAACTGCAATGCTTATTGGAATGAAGCATTATCAGGTGATGTTTATCTGCATAATTAGGGAGGGAGTGGCCTAAAGTCATCACCACCCTATATCAAGGTGTGCAGAATCAGGCAGTCCCTCTACCTCACACAAAATGGGCCAAAAGGAGATTTAACAGACATTGAAACGTCAAAAATTGTAAAATCCCTTTACAATGCAGCACCGAACAATCAAATGCTTTGTTGCAAATATTCATCAGGGTCACGAGAAATGTGTGGAGAAAAAGAATACGAAAATTAACTGCTAAAGACCTACAAGAATTAAAAGTGAAGCTATCAGAAACCTTTATCATCCCGTGTTGCCATATTCCAGAACTGCAGCCTACTTGGAGTGTTTAGAAGTACGAGGTGCTCAGTGCTCAGAGACGTAGACAAGGTAAAAAAAACCTGAATTTAGACCACCACTGAACAACACCCACAAGTTAAAACGCCAAGACTGGGCAACGAAATACCTGAAGACAGATTTTTCAAAGGTTTTATGGACAGATGAAATGAGAGTGACTCTTGATGGACCAGATGGATGGGCCTGTGGCTGGATCACTAATGGGCACAAAGCTCCACTTTGAGTCAGACGACAGCAAGGTGGAGGTGGGGTACTGGTGTGGGCAGCTATTATTAAAGATGAATTAGTTGGACCTTTTCGTGTTGAGGATAGACTTAAAATCAACTCCCAAAACTACTGCCAGTTCTTGGAAAACACTTTCTTTGAGCAGTTGTACAAGAAAAGGTCTGCATCATTCAAAAAGGCCATGATTTTTATGCAGGACAATGCTCCGTCACATGCATCAAAGTACTCCACTGCATGGCTGGCCAGCAAAGGCCTTAAAGATGGCAGAATAATGACATGGACCCCTTCCTCATCTGACCAAAACCCGATTGAGAATTTGTGGGCCATTTTGAAATGTGAAATTTACAGTGGAGGAAGACAGTACAGCACTTTTAACAGCATTTGGGAGGCTGTGGTTGTTGCTGCATATAAAGTTGATCATCAGCAGATCAGAAAACTAACAGATTCCATAGATGGAAGGCTCATGAACGTTATTGAAAAGAAGCGTGGCTATATTGGTCAGTGAATATTTTTTTGAAATGTCTGAAGTGTTTATTCATTAATTTTCAGTTGTTTATCTGTTATTCTTGCTATAAAAAATGAAAATTAACAAGTGAGATGGGAAAGATTTAGTTTTTCATTTAGTTGCCTAATAATGCTGCACACCTTGATATAGGGTGGTGATACTTTAGGCCACTCCCTCCATCATTACACAGATAAACATCACCTGATAATACTTCATTCCAGTAATCATTCTAGTTTATAGTGCTTGGAGTTGGAAAACATGCATAAAAATGAAAATAGTTATAAAAATACTCACTTGCCTAATAATTCCGCACACGGTGTATTATATAAGAAAAAATCAGCTTTGTTGTCCCAAGAAAACAAGATTTAAAAAAAACATTATATCATAGACTTTTTGTCCCCCCCCCATGTGCACATTCATGACCCACTGAAAGCAGCTCCACAACCAACTTTGGGGACCCGACCCACCAGTTGAGAACCACAGCACTGACATACTTCATTTAAAACACATCTAAATTGAAATCCGTCTTTTCATGGACAACTCCCAAGATTCTCCTCTCCTGCTGATGCTGGTTGTGTGCTTCATGGCTGTAAATGTCAGCTTGTCTGTTTGATCTAGACTACACTATCGCAATATTCTGTATGGAGTGTCATTATGTTCTGTGCATGCAATCAAGAGAGACATGTTAATTTTACAATGCACAATGAATGGCATGTCACAGAGACTGAAATCAGTGGAAGTAGAAGCTTCCTGTAAGCTGTCTGGACTGATCAATCTGTGTCATCAAATCTTACAGAGAGTTATTATGTTATTAGCTCATGAGATTTTTGTCCCCTGTCAAAGACAGTCTCCTCTTCCCTCATGGAACCATCATGTCTAATGAAATGGTGTTGATACTCTGCCATTTATCAGAGCAGAGCTCTAGGTCTACCATTATTGATTGGAGATGGCCAATTGGCTGGGAGGGTGCTGTAAACTGGGTGATTTAAACCTTACATTCTTCATTGTCACATGATGGGTGCAGAATGAGATTGTAAGAGTCCAGATGAGCATGGCAGCAATAAATAAAGGAAAGGAAATATAATGTGGCAGACGGACAGCGGATGTCGATATCATTGGCGTCTGTGAGGTCCTCAAAGTGATCATCAGGGCCGGATGATTAGCTGTGGAGTATGGTATTGTAAAAAAAAAGTGGTGTGGGGACGTTTCCTCCTTGTGTCTAGGCTCTGTCATTGCTAAGACTGATGTTGTACATGAGTAATGACACAACTATCATGTCACACAGAGGCCACACTGCTCTGTGTAGTGGGAAGGTAACGGGGAAAGAGTGTGAGGCCCCGGTAATATCGTAAAACAGTGTTTAAATATTTTAATTTCATTTGTCAGAGGGGCCCCTCCCTTGCACTCCATTACCCTGCCAACCATCCTTCATCAGCTGAATGAGTGCATTATTCATTAGCACTAATTATTTTCACATAACGTCTGCCCCGATATATTTAACCTCCACATTACACCCGGGATAATGGCCTTGTAAAATTGAATTGCGAGAAAGAAGTGGAGTTGGAAAGCTCATTTAAAGAACATAAGAGGGAGGAAAAAAGTGAGGGAGGGTTTTTGAAGCAGCTGGAATCAGGGGGGTTGACAGGAAGAGTGTTAAGCACTTTGGGACATGGAGCCCCAGAAGTGATGGGACATTTGTTCCTGTCTCATTTGCATGCTTAGAGAAGAGCCCGGTGGTTCTCGGCAGGGTTGAAGAGAAACCTAAATGCTCCACGGGATGAAGGTGCCCTGCAGCCGCAGAGTTAAGATCAGCTCATCCTGACCTGACACATGACCTCAAACATACAAAAACACATGACCCGGGACAACAAGATCACAGAGGTGACTGTCTTCTTTGCCCTCGCTTTTAACTCTTCTTCTCTTCTGTCGTTGCCTAAATTTCTTTCAAACCCATCTTCTTTTCTTCCTTTTCTTTTTAACCCTTTGTTTAGCCTTTTACGTGCGTACACTCCACTGAAGATTGAAATTAGGTAGATCCGTCCACTCATGCCTCTGCTCATGCTCCCCTCTGAGAAGTCCCGACATTTTCCATCCAGACAAACTTCAAAACAAACGGAGGAGCAAAGAGGGCTTTATTCCCCGCTTTGCTTATTCATGAGCCTGACATTCACCAGCATGCAAAATTTAGACCTAAACAGGTCTTGCTGCTCCACTTGCTTTATCTCAGCTCTCCTCTGGGCAGGAGCTGTGACCCCATGCCAAAAAAAAAAAAAAAAAAACCCTCACCCAAGCAGAAATAAAGTATTCACAATCACACAAGAAGTTACACACACTCATATGCACCAGTTTTCATGCAACAGTAAAGTTGAAAAACTCCAAACATTGTGGATTGTTTTAATAGGGAACTTTGATTTATCTAAGAACTGCAGAAATTTCCCACTTTTGAGTAAATTCATTCGTTCATTCTTGAAACCAAACAGATTTCAGCTGGGTTTTATACAGCTGAGAGGCAGAAAAGATGCAAATGCATTGTGTTTTGAAAAATTTAAAAGAATCATCATAGATTTTGAATGTCCAACAAAAACAAATTTATAATTTTGTTGAATTTTTATCTCCTTGACGCAAACTAAACTTACTTTTTATCCGAGTTTTAGCCAACAAACAATTTTGGTCATAGTTTTATTTGACAAAATTTCCACAGTATTAAATATGAGCATTTTTTTGGTGTTTTCGTAAATAGATCTCAATCTGGACCACATATTTGACCTTTTATGTTCATGTTTTAAAATAAATATTTTTTTCTAATTGTAAATTTTACACCATATTTCTACTATATTCTGCAACTTAGAAAACAAACAGTTTGTGCCCTTCAAAGCAGAACAGACAACAATTGATCTCCAACATGTTGAATAATGAGGACACTTTGAGAACATTTCCATAAAGAAAAACTATGCTAGTTGACTGTCTTTTTTTAGTGGAGCTGCATATTTTCTCCCAAATAATGCATGGATTTGTTGATATTTTAAATCTAAATTTGTATTTATTGAGCTTAGTGAGCAGAACTGCTAAAGAATTAAACATTTCTGCAGAGAAGCATTAACCTGACACTTCAGATGGACAGTTTCAAATATCCATTGCATGGATTTATTTCACATTCATCTGGGAAACCTCCAATAGAAAGTGTTTTGGAAGGGGCAGGACTTAAAAAAAAAATCTCAAAATGTGATTGGAGGAAGGTTCTGTCTGTATCAATCACGTGCAAAAACGCCATCCCTGCAAAGACAAGCTTTTGGTGTGGCTTTTTGTTCTTGTTTTAAAATAAATGTGGTCCAGTTCAAACTTAACCCCACCCATAGCCAACGCCTCATTCTCCTCAAATGACGCTGACTGGTCCACACAATGTTCAGTTCAGCCCAAACCATGTGGATTGGAGCTTTTCAAGATGGATTTGTCTGATGACAGAGATGGAGTCTGGCAAATCAATCTGCTTTGCAAGGTTAGGGAAGCATGCCCTTTACAGCATATCACCTGGAAGTCTATCTGCTTTTCTTTATATTCTACACAACATCCATGTTTGGAATAAAAAAAGAAATTTTGAATCACTAAATTGGAACCAGTTTATCTCATGTTAACTAATAGCTTACTTAAGCCTCAACTAACTGCATCAAAATGGTGTGAAAGCATCCACTCAATATGTAAAGCATGCAGAGTGAGAAAGGTTTGCCTGATTGCATGATTTCTGTTTTTACATTAAGTTTTATAAATCCAGATTGTTGTTCACTTTGTAAAGCAGATGGATACGCCCATTTCCGTGTTTCTCACTGGCGAATCCATCCATCCGTCTGAACCGTTTGGGCCCCGTTAGAAAGTGACAAAACCAATCAGTGACGAGGGACAGTACTTTGGGGCACAGCAGTTGTGACGTAAGCAAGCAGCAACAAGAGGCTGGTGCAGTTATGGCGGAAGACATTAGCATGGATGCTGCTAAAGTGTCAGTTTCATCAGAAATTGATGAAATTTCTTCATTAAAAGAAGAACAAAGAACAGCGTTGAGTTGTTTTATTTTCAAAAACGACAAAAGTCGTGTACTGACATGTCTACAGTCGCCATGGTTCTCTATGGATGTACTCCTCGGTAGCGGCTAGATCACGTGTTTTGTTGCTCTGATTGGCCCGTAAAGATGTGACAGACAGAACGTTCATCCAATCACCCTCTGAGGATTTTTTTCAAAGCCTTCGCCCTTTCCTAAACGCTGTCTATGAGTGGTTTACCAGATGGATGTGTGAAAGACAATCTAACCTGACACGGCAGATGGATGTGTTGTGTCAGGTTAGATTGTTGTGATACATTTACTGTAAATGTTCATATCTATAACTAAGAATTATGATTAATTGCAAAGCTGAAAAGTATTGTGATCTTATGGAATTCTAAAATATTTGTTGTTTTGCCATAAAAAACAACTTTAACTTTTTATAGTTAAAAATGACAAGACCAGGACAACACTGGCTCAATAATTGTCCACCGACTCATTATACTTAATAACATCCCCATATTATATTGCATATTGTTACATAGCAAAGTCTTTATTTACCCTGTTACATAAAAACACATTTTTTCTGCTTTTTTCTCTCTGATTTCTGGAGTAATGTCTCAAACAGTGACCGTGCTCGTCTCCAGGCTATGTAAGTGTGAATGTGAGCTTTGTATGCTTGATGCTGGGTAATTGCAGTTCATTTCAGCTGGGAAAAAATATTATTCTGATGCCTTTCTGAGTTAGGCCCAGAAGGCAGCGATCTCTATGTGTAAAGTATCTGTCTCTCTGACATTTAGATTTGCCTTTTAAAGATGACATTTTTCAAAAGTGGCACTTCTGCATACGTTTTCTAGAGGCGACAAAATTGTTCTTTTACATCCCAGTCAGAGCGTTCATATAAGTGCGTGATTCATCCAGGCTTAAGCTGTTTGGCTGTTTTGTTTTTCTTAGTAATGCTGATGATTTTTCATGATGCAGTATCTGATTATTATACTTGTCTGAACCTACCAAGTACTCTTGTTCCTTAACAATCTATGTTTGCTATGAGAAATGTTTCAATAACATTTAGGAGATGAAAATCACAGGTGAGTCTGAGCTGGAGTTACCATATCTTAGCTGTGGCTGAGGCCAGTAGAGTGCAAAGCATCTGTTGGAACAAAACATAAAGAGCACATTAGGTCACATTGTCGGTAATGTGTGATTTATATGTGTAAGAAATAATATGAACGCCAACAGTTTGATTGATTTGGATGGCTGTGGTTACTTTTGGGGTGTCTGGTGGAGGATTAATGGCGTTCTGAATGCAGGGTTTTTCGAGTAGACATGCTCATCTTTGAATGACTCCTTTGACTCACTGGAGATTTCCAATTACTGCTCTCTGGTGCCTCGCTCTGAACCTTTCTCCACTGTGCAAATGAGCATGCTACCCCTAAATAATTTCCTCAACAAAGATGGTGCCACGCATTATGAAATATTCAGAACTCAATTTTCCTGCTCCATCAGACTTTGGAAAGATCTGTAATTACAAGATAATCCACAGTGTAATTCATTTCCGGGTACTTTGGGGATCAGAGCTCCCTTTTTCAGGGAAATTTTGTTCAGTGCTGGGGAAATGGGATGGAGTCTGTTTTGTGGCATTTGGGATTGTTTTTAGGGGATTACGTCTGACAATCTTGTTTTTCTATTATTTACAAGGAGTCTGATTCCTTTCGTGCGATTTAAGAAGTCAGAAAAACTACAGTGGACCGATGGTTGATACTGGCAGATATTGCTGTGAAAACTTACATTCAATGCTTGAGGTGAATAAAAGGCTTGATTTAAAACAGTTGTAAAAAATGTTCAAAACATAAACTTTCCTCGAAAGTGGCAGGTATACGCAAAAAAATGTCAACTATTTTATTCTAATTGCGTATGTAGTATAATAATCAAAAGTTATGGAACAGTGTTAGAAACCAAAAGTGTGCAGTTGTCTTGGATTATGGCTTACTAGCCAGAGATGTGGGTTAAAGTTCAGTAAATGAGCAGCACATAGCCATGCTGGGAAAAATATAAAAAGACATACTGTCATCTAAAGGTAACCAGGAAGGGTTTGTTATGCTTCCTATTCTGCCAAAATGGCCATTGCCCACAAATGTGCTCCACAAATAGGATAAGTATATTATCTGCAGATAAATTCACTTTGAACTGTGTGCCATAAAAAGTGAGCCTCACATTTCCAGTGCAGCTGCAGCCTTAAACTCATAGAAGTTTATAATGTATAATACAATTTATACAGCACTATCTCACCGTATGATATTTAAGAAAGTGAGCCATAAAAAGCCCTCAGCCATCGGCTTTAAAACCAATAAAGTTAAATGGAGCTGCTGACATTTTTAGTGTTGCATTACTGTTAGTCAGCTCTTCAACTATATGTGTGTGAGCAGGAGAGGAGGTAGATTGTCAAAACAGCTGTCAGTCACTGCTACAGGACGCTGGTGAGCTGATGTTAACAACGCTTGTGTTAAATATGAAGTGATAACAGTTCTGAGCTGAAAGGCCAGAGCTGTCACAGCAGAGAGCACAACGCAGAGTGAGGAAAAGAGGTTAGATAAGCTATGTAGGTGAGCTATGTCGTATCTTACTAGTGCCTATAAAAAGTATTCAGTTTCTGCCAAGTTCTTGATTTTCACTCATTTCCCATCTGTTAACATGGAGGCTGAGATTATGAAATATCCTGCAGGCAGAAAGGAGAGGGAAATGCCAAATGTTTTGGTCACATCTGGGGGGTGGTTGTGTTGTCCAGCTTTTAAGTAGGAGATGGTAACCCATTACTCTAGTCAAATGTTTTCAAATCCTTAAATTATATATAATCTAAAAAGTAGAGATTATAAGTGCTTCAAAAACAGTCACTGACCTTCAGTGTTTGCTGAGTCAGAGTCCTGGTCTCAGTCCAATTTTAGATACAGTGCTAGAAAAAGAGAAAAAGCTGAATTAGCTTGAACAGTTTTGCAAAGAAGAGAGGAAAAAAAAAATGCAACATCAGGGTGTTTAAATCTGATAGGGACACAATCATGCAGTTTCCAAACTGGCTTTGGGGCAACCAGCTTTGACGGGACAGACTCTTACCCAAACAACTATTTTGTGTTGTATATATAAGATGAATCTTTTTTTTTAAGTTTAATGTGAAAGTTATATTTATTTTTATCTAACTTCTATATTTGCCCTTTTGTCTCCACTAAAACACTGCCAACTCTACCTTTTAATGGCTGTAAACTTGGGGCAAACTCACACTAGGTCCAATTGTCCCTTGATGGCCTGCACCCACATCACCCTCAGCCCAAGTGAACCTGAGCATGGTTACTGTGCCTATGAAAGTATTCATCCCTGGATGTTTTCTCCTTTTATTGGTTTTATAAATCAACTGTGGGCAACATATTTGGCTTCATATGACAGAAAAAAACGAAAAAGCCTTTTCAACTTCAAAGTGAAAACAGTATTCTACCAAGTAATGCCAATTAAACGACAAATATTTGATCTATAACACAAGTGATTGCATAAACATTCACCCCTTTAAATTCTTCCAGAGGTCCAGCCAATGCTAGTAGTCTCACAGTTGGTGAAATGGGGGTCACCTGAGTGCAGAGAATGTGTCTCAAATGATTGCAGTATAAAGACACCTGTGTCCTTAAGGTCGCTGGTTACTTGGTATTCCTGGCTGCCATTACACCATGAAGACAAAGAACACTGCAATCAACTTGAAGAAAAGCTTAGTGAAAGTATGCATCAAGGGGATTCCCAAGGCCCTTGACAGAAAATTTATTTTACAGCAAGACAATGATACTGAAGCATACAGCTAAAGCTACACAGAAATGGTTTAAAGACAACAAGGTGAATGTTCTGGAGTGGCTGAGTCAAAGCCCAGACCTCAGTCCAAAAGAGAACTTGTTGCTGTTCACGCCTGATCCCCGTGCAACCTGACAGAGCTTGGGCAGTTCTGCAAAGAAGAATGATGTAAAATAGCAGTGTTCAGATGTGCAAGCCTGGTGCCAAGCCAAGGTGCATCTACTAAATACTGACTAGAAGGGGATGAATATTTATACAGTCACTTTTTTTACATAACAGATTTTTATTTAATTGGCATTAATTTGTAGAAATCTATTTTGACATGACATGAAAGAGGCTTTTATGATCTTTTTGTCCAAAAAAGTCAAATTATATTGATCATGACTGATTTATAGCAACAAATCAATAAGAGGGTAAAACATCCAAGGGGGTGAATACTTTTTATATGCACTGCAGCTCTTGTACAAATGTCATTGTCTTATTGTAAAGCACACAAGCGGCTTTGTTTACATGAAGTGGGATCTCTGAATCAGCACAATGGAGAAAGATACAGAAAAACTCTGGATTTAAGTAAGGTGATGCATTGATTTGTATCAATTATATTTCACATCTGTATTGTGTACCTGTGTTTGTGCTCATGTGTGAGCAACCGTACCATGCTGAAGCCCTCTCTTCTATCCATACCAGAGCTAAGGAAGTGTAGTGCTTGAGCACAGCACAGTACAGTACTAAACACTCACACTAGACAAATGAACTGGAATTTTAGCATTGAATGTGCTTGCGCACAGGACAAATAGCACCCTTAGTGCGATCTTAGTTTTAAACTCCGTTTTTTTTTTTTTATATTTGTATTTTTTTACCCATACACCTCTTCCACCTCTTGTCTGCACTCCAGCCATTTTGATAAATCTAATGAATGATTTTAATGAATTTTAACCTTTAACTCTACAGTTTTTCACAAGTCAATCTCTCTCTGTCTCTCAGTCTCTCAGTCTGTTGTGAACATCGTTAGCCATTAGTCATTTCCCTTTGAAAAAAGACATTTTTGTCAGTGTAATCAAACCCTGATGTCCCTCATTTTCTCGACACCATTTTGTGATAAATTCCCATCTGCGAAGTATTTCCGAATACTTTGCCCAAGGAGGTGTAATTTAAATAATATCAGTCACCGTGCTGCTGCCAGAATAAGAATTATGTCTGCACTAATATCTCATCTGACACGCAGCAGAGGAAAGACTGTAGTCCTGAATAACAAAAATGCAATAATTCACAGGACGTTATCGACCTAATTATAATGGGAAATATGCTCAAGTTTCCTTTTTCTGTTTGATCCCAGAAGAAATTAGCAGAGTGATCTGTTATGTTCAGGATGGTTGACTATCAGTCACTTAAAGACCACAACAGAGTTGTGTAATGGCTTGAATTACTAGAGGAGTTGGGCAAAATGAGGCGACAAACTAAAACCCACACTCAACATTTCCAACTCCCCTGGTCTCATTTAAAGGTCACATGAACCATATAAATATTAAACATTCATATCAAATTTACCATAGTATGCAAACTAACCACACACCAAGAGTCATCCCATTTTCCCACTGACATATTTTCATAATTATATCACTATAACAAATTTAATGAGAGCAATCAGCACTGAACATTTTTGCCTCCAAGGAAGCAGAGGTCCCAGTCACTCACAAACGCACTTCTTGGTCATTCTCTATTAATTTGCAGACTGTGTTCTCCCAGTGTCAGGGTCCTGGCTGTGTCGGTCCCTGATGACTCCAACCTCCAAGTCCGCTGCACAAGGGGGGCCTTAATTAGACTCTCATGTGTATTTAATGGATTCTCTGCCTTTGGTTCAGTGAGAGGGCGCCTGATGCTACAGCCCCTGTAAGAATGTCCCAACACACATGGGACTCGCTTTGGAGAGGAACTCGGGTGGAACGCTCATGAAGAGTGTGCATGCATGTGTGGTTGACAAAGCCCAAACCTGAAGCCAAATTACAGTGGCCTCACTTTCTAATTTCCATGGGGTGCCTGGTCTTTAGGTGCAGGTCTTTCTGAGTCTGTAAACACAAGCAAAGAAAAAGCAGTCATTCTTTAAGCATTGGCCGTCCTCTCAAAAAAATATTTATCCTCTTCTGTGTATGTAGCAAAAACTAAAGTCATCTAATAACACTCATATGTAATCTGGAAGGTAAAGTTTTACAGCAAGGCTTCCTTAGGACCACAAAAGTCATGCGGTTTCAGTGGCAGAATTCTGTAACATGGTATGGCTTTAAGAGTATCGTACTAGTTCAAACAGCTCATTTTTTTTTTTACAGTTTTTCTTACAAATCCTCCTGAGACACTGCATGTACAAATGAGAACATTTTATTTGGCTTTTCTACAACATAGTGAAAAATTCTGTTATCAAAATTTTTGTGACCATGGTCCAGAATTTGAATAAAAATTTAAATAATTTGCTTGAAACAACGGGGAAAACGGCTTTGAATTTTCAGGAGTTTTCATGAAATATTTTTGGGATATGTTTGTATATTATGGAGAGTTTGATTTGAAGGGTTTTTTGGGAGGGGGTTGGCTTTGGAATTTATACATACTTCAACAGGAACCTGGGGAATTTATTTGTAATTTTATGGGGAATTTGATTTGAAGATTTTTTGGGAACCTTCCTTTGATGTGGAAATTTAAGGGGATTTATTTGATACATTTCTATCATTTTCCATGGAATTTTGCGGGGAATCTTTTTGTAGTTTTTTTAGGGAATTTAAATGTAGGGAATTTGTTTGTTTCATGGAAACCTTTTGGGCTATTTGGGGTTATTTTTTGGAAAAATGTCAAATTTCCCATTGATTTTTGAAGGAATTAAATTGGAAATTTGATAGGGAATTTTGAGGAATATCCTCAAAAATTGTTTGTAGATTTTGATCTGAAGTTTTTTTAGGGGAAGGGGGCTGGTGTTTGGAATTTTATAGTAATTTAGAGAATCTATTTGTATTTTATGGGGGGATTTGGCTGTAAATTTTGGTAGGGTGGGGACTTCCTTTGAAGTTCATGAAAATGTAGGGAATTTGTTTTAAAAAATTTGATAGGAAATTTTCTAGAATGTTTTTTTTTTAAGATTTATTTTGGGGATTTGTGTTCCTCTATTGTAGAAAGAACAGGTAGACTCGAAAACTGTGAAAAGAGAAAGTTGGGAAAGAAATGTCCAAAAGAAGTCATATGTCAGATGTGAACCCAGGCTGCCTTCTAGGACACCAGCCTCTGTACAGAGTGCAAAGACGTGACCACTAGGCTACCGGTGCACCACTGACCACAAATTTTTGTTTAAAACTTATTTTTAAAGTGCAGGTCAAAGAATTATTGTCAGCCAAGCAGAGAAAACACCGACAAAAGCAATAGCAGATCAAATACTCAGACAAAGAGATAAATTTGCAAAGACTGCACCTGACAAGGGCTGCAGATCGCCTAGCAGAAAGGTCGCACTGTATGAGTGCAGGTAGCTCGGGTTTATGTCAGCCTATGGATCCTTCCCTGCATGCCCCCTCCCCCGCCATCTCTTATTAATGTTTCCAGCTCTATCTACAGTCCTTTATCTATAGTAAAGGCATAAAAAAAGCCCCCCCAAAATAATACAAAATAAATACATAAAAAAACTGACCAGAGAGTGCTTTTACTGCACTCTGCACCCTGAAGCGTTGTGGTTTTGCTCTGACCAAAGGCAAGCGACCTTGCACACTAAAAACTGTCTGTAGCGTCGTTAAACACAGCGCAGCCCTAATCAGCTCGAGACAAGAGAGCAGGGATCACAGGAGAGCTGCATGTTCATGCAGGAATGGCATGATTGTTTAGCTTTTTTGGGGTTGATTTGCTGCTCATTTGGATATGATTCCATGATTTTATTGCTTCCCCCATGGTTTAGTACATTATGAATGACCTTCTGTGACCCACTGACCTCCCGATGACCTTATGCTTGTGCTGCAAGATGAGACATTATGTTGATATAGTCGTGGCTTACGATCAGGAGTCTGTGCATTGCATTGTATTTTGAGGTTGACCGGATACTTTACAGTTTTTCCTTGCTGTATTTTGATTGATCTGCTCTATGTGGATTGACATGGTTTGGCAGCGGCCAGCAGAGCAATTTGCTCCACAGTGACCAGGGCAACTTCCATACATATAATGAGCATGCTTTATTGTTTTCTCTTCACTGGTATGGCGCTTTTTACTCTCTTGTTGATCTGATTAATAATTCAAACTATACAAAGCACTGACATGTTGTTAAATACTGTCAAACTTTGATTCTTTTGCTTTATCTGCCATTTCTGTGTCATTCTTTTTTACACCATGTCCTGTCATGTGTGAACAACTAACTCGGCAAGATCTTTGTATAGCCTTCTTGGAATTTTGTACAAATTTTCAGGAGTTCAGGAGGAAGAATATAATCTTTATTTTATCTGTGAATCTGATTCTTTAGATTAAATGCATGCTACAATTGACATAAACCTACATTCACTGCACAGAAGGACTTTGCATAACAATAAGAGTTTAGTTTGGATTCAGCATATGGGTGAGTGGCTGCTTAACTCTCATACATTTGAATGTTTTCACTTTTGGAGCAGTAATGAGAACAGACATCTGGACCAATCTTACAATATAGAGCTGTGATAAATGTGACCCCTGTGGTAAGCCCTTGCCCCCAACCCCACCAGGACACATAAAGCAGGAGCACAGCCCCTGTTAAAGGCCTGCACAGGAACATAAATCCAACGTGGCGCTTCTTTAACTGTCCAATTTGCATGGCCCCTACACAAAGAGGCTAACGATGTTTTACAAGACAAACATGCACAAAAACACCAACATTCAAGCAGGTAGACAAAAAGCTGGCCTTTGTTTTTGTGCACACAAATATGTATTTCTGTGCACATGAATGGAACTTAAACCAGTCTAATGAGACCAAATTCAAGAAAACTCAAAAAATATGAAGAGGATGAAATCTTTGAAAGGAGAGCAAAACATTTTAAGAAGAGAGTGAAAAAGAAACACAAAGACAGAAAATAAAGGAGCAGGACTGCCGATGGGAAAAGGAAAGATGAAGAGGATGTTGAGATGGGAGTGTGGGTAGTTTTATCTGGTGGGCAGGGAGACGATGGCGGGGGGATCTGTCTCTGTTAGAGAGAACACGGCCCTGTTATTAAAGCCATTCATCACCGCCTGAATATTCTCCCTTTAATAGGCCGTGTCGTTAATTACCCAACTTTGTCAAGATAAGGAGTCAGGGGCTCTCTGTTTTCTGTGCCTGTACACAGACAAGCTGAAGAGTACACATACACTCTTACACACAAACACTTGGACACATCAGGAGGTGATGGGACACATTTTCACAGATACTGAGGCAGAAGAAAGCACATACACAGATCCTCACTAAACAAGTTTTTTCAGCTTCTTCTTCTGCCTCTCTGGTCCCCTATTTTAAAAGTAAAACATTCAACTACAGAAACAACACCTGTACAAAATCATCCAGTACAACACCAGCCTGACTTAATGGTAAGTCATGGATTCAAATTTGCTCTATTTGTTGACCCCATTTATGGTAAAGTTCTGCAAGATTTCATTCATTCATTTTAACTGACTCCGTTGTTCCTCAAAATGTTAATGTAATTTATTTCTCTTGAATGTTTATGCTTTATTAGTTGTTTTTCTGTCCAAAAATTCAAGCCTTATGGGTTCTGATCTAAGAAATTGCCCATTTTCTTCCATATTATCAAAACTTTCCTTAGTAGATATACTCCTGTAGGGGACTTGTGATCTCATTTAGCAGAAACTTCTGTCCAAAGCATCATACATCTGACAGTAAGTACAACACAATCAAGGATCTAGACAGGAGGGAACATAAGCAAGTACCACCAGCTGCTTCTGACTAGACACCAGACTGGACATGAGTGCTGCCATACAATGCTAGATAAAATCCACAGGGTGTTCAGAAGCAGTTTTTAAATAATTGTTACTGTTTCTATCATCACCAAGGAGACAAAATAACAAATCATCATCATGAGATCTCGTTATCATCATCATCATCAATGCCGTTATCTGGAACATCAATTTTTTTTTTTAAGCTCCAAACGACTACGTGTGGAGTTGTTCTTGAAAAGCACAGTCTACATCTTTCCCAGAAGCAGAAAGAGATCCTGTTGGAAAAACCTGGTTGGGTAAATCATTCTTCCACTGGGGACTACTTTGCTTGAATAAATAGGGATATGATGCAGGTTTTCTTGTTGATTTGTTCCCTACAATATTTGTGAGTAATGTTTTCAGTTGAAATGTACCTATTTAGATTATTGCATGCCTTTTAAACAGTAAAGGGTTAGGGTTAAATTAGCACTATTAAGGCTGAACAACACTGGGAAAAGTTGACGATGCAATAACTTAATTTTTTTAGCAATAAGACTAAAACAGGAAATCGTACCAAACAAATGCAGGGAGTTCATGTAGGGTCAAAATGTAAACAATCAATATTCAATTCAACAATCATGTGTCTTATTATTTTAGGCTAGAAGAGTTCTTTCTTATGACTTCACAATAATAGAAAAAATTCACCATGTTGGTTAAATATTGTGATACTGACATAATCTAAAATATATCTTTTTTTAACTCATAAACTGGTCTCATTAAATATGTACTTAGTTGACAGCTAGCTAATGCTATATGGATCGTAATTGTGTGAAACCAAACCACCCAAACTATGCAAAATGCAAACATGCTTAGAGAGAAAACAATGCTTGCTTACATGAATAATTATAATTTTCATGTGATAAAATTCAGACATTTACTATGTGTCTTTTATCAAATGCTCATACTGTGATAATATATTTGTGATATATTGTGCAGCACTAATAAAAATGTATGCATATGCAAAAACAATCCAGTTGCAACGCTCTTTATAAATTCTTGTCTTTGATACAGGATCTCTTATTAAAATCACATGACATTGTCATGATATTGATGTTTAGGACAAAACAAAAAATATGATGCACTTCCTGAATAAAACCTATAAAAATGTTTGGCACATATGAAGAGCAATTTAAAATGAAGAACTGATTAGGAAAAACATTAGTAACTTTAATTTATGAAATTATATTCCCCCATATATTCTTTTTGAAGTTTAATTCAAATTTCTCATTGTTGAACGATGTGGTTCTCAACTGGTCTGCTGTCATGACCCACAACCACCTCCTTAATGATAAATCATGGCCAGAATTTCTGAAAAAATTCAACCACTCAGATTTATTTGATAAATAATGTTGCGTTTTGGAGCTTACATGGAGCAAATGTGATTGAAAAAAGGGACAGGGAAAAATGCATGTTTAAAAAATGTATTACAGAAACCCTTGGAAGACAAAAATACTGTACATAAAAGTATTTTACTCCTTTTTCTGTGAAAAACATACATTCTGGTTTTTTTTCTGGGGTCTCCCAACAATAAAACATTATTATGGGAAAACTAGTTTTTTCATAACAACAAAAACAAGATAAATAGGATAAGAGCTTAAGAGGAAAAAGAAAATTAAAAGAAATTTACACATTATCACAGCAAAACAAAGTAAAATACAACATAAAGATGTCTGTCAGATTTGGGTTTCTGTACATCATTGACTTAAAAGAAAACTGCTCTACAACACAATATCAGGTCCAGCCCACCGGTTTAGAACTAGAGATGCATGATATTATCAGTATGATATCAATATCGACAGATATCAGTTTAAAAAGTATAACAGGTATAAGTGTTATACAGATTATTATGTCAGCATATATCTGCAGATTTTTCCAACCCATATTTTGCCTATAAAATCTGCCTTTATCAGCTGTAAATATTGGTCATATGAACAAATAAGTCAATGGAGTTTTAGGCTGGACAACAGACCTACTTCAGCTGAAGTCTGTTTCTTATTCATCATCATCCCTCACACTTAACAGCGTGTTTTTAGAACAAGAATTTGTACATTTGTTCATCCTTGAACCTAAAATTGTGTGTTTTAAGGACTAAAGTTTTAGGTCTGATTATCAGCCAGAGATGGAATAGAACAAGACTATTGTACTCAAGTAAAAGTACAGTTACTTTGCTTAAAATTTACTTGAGTAGAAAAAAAAGTATTGTCCAATAAATCGACTCTTGTATAAGTAAAAAGTATTTCATTTTATGTTTACTTAAAGAACTGAGAACAGAGTAGCTACTGAGGAGCTGTACAGTAAAATATAATCTTCCCTTATTGGCAATAACAACATGAGAATATGGATCTATAACAAAGTTATAGGTAAAGTTAGGTAAAGTCATAACTTTATAAGTAAAATCCAACAATGTTTGAGACTCAATCTCTCGCTATGTGCCACTGACCGTCATGTGCAGTCACTTACTGGCCAGTTTAATGCTGTTGACAGAAAACTAGAACCACCCTTTTGAACTTTTAGTATCTATTCTTTTACTCTGTACTTGATGATTTTTAAAAGGTAATTAAAAACATGACTTCCCCCAAAAATACTGAAGTAAAAATGTTTGACTTCAACTTGTACTCAAAAAAGTACAAGTACACAAAAAGCTATTTAATAACAGCAATTGAAGGAAATGTAATTTATTACCTCTACCTCTAATAGTGTGCATCCCTATTGAGAACGACTGGTTTAAATTGTTGATTGGATAAAACAAGACGTTTTATGATGTTTCTTTGGACTCCATGAAACCTTGATGGGCTTTGTCATTATGATTCCATGATTTTATTGGCTAAACAGTGATTTAATGAAAGATTAATGAGGAATATTACCAACAGATTGATTAGAAAATAATAATCAGTTACAGCCAGAGTCCAAGTGCTGCAGGAAAGGATCATAATGAGGCTAGACTGCCTGTCTTTTCTCTACTTTAAGTGTGTCAAAACATATCAACACATTTACACCCACTACCCCACTATTATAGCTTCTACATTACTTTAATTCTTCTATAACAAAAAGTGAGTCCTCTCATTGCTTGTCTAGGGCAGGTTTTTTCATTACGTTGACCTAACTGTGATAGGTACTCTGTGTGGAGGGCAATAAAACCACAACATCCAGCTCCTCCTCCCCTTTATCCAAAATCAGCCTCTTTTGTGGTCCTTTTATAATTAGCCACTTAACTATCGGGCAGAATGGAACTGTGGCTGTAAAGCATTTACAAGGGTGCTCGACAGGACACGCCAGCACCTTTTGTTTTGCAATTAGTTTGTCTGTGAAGGGGACAAGATGAATAGGCTGAGAGAGCATCTGGTGGCCTTGTAGCTCTTACTGCAGAAAGAAAGAGAGAGAGAGAGGGAGAGAGAGGCAAAACAAGGCAGAGAGGGAGGAAGACAGAGGTTCAGAGCCTATCAGCAACAATAAGGATCTCCCCACAAGGATTTGCTACAAGGGCTGTAAAGTTTACCGTCTGAGGAAACTGATCTGGAAATGAATAAAGCCGCTCTGACAAATATGATGATAAGAGAGTGAGAGAGCGCTGTGTAATAGGGACCTATTTTTCGCACACTACTGATTAAGAACTGGCTAAGTGTCTGTGGAGACTCCCATGTGCACCATGCAGCACAGGCAGAGTTTAGTATGCGTCCCAGTAGGGTTTCCTTTAGTACCCAGTCATTTACATTGTAGTTATCCGATGATAGAAGGAATTCAAGGCAGCATGACAGCCCGCTCCATTGATCCCTTTGGCCTGATTAGCTCACCAGTGTACCGTCAAAGCAAACTAATCAGATACATTGATCACAGGATACTTTTTAACGCTTCCCCAGGCAATAATAGGATTTTTCTCTAGTCAAATTACTAGTTAGTTATCTGTTGGGGTGTGATGCAAGGCATTTGGGATTTTAACATTTCCTGTGAGATGTCAGTGAGAGTCAATGGCTCGATTTCAAATTCTATAACGGTTTAGAAGGGATACAGTAATGATGATAAAACGCTATTTAACACGCTGAAATGTTGTCATAATTTCTGCAAATCTAGATCCGTCAGAGTTGTAGGGGAAATAGGTGTTACTCACTTGTGATAAAATGCCTTCAGCTCACTCTCTGCTGCTTTCTCTTTTGTCCAGAAGAGGTTGCTGTGTTCCCTGCATATACAACAAGAGATGAATGTTAGAGATCTCAGACTTCTTTCAATTAGACAGACAAGGAAACACTTGGTTTTATATTGTAAAACAATTCAAGTCTTCTTAAATGAGCAGAAAAAAAGCACCTACACACATTTTAGTGTCAAAATAAAAATACATAAAAGTGAAATTCCAAACTGGCTTGTCTTTTGTCTGAATTGAAATCACATTTTTTGTTACCTGAAAACCTTATTTTTTGTACTTAGTAGTTTAGTTGAAACCTGTCAGCGCTCAACCCTTTAACACTGAACATCCACTAATTGATTATTGATGTCATTTTCATCATTGACAGTAGGGGGCAGGGTCCATACATTGATTAGACTTCCATTATGTGCAGGCAATGTAATAGTGTTGTGGTGCTTATTAAGATCCAACAATAAAACAGCATCAAATGATAATATTCCCCTCTCTGCTTGACTTACATATTTATTTAGTTTAAAAAATGCTCTGAATATACATAAACTCTCTTTTGAGGATGACTTAAAGGAAACAAATCTTGGCTTACATCTTCAGATTAAAATATTCCTTAACCCATTTGCACCAATAACAATCCCCACGACAGAGCCTGAACAGCTGTGAAAGGAACAAGTCTCTCTCTGATACCTGTGTTCCTGTGATGCCGGTGATCAAACGCTGTGATAGTATAACATCCCTTCCTGTCTGTCACACCCTCAGGCTAAACATCAGCAGAGCGCCTTACAGCTGGCTGATGTTCTCATGACAAAGTTAAAATGTCTCGGTTAATATCTGACTACTCTGCTTTTTTTTTTGTCACATATCCCTGCTTCAGCCTTAGTAGCTTTTCCAGCTTGTGATTTTTTGTCAGATACCTCCTCTGAGGTGGTATTTATGTATCAGAGGAGAGAGGACTCAGACAGGATTTAATTCAGAGAAATCCCTCTTTGGCTGGTTGATAAAAGCTCTGTATTAATGCTGAAAAATAGAAATATGTTTTAAGGACAGTCTGCATAAAAAAACAGCATTATCATCCATTCATGAGATATTAGAATTTTGTAATACAAAAGAAAAATCATCTAAATAAAAAGCTTGCTGATTTTTTTGTCATAACCACTGTCTGATAGATTGTAGCAATATGGTGAAATCACTGCTGTCAAGGCCTGAACATAAAAACTGCATAAAAGAAAAGATGTAGTTGATTTTGAGAGCAAAGCCCATGCAGAAAGCACCTTAAACCTGCGAGACAAATAATCCGCCCCACGCTGAACATGACTTTACTTAAACTTTATCAAGACCAAACAACGTGTTTTGTCTGTAGCTTCTTCAGGGTTACCCCGCAGAATCAAATGGGCATACACTGGTGTGCTGGTGTGCATGGTCATGTGACCAATCATCAACCAGATCACTCAGTATAAAAACAAACATAATGTAGAACATACAACAGTGTTACAAGAACAAGAAAACAAAAAATCATAATGTGATATGTACTTTTACAAATATTTTGAAAAATCATAATAAGAAATAAACACTTTTTTTGTTTTCTTATTCTTGCAACTCTGTTGTTTAATCTTTTTCATGTTTGTTGTTATGCTGAGTGATCTGGTTGATGATTGGTCATGTGACCATGCATATTAAGCACTCCTGTGTATGACCGTTTGAGTATGCGGGGTAAACCTGAAGAAGCTGCAGGCATTGTTAGCTCAAATAAAGTCATTTTCAGTGTGTGTCTGATTATTCATCTCTTTTGTTTACTTTGCTCCTGCAACTGACCGGTACAGGACAACCTGGGCTGTGCATGTTTAATCTCTTTTAGGATTCCCCTCAAATCTGTGATCACCGTCATGGCCAGCAGGAGGCGACTCAACTGGGTACAAAAAGAAATGTTATTGAAAACAAATTTATAAGAAAATGGTGCACATTTCACCCAATTTACTGGCTTATTCAACAATTTCATGATTAGGTTATGAACTAAATACCTTACTTCAAGACTTTCCCACAACAGCATGATACTTACTTTATTAGAAAAAGCTGTGCAACTTCTGTCACAAAACTGTATTATTATATTGCATTTATTCATAAATGTCAATGTATAAGGAGCATTTTTTGCATGGTACTTTGTCTGTTTTGGAAATATTCAATTAAATTAAATTAAATATTTATTAATTTCTGGTCTTGTGCACAAAAGACCATATCTTTAAATCTTAAGTAAGTAATTGCATGATAAATAAAGGTTAAAGCTATAAAAAAGCTTCTAATTTAAATCATCAACACAAGTATTTTTTAGGGTGTTGCAACCAACCTGTAGATTGTGATCTACTAGTAGATCTTTGAGGCATTTTATGTAGAACTTTGCCAAATATGCTTAAGATCAACCTTTTTTTTAAATCATCCTTTCAATTTCATTAATGGGCAAGATTAACTGTTGAAAATGTGTTTTATACTTGCATACATCGTTTCTGTCTAATACTGGTGCACTACACTACGTGATGTTATTTGTTGCAAATGTAACTTTTGTTGTTTTGAAACAGACTGGAAAGAATTTAGAAGAAACACCTGCAGAAAGTTTACATCAACATATACTGAGTCATTTGACTCTGATGAAGATGCAGTTGTTCAAATGTTAGTCCTCTGCACCTGATTAGACTGCAAAAAGTGACTGGTGTGCTCCAGTTTCTTCTTTGAATTTACCTGTGAGTTAGAATCCCTTGAAAGACCTTTTGTATGTTACTGGTACCTTCTGTGAGCACCAACCTCCACCTGTGGCTGAAGCACAAGAAACTCCTTCTTCAAAATAAATGTAAACCTTTAAGAATTGAGGTGAATTATGTTCTTATGTATTTCTGTCATTCCCTTTAAACACAAGCAGATTGGAGCCTGTATCTACTAGCTTAAATGAGGGTAAAATTAAATTCTATCAATTGAAAAGTAGTTATAAGTTGTTCTCTCGCAGTGAATGGATGGTTTTGCTGTTTACATCAAAAGGGATCTTTAGCTGTGGAAAGTTAATGATCACTTTACTAAGACAACCTGATTTGTTCCTTTTCATGCACTTATATGCTTTTGAAGGACAGTTAATCACTGCTAATCCCTGACAAGTCAATTAGGATGGGGCATGGCGAAGTGTGTCTTTCATGTCATTTTTATTTAGTCATTTCTAGATTAAAAAAATGATGGGGACAGTTACTGCCAAAAAATCAAGGCCTTATGTATTCTTAGGCAGGAGTTGCCTCCAAAACAGTGGTTTTCCAAAATTTTTGACTCATATGCCTTAAAAGGAAATATATTTATAGAAAATGTATTCCTTTTTAATTGTTTACTTAGATTTTTTTCTCAAATGGATAATCTATCTGGGAATTCCCATTTAAATAGCAGTAAGCTCAGAAATGCCTAAAAAACAGCATCATATTGAGTATCAGACTATGTTTTTTAATCACTGCCATGGCATTACTCATCCTATAATGTCTCTGATATATTCTGTGACCCCTCTGAAGGGTCTTGACCCACAGGTTGAGCACAGCTCTGCGAGACGTTATCCGCCCGTGCCAGGAAGTGAAAGTCCCAACAGTAATGTTTCTCTGTCTCGACAGTTAACGTCTCATCCATCCATCAACTTTTAACCAGGCCTCCTGCATGATGGTGTGTGACTTAAAAGCCTGGCTAGTCAGACCTAATTAGCCAACGCCTAATCAGACAAGTCCCTGAACAAGGACACAGAGAGGATTGTGGGGAACAGTAAAGACCTTGTCTGTGGTTGACTCAGCAGAGGAACACAAAAGAATTGTGATGGCTTCTTCACTGCTGTTGTCACCAAAACATGGACAATGTGAAAAAAGTTCATAGTCTGATGGCATGCGGGGGACTTTAACAATGAATATGGCTTAAAACGTTTAACATATGAAGGACCAAGCTTCCTTATACTCTTCAAACAATCTAGCGGCTCCAATTTTGCGCATTCCTCCTCTTGTCTCTGTTCCCACATCTGTTCAATAGCCCCCTTGTTAATCATTTCTGTACTGTTGCCTTTTTACAGGACCTCTGAGGCCCAAACCCTGGTGTACCTGGAGTTTGATTAACGCTGCATTTTAGCACACACTATTCAAACCCAAAGGAGGAGGCTTAAAAAGGCCATGCACTGCAGCTAATGCAGCCGGTGGTGCAGCACAGATGGAGAAGTGATAAATGGGGAAAAGAGGTTGTTGTGAGTCAATTCTTGTTGTCTTCCTTGTGTAAAAACCGGTCAATCATGAGGAGAGCTGAATCTGAGAGCTGGTGTTTTTAAGGGGGATGTAATCTAAGAGGAGAAGAGGGCACTTCTGAGGACATGAGGGGAGAGGACAGGAGGACACGGGATAAGAGAGGACGAGACAGGAGGAGGCAGAACAGCAGTTCAACCGTGTCTCCTCACTCTGTCAGTCCCCATGCACTAAAATATTGAAAAGCTTTTGTTTTGCCTAGTTAAACATGCACTGATGTGACACAAACTGTGAACAATGCCATTTCACACACACGGGAATCCTCTCTCTTTTTTATAATTTATGATGGAGTGAAGAGCGCAGTCATGCCCCACAGTTTGCACTCACAACTTTATACAGCTGGTGCTTTAAAAAAACATTTAGATCAGTAAATATATAACAGTGTAAAAACAAATGTGTGCATTGTTCTTGTCAATTAAAATGTTTCAAACTGTATTTTCAGTAACAAATGAGCAAACATTACCTGTTTTGTAAAGCTGTAGTCTCCTTCAGATGAAAGATTAGTTGGCAACCTGTCTTCTCTGAAACACAATAGGTGTAAATGAAGTAAAAATGAATTTAAAGAATTTGAAATACAACATAAATGCCTATTGTAACTTTTTTTTTCAACAACAGTTGCACATTTTTTGCTGAAAGGGAAGATCTGTGGTAATATAAAACTGTCAGATGCAATTACAGGTGTTTTTTGAGTGCTGCTTCTTTTTGGTCTAGACGTTTGTCTCACAAAGTGGTTGTAAGAAGAAACACTGAAAGGTTGTCTGAGACATAGAGGTATACGTGTTAGGAAGTTATTACAGAGGCTCCAAAGTGCAATTATATACTGTTCCCTAACAGCAGCCTCATCCCCTACAAGACCCTCCATCCTCAGCTGCAGCTCACTGCAGCCAGAAAATAGCACAAGAACAACAGTCACTGAGGTTTCTTTACTTCTTCTTGACTTGAACAAACCTGAAAAGAGATAAACAAGGTCTTTGTACTGGTGAACTACGGATATTTTGTGTTATCCCTAAAATGTTACCTTTATTTAAAAAAAAAAGGATAGTATGGGCTGGCATTTTTTCCCCCTTTTATGCTATTATTATCAATAAGGGGGTGGATAGAGTCAGAAACTCAGGGGAGAGACAGGGGAATGACGTGTGAAAGGAGCTGGATTGAACCAGGGTTCAATTAACTAAAACAGGAAATCCATTATTTCTGCTCAAAATTAATAGAAGTTGACATTAACATTCGTGAGAAAACCTTTGAAAATGTAATTGTCTGCCTCTGGGCCATCTGTATATATATATATATATATATATATATATATATATATATATATATATATATGTACTCTTTTTCTTTAAATTGCTGAGAATAAATATTGTGCTGATATTCTGCATTTGGTTGATTATCTGTATCAGTGTGTCATTTTGCCAATGCCAGATAAATTCATCAATTAAAAAGTGCAGTTCTTTGGTTCAGCTGCCATGTGTGACTTTCCCTCTAACTCTGTTTTCAATCTCCACGACTTAAATCAGTCTAATTGAGCTCTACCACATTGAAGTGATGAACACATTAATGCATCAATAGTTAAAATCCAGTGGTAAAATACGTTATTCTGAAATTCAACTTCACTTTTCCTTGATTAAGTATATTTGTTGTTGTCTCAGGAAATCATTTCACAGTGGTATTAATGTGTTTAATTAAGTGACCTGACTGAGCGCATCTGTACCACTGGTTATTACATGTATGAACTGTAAAGATGAACAGTTTTCAGAGATAAAAACTCACTTTTTTTTTTTTTTTTTACTCCTGTGCACATCTATCTTTAATATTTAATAATGATGGAGCCTTTTTTGAATGACAGATATTTGTTCTATCACATGTTGTAAAGCTAATTTAATGTACTGAACCTTTCAAATGACTCATTTTAACTGTAAATTCAAATCAGTTCCAAATATCAGCCCTGAAAAGACAATATTGGTCAACCCCATGCTGTATATCTTTAGCAAGTTAGGATTCTTGTGATTCAGACCATTTCAAGCTCTAACAAACAGCAGCCACACTCACCTGTGCAAACCACCATTAATAGAGTCGTTAAACTTAACCGTACAAGCCAAACAGTACCCTCCTGATTTAAATATTACAACAAAAAGGTCCTGCTGGATTGGAAAGGGTCCCGATGATTAAAATCTAGTAAAAGATTAAACTCAAACACATTACATCTCCTAAGATAGACAGATTGCTTCAAATCTTTAAGTAAACTTCTCTTGATTTTCTTACTTATGTGGTACTTCAGAAGTGCATGTGGGTGAAGCAGCATTTCTCAATAAAAGCCCAAAGGGCATTTTGGTTGGTTATTCAATAAGCTCTCTAGAATGTAGAAAGTGGTATGCTCTTGCTTTGGAAATGATGTTAACAAACTTTGATTTTACAGCAGTTAAAGGGTTGGATAATCCTTTTCAAAACTTTTTAAAATGATTGTCAAAGCTGAAAATTAAAATTTGTGAGTGGTGAGTTAATAACTAAAAGTAAAGACTTGTTTTCGTTTCGTGGAGTTTTGTGACCATCAATAGCAGGTGCTCTTTGATAATGAACCCTCTTATAAGTTTTAGGAAGTCCAATGACCCTTATAGAGAGTCCAATGACAACGTTGCCGTATTGCAATTAATCAGATTCATTATGATATTGGAAAGTTGAGGGGCAACAATATAAACAGGAAAAATACTCAGACCTTGCAGCAGAATGCAGGGAGGCTGGCTGGAAAGATGTCATATGCCCTGTGGAAGTGGGTTGTTGGGGCATTTTTTTTGCTCCTCAACCACTCGTCTGCTCTGCAACATGGGATGCATCAGAGCTGGTAAATCTAGAGCAATGAAAGAGCTGGCTGAGGAGGGAGAAAGAGGCAGCTTCTGGTTGTGGCTGAGGAGGAAGGAGAGGAGTTGGGGGCCGAATAACACCTAGGGCGTCTGCAGGGGGTGTCAGGGAGAGATCCCTGCCATCGCTCTGCCATCAGGAGATATACTGGGGTTAAAAGGAACACAACATCTAGGACCAGTTGAACAGAGGTGCTCAGGAAGGCATCACCTGGTGTAGGCATTCTGGGAGCACACCTATAGCTTCATTATCTATACTTTTTTTAATATAAAATCATCTTATAAATATCTTCAGCTATTTCTTATACAGCCTCTCTTGTCCTTTGTGTTCTTAAAGACAAGCTTAAAATGAGCATAAGTGGGCACAAAGTTGGAACAATGGTCATCTGAATAAGTTCAATAGGCACACAGCAAACCTTACAGTTCACCTGTGAAATAAATAAGGGCTCACCTCCAGTAGAGACAGAGAGAATCTCATCGTGACTGGCTCAGGTCTCGGCCGGGCTAAATCCAGTCTGCTGCCTGACCTGAACCCTAAAGAAACAGAGACAGGGATTCAGCAAATACACAGTGATCATCCTGCAGCATAAAACACTGGTTGGAAGAGTCTACACACTTACACAAACACACCACACAATCTCACTCACAGAGACTGTGTGGTATGTTGTGAACATGAATTATACATCTCTCTAGAGGGTTTGTTCCTCTTGCTTTCCTATTCTTACCTCCTTTTTCTATTTCTATGCTTTATTTCTGCTCTTTGTTAGAAATCAACAACATTATGAATATTAGATTAATAGCCATATTTTACCATCAAAACATCTGATAGAAAAGGTTTTGAATTATCTGCACCAAAGACATATGAGCAGAAGAAATATAGAATGTTTGATTTTTTAATTTTTTGCAACTTAATTTTAATGGATATCCCGCTAACCGTATCCAACACCTAATTTTGTTTTCTGTTTTTGTAGGTGAAACCAACAACTGTCATTCAGCAAAAAGGGAAAAACATCAACAAATCATCTAAAGATCTCCACTGTTGACAAGGTCTTATTTTAGAGTGTTACTCCATGTTGCAGCAAAAAGACAACTGATATGAAGCTGTTCGAGGTTCACGGTGAAGCACTCCAAGACAGTCATGATGAATAAATTATTCCATCAACACTGTAGGGAATCTAATTTCTACTGACATTCAATGAACATGTTTTCAGAACGTGTGGATGTATGGGTCACCAAATTAAACTGTAGCAGTACACACCCTCTTCGTGTGCTCAGATCCACGTGTGTGTGAGAGCGGGGCTGTCTGGGATAAAACAAAGCTCACATACAACATCCCAGGGACACTCTAGCCATAATTGTGCAGGTGGCATTTTAGAAATACTCACACAACAGGGGTCAATTTCTCTTCAGGTCACTGAGAATGACATCATCAAACTACTATTAACTCTGCAAACAATCCGAGTGCCGCCACGTACGTATTGACAATGGATTCCTTCAAAACAAACAGCAGGCTGCGGGCTTTGCCCTCAATCTAAAAGCATAACCTCAGAGTGAATAACAGAGAAATGTCCATCTGGGCAGGAAGGGCCGTCATGGAGGAGAAGAGAACTAAAAATGACATGGCAAACAAATCTGAGCAGCCACTTCCCCCCTCACCTCCAGCCCTCCCTCTACTCTCTAGTATGCCTCTTTTCTATTCCTGTCTGTGAGTATCTCTCTCTTACTCAAACATGTACAAACACTGTGCACTGAGCAACACATGCACCTTCAAAGATGCGACAAACCCTGCAGACCAAGCCTAAAGTGTTTTTGCTTGTTCAGACGCACTGTATCTCATTTTTCTGCTAACTGGATGTTTCAGCACAGACAAGTTTTCCAGGATACCTTGAGAATATGACCTATCTGACGTGCCCATGTTTTAAGGTGTGAGCTCCACAGAGGTACGATGAGCCCATGAGGGCAAGGTGTGTATTGACATAAAAACATGAGGGAAGCGTCCACATGCAGTCCACTGTTTTTCTGTAATAATAGCTAGCAGCCATGCCGCTAAATAATTAATGTGGTCTATCCAATACAAAGTGGACGGCATGCAGACTGCACTCCCTTTGCTCTCCATCTCATTCTCTATCTGTCCCTGATGGACACAATGTGCATGACCACGCTTATTTTTGTTTGTTTGCAATATTAACACTTTTAACAGTAACAACATGTTTTAAACAATTTAATAATATCATCATAACCTGAAGGAGATGCAACAAAGGGCTTTACGAGAAAGTGAACAGACAATTAAAACAGGCACTTTAAAGCAGAGCTGAGCCAATATACGTTTTTTTCACCAATAAAACCAAGATCCTCACATCCAATCAAACTACAGTATCGTGCTCCATTTGCAAATTAACCTGGCAAGACTAGTGTATTCAGTGAGTTAAAATTAAGGTTCAGATAGGGATGTGTATCAAGAACAAATATGGTCCAGGAGAGAGCAATGAGAAAGGATTACTTACTACAAATAATCACCACAGCACAGACAGACAAATCAACCGACTGACGCCATAATAGTGCCACAATCTGTGTTGAAGTTAACTAAACTTTGCATGGGCTCCATCATTATTAAATATTAAAGATGGATGTGCACAGGAGTAATACGTGGATGCAGTCTCAGTGATGCCATCCATTGGTTTCTGAAGTAGTTATGAACTGAACAATGGTGGTCATGATTTTGGCAATGCTGTCTCAAACTAACTTTTGATCAATCTAGAAGCAAATAAAAAGGGGTTGAGTTGAGGCGGACATCATTTTCTCTACAAACGGGAACAATATGAAAACTCTGCCAATATTTTTTTAACCAATTTTGCCTATAAACGTCTGTCTATCACAGCTGTAAACACTGGCCATGTGAACCAAAAGACCTACTTCAGTTGAAGTCTTTTTCCCTATCCATCATCATTCCTTACACTTTCAACTGCAATTCAAGAACTGTAAATTTGTTGATTTAGTCATCCTTAAACCTTAAATGGTTTGTTTTAAGAACTGACAGTTTTAGGCCTGAACTAAATTTAAATATGGGTTGTGATATCAGCTAAATTTAATTTATCATCACTGTCATATTGGATATCAGCAAAATTCCAATTGTGCATCCCTATCCAATTCAGCATGACTTTTAGCTGAAATATCAGATGAATCCATCACATCGAACGTGTGACAGTAAAGACATGAGCTATTTTAGATACCTGGCACACTGATAGACTGTCACACATCCATAACATGGGGTCTAAAAACTGTGAGGGTGACTGGCTGAACATTCTGTCTGCAACATTCGTTACCAGTCACAGAAACAAACATAACAGGTGCTGCTAATATAAAAAGACCAGCTGGACAGGCAGCTATTATCACTGTTCAATTTCAGTGGAGCCGGTTGGTGAATCAAATACTTGCTGCAGCCAGCTGTGAAAAAAAGAAAAAAAACAAACAAAACAAAACTAAAAGCTTTCAGTGTGGTTCTTTGCATTTCTTCTAATAAAGAAACGTTATCCAGTTCTAATATAATGACTGCTATTGCTGCCTTCACACTAGGCCACCATTGTTTACAAGCTTGCAATATAACTAAACAAAATCTGTAGTTACTGCCCATTCTCCTCAAATGATGCTGATTGATCAGGTCATTCTCTTACGAGGGGCAAATGTTTCAGCTTGAAGCTTTGCAGGATAGATCTACCTGACGACAGGCATGGGATCTGGCCAACTGATTGGCTTTGCCAGGTTTATTTTTCATCCTGGGGTTCAAACATGTTGATTTCTGCTGTCAAAATGGACATAATAACATGGTCATATGTGGGACTTACAGGACATTTGGAGCAAGTCTAGTCTAGTCAAGTCTTTTGTTTACATCAGAGCTTATTTTCTGCATTAATTCAAAGTCAAAAGAACATATTCTTTTTAGTTTTATCAGCCTTTAATATCATCTAATTTTTTTTTTTTTTTTTTACAAAATGACTATTTTTGCATTAAAAGTATTGATCTAGGGGCACAGCTGTTGCTCAGTTGGTAGCACAGGTGCCCATAAGCAGAGGCTATAGTCTTAAACACAATGGTCGTGGGACTGATTCCTGGTCTTGACGCATGTTTGGTGCATGTCCTCCCCCAATGTCTCTGCCTATATTTCCTGTCTCTCTTCTGCTGTCCTATGAAACCAAGGCAAAATGCCCCAAATAAGCTTTAAAAAGTACTGATGTATTGGAATGAAGGTATAACTGACATGCCTGCTAAGTTAGGGAACGTATTCTGTATTTGGCATTGCCTTTACTGAGGCTAAAGAATTAATGAAAAAAAACACAATTGATCTTAATGAGTGACCCAGCTGATGCACTGCCTCATCTTAACCTCTCATTGAGCTCATGGTGTTTTTCTCTGCTGTTTCTACAACAATCTTATTTGGGATTACAGTGCAATAAACAAACAGACACATATTGGAGGTTATGGCAGGAGCAGTCACATGATCGATACCCTCTTGACCCTCCTCTCTTTGCCCCTTCCACCACTTTTCTTCCTTTCTCCCCTCACCACCTTTCCTCCCAATCAATTAACTTCCCCAAGTAAACAGATCTGTCCCCACGCTCGCTGTAAAAGGATCTCCTCCTGCTCCTACTGTTCTCCTCCCTGTCCCAGCCAAGTCAAAGAGAGAAACCAGATACCTGGCACATTATTGTGAGATCTCATCTAGTGTGTGTTGAGGTAAGAAGGCTAAATAAAGAGTAATGACATCATCTACATAGTCTTCGTGCTGATCTTCATCCTCATCATGACCTCTAAATGGGTCACAAATCAAACGTCTAGTTTGCATAAAATCACCCCACTCTCTCCTGAAAGACTTCAACCACTGTAGAAACATAAGGATATTATAACTGGTCATGTCACTCCACAGAAATTTAGTTCTGTCTTAATTTTTGACTCATCCGTCACATAACTATAACACCTATAAAACCAGATGCTAAGAATCTAACTTCTCAAAAGTAAAAAAAAAAAAAAAAAAAAAAAAAAAAATATTTTACAGAACATTTGTATGTAAATCGTCAGTTCAACCTTATTCTATCTAAAAGCTACACCGTCTAAAAAATACTTTTGCAAGAGCCACAATCCAAAAAACCGGAGGGGGGGGTATAATATACTTTTAGCTAAAGGGGGAGGAGCCTCAGGTCTTTGCTCTGGGCCTGCACACACACCTGCATCACTTCCAAACACATCATTTTGTTCTGTCCTGTTTCATTTTGTAGCTTTGGTTTTGTTCTTCTGCTCTTTTGAGAATATTTATTATTAGTAGTCCATTAAAGATCAAATAAGACACCTGCATTTAGACAAGTTTCATTCAGTATATTCCGTTATCACAACATGTGATGTACATGTGTGGAGGCTCATTAATGATGACACGTATTGTAGTAATCATCATAAAATATGAGTGCGGGAAAGCATAAGGAGGAATCAACTGAAGAAAAATCATTAAAACAAGGGCATAAGAAGCTTCAATTTGAAAACAAGACAGCACACCTGAATAAATGAACTTACTGAAGAGATGCGCTGCCAGTGGACTTTTCTCTTCTGTCTTTCTCTCACGCACATTCCTCTGTTTCATGCGCAAACGACTCATACAGATTTTTTTTTAAATTAAGGTATTTATTCAAATTTGGCAACAAATCTTTACTGATGAAAGTGTTTACCTTTATTAAAGTTTTTAAGTTTTATTTTTCCAAGCAAGCCTTAAAAGAGCCGCAACTGGCCACTAAAGAGCCGCATTTGTCGCAAAAGCTGCGGGTTGAGTTTCACTGAGTTAAATAATCTATTTATCTTTGTGTCTGCAAGTAAAACACATTATTTACTGACTTAAAACTAGTATGTAGACCTTTTAGCTTGCAAAAGGTAATTTCCATTATGTTTTAGCATCAAACTAACAAATGCAGATACACATCCATTTCATAGAATCTTCAAATTTTCTTGAAAGTGAGATTCGAATAATATTTTTCTTGAATGCACATTCCTGCTGATATGTGCAGCTGATATATTAGTAAATATGTGCAGAAATTCCACATCTTCTGATACAGATAATTTACTTTTCAAGGTATTATTTTCTAAAAACTAATATCATGCGGATAACACTGTGTATTACTATTAGTCCACTTAATGATTAAACTTTTATTCATTCTAAATCTACTACAACACATTGTTACCAATGCATATATCATAAGATAATACAAGTATGATAGCCCATTTTAGAAACTAACAGGTCAGCCATTGACTTGTCACATGTTTGGCATGTTTTAAATTGCAACTAGTAGGGATGCACAATATCACTGGTTTGGTATTGGCAGATATCAGAATTTCTGCAGATACTGACATCCGATATTTTGCCTGTGTATTTTAGCACACATCAACTGTAAATTTTGTCCATATATACTAACAAATTAGTGGAGTTCTAGGCTAAATCAACAGACCTATATCAGTTGAGGCTTTTTTATTTCTTTATCCTCATTCTTTAAACTTCAATGAGTTTCTTAAGGACTAAAGTTTGTTTCCTTGTTCATCCTCAAACCTTAAAGTCAGCATATCGGATATCGGCAAAAATCAATTATCTTGCATCCCTCGCTACTAGATCTATTCGTGTATGTGTCTGCGTTTCTCAACTTTACAACAGTGTGTTAACGCACCAGTGACATGCAGCTTCTTATCTAAAGACTTGATTTTAAGGTACTTGTGATTTTCTTAAGTATCTAAATTTGATGCTGCTTTCACTCTTTTTCAACTTTTTTAATGACCAGCTAGTTAGAAAAATATTTAAATGTGAAATCTAACTTGAAACCATGTTGCACTAATTTTAACAGTAGTAAAAGCAAATACAAATGAGTTGAAATAAACATTTTACATTCAGTCCTCTGTGGTGGGTCAATCTGCAGGGGCAACAACTCCATAAAACTTAAAACTAAAACAGTTCGGTTTTGGTCAGTATTGCTTGTTTGTGAGTTAGCTGTGGAGTATCATGTTTTCTTTCTTGATTCATGCTACACCTTTTCACCAGAAGACTAAGTCTTACCACAGTTCTTCCATTATCTTGTTCATAAGTAAAAGAACAAGCATCTCTTTAATGGAGATTAAAAAAATCCAGACTCTTCATACTTTATTGTTTAATCATCTGTACTTTCATGTAAGCCACATTTCTTAATTTTGAACAACTTTCATACCTTGTTAGTATGTTTTTGCTCCTTTTTTTAAAGTGTCGGATGAAAACTATTCATGAAAGGACAGATGTGTTCATCATCACAGCACAGATTCACTGGTGGGTAATGGATTTTTACTCTTTTATTTACTCCTCCATCTGGAAAGCCAGTCTGCCCAGACAACACTGCACATGTGTCCTGTTAGTTTATTAATGAAACATGTCCTCAGTCTGCCCTAAGAAATTCAAGTGTTGAGAGCCAACAATATCCATGAAATGTGTGGATTTTTTTTTGTATTTAATGTGTTAGGGGTGAAGGGGCTCTTCTAAAGTTTCACAAAAATGCACTGCACTGTGTTTTGCAAATTAGAATTCACCAAATGAACCCACCCAGCCATTATGTTACCCGCTCAATAAACTAGGTGACTACAACAGAAATTCCCATGAGTCCTTGAACATAAAATTGTTCATTCTTGCAACACCCCCGCCACAGAGAGTGGAGATGCAGGCAGGACCAATCTATATCTCCTGTGACCCTCAGCAACATGTCGTTATGCTTGCTAATCAGATTTAGAGACAACAAGTGAAAGGATGGCCTCTCCGGGCCGTTTGCTTTCACAAATGGATCTGCTTAATATAGGAGATTAATAGACTACTATCTAATCTAGCCTGTGATTGAAGCTATGATCTGGTTACACAGAAACATGATGGATGTTGAGGCGGCTGCACATGAGAATCATTTTAACCCTTTCAGGACAGAATGCATGTTTGCTTTGCAGGCTATTGACTGTTAAAAGACAATGCAATCACAGTAATGAAGATGTCTGCAGGGATGTTGAATTATTAGCAGCAATATGCAAAATGGCTTCTCACAGCTCATAGCTGTGTCAAATTAGAATCTGAACTAATTCTCAGAGGTTGTTAGAAAACAATTCTGTTCATTTCTGCTACTTCGTGTGCACTGTTTATCCTATTAACGCAATAGACAGACAGCTTTTCATGAATTCTTATCTTTTGGGCAATTTAATGATGCAAAACTGTCTATTCACACGTGAAAGGTGCACAAGGTGCACATTTTTACAATTATTGTTGTTGTCCTTTATATTTTTTATCTACCACTTGTTTATTACTTTGAGTTGCTGCAACATAACTTTCCCTCAATGGGGAATGAATAAAGTGCATCCCTACATATCATGTTTACAAGGACCAGATTAAGATGGAAAACATGGATTATATTCTCACTGTATATGCCTAACCCTTTTTAATTTTCTGCTAGTATCTGTCTCAGACCTACAACAGTTATGAAAAGAATAATAATCTAAGAAAACTACAGTGAACCACAAGAAATAATTAAAAAAAACATAAAAACGATAACTAGAACTACTGCATGTCATTTAAATGTCTCTACAAGGCATACAATTGCAAACAACAACTTTGAATTAATCCCTCCAAGAGCTCTTAAGATATGGTGTTCATGACCAAGGGATAAAAATGAGGCCCGACAAATTTAACCTTTGCCTGCTAATTAAGATGTTAATTTAAGTCTTGAATCTGAGTGAAAATTTGTGCAAAGTCTACAGAAAATCCCTCAGAGCATTCTTGATATATTGCACTTACAAGCAAGTGATGAACAGGTGCCCCCATGCCTTGTCAAATGACCTATGACCTCTTAAATCTAATCAGTTCATCCTTGAGTGAGAGTTGACTATAGTGCAAAGTTTGGAGAAAAAATCTACAAAAACATTTCACAAGCAAGGGATAATAATGAGGCCCGATGCCCTGACATTTTTTCTTCAAAATATGAGTGCATCCCAGTTCATTTGTGCAAAATTTAAATAAAATTTCACAAAAATTGATATAGTGCATTCACAAGAAAGTATGATTGTGAGGCCTAATGCCTTGACATTTGACCACTGAAATATAGTCCATCCTTGAGTGGACTTTTGTGCAAAATGTAAAGAAAATCTTCAGAAACATTTTAGAATTTGTGCTCACAAGAAAGGGATTAACATGAAGCCCAATGCCATGACATTTGAGGTCTATATCTAATCAAGTCATCCTGGAGTCCGACTAGTCCGAAATATAAGGACATGTCCTCAAAGAATATCTGAGATGTTGAACATGAGACCCCATCACCTTGACAACCTCCAAAATCTAATCAGATCATTTTTGAGTCAGAGTGGCATTAGAGTGGGCATTAGCAACGTGTGAAGAAAGTTCCTCTAAAAGGTTCTTGAGATATTGTGTTCACAAAAATGGTGTAGACAGACGGACAAACCCAAAAGCGTAATGCCTTCAGCCTCTGGCTATTGCCAGCACAGAGGCATAAAAAATAGATCATGTATGGAGCTGAAACTTCTTTCAGCGTGAAAGGAGAGAGCCTCAGAGGTGAGATGAGGGTTTGTAATTATGCTTACTGGATCTAAAGACCAATATTTTCTCTTGTTATAATGGAATTCTCTCCTTCAGTTGCTTCAGGTCTTTGATGTTGAACAGGTTTAGATAATTAAAGGTTACATGCTCCAGACAGAGGATACAATCAATAGCACTGAATAAATAATCTCCCTCATCTCTCCTGAATTAGTTTTGAATATGTTTCTGATTATACTTTTATGATACGATACATGCATGATGATGAGATCTTGAATTGGCAGGCTTTTTCCACAATATCTCTCTTGTTCTAGTGTGTGCCAGTCAACAGAGGCTCAACGCCTGGACAGAGACAGCACAAACTGTACCTAAAATGTCCTTGAGAAAAGCTAACATCTTGTACCTGGATAGATCAACAGACAGCAACACAGACTATATCGATATGACTGGTTGACACAACAATAATAGCAGCTGTTGACTGGAAATCATTCAGCACATCTAAAACTTTATTCTGGTGTTATTTTACCCCAAATATTTGACTAACATTTTTGTTGTGAAATTGCTGTTTACAGGGTCAAAACTGATCTGGATCATTTTCAGTTAAAAAGCATCTACAGATGGTCGTCAGACAGTGATGTCCTCATCAAAACATTATGTTTTTTCTGAATTTGGGGTGTCACACCATCATTGTAAAAGCCTTTGTAAATCACAGAGAAAATCTGGTATCCCCGATAGGCCCTTATTAGTCGCTACAGAACCAGAATGACTGATGCCTCACAGGCAAACTAATTATCAGATACTTAACAGTCCGAACCTAAAATACATTTGCCACAGGCTGAGGAGGGATGTGAGCCACATGAGCACCTCCTTTATTTCTTCTTCTCTTTTTTTACTTCTGTCTATTCTTCCTCTTTTTCCCTCTCTCTTGTTCTCTGCAAGCATCTCCTTTTCTTCCTGCTCTCTGTGCATCTTCTGTTCCTCTCCCTCTTCTCTCTGTTCTCTCAGGGAGCCAGCTGGGAAACTGGCCTTGGGATACAAGCTAGAAGCATACAACCATATGCTAGATATTTTCATGGAAGGTGTGTATGTGTGTGTGTGTGTGTGTGTGTGTGTGTGTTCAGTGTTGAAAGTGAGTAGGGGGAGGGGTCTGACTTCTTGTTGAAATGTACTACAGTGTAATAGCTAAGTAGGACATTTATCTGGCAGTGGTTTGTCTTTCCCTGTTGTGTGAGTTCCTGAGTTGCCTCTCTATCCCACAGCTAAATGCCTTCAACACAGAGAATTTTCTGTTGCTTTCAAGACACACACATACACAGACTGTAAACTGTAGAGGCAGACCGCTGAGAGGGAGCTGCCAGAGACACTGACACAGCTTGCTCATTAGACAGTTTCTTCTTGGATCCAGGCCAAATATCTGCAGGTCATAAACTCACTGATGTAATAGGCGATGTAACTCACTGATGTACGGAGATGTTCAAAAGCTACACATCTCTTTTTAGGACTGCCTTTTATCATCATTTACTGTACTCGTGTCACATTTTATCCATGAATATGAAGACATGCAACATGCAGTACAGGTGTATGCTGCTACTGTTAAGGGATTGTCATCAAACAGATGAATGTCATCTCATCACAGCAGGCCTGTCATGACACTGTACATTATGGTGCTTCCAGTCTCCATACAATAGTTTCCTCCTTTCTGCCTCAGTTTAAGAAGTCAAAGTCTTCTGTGTTGTCCTTTTAGTTTCCATTTTATAAATCAGGTTGGAACCCCTCCCTGCAGGTACCCTATCCAATCACATCATAAATATATTAGGGATTTCAGAGTAAAACATACAGCCTAACATGCACAAATGTACACAACAAAGCTCGTTCTCTCTCCCCACTAACCAAAATGAACAGGTGACTTAAAGATTGCAAGATCTTTAAATTAATATGGCAAATATCAAATATATAGTATCTTCAATAAATATACATCACTACGTAATGACCCTAGAAAAACAGAAGTTAAACTGCCCCCTTGGATTTGTTGTTCTCAGCTATGTGTTTACACTAACAAGTTGTTGCTTCCATCAGTTTGTTTACATTTAGCTCAGAGGCTTAAACATATTCTATTCATGTTTTTCTCATATGAACCCTGTCAAACATTGGCACTGCCAATGTTTGAATAAAAGCCTGAATAAAAGCCTTGGCTTGGTCTGAAGCATTTTAAAGAAAATAGAACTATTTTATGTTTGGACTGGATATCTGAATGGACACATGGTAGTGGTGTTCTGAGGGATAGTTGATATTAGCTTTGTTTCAGTCTGAGTAACCGATGATACAGTTCAAAATCTCCTAGACTCCTGGACTCATTTTGTCTGTTAATGTCTGAACAAAGAGATAGTTAGCTTGACCCTGCAGTGCTAGTGCCATCTTTTGATACCTCTTTTCAGTTTTAACTACATTAAATAAAATACATGGTCTTGCCTTAAGGGGTGCTTGTATGTGGACCTTGTTACCTTTTGGTGAAAACAGACTAGCTCCTACTTTATTCGGCTAATTATTTAAATGTGCAGCATGTAAATTACACTGCCCAGGGGCCCTCTCTCAAAACAATAACAAAAGACGTTGAAAAAAGAACCAGTGCTGCTCAGTTCCACCCATGTCCGCTACTTATTGCTTGTTTTGAATTGAAGATGCTTTTCAACAAATAAAGTACTCCATACGGGGTATTAACTTAACAATAAACCAACATTCTGGTTTCACATAATGTGGGAGAAAAGCTGACAATAGTGGCCTTCTTGGTTCATGCTGCAAGCTTGTTCACAGCATGAACCAGAAAGGCCACTTTTATCAGCTTTTCTCCTTTTTTATTAGAAATTCATCAATGAAACCAAATATTGGTTTTCATGAATACACTGTATGCGTGATGTCCTTAATGAACACGGTCCTTAGATAAATCAAGAAATAAGCCATAGAGTCTGGCACACTAAGCAGCAGGTCTTACCTCTACTTGACCTGGAAAAGACTAGTGGGGCAGCAACGTTATGGGGGGAGATCCTTGCTACAGGGGTGAGTTTGGATGATTTAACTCGCACAAAATAAAAGAGAATAACTACAGTCCATCACAAATAAGTTTCACAAAACCTGAATTAAATACAGCAACACAACAGCGGCTTTCATTTGCTGTTCCCCTTTGAATTATGTAGCAGTTTGTCATGTAATAGCCAATGTCTCAATGGCAACGATAAACAAGTCATGTCTGTCAAAGTGCCTCTATCATGACATGCTCTGTTACAGGACATGTCCCAACAAAACTATTCATTAAGAATTTCACTGGTTTAGAAAACTGTTGGAAATATTTGAGATCATGCAAGATCATAACTAAAATGAAGAACATAGGAGTATTGTTTTAAATAAAATAGAAATTTCAGAGCAACAACTCTACATATGGTAGCGTAGATTTGCTATTAAGTAAATACCACTGTAATCTTAAAGTGTTGTTTTTAGAAAGAAAAAGCCATCCTAACTTTTTTCAGAGTGTCAATACTAAACCAAGCCTTTGTTTGCAAAATCACTTCATATTCTGGGATGGTTTATATTTATTAAACTCATAGTAGACACATAGTAGTTTTTGTGGCCTTTTAGGACACACAGACGCCTCCTCCTCCCACCCATCCACCTCTTTAATGCACATGTTTTTACCCCCTCAGGGCAAGAGTAAAAGGGCCGGCTCCATCTCTCATTAACCTACTGGTTGGATAAATCAAAGTGCAGGGCAGAGAGGAGAACCTCAGTCTCGGCCATTCAGATAAGAAGAACACCCTACACCAGCTCATAGCCTACAGCTCAGTGATATATGGATCTGCAGAGGCTAATAGCAAAGTATTGACAAGGAAATGGTGTGCTTATCCTGCTCCTGCATGCTGGGGAGAAGTCCCCAAAGCAGATGGGACGCACTTTAGGGAGACAGAGAGAGGAGGAGGGTGAGAGGATGAGGTAAAAGTGTACTGGGACAGATTAGAGTCTTTATTGCTTTATTTCAGCTAATTTGTCTAAGAGTCTACAAACACACACTACTTTTTCAGTTTACCTCATGTTTAGCTGGATGTATTTTTGGAGTAAAAGTGTTTATTTTCTGTCTGTTCTAACTTCACAGCAAACCAGCAGTGCATTTCTGCCTCACTGTAGTTTTAAATTTAGAAATAGTTAATGACTTTTGATATTTAAAAAATCTGTCTTAAATTTTGTAACTAAAATTGTGTGAAAGTTTTTGAAAAGTAGACAGATTTTAGTTGAATAAATATTTAGTTTTCAAAAATGAAATTGGAGGATACTGAGTTTAAAATTTCCATTAAACTTCGTGATAATCATCAGATTTTAAGTTTTAAAAATTGTGTTTCCTTTAACCTCTATCCTAAATTTATTAAGATTTTGTGTCAATCTGTGGAGGTATTTTCTCCATGCCTGCACATGGAGAGCTACTAAAAAAAGAAACACAGTAGCTTAATCCAGCAATACTCTTCTCTGACAAGAGGCAATAGATCAAGATGTAGGCCGTCCTCCCATTGGTGGAGTCTTTAATGCTGGAGTCAGTAGGTTATCGCTGTGGGACCTGCACCTTGTTCTAAGTGCCAGCTTTATCAAGCACAACCAATTCTTCCTCTGATGGGCCTGTGGATGCAGGAGATGGGCCCTAATGGCCACACTTCATCAAGCTCAGAAAAAGGATGTACAGAGAAACTGGGACCTCAGATGTCAGATAAAGATGTTGATACTGTTTCGGTTACTGGACCACCAGGGATAATTTGGTTAAAGCCTGCAGTGCTTTGCTGCTGCAGTAGTAAAGAGCTTGCAACTGCTGGCTGACATCCTACAGCACTGATCCAGGTTGATGAACACATTCAAGAACTGTAGCTGTGTGTTGTAACCATACTTCATACTTTTCAGTAAGCATGACAAGGATTCAGTAATCCCAAATGCATGCATTTCTAATGTATATTGGAAAAAAAAATCTGTATGTTCTATTAGATTGAGCCACATTTTCATAATAAATACTAGCATGCTTTTTTATTTTTATGACCCATCATCTGCATGAAAAGTAAGACAAGTCACTTCAACTGGGCCTCAAGGAGCGCACTGACAGCTGCTTTAAAGATATATAATATGTTGAATTTTTGCACTGACATCCATGTTAAATTAAAAAAGTTACCATTCCTGTGCTACATTTTTTAAATGGGATGTTACTGTATCTATAATTTTTTCCGAAGTTTTCAAAGACAGAGAAATTATTCATTTTTATGATTGTACCTGGACTTGTCCAATTTTGTGGGCTGCCGTATTTTACAAGTTCAAACCCAGCTCTGTCACATGGAAACCTCCACCCACACTCGCCATTTCCAGTGAGTTGAGACCAGCACTGCTCAGCGCCACCCACCCCTGTGGCCTCCTCCTCAGTGCTACTTCTTGCTTTGAATTGAGGACTCTTTCAATGAAAACGGCATTGTATTTAGGGCGTATATACTACACAGAAAACCAAGGCTTTGGTTAAGGTTATTTCTCGATAATGGAGAAATGCATCCAAAAGTTTCACTTCCATGGAAGCACGCCAGAGCGCATGTGCATCCATGGATCCTGGTAGGGGTTGAGCGATATGAGTTTTTCAGGATAGAAAGGATTATGAGTAGCTCATGAAACCTTTTACTGATATTTGGAACCAATATGCATTTATTATGATGCACAAAATTTTCTTAATGTGGCTAAAGTAAAATTGCATGATCAAATAAATGAAAAAAACAACAACAACACAATTTAGCCCTAGCTCTATCAGCATGAGAAACCACACAGAGCAACACAGTAAAACAGGAGATGATGCCATACACTCGCTGTGTCAGTGGCACCCAGGATTAAGTATTGATGGCTAGTACTCATGTGACATCTAGCCAATCAAAATGTGTTGCATACAGTAAATTTAGTGAGACTGTGGAAAGTGAAAATAAAGCCAGTATAACCAAAGTACCAATTTTTGATTAATTAACTTTACTGATTATCTCTCAAATAAAATCCTGATACCGCTAATCGGCCAACTGCCAAGTATCTACCTTAACTAGAAAAGCACTCAGAGAGGGCAGAAATCCACCATTAGCCCTATCTCCCAGTAGTGAAGAATCCTTTAAAAACATTCCTGGATCCAGACGGTGATCCGGATCACTCCCAAAATCTAATTCGCCGATTACTCCCTCCCCTGTGGGGTGGAGACATGGTGAGGCAAAGCACTGGCTGCGCTACTTGTGGACTGTCATGGCAGAAGCACCCATGGTCTCACTGGATGACTGAAAGTCATGGCAGAGGGTGAATATCCCTCTATTCCTCCCAGCATTGTGAGCATTCTCGCTACAATTCACTGTCTTTCTCTCTGTTACGCTTCGACTCGTCTCCTCGACCGGGCGTGCATCTTTCAAATTCTATAAACTCCAAAACTTTTGAATAGAAACGCACCAAAAACATGCTGCTGGGATTGAAATTACTCATGTCTGCCATGTCCTGGTGTAAAATGGCAACAGCGCAGACTTCCACCATTAGCCCTATCCTTAAAAAAATTCCTGGATCCAGATGGTGATCTGAATCGCTCCAAAAATCTCATCAGTTCTTCCTTATGCCATTTTTGACATGTCCTGAAAATTTTATGAAAATCCGTCCATAACTGTTTGAGTTATGTTGCTAACAAACAAACAAACAAACACACTAACAAACCAACAAACCCACCTGATCAAATAACCTCCTTGGTGGAGGTAATAATCGGTCAGGCTGATAATCGGTCTACCCGAGATCCCACATGCACATTCTGGGACCACTTCCAGTGTGAATGTAGCAGTGCACTTTTAAGAGCATTTCTCCCTTTTATGGGAACTTCATCGAAAAAACAACAACAAAAAAAAACAGTTGATTTTCTGCCTCGTAAATAAACCTTATGAGGTGTATAGTAGAACTGCAAAGTTACAGGCCTTAATGCTGTGGTAATTCACAGCACATGCACTAATTGTGTAGGAATCTAGGTGGCAAATTACCTTGCAAAGCAGATGGATACGCCTGTTTCTTTCTTTCTCACTGGGGAAACCATCTAGCAAAGTTCCCTTCTGAACCGTTTGAGCCCAGTTGGAAAGTGACAGGATCAATCAGCGTCGAGGGGCAGTACCTTCAGGTGCGGCGAAGTCGTGACGCATGCAGGCAGCAAGAAGAGGCCGGTGCAATTATGGCGGAAGAGAATAGCTTGGATGCTGCTAAAGCACCAGTTTTATCAGAATTTGGCAACATTTCTTCGTTAAAAGAACAAAGAACAGCATTGAGTTGTTTTCTTTTCAAAAACGACAAAAGTCATGTACTGACATGTCTACAGTCGCCATGGTTCGCGTTATGCAGTTCACTATGGAGATTACACCTCGGCAGTGGCTAGGTCACGTGTTTTATTGCTCTGATTGGTCCGTAAAGATGTGACGGACAGAATGTTCATCCAGTCCCCCTCAGAGTTTTTGTCAAAACCTCTGCACCTTCCCAAACGCTGTGTATGAGAGGTTTATCAGATGGATGTGTGAAACAAATCCATCTGGCTTGTCATGTTAGGTGGCGAAGGAATGGTCTTAGTTTGGCAGATTGCTAAAAGATATCAAGGTACTACTTTACAACCACTAAGGGGAGAGACTGGCAAATCATGCAACAATGTTTGAATGCTGAATGAATGAGGATCTGTCTTAAGCTCTAAGCTTCCTTCCACATAAGCAGTCATAGAACTTCCACCATCAACTACTCTTAAACACAGAAAGGAATTCCTGCCTCTAAACTAAACTACTAGCCTTCAAATCGCTACACATGCTGTAGCATTTATATTTGGTTGGCAATCTGAATTAGCATTTGGTCAAAGTGAGTATCCAAAATCTTAAAACTTGCATCATTTTGAACTCTGAAATTTAATGATCATGCATCTGCATCAATGAGCACCAAGGGCAAAAACAATGCATCACCCTACTCTGCCAAATGCCTTTGTTCCTCCGAAAGCAAACCACATACGACCATCTTTACATCTGGACGCCAAGCACTGCACCGGGGCCTGTCTATGACCATGATTACCCACTTGACATCTTTATAGCGCCATGGCAGACTTCCTCTTCGGCAGAGCTGGAGAGAGAAATACCGAATGCCAAAGTGGCCCCACAGTGCTGGTGTGGGACATCAGAGTTTTGTGTTGAAATAATTAGCCTGTTTAGCTGCCATCTGGGCTCTGGTTGCTGGCGTGTGGCACGAGCCAGGTGCTTCATGGGTAATGCCACTGAGAGACATACAGCAGATGCTCATGGGTAGAGCTGCCCATCTTGGCACAGATCTGGAATCAGCTAAAGCCTTTACAAATCTGAAGTAACACCACAAGAGGCTATGCAGACAAGACTGGTTAGAGGACAGTTTCATGAAGCATGTTCAATCAAATAGCCTTCAGCAATAACAATAAGTAGTTAAGACAAGTTCAAGGGACTCAGCAAGAAAAAAAAGTAAACTTTATGATTCTGTTAAAGAATACCTCAGCAACTTCACAATCTAAACCAGCGAAAATCTATGAAACTGCACTCTGCTCAGAATTAAATCTGTGATAACCCCACTCCATCTGACATAAAAAACACAAACCAAATAATCAACAGTCTTATCTATGAAAACAGGTGCCATTTAATTACTGCCCTCCATCTACACAGCTCAAAATCTGAGGAGGTTTAAACATTTTTTGAGCAGTTCAGTAGGCCAGTAACTTGATAAGGCCCCTGGATTTACTCGATGAGGTAGAAAGTTCCTGAGCAAGCAGCAGGCATGTGGTTGTTGTTCCCAGAGGGCTAGGAAACCGTATCTGCCCTGAAGGAGCATCCTCTTTGGTAAGCACTTCTTATCCAGGCCATCACTGCAGGCCGATAGCGGCAGGGTAATATCCAGTAACTGCAGCTTTATGTGCGATCCAATACTTGGATCAATCCCTGGGACAGGAGGATTGCCATTAACCCCTGAGATCTCTCTCTCTCCCTCTTGTTTTTTTCTGTCTTGTAGTGAATCTTTCCTTCTTTTGATTCTGCTGCAGAAATCATGACATCCTCACAAGATAGAAAAATGCTCTATGTAGTTTACAGTATGGCAGACAGCACACAGCTTTGTATCTCCCACCAAACTGCCAAATGCCTTTATCAATAAATGTAAAAGATCAGAATTTGTCTTTCTTGCATCTCGCCATGAATTGTTAATCAGTTAAACTTTCACTTCAAAATGCCTCAAAAATAACAAGAGGTTTGTCGATGTCAGAAAATCTCAGTTTGCATGTTAGTGTGAGTAAACTACCGTATGTACATGTGTGGTTGTTTACATTCTTTTTGGTTTGGGAGGTAAAACAATGCATAGGTTTGTATTTCTGAATTTACTCTGCTTTAGCATGTGTGCGTACGTGCGTGTTTATTTCTGTGTCTGTGTACGTGTAGAGAAAGCTAGAAAGAGACAGATATGGTGTGAAAAGGAAAGAGAGACAGTAGGTTTGAGACTTTGTTTGAAACTCCCAATACTTTGGGGAGTATTGCCCCATATATTGTCCCATGTGACTGAGCAGAAGAAAGATAGACTGAACCAAGGCTGTGTAGCTCTGCCAGAATATCCCTCTTGCTCTCTCACAGAATATAAATGGATAAATACTCATGGAAAATTATTTTAACGTGCACTGCTTTGTCTCAAATAACAATATAAGATGCTACATGCTTAAAAAAAAAAGGGCATGATAGATATTGTTCAGAGGGGACACTTTAGAAGAGCCTCATAAAGGAAAAGCACCTTAAACATGAACATAAATAATCACTGTAGATGCTTGTTATTATTCACATTGTTTACATTTGTCTATTGCCTTTAGATGGAGACTTTCAGTTTTAAATTTTGGTTACTTGGCTGACATATTTTAGTTTTTTATTGTTTGAAAAATGTTAAGACTATAATCAAGACTAGTCTATGAAAATAAAGCTTGCCTGATAGAAATTACACAGCGACAACAGTCAGTTCATTGATGATTTTTTTTGATATACAGCTCAGCCATAGAGGAGTTTGATTTTGAGTTTTCCTTATCATGCAGTTATATGCAGCTTGTGTCACAATACTATAACTGCAACCTACACTCATTTCCTCCCTAACAATCATTATAAAGTAAATAAGTCAAAATAAATATTTTGGAAGGTGATTAAAAAGTTGAGAATAATTTAATTGCATGCAACATAGGAAAAATTGATCTTCCAAGAGATCTGCATCTGACAATTTCCCTAGAGCAGAGGAAGAGTTTCAGCCTACCAGGTCAAAGAAGTTTAACTCACCTGAAGTGTTTCTTGTTTTAGGACGGTCAAGACCCCCAAGCTTGAACGCAGTTGTAGATCAGTTTGAGTACATCCTCACTCTTTTCCATGTGAACGTCAGAGGCCATGAGGCTGCTAGCTGTGCCTGGCTGCACCGCAGTAGCGAGCATTGGCGCAGGAGAGGCGTCCAGGCAGGATTGCTGGCCAACAAGCCGGCATGTCGGAGAGGTCGGCCGCTCGGCCCCGGCAGCAGAGACAAGGGGACAGGCACGCAGGGAGAAGGACTGAGCCGGAGTGGGCTCTGCTGGAAGGCTTTTTCGCCTCTCCTTCCCTGAATGAAAGCAATCCCTAAGAGTGAATGGGTAATGAGAGACCGGCTCCTGAGATTTTAGCTTTCTTAATCATGTTCATAATTAATTCAAGAACATTGATAATTTCATTACATTCTTTTTGTCTTATCAATAAATGATGTGCCTGCACTTTTGGTCTTGTGTATACGGGAGAGAGGGAGGAAGAGAGGGAGAGCGAGGGACAAGAGAAGTAATACTGCACTAAAAGCACAGGAGATGGAAAATGATACAAACAGGGAAGTGGTAATTATAATCTTTGACCAAGCCACTGGCAGCACAATATGAAGTCAAGTGGCCACAAATAATTAATAAGGCCTCCTGGTGTATATGTGTGTGTGTGGGAGTGTGGGGGGTTGTAAGGGTGAGGCATGGAGGGGGGTGAGTGTTGTTGTTGAACACTATTTCAGTTGCTCTCTTTTAGTTTTTACAAAAATAAAAAACACGTTACAACTATTAAACATAATTGTGTTTTCACCAACACGGTGTTAAACACAATGTTGTGTACTACTCATACACTCACCTTTAATCCTCACCTTTAAACAGAGACTGTGCATGCTGCTTGTGCCATGATGCCCTTCAGATCCAATAAGGGTTCAGGTTTCAGGAACATTAGCACACTGAGGCAGTTTTTAAAAAGACCACTCTCCTCCCTCCCCTCTCTCTCCTCTTCACTCTTCACGTGCCCTCTGTCAGGTCAAGAGAAGAAAAAAAAGATGAGAACCATTTTCTGTCTTCTGGCGTATATAGTTTCTAGTTATTTGGCAGCAGGAATAATGAGATAATATGCATTTTTAAATAGTTCATCTGCAGAATATTCAATAACCCTTCACCTCTGTACATGCTGTTATAGATTTGCTTTATCAATCGAACTTTCTGTTCAAATCTGAGCTGAAAATAGAATAAGAGGGAGGGGAAAAAAGGATGTAATGGATATCTCTGTTTCCTAAAAATACTGCAAGGATGACGGAGTCTGAGGAAGGCTCTGTTCTTGTACACCAAAGGAAGTTGAGATGGATGGTTTTGAACAGACAAATCCGACAGTGAGTGATTGAGCGATCCGTCTAAAGTCTAATCTGCTGCCAGACTCGTGGCTGTTTGCTCTGATCAGACTTTCTTGATATATAATCTTTTGTAAAACAGGTATTTAAAAGCACCTTTGAGACATGCTGTGGGATTTTCTAACTGAGCATTACAGCTTCTTATCAATTACCATAAAGACTGAGATGTAGACATGGATATATGTCCTGGGTTTCATTTGCGTTTAAAAATAATTGGTTGGAAAATCCCTGCATGATTTGACCATAAGAGCAGAGCAGTTCCACCATTGAAGGCTATTTGATTTTGGTCACTTTATAATGGATTTCAAGCACATGACTCTCTACAATACAGATTGGTAAAGCTATATGAGACATTAGAGATTCAAGTACTTTATGTCCTATTTATTCCTTATGTGCCACAGGCCCCTTGTCTTGAGATATGACCAGCTCAACGCAAGAAACCTTTAATAAAATAAAAAAGTAAAGAGGGGAAAATAGAGATTTACAGCTGGCCATTTTGACAGTGGACTTGATATAAGGTGTTCATAACAAGTTTTGCATTTTATTCCTGGTCCCCTCACGCACATTTTAATCATATTTTATGTGATCTATGTATGCAGCACTCATCCTCTCTCTGTCACCCAACCTCTCCAATGTGTCCCCCTTAAACAGATTGCTACAATACTTGTAATGATGGTTCTTCCCAGCTGTGCTGCAGGAGAGGAGAAGGGAGCAGCAGGCTATAGTATTACCATAATACCCGCTCCCTCCCTCCACAGTCCCAGGGGCCCATGTGGGGCTGCATGGGGATGTGGGGTAACTCTGCTGTGGAGGAGACTCAACTGGCTGCCGGTCCTGCAGGCTGCGTGTATGTGCGTTTGAGTGTGTGAGTGTGACAGGGCTGAACCTGCCTGTGGGCGATGTAATAAAAGCGCCACACACTGCTGGTAGTGATGGTGGCACTGCTGCTGGAACTGCAGAGGAGGGGATAAATATAAACCGGGGCCCGCATCAAGGAGACGGCCCTCCAGTCACAGCCTGACTTACATCCTAATAATTAGGCCCCTTTCCAATAAAACAAGGATTTGTAGCCATGCATCTATTTTACTTGTGTTTGCTGCTGCAGTGGGAGGGATACATGATCAGGCTGCTGCAGTCTTTGGGTGAAGCTGAGGCTTTGAGAGGATTTGATTTTAAGCAGTGTTGGAAAACGTCAGGATAATCTGCGTAATATACTGAAGTCAAACTTTAGGACATTTTCCTTAGAAGCATCTGCAGGGGTTTTCTCTTTTTGGGTATATATGTATTTCTAGCTAATCAAATAGTTTCTAAATTAAAGAGATCCTGATGAAACTTAGAGTCAACTAAATACATTCACCTTCATGCATTTGTTAAAGACACAGTCTATACAGTCTGCCTTTCTTGATACACACTTAAATACATGCAGAAAGACAGGCGCACAACATAACCTAACACACACTCTGTTTCTGATAGTGGCTAATCAATAGATGAGGCCTGCAGGTCACTGTTGCATGTTATGTAAACCTTCCAATGAAGGCTAGCTAATCTTTATGCTCTTATACTCCCTCCTCCTCTGTTATTCTCTCTCTGTTGCAAATACACTAGTAGACATTACAAGAGATGTAAGATATTGGATTTGCTGATATGCTTATACAGTATGTCCAAACTCATTTTATCCAATACCAATACCTACATACCTTGTTTTGCTATTATTATTGTAAAAAAAAACAAACAGACCAAAATACAGAAAACAAGTCTCTGTTCTGTGAAGAGAAGCTGAGTCAAGTGGAGCAGGGAAGTAGACAGTCTGGTTGTTCTTTTATGTCTGGGGCTTCACTCAAAATGTTCAATGCTCATGGTGGGTTCTTTGAGTGTGTGTGGCTCCTGTGATTGTGGGTTGCTGAAGTAATGGTAGTAGAGAAAACATCTTTCTCCCAGTGGCTCACTAAATTGACTTATAGTGCCAACTGCAGTTGTTTTGCAAGGAATAAATCCTCAATTTAGAAACTACTGCTTACTTTTAAAAAAATCAAACCTCTGGCGAAATGTCAATATCAGCTGAAAGTTATAGGTTATATTTTATGAATCGTTAGTACCTGTTGCCCTGTCTGTGGCACTCATAACTAGGGATGTAGGATGCTATTGGCATGCTATCCATATTGGCAGGTATTAGCTTAAAAAGTGAAATAAAAAAGACCTTCAGCAGCACAAGTCTTTAGTTTTATTCCTCATGATTCCTTAAACTTAAAAAAGTGTTTGAGGGGTGCAGATAGACTAGTGGTTTAAGGTGTGCCCCATGCACATAGGGCTTGGCAATTAATCACAGAAGTTACAATATTTCTTTAAATGGAAATGTGTCAAAATACCAGTTCAATAAAACAATTTTTGTTGAAGTGGTTGTAGTAGATTTTATGCACATTATGCAAACATTTAAGTGTCAGTTTTTTATAATGGTTTACAAAAATCCTCCCTTTTGTGTTTTATGTACCCTAGGTTTTTCTTAATCAAAATGCGAGACATAAAAACGATACTGCCCTTAAACAAGCAAATTACATCACATTTACAATACAAGCAAAAGTTAGTTAGCTCATTCTAAATAAGACTACATCTTCTTTAAAGTACATCAGGTTGTGTCCCACCTTCTTCAACAGAAGGTGATCATCCTTATTGCTACGCAAATACTTACATGAAGCAAACAAAGTAGCTAGATATACTAGTGTACCTTATCGGAGGCAAATTCTTCATTTTGTCCTCTCCTGGAGAAGATGGAAGAATAATGATAGTCATTCTGAGGTGTAACAGAGGATGATGCAAATGTAATGTCCAAGTTGCTCTAATAATCAGGATTAGCATCTCATTACTAAGCAAAATCATTGTTTGACAGAAGAGCCTGGAAGTCCCTCCCACGTTTCACACAAAGTATCATAAGGGATTGGAATAAGGTGGATACCTGATGGTAAGGTTGTACATTTTGTCCTTATTTTAGGCTGATTTATGATTTACACTGACCATTCCAGGATGCACCTGCCTCTTGCTCAATGACAACTGGGATACATCCAAGCCCCCATGACCCTGAATGGGTAAGTGATGTAGAAAATGGATAGATGGATGGATGAGTTACACTGCTGAAATGAAGTATCAGTAGTAAATACGGCTGACCAGCTGGGAAAATAATCTAATTGCGATTTGAAATGCAATTATTCCTTAAGTTCCTTGTCTTATGTATTTTCCAACAAACAATATTGCAGCAGGCCATGATGCGATTTAATCTAATTTTAGATGAACTTTTCCTGGCCCTAGTTGTTAATAGGAATTTTCATCTGCCTATGCTGATATTTACTGAAATCATGCAGATATTACTGTGCAACATTTTCTCTCATATCTGACCACAAAAACAGATCACATATTCTTCCCAATAATAAATAATCAACATCTATGAATAAGTGTGCAAAATGATACAACATAACATAAACAACAAAGGGCCAATATCAGCTGATGCCAATGCTGTCATCATGTATCTGTGCATCGCTAATTACATCTCTGTTTTACGCTGATGTATCCTTAATGAGTTTCAACTGGAAAGAAACTAGTTAAGAAACTCGTTAGTATGAAGGGATTTCAAATTACATGATTCTGATATCTTTATGATGCATGTTAGTGAGAACTAAATTTGTCTTATCAACCCCTCAAAAGAAACGTCTTGAGATTTTGTCTCACCTTTGGCTGCTTAGCTTGTCATTTCAGTCCCACATATGTCAAACTGACATGTGAGAATTTCCAGAACACACACAGGGGAACACAGAGAAAAGTAGTGAGATGGATAGCTGGGGAGAGAGAGAGAGAGAGTGGAGATGAGTGAGGTGGCAGGCCAGGCAGGGGGTATCAGGCTAATTAAAGCAAGCATTTGTCAGAGATTAAGCCTTAAACAGAAAAGGTCATCTGAGCACCAGAGCGCACTGTTTCGCTGCTGTGCTCTTAGGGCAGTCTAAACCTTTCCAAGCTAAATGGTAAGGATGCTATTTGCCAGAGAAGGGGGAGGGGACACAGATCCCCACCAGTGGTAAGAGTGACACCCGGGTCATTGGTTCTTCACTGTCCATTACACATGCTGGTCAAATCTGGCGATCGGTGTCATTTAGGGATGAAAAATACGTGCCCGGACAAGATCAATAGATGCAGCCGTCTGTACCAGCTGTGATTAATTGACTGTCACCAATTAATGACTGGCCTGTTGCAAAGCAATGCAATGTTAGAGGGACAACGGGGCATGTTGGAATACGAGGATTTTTCATTTGGGTCTGTTATGTGTTATTCTGCAGTGATTTCCCTGGTAATAAATTTATGAGCCACTTCAGTTACAATTTGCATGTTTTTATGCGACACAGTAGAAAGTGTCTCTGGCAGCATCCTCCACATCAGGTGCTCTTTGAAGTCAGTTGTGATACAGAGACAAATATAGGCTTAAATGAAGGTTCACACTGCAAATAGATCCACATTTTTTTAGTTCAATCAGAAATAGGAACAAAAAATATTTGAATAGTTGCTTGTTGGGATACAGTATCTTGTGTGTCAAAAGAGTGTATACATGTTGATAAGTTCTCATTATACAGTGACAATAAAAGGCAGAGCTGCTTTTTAAAAACTCACCTCATTTAAATTTATCATTGTAATCATGTACCCTCACTTAGAATTTTCTCATAAAACAGCTATGAAAATTGAGTAAGAACAAAGACCAGCCTATAATCCATTTAATATTCTACTGAAAACAACCAAACAAGTACCGGTGAGGTTTTTAAACTGAGATCAGTGTACAAGCTTTTTACAGTCAGTCAATTCTAATCATATTAGATCCTAAGAAGATGTCCTGAGATACAATGGAGCAAAGGACATGGTTTAAATGAGTAATGGCTCCTGAGAGCTAAACTGTGGTGGATGTAATTTGAAATATTTGTGGTGGATATTATGCTAATATTAGACCCCTCTGTATTATTATAGATTAGATCTTTTAACTGACATGAAAGCTTGCAAAATATTACATTGTGTTGTTCATAATGGGTTGGCTTTGATAGAATGAATGTGCTAATCATGGCATCCAAGTAAGGCACTGCAGTTGTCCAGCATTTTCTTTATTTTGATGGAGAGTTCTGTTTTAGAAGTTACTTTAAGGTGAACATGTCTAACAGCTTTATCTCACTTAAACAAAGGGGAAAACAATAAAAAAATAGAAGTATTTAGAAGGAGACATTGTGAGTACATTTTTATACGCTGTAAGTGGGAGCACAGCGACCACAAGTTTGGAGTTTTTTTTAAGTCAGACTAAATCCCTGTCAGTTTAAGGGTTTGCCACAACTTTTGTTTGCAAAAAAATAAAAAATGAATAAAATAAAAATAACAGGAGTGAACTCCAAGAACAGCCATATCTGTACACTGGATAATTTTAACCAGAATGGAAAGCATCTGAATGCTACTGTATACTGTGGAAAGAAATATTCATTTATTTAGTTTAACCACAAACAAATGTATACTCTTGATACAGCTCTACAGTTTTATTTTTAACATTATTTTCCAGCATGCAAATCACATTGATGTCACATCCTCTGGATGTCACAATTCCTTTGGGGAATGGCTTTAACTTGTGAGACTGGCAACCCCCTGACTTCCCTTTCCTTTAACAAAGCTCCATAAACTTAAATAGACTTAGGCTGCATTCAACAAGAAGGCCAAAGAGATCCGCAATCCTATTTTTCTTTACTAATATCCAAAGCCGCCCATAAAGGGAGATAAAGGGGAGTGCTGTCTGGGGCCCAGCCGAATAGGGGGCCGTGGAGGTCAGCAAAACCTTGGTGCACTGTAAAGCTAATCTGTGATAACCATATTTTATATTTAACCTGAATAAAAGCCACTCTCAGCAAAGCAACAAAAATAAATGTTATTTATTCATGCTGTAATAAAATATAGCCTGTTCAAAATGTAAACCTTATTTCTGAAAACAGAATTACCTTTTGTGGTAATGCTAATGATGTGGATGGGCACATTGACTAAACCATCTAGAAAGTAATGTCAGACTTCAAAGCTAAGACATGAAGTGCATAAAGGTCAGGATGCCATAAAATAAAGAAGAAACTGAGACAACTTTAAGGGAGAAGTAACTAAATAATTGCAAAAAATGGCAGGTAGGTATAAGAGTGGAAAAATTGGTTGAATAAAGCAAAATGCGATTTGTGGCAAAAATGGTTAAAACATGCAAAAAAAAAAAAATTGGCAAAATTGGGTGGAAAAAATTGTGAAAAGGTGTTAAAAACGTGGCAAAATGGGTAAATAAATGGCAAGAGTGGGCTAAACTAAGAAAGAGGCAAAATGGGTTAAAATGCAAAAAAGTTGCAAAAAATGGCTGGGTAGAGTAGTGAAAATGGGTTAAAAATGACAAAAATGGGGTTAAAAGGGGCTTAAACTGGCTAAAGTCTGAGGAAATGGCTTAAAAGTGTCATAAAAGAGTGATAACGAATTTTTAGATGAAGCAAAAAATAGGATATGTGGCAAAATTGGGTTGCATAAAGTGCAAAGAGGGGCAAAGTGGTTGAAAAAATGTGAAAGGGTATTAAGCAGTGGCAAAATGTTGGTTTGAATGCTGTAAATTGTTGAAAAGTGGCAAAAATTGGTTTAAAATGGCAAACAAAAAAGCAAAAAATGCCTGATAAAGTAGTGGCATGGGGTTAATGAATGGCAAAAATATGTTAAAAGTGGCAAATAATTGGTTAAAATCTGAAGAAACTGGTCAAAAGTGGAAATATGACAAAAATGAGCAAAAACAGTGGTGAAAAGGGGTTAAAGAGGCACAAATGAATAATTTCAGATCCCAATAATAGTTTGACAAATTTGTCAGCTTCATAATGAAGTAACTGCTATCTTGGACACTAGCATCAATGTTACTGATGCAACTCACATGCACTGACATCAACAACAAATCACAACTAGGGAGAACCTATTCACAGAGGTTTTCAGGGGCCAGGCCAATTCTCTTGGAGACAGTTTGAACTGCCCAAGTCACACTGATATCTGATTTTTCCCCTAAATCAAATTCGGACCACTTTTCCAAGTAAATCCATTGAAGTGAGTGGAGGCGTCAGACACAGGCCACAGATCAGAACAGGCTAAATAGATGAAAAAATAAATAAGAGTTAAACATAAAACTTGTGTTGTAAAGGCAGCCATAGTGAATGCAATTATTCAAAATTCAACACCTTGCCAATTTAATTTCTAATCAGCAGAGGTAGAGAAAAACAGAAAACATATGAAACTTGAAGTCTGAGTTGGTGGACTGGACCCCCACATAAACTGAGAGGAGTGTAAAATTATGTCTTTTTTTGACAGCTGATGTTTAATGAATTGATTACTAATGAAAAATAATGAATTTTAAATGTGATAAAATAGTGTACTTGCTAAACTGTTCACTACAACAGCTCGAAATTGCAGAAAAAGTGATGAAAAGGGGGGTTAAAGAGTGGCACAAATTGGTTAAATGGGGCAAAAGTAGGATAAGAAGCAAAAATAGGTGACAAGAATTTAAGAAAGGGGAAAAATGGGTGGGGAAAAATTTTGAAGGGGTGTAAAAAAGTAGTAAAAATAGGTTAAAATGGCATAAATGGGCAAAAAGTGGTAGAAATAGGTTAAGTGGAAAACAAATGTGCAAATGACCAGATAAAGCAGTGACTGTTAACTAAAACAGCTCTAAATGTCAACACTTATTCCCATACATTTATCAACAAAAGGGTGTAGCTACCGTTGACTCTGAATCTGCGTCAGAACTTTTAAAAGCCGTCCGTCTGATAACTGCACAGAAAACTCTCAAAATTTGAGTTGTCATATGTAACTTAGAAAACAATGAATGAGAAAATACTTACCGGCCAGAAGGCGACAGAAGTTTTGGCAAACTTTAGTAAAGTCGAATGATATGTGAAATCTCTCTACTCTAACTCTTCTCGCTGTCAAATGTTTGTGATCGAAAAGCCTTTTAGGCCTATATGGCTTTCCGTAGTTCTCAGACTACGCGCGCGGGTACTGGTGGGAGATTTGTATCCCTATAGAGGAGCTGTGTTTTGTCTGTGTCCGCGCTGTTTCTCCTCAAAGCATGGCTCTCAACTTCCAGGCTTCCACCCTTTCTCTTACTTTGCCGATTTCGTGTCAGATATGTCTCGGAAAGGTAACTGTTGTTTTGATTTTTCATCGTAACCACCCGTCAGCCGTTAATAAAGTTGTGTTTACCTGACAGACTGCTGCCTAGTAACCTTTGTGTTGTCTCGTTATCAGTAAATCTAACTTTAGCCACCGCTACTAACCTAACTTCTGTTTCCTGTCGTTAACGTTAGTTTGTGCTAAAACTTACCAACAAAGTGCTTGTGATTCTTTGTGTGCAGGTCAGACAGCCGGTCATTTGTGCAAACAACCACGTGTTCTGCTCTTCCTGCATGGAAATGTGGTTAAAGAAAGCTAGCCAGTGTCCTACCTGCAGGGTTCCCATCACATCAGAGAACCCCTGCAGAGAAATCATCGGTGAGTAGCTCTGAGAACTCAAGGGAATAACAAAAGAGGAGAGGAAATGTGAGATTATATTTGCCTGAAGTTGTAGTTGAGTCATCGTATGGCATGATTCATTCATGGCAGCATGAACACAGATACTGTTGAGTCAAATGTAGGTAGCAGTGATGTCTTTTACCATTCATCATGGATTATGAGACTGTATTGATATCAGTTTTGATACCATATCAACAAAACATATCTTGCCATAGTCCTTGGGATGCTACTTTTTTTTAAAACCAAAATTGCAGACAAGTTTCTACATACTGTCCAAACTACACAGACATAAGCAGTGATACAGTATCTTATCATAACCCATGCTTCTGTGAAATGCAGATAGTTGGCTTGCAATTTCTGATTGACTAATTCATCTTATGCACTTTTCTTATGAGGTACTGTAGTTTTAAATGCTTCTGTATTTTTCAATGCTATTGATCAGTGAACTGATGAGGGTATTTTTTTTATTTAAACAAGTAATAATAACAAGGTATAATCATGCTTAATTATGGAGAAAATTGACTGCTTATAATCCCCCCGTTTGACCATAAGTTTGAACATTTGCTTCCTGGGAAATTGATAGTTGAAATTAATTATCTCAAACTACCCATAACAGACCTTGTAAACATTGGCAATGAGGTTAGACCAGGGCTCAAATGTAATGTCCCAACACTGTAGTGACATGACTTACTATGCTATTCCAAATGTTTGAGACAAAAGGAATTAAGAAAGATGATAAGGGGAGTTTTGTCTGAATGCATTTTTGCTTATTGGATTGAGTATTTGTTTTAGCATGTGCTGCTCAATCCCAGATTTGTTAAATATTAGTGATCAGACAACACAGTGGTCTTTTTCTGTCCTCATTTAAGACTTAATTATGTTCCACATAGCAAAGGTTTTTTTAAATCTAGCTTTGCCCTGACTGATCAGTTTTATACTAAGATACTTTAGTTCATCCAATAGGATGCACAACAATTGTGCAGGGGTGGAAAGTAACTAAGTACATTTATATGGATTACTGTGATTGAGTAGTTTTTTTTGTATACTTTTACATTTTTGAGTACATTTTCAAATCATTGATTTTACTTTTACTTTATGATATTTTGTGGAAGTATTGTACTTCATTGCATTTTAAAGAAAAACATCAACTACTGAATAAGAAAAAAACAATAAAACAAGGAGGTCCAAGCCTTCTGTCAATGACATGACCATGGCCAGTAGTTTGGCTTTGACTACACATGACTGTCAGTAGCTCAAAGAGAGAATGATCTCACATTACATCCAAAAAAAGCTGTTGCATTCATTTTTATCATAAAGGTTTGCCTGTACCTAAACAGGTTGGAAATCCATATACTATGGCACATTAGAGAAAGATCCCATTTAATTGTACAACTCCCTTGGGCTCAAAAGTAACTACTCAGTACTTTAAGTAAACTTTGAATTAATCACTTTTTACTTTTACTTGAGCATATTTATAAACCAGTACTTTTACTTCTACTTTAATACATTTTAACCAAAATAACTGTAAAATAACTGAGTGGCAGCTATGAAAACCCAAGAGGCAAAAGAGCTTAACAAAACCCAAGTGACATCTAAATGACTTGGTATGTTCAAACATTATAAGACATAACATTATTTATGATGTATTATGAATTCTTGTTCAGTTTTTACCTTTTTACTTTATAAAGCACTATGGCCAACCTTTAAAGGTACTTGTAAATAAAGCTGGCTTTCCTTGACAGTCTAAAAATTTGAGACCTTGTCAGGAGCAGTTTGTGGGTATCTGTGTACTCAACCTGCTTGCTGTTTTCCTCTGCTTCTAGTTTCAATGCTTAAGCATAGAGACTTGAAGCAGAGGATCAATTTCTCAACTGAACAGGGATGGGCTTGACACTAACCCTCTCAGACTAGTAACCACCACATTTCCAAGGTAAATAATGTTCACTATTTAATCAAAGAATTCAAGAAACGGGGCTGAATATTTGTGCTTTTCACAATAAAATCCACCACAAGAAGACACCACAACTTTTCATAGAAATGCATTTTCCATGTTTTGGGTAGAGGCTCTGTCGTAAAAACAACCTTTTAATGACTATTCTATTTTATTTTAATTTTTTTGTTAGGTCTGTTGGTGTCTTCACATGTGTTTTTCTTCTTATAGGAGGCACAAATGAGAGTGATCACAGTGACAGCCCTCGCATGAGGAAATGCCTCAGAAAAACCCGGGGGGAACTGCTCCTGCGGGAGTATGAGGTATGATTTTATAGTACCATGTGCTTACACATATTGCATGTTGATTGATCAGCAATAGCTGTTGATGCTTTTGAAGAGACCCATGAAAACAAAAATGTTCAGGCAGGTTATCAGGTCAACACAGTTCAGTGGAGTTTCATGTCAGCCAGCCTTCATTTATAAAGATTTTGCTCACAGTTTATATTAAAGTGCAGTTTATTATAGCTGTAAACGTGCCTGAACATAATGTGGCACTTTCTTAAATGACTGTAATCACTATTTTGGGTTATGACACAGTGCCCTACTTTAAAGTTTCCAAAAAGGAAAAACAATACTTTAATACTAGCCCCACTTAGTGGTACTTTCAGCACTATGGGAGGTGTATGAGGATTGTAATGCATGCAAAGTCATGTGATTATTGTCAACCCTCGTAATGTTTTGGAAATTGTCTCTCTTGTAGGAGGAAATTGAAGGGCTTATCAGAGAAAATGAGGATCTGAAAGTAAAAAACCAAAGTCTGGAGTCACAGCTGAAGACAGCTTTGGATCCCTGCAGCATTAACACAGTGCAAACAGATGACAAGAAAGTTGATCCATATGTCCTGGAGGAATGGGCCAACAAGCTGCGAGCTGCCACAGATGCTTGTGATAAAGTAAAGCAGGACATGGACAAGCTTAAAGAGGTATACAGTCTGTTATATTTATGGCATTATGTCACTTTGTGAGGGCCCTCAAAAGAGAGGATACTCCTTATGAAGGACTTATAATATGTAAACACAGCACTGGGTCAGGTGCAAAGCAGTGTTATGCAAACTGAAGAGATTAGTGTTGAGCTTGAGACTCTTGTGATGTTCATGAATCCCTTTTTCATCATACTCAGCTAGAACTCTGGTCATTGTTGTATCTATATTTATCTTTCTTTATTAGGAACCTTACCACTGTAATGCCCTGAAAACCAAAAACATAATAAACTCGACTGCTGTTAAATCAACAGTTATTAATGCTTTATTTTGAAATAAGGAATGGGTAAACATTAAGACAGTGCTTTTTCATTTATACATTTAAGTTCTGGTGAATAGAGCCACCACGTAGCATTGTGTCATATGTGTGTCTTTACCATCCTCAGGCAAATAAGACATTACGATCTCAGAATGTGGACCTTGTACAGGAAAATATGAGACTGAAAGCAGAAGTTGTGAGCAGATCTCCTCAGAAGTAAGTATATGTCTTATGTTAATGGTGGCAAAATATGCTTGCCTCTTTCTGCGACTTCATAAATAAAAAAGGTATTAAATAATGTGTTTTCATTTCAAACTATGCTTTAAAGTCACTGCAAAATGAAATACTGTTAGAGATGGCAGTTATAGTTACACATTTTGGGAATAGTGACAATATGAGGTAGCTTGGATTTAATCTTCTTTTCCATAAAAATAAGTGAAGTTTGAGGTAATGATTTAAGGCTATATGTTCAGTAATTCCTACAAGATCTGCTTGTATCTTTATCAAATCTTAGATAAAGATAAAAAAGTTACAGACTTCAACATACATTGATATGGAAAATAAAACTCTTAAGTATAAATCTTTTATTTTACTTTCAAATGAAAAACATTTTCGTAGTCAGATGCATGAAAACTTTCAAAACTATACAATCTGCCTTATGGTATGGTTTGTTTTTTCTGCCTTCAGGTTTGGTCGATACACTGTTGCAGCACTGGAAGCTAAAATCCAGCAGTATGAGCGTGAAGTGGACCACTTGAATAAGGCACTAGAGCGCAGTGACCAGTACATTGAGGATCTGGAGTCCCGGGTTAGAAACTCTGAAAAGAAACGTCTTGATGTGCAGGAAGCAGGTGGAAGCAGCAAGGCTGGGTCTGAAAATTTAACACAGCAACAAAAAATCAACATGATGCTGAGAAGTTTGAGCGACAATGAGAGGCAGCTCATCTGCAGCAATCCAGAGGCTGAATGTCGTACATTTTCCAGGAATCACACTTTGGTGTTCATGCCATCTGCAGATCACAAGGAGTTTAACAAGAGTCTGACTGATGAGCAGAAGGACAACTTGGAAAGCGCCTCCTCTGACTTTTTGCCCACCACTCCGTCTTCTGCCTTCCGGTCCCTGACTCTCAAAAGCCCTGGCATCCGGGAAAAGAAAGTTGCATTTAAGCCTTCATCCTATCTGAGGAGGCTGGATTTTGAAGACTTTCCCAGTCAGGTCAAAAGTAGCAGTACAATGGAGAACCATTTTAAGAAATTCCCTAAAGTCTTGGCTCAAAATGATCCCATCCAGCCTTCTAATAATGTCTTGTGGGGGGGCTGGCAGAGATCGAAATCTAATGACCCCTCATGTCCCAGTACAAGCAAAGACAGCTCAGTTGAAGGAGCCACATCCTCAAATCCTGTAGATGATAAGTTGGATAGCTTCCAGATGTCTAGTGAGGCCTCCATGGATGCAGCTTACCTGGATAAAATCTCAGAGTTAGACTCTATGATGCTGGATGGAGAGAGCTCCAGCAGCCGAGGCTCACAGCTCTCCCTGGCCTCATCTCCTGCAGATTTGGACAACACTCTTGTCCCGGAAACACAAACCTGCCAGGGTGGGAAACCCATGCCAGAATGTGAGCATGAGAAGCACCCAAAAGGAGAAAATGTGAGCAGCACGTTAAGTGACAAAGAGGCTCCAAAAGTCTTTGCAGAGGTGTCAGGTAGTGTCCGGTCTCATACTGATGAGCTGTCTTTTGATTTGCTGTTTGATTCACTAGATGAGAATAAGGCAGCTGGTCCTTCTGGTTCTCTCAATTCAGAAAGCCAAGACCAGGATCAGGTTAACCCATCCTCATCCTCTTCCAGCTGCAGCAGGCAACCTATGAACACAACCAGAGACAGACACGCACTGAACATCAGCCAGCCGACAAAGAGAAAATCTCACAGTCCATTTAACACAAGCAGTCCCACCAAACTGTCAAAACTCATGTGAAGGTTTTAACAAACATTAACTTCATGTTGCTTCAGAATGTGATGCTAGATCTAACTTATTAATATCAGTCTGTCTGCTGTGATGTAGCATGAATTCACACAAAATGTGAGAAATTTGACAAAGACCCTGTTGGGTCTCAGTGGCTGTTGAACACTTTTGAGGCTGTGTTTCTTATAAGTCAGTTTCATCACTAGACAAACATCTCTGTATTGTTCTTTTGCGACACATATGTGCTTTACATTTAAGATGAAGCCTTTCTAAAATAGGTTATTTGTATGTTTGTCATTACAGTAAAAATGATCCTCATTACAGTCTTTTAGTGCTGACTTTGGGTCTGGTTGTCCGGAAGTTTTTCTGGATCACAATGGTCCCAATTTGGTAATCCCTTTCTTCTAATCCAGTTCACTTTCATCCTGGTTGTTCAAAGAAAATCTGGATAGGATCAATCTGATCTCTTATACACGTATGGATTATATAACCCATTTAACAGTTGATTATTACTTTAAAGGAGACTTCATACTGCATAGTTAATCCACAGGGGTCGCCTAATCAACACACTGAGTGAGACATTTCATGTTTGATATTGATGTTGTTTGGTGAAATATTTTACAGGAGTTAAATCCTTCATATTCAACAATCCAAATAGTATCTTTTCACTGCTGTCTCAAAGCAAAACAGCATTAAAGTGTAAAATATATTTAGAGTGATATTTAAATATCTACCTTTTATAAACCTCCTTGTAATCCAGTCTAAATGTAGCCGTCTGTTGGGTTAAAGATCACTGGGTGTTTGGAATGAAGTCAAGTTATGAACAACACATCCGGATCTTACCTAATTACATAATCATTTGAACCTCATTTTAAGATTAAATACTATCACACAGTTTAAATCCTTTTAGATTCCCTTTGAGCAACCAGGCCCCAAAGATGGATGAACATGACTGTCCTGAAAACATATTTTGAGTGAAACATTGCAATGTAAAAGCATATTAAAATAAACAGTAATGCAATAACAAACTGTGTACCAAATTGTGTGATTCTTTATTTTGTGTGAGTGCTATAATTATCATTTTATGTTGCCTCATGTGTATCAGGTCAGTTTTCATTCAATTTAATTTATATGGACCATACTTAGACTCATGTCTCAGTCTTACTTTAGAATTAGACCTTCATGATTATTAATGTTTTTTTTCAATGTCATACCTGTTTTTATCCACATTATCACATTAAGGAATCCACCGTCATTAAAACTCCAAAAACTCAGCCTATTCATGCCGATATAAAAGCACGTTGCACACTTTAACGACACACATTAGAGACCCCACACGCACAGCCATTCCTTTGTAGCAGAGAGCGCCTTATTTATTATGCAAATTTAACGATATCATGTATATTTCACATACCTCTAATCGCTGCATGAAATTTTAATTGGGCAACCGTTGTGGTTTGAATAAATGAAGTGTTAATTCATTGGGATTAATTAATTTAGGTAAAGACTGTGTACAAGGTTACGCTGGTGTATTAAATCAATTTGTTTAGTGCTCATCTGGCGATGATGGGCTTTAATGATAAAGGGGGCGGGCTCATTACTTGTAAGGGTTAAGATGTGAGACTGACTGGATTGAACCAAGGGTTCTAGACAATTAGATTTTTTAAACTGGTGCAAACAACGGATGAAGGGAATGAATTATAGAAATCCAAAAATTCTCCTCAGTCCTTTTTTGAGGGCTTGAAATAATTGCGCATTACGCACAGATAGTGGCAGAGAATGGTTCCTGATTTTCCCAGTTTAAGTCTATAATCATGATTCAAAGCAGGCTTTCTACCAACTATCAGAGCAGTTGAAAGTGCCCGCTTAAAAAAAACATCGTTAAGTCAATGGTTAGCGGCCTCTAAAAGTGAAGAATACGGCCTAAAGGCATTTGGACCGGCGCTGTTCCGCGCCTGGTTGGAGTGGAGTGAGCCCTTAAAAACGCAGGCGTCTAGTCTCCAGATGTTACTGCCTACCCTGTGAGCAGTTTTTATCTGTCAGCCTGCTCACTGTTCTGGCAGTTTATGTCTCGCGAGAGCAGCCGAGCACGGGCTTGACGAGATCTGAGGCGCTCAGGTGTAAGAGCCTCTCTCATCCCCAGCAGTGGGAAACAGTAGACAGATAAGTGCGTCTGAGAGACTGCAGGCATCTCTGTGATCTCCGGGCTCAAGGCTGCACTCGGCGCACTACACAGCGAACTCCACCGCATCATTACTGGATAGGAGAGAGGATCACTGTGTATCTATGACTATTTTACAGCTCTTGTAGCCGTTTCCCCCCCTTTTCTTCCCGTGCACTTTAATTGGAGAAGCTCGCCAAGATGATGTCCATGAACAGCAAACAGCCGCACTTCGCCATGCATCCTTCTTTACCCGAGCACAAGTACACCACCCTGCATTCCAGCTCGGAAGCTATAAGGAGAGCTTGTCTACAAACTCCACAGGTAAATTATCTCCTCAAAAAACTTCCACTTTTTCCTTTTTCTTGCCTTGGCTGCATGTGGCGCTGAACGCTGTCTGTGCGTAATAACAAGCGGTGCTCCAAGGCACATGCAGCCAAGACGCGCGCTTAATGTTTTTTTCATGTATTCCACGGCAATCACAAGAAGAGACTTCTTTTTGAGAGCATGCAAAGCCAGACTTCACTGTTTTTGTATTAATTTTTATGACTTGCCGCTTCTGAAGGAATACTCAAGCTGTGTTATGTGTCGCCAAAAGTCCCGTCTGACAGATACATTTATTTATGCATTTTCTCTTTTCCTTTCTTCTTCTGCTTTTCCCCTTTCTTACCCACTCCACACTTCTCTATCCTCCCTTTCTCTCCCCCTTTTTTAATTTCAACCCTCGCAGCTGCAGAGCAACATATTCGCGAGCCTGGATGAGACCCTGTTGGCGCGGGCTGAGGCTTTGGCGGCCGTGGACATCGCCGTGTCCCAGGGCAAGACGCACCCGTTCAAGCCCGACGCCACCTACCACACGATGAGCACGGTGCCATGCTCGTCGACATCCACTGTTCCACTGGCTCATCATCATCACCATCATCACCACCATCACCACCAGAACCTGGAGCCGCAGGACATCATGGACCACATCAGCTCGCCGTCCCTCGCTCTTATGTCCAGTGCGCACGATGGGACCGGCGGAGGAGGCGGCGGGGGCGGTGGAGGTGGCGGCGGAGGACTCATCTCCACCTCCTCTGCCCACCCGCACTCACACATGCACGGCTTGGGTCACCTTTCCCACCAGGCTATGAGCATGAACTCGCCTCTCACCCACCACGGGCTCTTACCGGGCCACCACGGGGGGAGTCAAGGCGGCCCAGGGCTCACTAACACCGGCCTGCCCTCCATCAATGACTCGGACACGGACCCAAGGGAGCTGGAGGCTTTCGCGGAGCGCTTCAAACAGCGGAGGATCAAGCTGGGGGTGACCCAGGCGGACGTGGGCGGCGCTCTGGCTAATCTAAAAATCCCCGGCGTGGGATCACTGAGCCAAAGTACAATTTGTCGATTCGAGTCGTTAACTCTCTCCCATAACAACATGATTGCGCTCAAACCCATCCTCCAGGCCTGGCTGGAGGAGGCCGAGGGGGCCCAGAGGGAGAAAATGAGTAAACCGGACATTTTCAACGGAGGGGAGAAGAAGCGCAAGAGGACCTCGATAGCGGCCCCGGAAAAGAGATCTTTGGAGGCGTACTTCGCCGTGCAGCCTCGACCGTCGTCCGAGAAAATAGCAGCTATAGCGGAAAAGTTGGACCTGAAAAAAAATGTGGTGCGAGTGTGGTTTTGTAACCAAAGACAGAAGCAGAAGAGGTTGAAATTTTCCGCTGCTCACTGATGGAAAAGGAAAGAAAGAAAAAAAAAGTTGTGGGACTGAATATGGGGACCAAGGGACACTAAAGACACCATTTTCAGTCTTTTGTCTCCAGCGCTTTTCCACGTTGGTGCACAATGGGCTTTAGATAACCCATTTTCTGAGGCTTCATATATCTTGTTTATTTTCACGTTATCGGTGAATGTGAAGTATGCAAATAACAGATTACACACAATTTCGCTCAGTTGTTTCGAGGGAAAAGTTTTAGCGACATTGCCTTTCAACACGTGGAAAAAAAGAGGTGATTTGCTTGATACTATAGCGAGTTATTTTCTCCGAATAGGCCTATTATTTGAAGTATAGCCATTTACGAATTACCTCATTGATTGTTGAGCTGTGTTTCTGCTTTGATTTTTGTCGTTGTTGGTATAGAATAATTCATGAATCTGTTCATTTATTCATCTGTTTATTTATCCTTATTTGGAGGCTGCTATAAACTCAAGTTGCAAACTTTTTATGGCTAAGGAATAAAGTAGGCCTGCATGAAATCACGGGCAGTAATTGAGCCTCTAAAGGCGGTCACATCTAGAGATATATTTATTTTGAATTTGCACAAAAAGCCCTTTAGGTTTATAGTGGTAATGGTTTTGTATATACAGACATCACTTCGTCACTTATCAGAGGTGAGCTCCTGTGTTTTTTGGAAATTAATTACTGGGTCTAAATTGGCATCACAGGTTTCAAACAGAGAGCACGAGCCTTCATAAATAAATGAGAGATCACAGTGAAAATAATGTGCTCCAGTTTGCAGTGCAAACACTCTATGCATTGGGAAAAGATTCACTAGAGCTGTCTGCTGATCAGACCTTATTTTGTGGATGGTGTAAGTCACTGTTAAATGCCTGTTTTTTTCACATTGAGATCACCACGTTGTTTGTCGTGTTAATTGTTACGGAAACGTTGTGTAAGTAATCTTTTTACTTTGTGCACAGGTATGTTTACAAAAACTGCGGCGACATGTGCATCATGGAGAAAAAATGTCCCACTGTGTCCTCCCCTCTGTCACAACTTCTCCTCTGTTGTCCTCTTACTTTCATTGGTACTCTTCATCCTGTAAGCCAAATCCAACAGGGAGGTGTGTTCCAGCAGTCTTCTAATAAACTGAAGAGAGAAAAAATACATGCTTTTGGCGTGTGATTGGGCAAAACACTACATTAAACACAAATATTAGGGGTTTAATGTCAATATTGCTACAATGTTTTGGGTTGATTATGGAAAAGGGTCGTCATAGTCGTTTTTAATTTAAAATGTACTTTTTGGTATGTGTATTTCAAAAAAGGATCAAAACACAGTGTTGTCTTTCATTTTTTATTTACGCTAAGAAGTCATGCTCAATACAAGGCTTAAAAGTCTGAAAAGTTTGTATAAAACTAAAAGAAGAGTGAATAAAACAAGGATCCATATCGAAAATAAGATTATAAGAGACAAATACCGAAGGCCTTTTAATGATTTAATCGATTATAATTTACTTCTCGTTTACCGTTTTTTCCTTCTAAGGCCAAATTAAAAATTGATGGAGAAAAGAAAAAAATAAAAACACAGGCATAATAATAAAAAAATAATAATAAAATAATAATAGTAAAATAAAAAGTTATTTATTTAAGTCTAATATTATACAAATAGCTAACAATTACGCGCAAAGATCCAAAAGCTTAATAACTATGCTGGTTTTTGGATTGACTGGCTGAAATTTAGGGGGAAAAAAAAAAAAAAAAACATTTAGAAGATCATTGAATTGTCTGAATTTTTGGCTACCATGCAGTTATTGCCTTTATCCTTATGGCAGAAGTTTAACAATCAACTTTTAATGAAGTTTCACAGAAGAGTCAGGATGGCTCAACGGCAACATCAAAGAGACTCAGATAAAAGAGAGAGAGGGAGGGCTTTTAACAGTGAAAACAAACAATAAAATTAAAGCAACACCTCAAAAGTTGATTTATTTGATCGAAATGACCACTCTGTGACCTCTTTCACTCTCTCAAATTCGTTCTTACAAAAGAAAAAAAAACACATTTTGTGGTGGTCTTCGCCTCCTGCTGCACTGATATAAAACCTGAATTTTAAACTCAGGTAATGCAATATTAATCGCGTTTTGCTGATATAAAATGCAATATTTTCAGACAGCTACCGGGGCTTTGAGGGGAGCAGGCGGATGGAGGAAGCAGCTGTTAAACAGCAGAGAGAGATGCTCCTTATTGCTTTTCTTTAGCTTTTGGCTAAAAGGACACAAGAATACAGCACGTGAGTATAACTTAACCCTTTTTAAAAAATACATTTAAATTGAAGTCAATGTGTTAATCTCGTCTCTATTTTCTCTGGTGTTTAAAATACACCCGCATACAATAGGCAGCCTGTTTATCACGGTGTCGTTTCCTTTTCTTTTTTAACTTCACCTTACTTGTTGTGCTCTGAACTATATTCACAGTTATCAAAGAAACAATATCACCCAGTGTTTGTAATTTTAACATGCGGAGGACAGAGCGGCTCTTTCATTTAAAAACAACAAAATCTTGGAGGGAAAAACGTAATGTTACAATGCTAATAAAGTAGCGTCGCCAATGTTCGTGTAAGTCACAAATTCTGAATTAATTCGGACTTTCTTTACGTGAATAAGCAGCTTATGTAGTAGCCTACATGTACAGAGATGTGAGTGCTTCATCTATCTATCTATCTATCTATCTATCTATCTATCTATCTAGCTATCTGTCTATCTATCTATCTATCTATCTCAAAGTTTCTTTTCCAACAGACTGTAGCACACACCGCTGGCGAAGAGCACTCTCCACGCGCGGCACCGCACGCGCCACATGGCAATAATTTCAGCACCACGAACAGCTCCGCTGGCGGATTGAAGAGTAATGCATTATTGAAAGCCTATATCAAACAGCTCTGGGGTGCTGTCTCTGTGCACAGGGGCTGCGGATGAAGTCGGACTGTCTGCCTGCACAATAGCCTCTAATATGTTAATGGCTGTAGGGGATGCCGGAGGTGCCGTCCCCAGCTGCCTCGCCTACCATATGTCAGGCCGTTACGACAGAGCCCTCTATTAATCAGGGGGATATTTCATCAGGAACTTCACCGATATCATAACCCTTAAAGATCGTTCAATACTCAGCCTGATCGTATAGGTATGGGTTTTTTTTCAGCCGAGGCCTTATAAGGCCTTCTGTCATTTTCATGTGTGGATAATTTCTATTAACCTCCTCACACACAAACCAAGCCTTCTTCTCCTTTAGTAATGTCTCATCCCATGATGATTTGGGTGTTCTGTTAGAGCAGAAAACCAACCTGAATTCCTATGCTAATTAAGAAATAATTCACGTTTACAAACATTTTACATTATTATTATTATTATCATTATTTATTATTATTATTACGTAACGATGATCGTCTCTTTCCCTCACTTCCTCCTCTGCATCCTTTACATAGGCCGCGATGGATTCATCATGGAGCCTACCAAAGGATCTCATAACTTAATTCCTCCAGGCTACTAAATCGGGGGAGTAATTAATCTGCACTGGGGATGTAAATAAAAGAAAATTGGATTCCTGACAGACGAGATGAGAGAGTCTGTGACACCACGTCGCCAAATAATGATTTCAGCACACGTTATGGTTACGCAGGCGCTTTAGATTTACGAGCGCGCGACTTTTTACTATGGCTCTGAGCGGAAAGGAGAGGGCCTACCCTAATCGCAGCTGTTAGGCGCCCAGGTTAAGATGGATTAGACCATTATAATTACAGCACTATGAGCTAAAGTAAAAAGAAATAGCGACAAAACATACATTTTGTCATTGGGTTGGTTCAAGTCCCTTTTTTTTTTAACATTTTTTTTCCGTCTGGAGTCTCTTAAAACAAAAAACATAAAGAGCCCCCATCGAGGGCTCCGTTGATCTAACAAAACGCGGGGAGGCTGGCCTTTGGACGGAAATGTCAAACCGAGGATGTGGATGGGTAGATCCCCCAGATCTGCACTCATTTCCCACTCATATTTGCTCAGTAATCCGCTGTGGCAGCCCTCCATCGCCCGGGACCCGGTATGAAAGGCGTTGCTGTTGACACAGGGGTATATTTCAATCACAGAGGGTTCAGAGTCAGACGAACAACTTATTTGTCTAATAAATCCGTCATTTAGTAAGAAAAATATTTGATCTTGAGGGGCTGACCTCTTGTCATGTAGCTTCTGACAGATAAAAATGGGTATGCAGGGATATGCAGGTAGCCTGCATATCTAAAAGCACAATTTAGATTCATATTTGTATGGAGGACAGACATAACAAACAGATCAAAGTCTGAGGCACACAGCCTCCTTTTTTAGCATTTGTTAACAGAAATAGAGCAGGGAGACTCCAAAAAGTTTTCTGGAGGACAAATAGAGGATGAAACAGTTTGAAGTCTTTTCATTCAAGTGTGAAGATTCAAATATTTCCTTGATATTTAAATGAAAATAAAACATTTTTATGGCTACATTAACTGTTTTTCACTTGGTATTGGTTTTATCTTAGAGATTAAGATCAAAGCTGAAATCCAAAGCCATTTACTGGGATGTCACATGCCCTTTAATATACAGCTGTATTATACAAATAGAGCAGAGGAAGTTAAAATCCAGTAGAGCATTTTGGACAGGCTGACATACTTAGAATTTGGAAACAAATAAAATGAGATAGACACTTTAATTAGAGCACTTTTGCATACACATTAGTTGAGCAGCTCCAGTCTGTCTAAAGCCAAATGGACACTTTAGTTCTTTATTGCATTTCATTAAAATTTTCCAGTGCAATAGTGTGCCATTACGACTGTGAAATCAAAACCCTCCATAAAACTGTTCGTACTCTCCAACACCACTATCCAAATATCCCATCTGTTGCAGTTTTCAAACTCTCTTTTGTATGAGGTCCAGTTTACAGCACAGAAATATGGGAATTGACTCCCAGGTAACTGCAACATTTAATGCTTATATTTTTTCCAATAAGAATTTACTCAAATTTAGCCTGAAACTACATGAAAACCCATGAGCAGAACGAACTGAAAGCCATCACAGAGACACTCTGAAGCTTCATTTTGACCCTAATGCATGACTTCAATTTCTAATCACTCTATGATCTTTACATATTAATACTCCACAGCCTGAGGATTGGACTAGCTAGCATCATTAACAATAAAGAACATCTAAAGAATGCAATGATATGCTATATCAAGTTTCAATGGTGTATAACCTGCAAACATGCCTTTCTGTGAATGCAAAACTGTGATATTCCTTACAGATTATTTAACTGGCAGACATTTTTACATCATGCCTCATGTTAACCTTTAACATGGCAACTGCTACATTTGTTTTCTACTATAACTAATATAGGAATGAAAAGAAGGGCTAAAGAAATGCAGCACTTTTTAATTACCCAATAATCACATCAAGGTATTTTAAAATTTTGAGCTCATTGTGGAAACTTGGGAAATATATCCTCAAAACTGACATTGCACTGCCACAACATTTAATATCCACATTGATAAAGTCAAGCTCTAAAACATCAAAACACCCATCAGTGTCCACACGGCTTCCTCGCGAGATGTTTCACCTGATTTGAAAAAATAAAATATAAAAAACCCTATTGCCATCTAAATGTCACTTCATACTAAATCTGCCTCACTACCTAAATGTCATTTATTTCACAAGTCCTGCCTCTCAAGAGCCGTCATGGCCTGGGGCACAGCGCTCTTTGAACCCTTATATTGAACCCATTTCCCCTGTCGTCATTACCGGCACGTGCTGCAGACAGGAGGCGTGAGAAGAAGGGCAACGCGACCAAAAAAAAAACAGGAGGCAAGGCACTACCATATAAGGAGATACAACTTCAGCAAGTGTGGCCAAGCAAACGCACGTAAGGTTCAGCTAGTCATGTTCCGGTTGCCTGATAGACTACTGTAATTTCGTGTAGCCTATAAGCTTATTATACAAAAATAAATAAATAAATAAATAAATGAATTAATGAAAGAAAAGAAATTATCTTTAGCTTTGTCGAAGATATTTTCTATTCCACCGATCTGTTCTCTGATATAGACAATTTTCTAACAGTGTTTTTTTTAGCTGCTGTTAGTCTACAAATTTATAATACGCGAATTTTAAACCAAATTTTGGCTTGAATATTGATTGTATCTTCACTGAATCTCACAGTTCCTCATTTAACTTTGAAAAAAGTGCTTTACTTTGAAAAAAACACAGCTTTGCCTCCGTTTCCGTGTCGCTGACCTTGGTCCTGAACACCAAAGTCCACCATTGTTCGAGCTTACCGTTAAAAACGTTGACGTTTTCTCCTTTGAACACGTCATTGACGTCGAGTTTTTTTTTTTTTCTCCCAGTTTGAAATTCAAGTGTTAGCTAGTCAGTGGTACATTTAGCCGTCGTGAAAATACCAGGTTGGGCTTCCTTCATCGGTAGAAAATGACATTTATTCCAACTATGTAATCGCACAGTAGGCTATAACTCTCCTTTAAAAACGACCTAGCGCATTTCAAAAGAGTTGACACTATTTCTATGATAAATTGATTTTTGAAGTCCCATCTTCACTTCTTAAACAATTTATGCTAGGCTAAATTATATTAGAAATGCTCACGACCTGCCTATATCGTCAACAACTAGCCTATTTTTTTGCTTTAACGTTCAAATAAATTAAAAAAAAAATCAAGTCATATTCACTATTGTTTTTTTATTTAAAGTGTTGGCTATAGCTAAATCCACCGTGTCCCCCTGAATGAAATCACATAACATGCAGTTTTTCGTTCAGGAGATGTGTGAGTATTTCATGTGGCTTATAGAGAGAGAAAGGGCAGTTCCCCATCGGTAGATATTGAATATCTATCTCTGTACACATGGACTTCGATAATGAGGAGAGTGTCGGCCACCGTTTGCCCGCCGCTACGCCATCAAATATTCATCAGTGTTGATTAAACAGCCGGCAGCTGCCGATCGGCCGGGTGTCAAATTTGTATCCAGCTACCTCTGCACGCACGCAGCCTGAAGACAACGAACCAGGGAAATCACCCACGAAATCATAGAGCTGAAGTTCACTAAGTGTACGTGGGAGTAATCTAGCTGGGTTTAAGAGGACGCTAACGTTTTCATTCTGTGACCATCAGCCTGAATGGGCTAGAAAGAGGGAGAAGGAGAGAGAGAGGTTACTGTGAGGCACGTTAAATATTTCATGAGTTGCTGGAGTAGAGAGGAAACAGTGCCCAGGAAGGTTGGTTCAACTCATTTGCTGAACTCGCTCCGAGAAGCATGCAGGGGAACAAATGTTGATGCAGTCTTTCTCTCTCTCACACACACCCCCACTGTATTGGCTGAATAGTTATCCCCTTGAATGTCACTGACAATTCAAATAGTCTTACCAAAGCAGTAACACTACCAGCATATGTATCTGTCATTTCTCTGTCACTCTCCTCCCCCTCCCTCTGCAGATGTAAACTCCACTGGGCTGTGAAACTTCAAAGTCCCACGGCTCATTTAGCAAGACAACACAAGTCTAATTGGATGATTGATGGCAATTTGATTTTTTGCTCCCATGACAGAGAAGAGAAAAATACCATAACAATTTTCTGACTCCCTACTGCTTTGGAGCAGACAGATGCATTTAAACTTTGCACTGCAGCGCGTGGTGCAGATAAACATGAGGCAATGAAACTTAAAAATGATAACAAATGATGAAAAAAAATAGAATAATGCATATTTTCAAACCCAGACTGGGATTTTAATAACAAATGTTGCAGAATTTGTGTAAATATAACAAAATTCTATAATAATTTTGTTATAAAGTGCCTTCAGGGAGTATTTAGACCCTCTTCACTTTCTTCAGTTTTGTTTTGTTGCAGCCCGATCGTATAGTCGAAAAAAAAAAAAACATTAATCTACATTCAGCACCCCATTGACAAAGTGAAAACAGAACTTCTGAAAATTTCGCAAATGTATTAAAAATAAAAAGCTGGAATATCACATTTACATAACTATTCAGACCCTTTGCAACAACACTTGAAATTGAGCTCAGGTTCCTCCCATTTCTCTTGACATTTGCTCAGATGTTTCCATCTGTGGTAAATCAAATTGATTGGACGGGATTTGGAAAGCTCACACTTCTCTTTAGAAGGCCTCACAGCTGACAATGCATATCAGAGCTTGCTTGGCCAATTAAGCAACCAGGAGAGAAAGGCCTTAGAAAGAGAGGAGACCAAGAATCTGATGGTCACTCTGACTGAGCTCCAGAGATCCTGTGTGGAGATGGGACGAGTTCTGGAAGGGCAACCATCACTACAACCCTCCACTAATCTGGGCATATAGAGGAATGGCTAGACGTTGCTGGGGATGACCGCTGAGCTCTGCAGGCAGTTCTTTTGACCTCATAGTGTGGTTTTAAGATAGGTGTGACCTGTGGTGTAAAAGCCCTTTGAGTAGTCAGATGACTAGAAAAACACTATATAAGCCCAAGTCCATTTATGATTATAAATAACTTCTACAATATAATTTTTGCCTTTTATTTCTATTTAATGTCCTTTATTTTTTAAGCCTTGTTTTCTGAGCTTGCTTAAAACAGTTTTTATGTCTATGGAGTTAAAGTGTTGCATCACTGAAAGATCTATCTTTCATCTCTGTGCAAAACTCTAGAATAAATGTCTCATGTATCTGATTTAGAAGAGAAGTTTCATTTGTTTGGCTATCATGTGTTGTGGTTCTGAGTGAGAACCACTGATCTAGACTAGGGGTTGTAGCTAGCCTGGCCTCAAGTCTTACTGTGCTATCATCTGCTTAATGAGAAATCACACCCAAATTTATGAAAAATTACAATGTCTCAAATTAATTTAATGAAAAAATACTGCAATTTGGGCAACAGATGGAACAAAATATATATCAATGAACAAAGAGACAAAACAAAACAGACATAACAGGCACAGAATTACAGAAGGCCCCGGAAGACATGCCTTCATTTATTTTATTTTACTCAGTTTCCCTTGATAACATGTAAATATCATAGGGATCTCAAGACATTAAGACATTATCATGGGAAAACCAGCTTTGGAATCCCAAGATAATGAGATAAATAAGTCAAGATCTCAAGAAAACAACAAAAATTCTTCATTATTATGGAAAAATGGTGGAAAAACAGCTCCGCGACCCTTAAAATAGCTGACCTTTCTGCTAGAATATGGGCTAAAAGTCCTCATGTTGGGGTCCCTGTCAGCTCACTATTGCTGTTGAAACATTTGGCGTTCAAATGTAAGTGCAAAAGTCTGTGCTCACACAATCCGGCATCTCAACACTAACCTCCTATGAAATCTAGTCATACCATACACAAAACTAAGCACTTTCACTTTTCTTTCCAAAATTGTGGCAGTGAAAAGGACAGCCCAGTTATGAGACCCATGTGAAATCAGGCCGCATTCAACAGTGAGAGGAAACAAGTGTCTGAGAGAGGGAGACAAAAGAGAGCTCAGCTTACTGCCCATTGATCGTCTCTCTGTGATCTTATTAGCCTCTTCTTACTCAGACTGGAATATCATCCTCTAGATCCCCTTACTGGAATATCCGACTCACTTGACACGGTTGTTAGATCAGCAACCTCAACCTGAGTGTCACGCATCAACCAGACAAAACACAATAAAGATGACACAAGCGTCCCACCTATTAAGTAGAAAATGGAAGAGTTAAAATATAAAAGCTTCAAGTAAAAGTTTGATCTATAGTCCAAGGGCTCTACAACAAAAGTCTGTGACATCACACTCACTGGGACAGTTTCTACTACAGCCAACACACTGTTACACCACAGAAAACATTCAGTATTAATCACGATCATGCCCAAGAGACACCCAGCAAGCGCCTACAGGATCCCGTGTAAGTTGCAGTCATTTCTGACACTTTCTATCAATAGCGCATGTTCTGACATTGATTGTTGTGTCCTCAGTGTCCTGACTTCACACCTCACAGGTCACAGCGTATGAAATCAGCTCTGCCTTTTATTACTCGTGGGACCTCATCGCCTCTGCTGAAGACTGTTAGCTTTGACAGGTGCAGCTGGAGTCCACTTTGACAAAGTACTGATTAGCCTGTCACTCCAAATGCAGGACGAACAGGAACTATGTAAAATTCATCCACTGACTCCCTGTGAGCCACACAGACAGTCCACTGAATACGTCCATCATTAGGCTAGATGAAACGTCAGCACTAATTATAGTTGGGCTATAAGCACAGGTGATGCATCCATGTAGTGTCAGAGGATTTCAGTAATTACTTGCCACTTTGTTAATTAATTGGTCATAATTATCTTGGAGAATTAACAATATAAATTATCATTGTGTCCTCCAAACCTTGGAAAGTGGAACCAACTACCTCATAAACATGAAAGTTTGTGTAATGAATTGGCAACATCTGGCATGCCTGTGAAATGTCTTTTTTGTCAGCCCATGTAGTTTGATAGTGATTTGATTGGGACATTTTTTTATACTGGAGCTAAACAGTAATGAAAATGTGGGGGTTTTGGACACATGACTGAAATGAAATGTAGCCTTAGGCACAGGGAAACTCTAATAAGCAATTTTGCTCTATTTCCAGAGATTTTATAGACCAAACAACCTTTCAATCAACCTAGGAAAGCATGGGCAGATTATTGGATAATGGAAATTAAAGTTTGGTTGCAGCTAGTATGTTTGTAATTAACCAGCAGCTTATAAGCTGAAAATCAGTTCCTTTAAACAAAAAGACAATCAATTTACACAAATTAATTTAAGAGGTGAGAATTAAAAGAGAATCTTTTGCAGCATTTCAAGCTGTTATTGCAGGGTGCTGTGGTTTTATTTTTCTAAGGAAAGGTTTTTAGCTTAAATCTGATTTATTTGTTGTTGTATGCAGATCTTGTTCAATATGGGTGATGCACAATCGATTCCATTAATAGTGGTAGTGTTTTTCTGTTTACGTTTGTATTTACTTATGCTACTATGGAGGCTGTTAAATGTGGAACACTTTAGTGTTAATGTGCACTTAGAAGTGCAGACATTTCTGCAAATACCAGACTCACATACAGCGACAGGTTTCATGCGCAAAGCAACAGAAACAGTAACATGTTAGCCCCACACAAAAGCTAACATGCCAGTACTATGGATGAGAGGTGGCCATCAGCAGAGACTCTGGAGGATAAAAAGAGACCATGTTAAGTCCATGCTATCAAAATGTAGGTGTTTTCTCATTAATGGATAGTTAATTAATCGTCAGTGTTTTATCATGAACTTAAAATTGAATTTCCACTTAATAAAAGGTGAAAGAAGCATCTCAATGTTTTCATGGGCATGTAATAGTTTCAAACAATGGGTCTTTGGGGCAAAAAACTGTTGCTTTTAGTGGCGCAAAGGTAAGTGGGAACTACAGTTACCATCTGCCCTTGCATACCCATCATCCTTTCAACTCCACTTGCTGGCGTGATTGAGCAGCATGAAAATGGTGGATGCTACGGGTGGCGAGGGAGAGCCAAGTGACAAGCTTTAGAGATTGTGGCTCCAGCGACTTTAAAATCCGAGCATTTTGGTTCCTTGTGTCAAGAAATGAGAAAGAAGAAAAGGAAGGTGGCGGACAAACATGAAACTATATGCAGACACTGACGGACTGACATGAAGAGCCATGAAGACAACCCATCTATCCATAAAGATTCGCAAAGATGCATTGAGCAGAATCCAGCCAGGCCAAAAGACTCTTAAGGAAGCATTCACAATCCCACCTCACCACAACAGTGCAAAGGCTCAAGAGATTGCAAAGTGTATCAGTGAATATACTGCCAAAGACCTACAGCTATTTTCACTGGTGGACAATGGAGGTTTTAGGTTAGTAAATATGCTGGAGCCTAAGAATAAGTATTAATTTTAAAGCCTAAAGCACACCTACTGCACTTTTTTGCACATATTGCAAAATTCATTGATGTCATTGATGAAACATGAAGTGTTCATGCTTCTTTTATCTCATCCTAATTTTTTTTTCTTTTTATTCCTACTGGTATCTGGTTATTTGTAATGTTTTACTTACTGCTGTTTCATAAATTAAAATCGTGATCACAATGCCAAATCTATTAGCCAATTATTGGCAATTTCCATTATTTGTTAACATGAAGCTAACAGATCCTGATGTCCTCAGCCCATTCTTAGGAAATGTAATAATTAAACCAAGGAGCAATAATCAAATTATTTCCAGTTCCAATTTTACATGACAGTCCAGCCAAAGGCCTACTGAATACTTAATGTAATTGCAGAGACTGAAATGTCTGTTTGTTACTTCAAGCTCAGATAAGATGAAGATTTTCTTTGGGGAATTTTTAACAGCAAATAAAGTGTTTTAAAAGTGAGCAACAGCCCTCTCCAAGCAACAGTGACTTTAGCCATTTTTACATTAAAAGAAGATCAGTCGGAACAGTTATATTGAAATAACTCTTTCAAAGCTTTGTTTACTTGAATTTTCCTCACCAAAACTATAGAGATGGCCTCACTCATTCAAGACAAAAAAGAAAAAAGGACATACCCTAAGAATAGCATGAACTTCAGCACATCCTTTACAGTGTTAATTTCGTCGACTAAAACTATTTGTTGACAGCCTTTCATTCCATGACAAAAACTAGACGAAAACTAACAAAAATAGATCTGTGATGACTAAAACTGACAAAAACAAAGTTACGTTTCGGTCAAAATGACTAAAACTAGACTAATATGTTATTTAGTTTTCGCCGGTTATATTTCTCCACTGTGGGTAAATCTGTGAAAATGCGATGCATCTGTAGCTCTTCTGCCTCTCAGCTGTAGAAAGCAGGCACCCCAGGTTTGGCAGGGTGCAGAGAACACACTATCATGATTTGGTACCAAATTTAGGCAAGAAAAGAAATGTTTGGACTAAGAGTAAAGACTGACATATGAGGACATTTTATGGACTAAAACTAGACTAAAATGCTTTGAGTTTTTGTTGACTAAAACTAGACTAAAACTATAAAGGGTGGAAATGACTAAAATGGGACTAAAACTAAAATGCATTTCATTTAAAGACTAAAACTAAAACTAAAATGAAAAATAGCTGCCAAAATTAACACTGATCCTTCACCTCAAACCTCAGTGGACCAGACTACTGTTGATACCTCCTCTAATTACCATCATTGACTGTTGTGCAATATTATCTGTCTGAGCCAGCCCCCACCCTCACATCTACACCCTACAAGTCACCCTGTTTAGCATGGTCAGGATCCAAATTTCACCCACTTATTGACCAATGTGACAAACGGTATGGTGGGGGGAGATAGGTGAGGAGGGGGGCTGCAGTCCTGTGAGAGGGGAAGGTGAGGAGATAAAGTGTACTACTGAATAATTCAGAATGAAAACACAGAGGAAAATCAATCAAGAGGCCAAAATCTGATATGAACAGCAAGTTACACCACAGTTGTTGGGTGGGAGGTGTGTATGTGTGAGACAGAAAAAGAGCTACTGATTTACTGTCTGTCAAAAAGACTCAGGGAACTCGTTTTAACTTTACGACTTTTAAAATAACCATCTGCACTGAGGAGTAATGTTCTCAGTGTTAGCAAGTCAGTCAAGAGTTGCTAACTAATTAGCGCAACATTGGCTTTATAATTGGCTATCATGGGCCTTTATTGGTCAATTACCCATTCAAATCAAGTGACTCAGCCAAATGTAACAGTCTTATTATTACTCAATTAAAACAAATGCTCTCTGTGGTAGGGGCTTTGAGAGAAGGAGGGAGGAGAGGGAGGCCAGGTTCCCAGTATATCATCAGGTAATTAATATTTTCATTAACTCGCTCGGTGTTGAGCTGCGACCTGCCTCCGATCATTTCATTTCCTCTCCGTGGGTTCGATACTGTAGCGGCGCCATAATTAGTTTGATTTATACCTGGCCCCTGTAATGAAGGAGAGTGCTCATTCCTTTCTTCTTTCCTCTGCTCTCTCACTCTCCTAATGTCCGATAAATACACCGGGCTGCACTCCGAGAAAAGGAATCAGCCTCTGTGTATTGAGACAGCTGGAGAACAAGAAGCAGAGACAGGGTGTTGTTAAAAAATTCACACCAGGGTCTTTGAGGGATGGAGTGAGGGCTGGTGTGTAACACAGTGAGGAAACACGGCTTATTAAAGATTGAAACATACATGTGTGATTCTGTTCTGTCTCTGGACTGGAGTACTGTGGTGCCTGAAAACCTTTGGGATGAAGATAGTACAGAGAAAAGAAGATGCTGAAGGGAAATCAAAGGTATCAAAGGCCTCAGGAGGGTCTGATCTGTGTTAATAGTTCATGATCAGGTGGAACAATAAGGTCTCTAGGTGATTTTAGTGGATGTAAGCACAGCTCCAGTCATTATTTCTGGATAAATATAGATCTTAGGCCAGTGTATGGGGCTACCGCTATAATACTGTCCACTGCTGGCTACATGAGTGCAGTGGATTTACACTGAGCAGGCTAACACAGGAGTGCGCATGAATGATTTCAGCATTAATAATGCTCCATTGATTATTGTTCTGCTGTTTAAAGGTGAATGGCAGAGCTTTCTGAGCAGCAGGGGAGAGAGAGGCCTGTGTGTCTCAGTGAAGGCCTGATTTACATTTTGAAAAGTGCACCTTACTCCTGAGGGGTTTGCATATTGCTTTCAGTCAATACTGACTCTGAACTTTCTTTGTTGTTACAGACTCTCTAGCCCTGAACACAGAGGCTGCATGATGAGTGCTTTACAATATTTTTACAGCATGTGTGTTGGTGAAAAGACATCCAAATCAAAGAAATGTGTTGGGTAAACTACATGATCGTTATTAAGTATAAAAGGATACAACACAATACAGAGGGTTTTCATATTTAATCTGACTGTTTCAAAGAGTTCTGTGTTTTGCAACAAAACATGTTTGTCAGATGTCTTTAGTTTCATAATGTAGTTAGACAGCTTTTTTTTTTAAAGGGATCACATTATTCATGGGCATGGTTGGACTGCAATAGGGCTCTGACTTATTTCACAGACAAGCTCCCTCCTCAAAGACTCCAGCAACAGCTTCTTGCCAACAACTGCCCTCCAGCTAGCTCTGCATTAAGGTTATATCAGTCTTGAGATTTCCAGAAAGGTATTCGTCAGCATAATAAACACACTACACAACAGAGACGTGAAAAAGAAGTGGTTCAGAATTGTTTGGACTTGGGTGGATGAACTGGGGCACCACTTTAAGTAAAGGTGACTTTAAATAGCCTACGTTTATGCAAAAATATCTGCAAAGTAGAGGGGTGAAGAATTATTGGTATAGGCAGAAATGAAAATGTGTTCACAACCAATTTGTTGCAAGGAAATATCTGCCCACATCAGCTGTAAATATTGGCTGTACAGACAAATGAGTTTGTGAAGTTTTATGCTGTACCATTGCATCTACTTTATTTTTCATAACATGTTTTAAAATATTTTTTTTGCTGGGAAAATTGTAGTTGAGGTAAAAATAACCAAAATAAGAAAATGTGTAGTAATACAGCCCCCAACCGCCTAAAAGCAAACAAGTGAACTCACAAATGACCTAAAAAAAAACCTTAGATCTAAGATACAAAACAACAACAATAAAAAAGTAATAGTAAAAGCTCACTTAATATCTACCCAAACAGCTAACTAACTCATTAGCCTATCAAGTCAATATCTCTATAGCCTGCCAACTAAAGAAGTAGCTGGTTACCTAACCAACCAAATAGCTAACTTAACACCTAGCTTACTAACAAACTGACTAACTACTATCTGGCTTACTGGAGTTGGCAGCTCCCCATGCCTTGTCCGGCCTCTTTAGCCAGAGCCAAAAGCTTACCCGTTCTGCCTCTTCTGCCACCTCCCTAGATGCCCTGCTCAGAATTCATCCACGTAGCCCAAGATCTTTTAACAGGCGAGATGTTGAGCCCCCTACAAGTCATCATGCACCAACTTCCACCGGGAATATGCTTGTGCTCCAGCCATGTTCCTTGCATTCTGCGACCAGGTCAGCGTATTTCAGCCTCTTCCTTTCATGTGCTGCCTCATCTCCTTCTCCCATGGCACTGAAGGTTCAATCAGCAGTGCAGATCTTCTGGATGGGGCCCACAGCATCATGTCCGGTCACAGTGTGGTGCAGCAGATCTCGGCTGGGAAATGTAGCTGCCTTCCCAGGTCCAACTCCATTCTTCACTCGATCCCTGGTGACAGGAGCCTGGGTACTGGTCTGCTGTGGACTGTGCAGTTTCTCCTTGCTTGAGGAAAAAGATCTTTTGGGGGTTCTCTGGTAGGCTTTTCCTGTCACACTTCCTGCCTCCTTCGCTCCACCAGCTCTGCCAGCTTCCTCACCACTTGATAGTGCCTCCCCCTGGCCCTTTCAGCCTGTCAAAATGTGCTGGAGGGACATATTGGTGGTCCTGCAGAGGTCACAGGCTTGGTCTGTGCCCAACCCAAGCGGCAACCTCCGGTCATGAAAAATGAAACCAACGCGGATGCAAAAAATTGCAATACAACAAATTTCCACTTGAGGCTGGCTGCAGGCCAACACTGGAAGTCTCCTCTGGACACCTGTTAAAAAGCCGTTTTTTACACTAAAAATAAACTGGTTTAAAGTGTGGTTCAAAAAACCAAACGTGTCTCATTAGCTGTCTTCATGTGCTCTCACTGTGGGGGGGGGGGGGGGGGGGTTTGTACCAAAATGGTTTAGATTGTCTCCGGTCCTATTTCCTTTTGCAGGAATCACCAACTAAAAATGTTAAAGTGTACAAGTACTCTTTTGAAATGATCTAAAATAAATAACACACACAAATGTACTGGTTGCAATCCTAAGAATTTGGTTTATATAAGTAATCATTACATTATGGCATGTTTATATCTTGCTTTTTTATTGCACATACTTCCAGTCACAAATCAATGGTGATATAATATCAATTAGGATGTAGTTATAGCTTTGTATTAGTGCCCTTTAAAAACGCAAGTCAAAGGCTCTTATATTCATGAATGAGTCTAATACAGGCCCCACAGGAAGAGACATGCATTTCACTTTATGTTGTTGTGATGCTCTTTGGGATCGATACACACCACCAAACAATTGATAAATTGCAATGACAGGAAACACTGCACACTCTCTTCCCAGGTTTCAGAAGAGCCAAAATTAATCGAGTGAAGCATAAAGATAATCTTCAGTGCCACATAAAAAGGAGCCAAATTAGCCAGCTAGCCAGACTGTCCATCTCAGCATCTCTCAGGCACATTTTGCAAGCACTGGATGTAGCTCTTCCTACCATTTCCCCTCAATTAATTATTGATGGTAATTATCATGGCGTGCTTAGTCTGCACCATAACAATATATTCTTAACAAGAGGCAAGTCAGTGGGCATTGTCTCAAATGATCTTTTCTCTTTTAATGGGATGCTATTGTGTTTTTTCCTTGTGGCTGAAAACTTTAATAATGGTGGTTCTTTTACTTGGCATTTATCCATGAAGCTGCAAAGTCACCTGAAAAATTAAGAAAGGAAAGACTGCCAAATAACAACAGAAGAGAAGGTCCCTGTTTGATATGTAACATTTTGTCCACGTAATCTCATTCATATTCACAGAAAAAAACGCAAATAAACTGGATATGATTGTGAATTCAGACTGGACAATAAATTTTCTATCTCAAACTGTAATAATAAATGAAAAATATAGGTATAAGAATACCACTATTTTCCATTTATATCTACAAAACACTCTTCATCACCTTCAACTTTCTAAGATTAGGACAATAATAACAAAGCAATGTATATAAAGCAATAAATTAATCAAATTTAGATTAAATTGCAATATGGCCTGATGCAATTTTTAAATTGCAGTGGGCGCAATATTTCTTTTATCTGAATTTGCAATTAGACTATTTTAACAAAAATTGTCTTCCACCTTTTAAAAGCGGCCAGTGCAGCAAAAGATAACCACCCTGTATTACAAAGACATGTAAGACCACCTTACGTTAACTTGACACACCAGATAGACTGCTTTATTTACTCATTGCATAGATATAGTTCACATTCATCTGGGAATCCTCCCATAGAAAGTGTTTAGGAGGGGCAGGACTTTTCAAAAAAATTCTCAATAGGTGATTGGACAAATGTTCTGACTGTCACATTTATATGGACCAATCAGAATGACAAGACAAAATGAGGTTTTACTCATGCAGGACTGCGGTACAAACGCTACTGTAGGATAAGAACAGTGGAACATGATGTGGATTAAACTCATGCTGAGGCCTGTCGGAGAAGAGCAAAAACGTCTCCTTTGTAAAGAGAAGCATTCAGTGCTGTTCTTTGCCCTTTATTTCATAAAGAAATGTGGTCCAATTCTCATAAAACTTCTGCTATATTATAGCTACATCTGACCTAATTGCTTCACTGGCAGCAGCTGTTACTAACAGCTCCCAGTACAACTTAACCCTTACAGTAACAGCAGCTACTGCCCAGTGTAGATTGGAGCTTTGCCACATGGATTTGCCTAATGACAGACATGGATCCCTTCAGTTGGGATGGGCTCAAATTAAAGTTTTTTGTCATTTTTTTTAATGGAACCATATGTTTTTTTCCTTTTTTGTATGTTGAGAGCAATGTAGAATCTGAGTCAAATTCCTTGTATCTGTGCATATTCTTGGCCAAAAATGCTGATTTTGATTCAGTCACTTTACTTTAATATTAAAAAACAAAGCTTGGGTTGTTATTTTTTAAAAGATTTAAAGCAGGTTAAACCATTAAAAAATATCACTGAGTTAAAATCCGGAGAAAAATAATCTACAAATAATACCACCACAGGTGTTGCACCTGCAAACCAAAACACCATTGTTATGTTGAGCATCAGTGCCCTTCAGAATAAGACAAGAAAGTCATCAAAAATGTGCCAAAGTGAGAAATATGTCACCTAACAAGCATCATGTCCCATATATGTAAAATCACACAGCGTCTCACATGTAAACAGACAAAAAATGACAAAAACTAAACAGGTTCCTCTATCCTGATTATGATCTCGGCCTTTCCTGTCCTCTATTTCCCCTTCTATTCCGGAGGAAGGCCCAAGCTTTCCGTCTTCCAGCGCCGCAGGGCATGGAGCTAGCCGGCGGTGAGTTTCCATCAATTAGTGCACCCCCGCGGCCTCATGGCAGAACCCACCTTTGACTGCAGAGAGATATTGATTAGTTCAGCTGCACTGTCAGGTCTGCAGCGAGCAGGGCCGGGTGATCCAAGGCCTTCACCGGAGACAAGATCATGTCGAGTTTCTGACACATGTAAGCACACACGTATACACACTGGCTCGTGCACGCTGGGGGGAGCATGTACACACACACAGGGCACAAACAAACGTGCACATTCAGGCGTGTATACACATACAAACGCGCTGAAATGCGCTCTCTCAGATGGCTGCAAGGTGAGAGAGAGGGAAGATAAGAGGAGAAGTCCACCAGAGTGGCTTGTCAGGAGAGTGATGGCTGAGAACTGACATGTGCTTGTTAGTTTTTTTTCTCTTATCCTGGTAGAGTTTCTATGAAAACAATGAGCAGGAGAGCCTCTGGACTCACAAATAGATGGGATATCACGTAAAAACTTCACAGCAAAAAAAGCTAGATGGATTTATGGCCATAACATCAGGAAGAACCCTACGGAAACAATGTTTCTTACATGCTTTGCAAGCTTTTACTTTCTTAAAATGCTAAAAGTCTAGACTTGAAGGCAACAACTTCAAGAAAAAGACACAGATTCATGTCTATTGCAATGAAAATGTTTTACATGGAAACAAAGGAATTGAATCATTGTTTTTGTCTCTGAAGAAGCAATAAAACAACAAAAAGTAGCACATAAATCTAAGTAAATAAACAGATTGTCATAAAAATAAAATTATCAGTAAGAGAATTGGACACAGTGAAAATATGTGTGGATCTGTGTCATTATGTGTATTTCAGTCAGATGTTATTTGGATTCTGACAAAGACTGTGTATTCTGAGGAGTTTTTACAATGATGCAATCCATTGCAACTCAACGGTTGCTCACCTTTGGAAACAAAAACACTCTGTGTTTTACTTTTTGTGAGACAATCCTTCAGAAGATATCTTTGGTAATCATGTCAAGGCCAAACATCTTGGTTACACAGAGAAAGAGAAATTATCCCAAATTTAGTTGAAATTCCACACAGCTCTGGCATAAGGAATGATTGTGTCTACATGCAGACTAAAAAAACAGTTATCATCTGATTTCTGGAGTAACCTGATCCCTCAAGTAGACATCTAATATTCTGGCCATTATTGGATATTTAATCCAAAAACTGTTGTTTTGTATTTAGTAGAGGTGTAACGGTATGGAAATATTTTGGTTCGGTACGTTTTCAGTACGGTAATTAAAGTGAATAAATAACAGCATTTAATATTTTTTTTAAAAAGTTATTAAATTGTATTAAAATGAATAGGCTGAAAAAATTACATTTAAATTATTAATAATGCTGCAACCTCCTTCCCAAAGGTCTTCATTGAATAAAAATATTAATAAAGAAATACATTTTTGAATTAGTACGTTACTTTAATTGACATATTGACATATTTACACCTATTCTTTAAATACTAAAATTTCCCAGCCAACTTGAACACATCATCATCATACAACCCTAAGTTAGCTTGTTAAGTATGCTAATTAACGTCCATCCTGCTGATTTCAACACGGACTAGATTACGGACTGGATTACTTTTTTAACCAATGGGACCTACTACAAAGTTTGGGAGAACTTTTCATGTATCCGTTCGGTACACGTCTGTGCTGTACCGAGAGGCCCATACCGAATCGGTACAGAACGAATAAATGCACCTTTACATCCCTAGAATTTAGTAGTATTGTTTATCAGATAGGAATCAAATCTCAACATTTAAAAATTCAATATTATGTATTAGAAATTTGCACAGTGACTGCCCTCTACAGGTTTAAACCCAGCTACTGCAGTTTAATTTTGCTACTGGCTAATCTGGTGGCAGGTGACTCATGTGATGCCAGCTTTTGTCATCCACTTTTTTTCACTATGGTTAACTTCATTAGTAGCAGCCAGTAACTGAAATTTGCAGGCAACAGGAGGCTCCACCAATCAGGGACGCCACTGATTAGACCTTAAATCAGGCTGAAAACTGTTGGCCTAACACATACGAACAAAGGAATTCTGCTGAGTGAATAATCTGATATCTAAAAACATGCTGCACCTGCATCTTGTTTAAACAATGAATACGTTCAAACTAAATGGTATCCAGCGTTTAAGTGTCTTGTCTGCTGTGTACCACTCTGTTTGGAGAAAAGGGGTAAGCACACCACTTCCTGTCTCCTCTCTACTTTATCCAAGCAGAACAAAGTTACTGATGGAGAACTGAACCCCCCCGCAGCTCCCTGCTCTCTGTCGGTTAATAATCCATTTCACCTTCTTTCATCCCCCTCGCTCCGTTCACACGGGCTGTCAGTCTGTTACACAGAGAGACTGAGAGCTGGAGCTGAATGTATACAGAGGTTACAGAGGTTCATCTGCGTGGAGCATCAACACTTTTCTGTAAATCTACTATTGAAGAAAAAAAAAAAGGAAAAACACTGAGACGACCTAGACTGTTGGAAGGTCATGTTTCATGCCACTTTAAACCTTTTTGGTGAGAGTTTTATCTTAACGTATTATTTTACATGCAGTGCCATCACAGACTAGTTCACTATTATTATGTAATGTTTCATCACATTTAAACCCTGGCTGACAGATGGCTCTTCTTGTGTCTTTTTTCGACTGTCATACACTGACTCTAAACCCACTGTAATGGATTGGTTTCATCGTGAAAACTATCTTTGTGAAACTTATTTAGCATTTAAACTACAGGTCAACTCCATCAACATTTTGAGATTGTTTTTTGTGATGCTGTGCTGCTTTATAATGAAATTCTAAATAGAGTAGCCTTTAAAATACACACATTTAGAATCATGGAAGTATTGAGTTGAGTCAACACCAAAGGTTTAATCATCAGTCAAACATCTAAATGTGTATAAAAGATACTTTCATGAAACCTTTTAAAACTACACAAGGAATGTTACAATTGCCTAAAAATAATGGTTACGGCTCATACAAGCTTTTTTGTCTATCCAGCTGTCCATAAGCAAATAAATAAATTAGATAAATAGATAAAAAACTGCTGATAAAGACTGAGAATGATTGCTCCCATTTTTCCATTTGTGTGGTGAGGTCTTTATAAGGATGCTCAGATTAGACTGCTAAATGGTTAAAATTAGATCCCTTTGTAGTCGGCACCACAATTACAAGTCTGTTGAACTAATTATTAACATTTTTAAAATTATTTCAGGCCCATAATCTCGGTCAAACACTGTCTAAACTGCAACATGGCCACCCTGCTACCAGTAGCTACTGTAGCTGTACTTCATGACTTCTGCCATGCTGCCAGACTGCTCTTTGATCTGATGTAAACAACTACTTACTGTTAGCACCAATAGCATCTCTGGGAATTGTGAAGTTAAGCATGGTTTTGAGGCTCTGTCAGGTTACACTCATAACTAAAGCATCAAGTGACAGTATTAAAAATTACCTGCAAAGCGGATTGAAGGCTGGCAGTGCTAGCGCTGCTAACATTAGCCACATTCTGTAAACAAACCTCACATCATAAAGGTGTGAAGTTGTTTTTGAATAAATATAGCACAAAAAGTAAGGAAATTTGTGTTTGGTAAATTATTATCTTTTCTATTATAACAATGCTTCTTACCAATAAATCTTATACCATTAGAAACCATGTTTATTTCCCCTTTTAATGGTGCCATATTTTTAAGGAGCATGCAATTGTAGGATGAGCAGCAGAGCAGAGTATGTGGGCTGGATCATGAAAAATGTGCCAAATCTTCTCTATCGATGCCAAACAGCCTATTTTGCTGTTGCTATTGACTCTTGTTTTGAGCTCCTTGTACCCTCAGGTGCTGACAATCAGGTGCCTGATTAGCACCTGTTATGCCTACCAACATTTAACAATGAGACCAGATTCTGCCAATGGCGGTTGGTCATAGGGTCAAAGTGCGGAGAAACCTGGAGAGCACTATGCTGATTGCTGCACCGATGGAGTAACATCTTTTGGTGGAGGCAGTGTGATGGTGTGGGGTGGCATCTCCCTCTCCCCACTGGACAAACGAAGCTTGTCATCATTGAAGGCAATCTAAATGCAGAGGGATATCGAGATGAGATTCAACAACCAGTGGCAATCCTATATCTCCACAATCTGGGACCGAACACGATCCTCCAAGATGGCAACGCTCGCCCCACAGAGCAGGGTTTTATCAGAGACTACGTCCAGATTTTGAGAGTGGAAAGGACAGACTTAACACTTGCGGGATCAGCTTGGTTGTGCTGTTCGTGCCAGAGTGACCAACACAACCACATTGGCTGACTTGCAACAAATGCTGGTTTAGGAATGGTATGCCATCCCACAGCAGTGTGTGACCAGGCTGGTGACCAGCATGAGGAGGAGATGCCAGACCACTGTGGCTGTGTATGGTTCTTCCACACACTACTGAGACTCCTATTTGTTTAATAAATAAAATGGTAAATTTCCAGTATGTCTTCAATCATCCAGTCCACCAAACAATACAAACGAAAGTCAATGACAGAATTTGCTTTTTGGCGTTGGCACAGAAGATCTGCTGATTATCCCACAAATCCATGTTTTTTACAAATGTGGCACCATTAAAAGGGGAAATAAACAAGCTTTACAAGGGTATACGATTTATTGCCAAGAAGCATTGTCACAACAAAAAAACTAGAAAAGCACTCTGAGAGCGCAGACCTCTGCCATTAGCCCTATCTCCAAATAGTAAAGAATCATTTAAAAAAATCCTGGATCCAAATGGTGATCTGGATCAGTCCCAAAATCTAATCAGTTCTTCCTTATGCCATTTCTGTCATTGCCTGAAAATTTCATCAAAATCCGTCCAAACCTTTTTGAGTCATGTTGCTAACAAACTAACAAACTAACTAACAAACCCTGCCGATCACATAACCTCCTTGGCGGAGGTAATAATGGAAAAGGTCTTTACTTTTTGTGCTAGCTTTATAAACTTGTTTTGTCTGTTCTTCACTATAATAGTCATTTTGTATAAGTCAACAATTCATGTAAATTTTCATTGGATTTTGAAAAACATGTTTATTTATGAAAGTATACCATTTTTTCTTGTCTTTGTCCTTCCTCATTCAGAAATTTTCATGCATGTATCAGTACTGACAGATTATCTAGCAGGCCGGCTTGTTACTTGCAGCATCCGGCCGCTGTCATTTCCCTGCCAAAAATGTAAACCAATGCTCAAATTGATTGTGTCGCTTCATTGCTTCCAGGGCCAACAGGTCAAAGAAATGGTCATAACTGAGAGGAGAATTAGCAAAACCTTAAATATATGGCAGGTGATATATCATTACCCATAGACTTGACCCCTGCTGACCCCTCTTTACTCCCCTGTGGGCTTCTGCTCAGGCTCATGTGTGGTAGACTGGTGGATTGGGGGGGGGGGGTTAGACTGCGGTCTCTCAAACAGCTAAATCAACAGCGTCTCGCCACAGCTCTTGTCGGAACGTTTTGCTTGAGCGGTTTCATGAAAAACTAATCATCTGTTCATCATGGAGATCAAACACACTTGGGTTGCGATGATTAGGAAAAGCAATCTGATAAACCTTCAAGAGTCACCGGTCCAGATGTAATAATTTTCAGATTAAAACCAACCCCCTCCTTCTGACTCTGCCTCCTTATCATTCTCATCCTCAGCCCTGGTGTCAGCTCTTATACCCTCCTCTAAGTTCAGGCAGGGGAACAAAATTGTTATCGTGTTTGTAATTGCTGCTCAATAGGCTTCTGTGCAGCCACAGTCTGTCTCTATTTCCTGAGCCTTTGCCAAAGAAAGATAACTTGAACTTATTAACACTAATTCCTGTTCTTCATTCTGCTGAAAAGAGGCAACTCAAAAGGCTGAATTTCCCAATTATTCCTATTCAATCATTATGTAATATCATCCTCTGCATTCATAAGATTTACCTGAAAGCTGTCATACATTATACAGAACAAAGCAAACAGTTTCCCAGGCATGCATTTAAATGTCTAATATATATATATATGCTGCCTTTTATCTTACATTGTGCCATTTTCCTGTTTCACATGAAGAATGCTTCCAGTAATTAGACCAGACCCAGTCGACAGGCGTACAGCTCAGTTCTCTATTTCCACTTTTGAAGTGAACATGTGAAGTAAGACAGAGGTCAAAGTAATCTCCTTGTGTCTCTAATAGCCTCGTCCAATGGAAAAAAAATAATTGGGATGAGAAAGTTTTACAAAGTCACAGTAGAGTGAAGTTGTTCCATTGGAAACCATTTAAAGTTAGACAGTGTCAAAGTTCCCGAGAGATCAGAGAAGAAAAAGATGATTTTTCATGTACAGAGACTCTCTCAACGTTAAACCAATTACTTGCAGATGCCCCCCGTGTTACTTAAGCAAATAAAGTGAAAATAAATAGTGGCTATGTAATGCTGGATACACCCGCTGAATGTAATAACATTTTGTCGTTTTCCACAAAGTGGACTGGAATGAAATTAGAGGTCCCTGTAGTCTGTAATGAAATGTGCTGCCTACCAACTCTAATGCATTTTGTCATCACAAGGACGTACTAATGCTCAGCTCTAACTTTCTCTTGATGGATGCTGGCCTCAAAAATAAAGACAAGAAAAAAAACTTCCAGAGACTGGCTGAGTACAATAACACCACTCAGGTTTTTAAAAGGAACCCTGCATGATCAGACAAGTTCATCTTGTTGGATAGATATTTGTATCTCTCATATGTTTACTGAACTAAAAACTCACTAGATATCTGCATTTTGAGTGATTTGGGTTTATAAACTCACCAGGAGGCCGCCATGTTTTGGACTGCACTGGTACTGTGACATCACTTAGCCAGCGCATTCCTTGACATTTAAATGCACCAGTTATCTGTCAAACTAGACAGGAAAATGATAACTACAGAGCCATATTTACCTTGTTGTAGCAAATATGTACTTTCACATCGGTAGAATAAGTTTGAAATCTGTTTCTCGATGAACCACATGAAAACCACAAGCTAAAATGTGTCTGTTTAATAAAGTTGTTCCCCAAACTTCTACTATTTATGAAGCTTTCTGTTTCCACACAGTTAAAAATCTTTCAGGTAAGGAGAAACAGTACAAAACCACTTCCAGTTTGCACTTTTCAAAGCAAAAGCCCACATAAACATTTGTTTAAAGGAACTCCCTTTGGTTGTACATAATGCTTTTACCTTGATAAGCTACAGGGATGCTTCCACTCTACACTGAATCCAGTCACTTGTAGAGAGGTTTATTAGGTACAACTTGCAAGAAATGACAGCGCCTTGACAGCAGGGAGACAAAGCCAACACGCAGCAAACCCGTGTCTGGTATGAAAGCTGTTATGGCAGCAACAGCTGCAAGCAGCAAAATAGTCTAAAAAAAACAGTGACTGCAGGGTAGGGGTGTAATGGTACGGTACATACCTCAGTTTTGAAGTCAGGGTTAGGTACATTTTCAGTACAGTAATTAAAGCGAATAAATAACAGATTTTGTTATTATTCTTTTAATTGTATTAAAATAAATGAGCTGAATAAATTACATTTAAATTATTAATAATGCTGCAAGGTCTTCAATGAATGAAAATATGAATAAATAAATGAATAAATTTTTGAATTACTAGGTTACTTTAATTGATACATTGACATATTTACACCTATTCTTTAAACACTTAAAATTTCCCAGCCAACTTGAATGCATCATCATACAACTTAAGTTTGCTTGTTAAGTATGCTAATTAACATCTATCCTGCTGATTTCAACACGGACTTCTGCAATGGATTACTTTGTTAACCAATGGGACCTACTTCAAAGTTTGGGAGAACTTTTCACAGCCCATCTTGGCGGATAAAGAGGTTAGAGCCATGTGAAATCTGAGGATAACATTACCTGTGACGCAGCTGCAGGCATGATGGAGTCTCCTGTCCCTGTCCCTCTCCCCTGAGGCTGACAGTTGAAGGCACCGCATTTAGAATTAATTTGATTCACAAAACCAGAGCACCATTGTTAGAATAAAAAGATCTTAAATCATGGGAAATTCATAACCGGCTGGTGAGACTTTTTGTTGTTCCTCCTTGTTACAGTGACATTCTTGTTTGAGTGGTGCCTTTTCAAATGCTTTGGATGATCTGCTGGATGACGTGCTATCAGCGACACACCTGCTGAATAATGTCAGCACTACTGCTGTTGTCTTTGTCCACTGTTGTAAATTACTGGGAAACAAAGTGTTCCTAAAAAGGACACTTTTATCTGGGAATATTCAGGCTGTTGCTGCCGTTTGCTGTAGTTGTGTGGTTGACAGAACAGTGTGACAGTGAGTTGCGCTCAGGTTTTCCATCAGTGTATGAGCTTCGTTCAACGTGTATCTGTTCGGTACACATCTGTACCGTACTGAGAGGCCCATACCGAACAGACAAGGTACAATACACGTACCTTTACATCCCTACTGTATAGCAACGGAGAGGAATAATATGGCTAAATCACGTCATGGTTAGGACCAAAATGGCGGCCTCCTGGTGAGTTTATAAGCTCAAATTTACTCAAAATACAGAGATCTAGCACATCTAGTGAGTTTTTTAGTGCAATATCCATATGAGAGATACAAATATCTGTCCAACAAGATGATCTCGTCTGATCATGCAGGGTTCCTTTTAACATGATGAAGTGTTGAAATAAACCTGAAAGATCGATCTGTAAACATAGTTTTTACATTGCACCTAAAATTAACTTTTAACTCATTTTTTAAACACTTAAAACAGAATTTTGAACCATATTACAATTTGACCTGTTGACAGCAATTTGATGGCAACAATGCTGTTTTTCACTCGTCATCAGACTGATTAGGTGAAATGTTCCATTAAGATATTAAAAATAAACACTTAAGGCCTGCACAAGGTCTAATGATTAGACTGCATCCCAAAGCAAGTCCTACAAGGGATGACCCAAGTTACAGCCCAACCTGTGGCTCCTTTCCTGCATGTCATCCCCCTCGCAATTTCTAACTTCCTACTCTATTCACTTCCTAACTAATAAAGGCATAAAGCCCCCAAAACAAGTCTCAAATAAATAGATAGCCAGATAAATTAATTTAGTGACTACACGTTCAATAGTAAGCAAGTTTCTTTTTCCGTGGTTAAGCTTGTGTTAAAATCTTTGATCTAAGACAAAACAGTTTTGAATGCAAAAAAAGTGGAATGTTAAAATGTGATAGAAAGGTTGTGATTAATTGTGATCAATCATACATTTAGTTTATGTTTTTTGATTGTGGGAAGGCCAAAATTGTTACTGTGATCCAACTTCAACTGGGCAGCCCCTGTTCAGATTCTTTGTTTTTTTTTTTTTTATTTTAAGACAAAAATTGTTAAAGTTTTTATTTTTATTTGTTTATCTTTTTTTAAGTTATTCTGAATCCAGACAACAAAACAGAGGACTGGAATACATTTTTGTGATAGTAAAAAATTTTGTAAACTTGAATAATTTACAGGATAAGGGCTCTCTGGCTATAATCCTTCATGAACACAGCTGACAAAGACTCGCTGGTCTTCAAATGGACTAGTGGACATCCCGCTGGGACCAGGAAACATGAAATACAGTGTGGGACACAATGGGCTCCAACACTACAAATCCCCAAGGCTGGAGTATCACTCGCACCTCTATTGCATTACCACTCATTACAAAATCCCAACCTCAGGGCAAAAGAAGCAAACATACTGTAAACTTTATCTGTTGCTACATAATCTTAAAGAAAATCAGAAATGTACTTGTGCTCTGGTGGTAATGGGTTCATTAATTGCTACTGTGAGGCTGCAAAATCACAAATAAAGCTCAGTGTGTCTAATTTTACTGTCAGCACTCCAAAGCCAGATTAGGAGGAGAAAGGGAGGTCGTTATCGGGTGACAGGGAGGCGTTGGTTAATCTGTGAATAATGTCAGGGCTGAGGGTGGAGTAATGTCTGAGGGAGGGTTTTTTTTTAAGGGAGGGGGGCGTAGATTGTGTCGTCTGGCAGCTCATCTATATTTTATGCTGCCACTCAGACAAATGAAACCAGAGCCACCCGGAACAAGGGTGGGGGACCCTGTGACACTTCAAAGGGAGGTCCTATGGGTGGTTTCTCATTGAAGCCCGGCCTGAACCAACCCCAACCCACATACAACCCCCCCCCCCCCATACACAACCCAAAAAACCCATGCTGAGAAGCTGCTGGGGCCTCATTAACCCTTAAACAGGCTTGCTAGGGTGCAACGTACTGGAGACTAATTACCCCACCGACACACTACAGAAGAAATGCTGCTGCCATGACACACAAACACAAGCCACACAAACACTGCCAGTGATAGTGGAGGTGGAAGCTCCTTAATTGATAAAAAGATCCCCTGTTTTATTATTTTTTTGTTATGATTAGCAGCTTGAGTGCCTCGTGCCCCCTCCTCTCCCCCTTTGCTGTCAAACAATAACACTATCTCACGATTAGTGCCTTCTGACAGTGATAATGAGGAGAAAAAGGAAAAGATGAAAGGGGAGGAAGGAGAAGGGGACACAGAATAAGAGAGAAAGAGGCAGATATCAAAGAAGGGTCTAATTGAGGTAACACAGCCAGCCCCCCATTTCCATAAAATGGTGTGGCTTCATTTGGCCATCTCTAACCACGCTAATGTCTTAACAAATTAATTTTGCTAATTAGGCACGCCCAGTGGAGCTCACCAGCAGATTAAGCAGATTAAACAAACAGATGCTGATTACCCCTGGGCGGGCTGAGAGGTGTGTTTCTCTGGGCATGATCACCATATTGGCTGGTGATTTCTGTGCTGCAATGCTCTGTAATACAGGCCTTCCAAAGTCAGTACTATGACATGATAATAAATGTTAGACTTAAACTGGACTTTTAATATAAATTACATGTAAGCGTGAGTGAAATCATACTTTGCTGACCATAGGACAGTTTGAGGATGATTTACTCATGCATGTATCTCAGTCAGGTGTCAATTTTGGAAAATAGCTTGAATTTAGTTTTAGTCTTTCAAGTAAAAATTTTTTTTTAGTCCCCTATTTTTCATTTTTAATAATAATTCACAGTGGCAGCCATTGCTAACACCTTTCGGTACAACTTAACCCTGCCAGGAGCTTCCACCTCATTTTTCTCAAATGACGCTAATCGGTCCGTATCATTTTCAGTTCGGCATAAAAGTTGTTGATTGAATCTTTATAAGATGAAATGTGACGACAAACGTGTGTGAAGTTTGCTTTGCAAGATTAGTGTTAAAGTGAGAAACACACACTTTTAGACTAAGAGACACAGTTTATTAATTTGTGTGTGTGTGTGAAATTAACAGAGCTATAAGATGTCCAGATGTCCAATGTCTGCATGCTTGCTAACTAGTTTATCATTTGTTTGGTAGATGTGATGAATGAACCAAAGTACTGTGATTTGTTTTCTTGGACAACTGACAATCATCATGTCATATCCACTAACCATAATGGTAGCCAACTTCAGCCAAGGGCAGCCTAGAAGGATGATGCACACCTTGTTTTCTCAGAGCTCCAAGTCTTTTATGCTATAAATAAAGCTATACATCTCTGCCATCCCCCTATCTGTCTCTTTGAATGAATGGGATAGAAAATGTATACATTGCTCCATCAACACTAAAAGATGATAACCAGTGGCAAATTGTTGCCTGATCTGTATGCAGTTTCACTGAATTTTTAGTGTGTAGAGGTTTGATGAGTGTTTTTTCACTCCTCGGTCTAGTGGCTCAACAAATAACACAGATGCTTGCTTGTCAGATGAACACAGGGAAAGTTACTTTGTGGGAGCAGATCAACTTTGCTGCTAAGTGTTTGACGGATCGTAAGGAAAAATATAATTAAAAAAGAAAGGACTTGCACTCATAATGTGCATTGTTTTTAGACATATTACACATGATGCTCTCTCTCCTACCACCCAAGAGCTGTGCTACTGACATAAAGGCGTATGGTAGCAGCCCAGGTAGACACCAATAGTAGCTAGCTGAAAAGGGGCATATTGCTTTCAATAATAAATCAATTCTTCATCACATGCTGAAACTATGACAGTAGCCCAGTTAAATAGGTATAACAGACTTAACTGTGTATATAAGGATGTAGGATAAGTAGTTGAAAACATTTGAATGCTGTCAGGTGCTGCACATCAACCAAAAACCCTGATCCACAGTCACAGAATTTATTTTCAAAAGTAAAACCTCTTAAAATCCATGCAACTTATCTGAATCAGCTGAGATATTCCTGAAGTGGGGAGATTATTTCACACATAAATATTTGATATGGCAAGTAAATGTGCTTGCAGGGAAAAGTGAGAGTGAGAGGACAATGTAGAGAAACTGAAATGGCATGCAATAGTGGTGCAGTCATGCATACTTTCTTATTAACAGACTATTCTAGAAAGTAAACTAAAACACAAGCTGAAGAATGTAGAGGCAACAGAAATATTTTTTCCTCCACATCTTCTATTCTTCTCTTGTTTTCCTTTCAAAACAGACTTAAAACGGTGATGTTTTATGGGATAAAGTATTGTTACTTTCCTATCAGATTTCTCTCATCTATTTTAAAAAATATTTTCTCTGTTACCCAGAATGCTGATGAGCAGCCTCCATGTAGGTGTCATGAATGTGTTGCATCAAGGTTCAAAGAATGACAGCACTCACTTTTTGATGAAGGTTCACATCCAGCTTTGCTGAAATTTACACTCGTCTGACCAGCATGATGTCTACCTGTGATATCTGAGCTAGAAGATTTGTGAAAATACAGACTGTACAGTATTATAATTCCAGATGATTAACCCTTGTTATACAAAATCTGTGGAATGAGCTTTAAATTTTTGGATATTGCACCTTACTCCTCTAAAGGATTTTAAAAGCTTCAATAAAAGAATCCACTCCATACAGAGTCATTAATACTTTAACTGTTGTCAATGACCTGTCATAAAATGATTACAAAAAAATTCAATGGAGCACTTATACTATAAGGAAGTCTTAAACAGTATGAGCGAATCTGAGTAGGTATAAACTGATGGATAGCACAGAGTGCTAACATTACCAGAATTTAAACTCCAGTACTTATAAAGCTGTCAGCAACTCTTTTGATGCATTTTCAGTAAAAATATAAGTCTGAGGAACTCAGTGTTGGGTTGTTTCTTGTTTTTATTCAACAGTTCTTGATTGAAGGTCTTCTGAAATCTCTTTTTTGCAAGGCCCGGTTCACATCAGCAGATGTTTCTTGTTCGGAGCAACCTTAGAAAGTTTGAGTGTTTTTAAAAGTCACAATAGCTCTACACCTGGCTCTAATCTTGTTTAATTGATCGGTCTTCAGGTGTGCTAACTCCTGACTACATTTAGCTCTTTTTGGGGTCATTAGCCTAAGGGTTCACTTACTATTTCCGGTGGCACTGTGAATGTTTAATGGCTGTGTTTAGTAAAGACATTAAATATTCAAATAGTTTATATGGTATTAGGTTAAGCACATTGTGTTTGTCTGTACAACTGACTTTGATGCAGATCAGGTCAACTTTGATGACCAACTAATGCAGAAAACAAGATCATTTCAAAGGGTTCAGCTACTTATTTAATGTCATAATGAGAGTCGATTCTAACTGGACCAGCAGATTTCACATTTTCCAATATAAGTGGTCCACCAACAAAAGACTGGGTTATCTCATTTCACATTTTGTGGGTTGGAAGGTACTCCAGAAACCCAAACACATTTCCAAAATAGTGCTATTCTTAAGCATATAATTTCCCATCCAGAATACAATTGCATATAACTGACCAGTCTAAAGTCAGATAAATACATTCTGTAAACCATCTTCACATTGCAACAGTGAAACAGTGTCACACTACAATGGTGCGAAATTGGTTTGTAGAATGTCGCTTACATGAGCAGTGCTGGCACCGCAGACCATAAATCCTTTTTGCAGGTTAATGTCCACATTCCTCAGTTGAATATCATCATTTGATGCTTGGTTATATTTGAGTATACCCTGACACAGCCCCTTGACAACTTTATCCCCATTTTCTATGTCAAAATAGTTCTGGACAGTGCTGTTCCTATGAGATGCTATCAGGGCTTTAGCAGTTAGTGGTTGTTTATATCAGATTAAAGAGGATTGTGACAGCAAGGCAGTACTCATTCAGAACAGCTACAGGGGCTACTATCTGCAGGCAGCTGTGTTACAGTTTAAGTGGAGCATTTGACAGGAATTGTGGGCCTGAACTGATAAAAAAATGATAATGAGTTCAAATAACTTGTAATTATGGTGCAGACTGCAAAGGGATCTGAATTTAACAGTTTGACCAGCTAATCATGCCAGCTCTGGCTCAAAAATACAGAAAAGTAGATTTTTCATTAACTGTCCCTATTTGCTAAACGTTTGCTATCTCAAAGTCAAGTATCTAAAGTTTTGACAGGTTTAATGGGTGGGGCAGTAGTTTAGCTGGTAGGGCGGACACCAACAAACAGAGGCTGTAGTTCTTGACGCACTGGTGGTAGGATTGATTTCCAGTCTCGACGCTTTTTGGTACATGTCTTCCCCATGTTTCCTGTCCAGCTTCAGCTGTCATGTCAGAATAAAGGAAAAAATACCCTCCAGTAAACAGAAAAACAGTTTATATGGCCCACTTTTGGTGCATACCATGATCATTAGATGTGTCAATTTTTATGATCTTTTTTTTTTTGCACATACTAATATGGCAGACGCACTTTCTTTGGGGTTAAATCTAAAACTCAAAGGTTAAATAGCAGTGGAGGCACATGACAGGGACTGATTCCTCTACACTGGTATTAATCTCAACTACCTCAGTGTGATAAATACATCCAGCAAGGAAAGACTGAGGGAGTGTTTGCCCTTTTGCCTCTGCCTGCCAAAACAATACAACAAACCTCCAACGGCAAATTTCTGCTCAGTGGTGTCCAGAGAACCACCCCAGGCTGCAAAAGTTAAAATAATAAAAAAACTCCATTGCACATTAAAACTTTTTTTATACATATATTTTTTTACCTGCTTTACAACATGTTGAGCATGAAGCTTTTCTAAGGAGTGATTGTTTTCACTGCAGTCTCCCCTTCAGGATTTTAATCCTCACCCTCGTCATGGTCTCCAGCCCCAGTATCCCTCCCTCAGTCCCCTGGTGCTGTGTTGTGTGACAGCTGCTGCCCTCTTTGGTGGTGAAATGAATAGATTATGAGCAGTAATTAGGTATACAGCAGAATCAATGTGCTCTGGGGCAAGGCCTGGGGGCGGGGTAGGACGTTCAGGGGGTACAGGGTGGAGGGGAGGGTGTGTGAGAGAGAAAGGGGAGAGAGAGGGAGAGAGGGGAAGGAGCAGCAGGGGAGTCAGGAAGGAGCCACAGGGGATCAGGGAGAGCTTACAAACCAAAAGGAGAATCCTGGCGTTGGTGTGACTCAGGGTTACTCCTGCTGGTGGTTTGCTGCATAATGTTAGACTCATCTTCAAAGTGTTAGTGATTATCAACAGTAACAGACTCACTGCTCTTTAAAGTCGTTCTATTCAAACACTTGTCACATTGTTCAGCGATTCAAACAGATGCACAAAAATATCCTTTTGCTACCAAACCAGACAAGATGGTTTGATAGCAAGCAAGATTTAACAAGATGCAACAAGATTTAACTAACATCTGACATTTGGATCCCATCAGCTACAATCTAAGGTCTATATTTAAACATATAAAACCTCATAGCGAGATCAGTGATTGTAATTGAAGGTACATAACACATGCAGTTGGCCCCCTTTTTTGCAGCTACAACAGATTCCACTCTTCTTGGAAGGTGTTCCAAAAGATTCTAGAGTGTTTTGTGGGAATTTGTGCCCATTCATTCCGTAGAGCAATTATTAGGTCAGGCACTGATGATGGGCGAGAAGGCCTGACTCGAAATCTCTGTCCCAGTTTATACCAAAGGTGCTTGATGGGGTTATGGTTGGGGCTATGTGTGGGATAGTCAAGTTTTTCCACACCAAACTCATCAAACCATGTCCTTGTAGTTCTTGTTTTGTGCAGTGGGGCACAGTCATGTTGGAATCAAAAGGGGCTTTTCAAAAACTGTTACCACAGAGTTGGAAACATAGTATTGTCCTGGTATGCAGGAGCATTAAGATTATCCTTCACTGCAGATAAACTTTCTAGCCCCAACTCTGTTAAAACAGCCCCAATTATCCCTCCTCCACAAAACTTCACAGGTGGGATAGTGCAGTCAGGCAGGTAAAGTTCTCCTGGCATGCTTGGCACTAGACTTGGTGGAGTGAGGTCTGCATGCAGCTGCTCAGCGATGGAAATCTATTCCATGAATCTCCCGCCACACATTTTTGTGCTTACATTAATGCCAGCGGAAGCTCAGAACTCTCCAGTGACTTTTTGCACCATGCTTGTTAGCAGATGCTGACCCCACTCTGTGATTTTACGTGGTCTTCCACTTCCTGGCTAAGTGCTGTTGTTCCTAAACACTTCCACTTTCTAATAATAACACTTAACACTGTGATTGTTGACTGTAACTGGGATGAGACTGCAAAAAGAGGTCTTAATGCAAAGGCTGCATCCTATAATAGCATCACACTTGAAGTCACTCAGGCCTTTATTCATTTTGTATCACAGATGTTTATAAATGAAGACAGCATTGCTAGGTTCTTGATTTTATACACCTGTGGCAATGGGTCTAATTGAAACACCTGGATTCAAGAATAAACAGGTGTGGCCAAATGCTTTTGTCCATGTTGTGTATATCAAATGTGGTTGAAAAGAAAAAGAGACAAAAGGTAAAATTTAAATGTCTCTTGACTGCCAGAACACAAATAAAAAAGGAATCATGATTGTAGAAGAATGCAGTGTTAAAGAGGCTGGGCTAGCAAAGCTAACCTGGTATGCCAAATTAACTTGGTTTGTTTCTCTATCACCTACTCATTTGTTGTACTTTTTAAAAGAAATATGATCTATTGTACTGCTGCTGTTCCTGTACAAAGTTTTAGATAGAGGGATAACCTAAATTCAAGGTGTGCTTAATTTTTCAAGCACTTGCTACAAAGGGATTTCTGTATTTTCATAATTTGTTTGTTGGTTAACAAGCGATTGGTTTGTAATTCCAAAGACATAATTGTGCCAGTGGTTTACTGTTTTATGTCAGTTGATACATTTGCATGTAATAGGTCCAAATAATTCCAATGAAAGCTAAAACTTCCAAGATAACAAACTACAAAGTGGATGTGCTCCTCAGGCAAGATGTGGTTATATTTCCAAATACATGCACAAAAAAAACAGATAACTTAATTGTAAACTTTCCCTGTTCTTTTATTTAATATGTAAGGGGGAAAAGTGGACATCATTAATAATATTAAAACTTTGAAGCAGGGGAAGATGTTCCTTTTTTAAGGAATAACGAACTAAAAGGAGGATGAAGGGTAGGAGGGTTAAAGAAGGAGAGAGAGGGAGGCGGCGGTGTAGGATGGTGTTATACCCGTCCACAGCCCTGGATATGCCCTCCAGTAATGCATCTTCTTCCTTTTTAGTGGCAGAGTGCTGGATGACCCGCCTGTGATCTGCTCCATAATTAACATATGCTTGTTAGTCAGGGTTGGTTGGAGGCACTGCGACCCATTCTCACACATACACACACGGCACACAAAAATGAAGATCTGCTCCTCACACTGGTACTTAAAGAGGAATTAGGCAGAGACTCTGAGTTATATAACACACACGAAAAAAAAACAGAAGAGCAGCCCTCTCTGTGGGGCCAGGCTAGATTCAACATGAAATCACTGTGTGTCTGTCAGTTTGAGCACATTACCATTTGTGCTAATTTCAGCAATCACTTTCATTCTGTCCAAGCTCAAATAACACTTATCAGTGCTGAATCCTCGGGTAGATCTGATCAAATTTGCTCAGAAAATGACTGCAGACCACTTTAATAGGGTCATGAATATGAAGTGCTGAAAGCACACGTGTCGTATTTGTCTAAATCTCCCAGCCTCATTTAGACATAATGAAGACATAGCTCTTACATCTGATTATTCACCCACATTTCACAGGGCCCTTGACCTGTCTAAGAAAAGATAAATAGAATCTCCTTAACCTTTAGGGTAACAGAGGAGAATCAGAGCACCGAAATGCCATTTTACTCTCTAACACATTATTCCAATTTGAGATGAAATGACAAAATCAACTAACACAAATTGTGGTACAGTGGCACAGATATTCAATACAAAACTCAAGGCAAAGTTCAAGATTTGTGGCAGCCTGGCATAGAAAACTATGCTTTTTGTTTCTTTGGGATCGCACACTTCTCTTTTTCAACTTATTTTCTACAGTGGCTTGATAATAATGCATAAAAAAGGAAAGAAAGTTGTTTGGGTAAGCAAAGATAAGGGTGACAATCAGACAGAAAGAGAGGAAAGTAAATCAAAGTATGAAGATAAGAATTAGAACATTTTGGCAAATTGGCAAAGATCAATACTTAAAATATTGTGGCACAATGGCCAGAAATAATTGCATTTTTGGTTTTAGGTGACAAATACTGTCATGGGAAAAAAAAACAAACAAACAAACAAAAAAAAACGGAGAAAGGCAAATCCAAGTATGAAGATAAATTCAGAACCTCTTGCAAATTGGGAAAGATAATAATGAACTCAGAACTTGTGAGTAAGTGGCAAAGATGACTACATTTTAGAATTTTTAGGCTGTCATGTGACAAAAAGGGGTAAAAAAAAGAAGGAGACAGAAACAGAGAGAAGAAAGTCAAAATATGATGAGAACAAGTTTGCCACCTTGAACAAATTTGGACAAGGTGGCAAAGATAAGAAATTCAAAATCTTCCAGCTAATTGATGAACATAACTCGGTGTCTTTGGGGTGGCACTTCCTATTTGAAATGAAACTACTACACTGTCTTGACCCAAAAAGCACAAAAAGAGGAAGAAGAGTTGTTGGCCAGCAAAAAAGAAGGAAAAAAATAGACAAAAATACGGATAAGTGGGTAGAGTCCCAAAGGGAGTTTTGCCTGGGGACTCTATCCTTCTATTGGGGGTCTTCAACCCTCACATGGTCAATGACAGGTACACTTGGGGGGGGGCTGTGAAGAATGGCCTGCCTGATCTGAACTTGATTGGTACTTTGTTGTTGGACATCTTTGCTAGCCATGGATTGTCCATAACAAACACCATGTTGAACAGGGACTGCCATAAGTGTATCTTGTACCAGAGAACCCTTGGCCAAAGATTGATGATCAACCTTAAAGGGGCTGCATCAGATCTGCAGCAGTATCATTTGGACACTCTGATGTAGAGTGGAGCAGAGCTGTCAACTTATCACCACCTGGGGTGAGTTGGGTCAGATGTCTGTGGAAGCTGCCAGACAGGCCTGGTAAACCTAAATTGGTGGTGCGGCTGAACTGGGAACATCTCATGGAAGCCCCTTATTTGAGGTCTTTAACTTTCACCTCCAGAAGACTTTCTCATGTATCCTGGTCCATGTTCAAACCTCCACAGGAGTTGTGACCAGAAGACTGTCAGTGCCTGTCATTGCCGTAATCTTACAACCTGCTGGTGGACACCAGCGGTGATGGCAGCCATCAGGATAAGGAGGCCTTCTAGATATTGCTTGCCCAGGGTCTCTGGAAGCAGCAGACAGGTACAAGGTGGCTTGGATGGCTGCTGCTTTAGTGGCTGCAGAATTAAAATCTCAGGTATGGAAGGAGTTTGGTGAAGCAATGGAGGACTTTCAGGTGGGCCCAGATATGTTCTGGCAAACTGTCCGGTGACTCAGTAGGGGAAAGCAGGGCTCTTCTTAGGCTGTGCTCAGCAGGAATAGGGAACTGCTGACCTGGACGAAGAATTTTGTAAGATGGTAGAAAGAACACTTTGAGGAACTACTTAATCCAACTAGGGCTGGGTGATATGGCTAAAATTTATATCCCAATATATTTTTGCTATATCCTGATACATGATATATATTGTGATATTTAGAAATGTCCTCTAAGTGGCTGTGTACTGTTTAATTCTGCCCCAAATGACACTAATTTGGTGATTAAAAGAGACTGTTCTGTTGGATTTTCAATAAAATTGCATGCAGAAAGGGTAAAAATCAACATAAAGACAAATTTAGCTGTTTTATTTTGAAAAGGACTTCATTCAATCTTTTACCAATAAATCAAACATACATAAATCGTGAACTACTCTGTCTTTTATAGTGTATGGAAAGTCCTGAAATGTTTTCTGTTTTTTATTGCTGATGATACAATTAATATTTTCCTCATTGAAGATAAAGCAAACCTGCACAAACTCACCAATCCTGCATGCAGACGATGGCCAAAACCCTGCAGTCTAGTCCACCATTCAGGCGCACAGCTTTTAGTACACTAGTCCTGTTACCTGTGCTGATCAATGCTGGAGCAGTTTCTGACAAGTTCATCATATGAGGGCATCTTTAGACTGATTCAAGAAGCTCTCCTGTGTGATTTACAATACAATGACAATAAACGACTATCTAATTTATCTATCTGACTATCTATCTAATTCAGATTTTATAGTAGCTGTTTGTAATGAGGATTAAGATTTGCCTCCATTTTACCTCTTTTTCTTGTTACTAGGTGGCTCTAAAGTCAGTTTCAGGCAGTGCTTTCAATATAGCAGCTGCCACAGATTGGACTCACAAGCACCCTTCACTAACCTAATGTCTGACATCATCACTGTTCGACAATTTCTACAGTGTATGGTCAAAGTATGAAGATAAACTCTAAAATTTGGATAAAGTGGTGAATATAGTAATTCCAAAAATCTCAGCTAAGTGGTGAAGATAACGATAAGATAGACTTTTTGGGGGACTGTGGGGTCTCATCTAAAACTCATTTTAAACACATTATTCATCAAAAACACAGAAACGAATAGAATTCTTGTCATAGGTCAGAGGCAGGCAAGCAGGCAAAAACGGAGAGAAGTGAGCTAAAGTACAAACTTCCATGTGCAGCCAACAGCGCATCTTTACAGTATGCATGTTTATGAGAGGGGGGGTACACACTGTCTGGTTATGTGGAGGTGTCTAGTGAGTTTTGTGTGTGTCTGTGTGTGTGTGTGTTTGCTCTCCCAGCATCTCAATGACATCAAAGCACTGTGCAAACTGAGCCCCTGGCAGCTCTTTAGAATCCCATCTCCCCTCTCTGTTTAAAGCAGGCGAGAGAGAAAAGACCCAAACTAATAAAAGAGGTGTTATTCAAAAGAGGAGTGAGAAGGCTCCAGTGTGTGTCATGTTTGTGTGGATGTGTGAGCGATGTAGAGGTTAGGCAGAAGAATTATAAGGAAGAAAGAGGGGAAAATGGGTGAAAGAAAACAAAAGATTATACAGAAAGATTGTAAAACGTGGGTGAGAGAGGGGAATAAAAAGAGGGCAGAGGGAGCAAATAAGCGAGCAAAGCAGAAAAAAATGGGAAGGAAGCAGTGTTTCCCCACAGCCTGCCTCTTTTTTCCACACTTCTTTTCATCACTTGCTTCTTGTGATGCTGACACAAAGAGGTAAAGCGATTGTTTGTATAATCAAACAAAGCACAGGCCAGAAATCTCACATTTTATCTGCTTTGTTCAGAAGCAAAGGTTATTCTCAGCGCTGTCAGCGACGGTTTTATGCCTAAAGTGAAGAGAAGAAATGAAAGAAGAACACTGTAAGTACGAATAATATCAGTTTAGGTCAGTTCAGCACAGATATGTATGTAAAAAGTTGCTTTAAGGATAAATTTTCTTCATTTTGGGGGCATGTATGTGGATAAAATTCAAGTCAGTCAGTCCTTTGAGTGCAATAGCCATCATCACCTGTTAAACATTCACTATTTTGGTCTCCATCATGAGATAATTCCCTTTTATTCTTTCAACGGATGAAATTATTTGCATACCCTGGCTGGAGTTACAGAAAAAAAAATTAACCTAGCATGTTTTTCCCCTCCTTTTTCTTTTAAAGGCTCTCTGAGAGGAGAAATCGAAGGCACAAGACAAGAGGAAGAAGTGCAGAGGGGGGAAAAAGCCCAGTTCAATTGACGTTGTAAAATAAAATACTTTGTAAAGGGGGGAAATAAATGCTGCAGTGAGTGTAAGATTCATGCGCTCAAATAAACTGGGGCTTTTGAATTTTTAATTGGTGCGGCCCTAATTATGGCCATCAGACAGTACTTCTAAACACACTCGCTGCACTTTCTCCCCATTGCTCTTTTCCCCCCAGCCTCTCTCTCACTCTCTCCATGGTTTGGCTGTGTGTGTGGACGAGGGCCCCCTCAGACCGGGTGTATTTTTCCATGCCATTAATATTTGATGAAAATGGGCAAGGCTGCATCAGCTGCTCATCGCCACTAAGAACATGGCCTCCATTATGAGCCCTGTGCTTCCTCTCAGCCGTGTGCATTAGCAAGATGACAGAATGCAACAGAACGCACAGAAAAAAAACAAAACAAAAAAAAAACAACTGGAGGTGTGAATGCACGTGCGCACTCCCAGTTAAAGCATGTGCGAATGTGTGCTGGCTCGTCAACCGTCCTTGTCGATTGATGCTATTAGATGTTGAGAAACAGTTGGGTGTGAGCTATAATTGAGCTGACACTAATAATGAAAGCAGATACTGTCTGGAAGCCCTTGGCAATATGCTAAAGATATTGATGCCCCTAATAATTCAGGGGCTCGACAGAGTGGAGGAGAAATCTTTTTTCTCTCTCTCTCTTTCAGATCTTTGCCCAGGAAGCAGGGAAATAAGATTTAAAATGGCTCTAAAACGCAGAGATGCTCCATCTTTTTAAAGCTTTTTCTGGTCTGGTATTCAGTCATAATGAATCACTGACAAACCCACAAGGAAGTTCAGACAGTATAGATTACAGTGTGATGGAGTTAAGAGGAAATTACCTCACATTTTATCAGAGTTATAATATAGCTATCTTAAAGAACAACATGCTAGTAGAGATTTGATTTGACAAGGCAGGTAGTTGGTTGGCTGCACACCCACATGTACACACATGTTTTGTTTCCTTGTAGCGTTCAGCGGGGGATGTAGGAGGCTGATGTTTGGGATTGTAAGTTTGTGTTGAGCCTCAGTCAAGGACCTTAATAATGACCAACTCAACCTTGTGACTCCTGTCTGAGAGCCAGGTCCCTGGGGGTGATATGAGGGTGTGTGTGGTTGTGTGTGTGTCCAGACAAGGGGGGGGGGGGGTTGACCCCATAATCTAAAGATAAAGTAAAAGGTCCAGTGGATAAGAGGAATAGAGTACAAGGAGAATGAGACAGAGGTTTATACGAAGATTTTACATTTGTGTTTAATATTTTAGCTGGCGCACAATAATGACTGCTTTCTAGCTATAACTCGCAGTATTAATCATACACATTATAAACATAAACTCTGTATTGACCATGTTGGCCTGCTGCTGCCATTCATCTGCTATATTGATAGAATAAAGTCCATGCTGTAGACAAATACAGGTAAACAGGGATACTGTGATTTTTCTGAATTAAAAGAACTAACATTCATGATTTTGATGCCAGCGTTATTATTCAGAGAAATCAAACACACAAACATGTAAGTATAAATTTATATTATTAGAGGTTGTCAAATGATTTGAATTTTAAAAAAAAAATAAATCTCAGAATTTCTGTAGTTAATTACAAATTTATCTTTCTTTTTTGCACTTAAAACAGTTTCATTTCCTTTGGGATTCATACAGCCTGAAGGGTAAATTAACCTGTTTCGATACAGACCTGCTTTTATTGGATAAATAAGGAACTTCGGGTAGATATAAGATTATGACCTGAACTTCAACCATGTAAAAAGCAACTTGTAGTGGTGTAAAAAATAAATAAGGGAAAAGTTAAAAAGTTAATGTTTGATAACACAAGGTGTAGATGACTTTTAACTTGTCCACTGAGCTCTCTGTGAGTTCTTAAACTGAAATGAGACTTTGCGTGTGAATTTGAGATATTTGTCAATTAATTATTGACACAGTGCAATTCATTTTTTATACTCACTAACGACTTCTACATTACACTGTCACAAATTCATGTGTCTTACGGCAAGAATGTCAGCTCTCCACTTGAAGTGACCAATTTAGTGGATAACTTCACTCATGGTGCAGAAGTGTTTAACATACAAAAACAACAATAATTCACCAGAAACAAGAGAAAAGGAATCCAAACAGTCAACACTGTACAACAGGCATCTAAAAATACAGAAATACATCTCAAACACATCCTTCACTGAGTTGTAATGGCAGTGGGCGGGGCTCACATCATTTTACTTTAACGAGTTGGATTACCATCGAATCTATTAACACTGCCAAATAACACCAACATCGAAGGTCATTTCACTCCGAATGGAGTTAAGATTACACAGATTAATAAGATTTAGACTTAGATTGTCATAAGTACTGGAATCAACAATGATTATCTAACATAAGGAGTTAAAAATCACTTTAAAGTACACATCAGTGGTTTTTGTTCAGTAAACTCACAGTTTCCACATCTAGATGTAATTACTGACTTACTAAGCAGACAAGCTGCGACCAATATGACGGCAACATTGACCAGTGACCCAGGTAGTCAGTGTGGCATCTACGCATACAATGTCTTTGGCTTTTAAGAGTACTTTACTTTTCCTGTTTTCAAACTAATTGTGTCTGCAACATGTCTGTCATATATATGTATAATCCAAAAAGGCTTTTTAAACCAATTTGTTAGCAATAGTTGCACATACTACTACTACTACTACTACTAATAAAAATTGTAATCATATGTGTAAGAGTACATGAACTTACATATAAATATATTTATGTATTTAGTTAACATATCTACACCAATATTATGTCTGAAGCTGTGTAAAACAAATAATGGCAACTAGATAAGGCATGTTTTTAGAAGTATATGTATATGTGTATATATAACCAGATATGTAGGTCTATGTATTTATGTAACATATCTGTATACAATAACGGTATACAAGTTCAACTTTGATTATACTTAAACACTCTGGTAATGGCAAACTCATGACTTGTAATTATGCACTACTGTGTTTTCCTTTCCTATCTTTCTCTCTCTTCTTTGGCTGTTTTTTTAACTCTGTTTTTTTATTGCAGTGATCAATACATGACATGGTGAGGTTAAATTATAAACCCACTTAGTGTTTTCTTACCTCCCCTACACAATACACTCACTTGTGTACTTTCCTTGGGAGAGTTGTGCTTAGTCAACTGCAATCTATCATGTGCAAACACAAATAAATAAATTAGTTAATAATGTGAAGATAGCTGAAAAGTGTCTTCAACTTCATCTGACAGCATGGTGAATGGTTTAAAAAACATGGACGTGGCTTCAATTTAATGAAATGTAAAATGTACACATGCTGTTTAAGAGAAATGCTCTTTTAATTTCATTGGGATAAAGTCATATTTTTGCAATGTGTTTACCGAAAGTGGGAATGCTTGATGTTATTAGTGTAATATTGGTAAAAGAAAATAGCTTAGAAAGTTAATTGTCTGTATCAGCAGATAGGAAATTTTCTGACGATATTTGCAGCTAATACATTAATTGTACATATCCTCAGAGTGTACAAATGTACCATACTGTTAAAAATAGGGGTAGACCAATATTGTTTTTTTCAGGGCCAATATGATTATTAGATCATGAGACTGATAACTGATATTTTGAACTGATACATATTGCTTGGATTCCTTTGCTCATTTTTCTGCTGGTTTGTTGTTTTTAAAGTTAGATGCTTTGCACCATGAGTGAAGTTATCCACTGAGTCAGTCACTATTTGTAAAAACAGATCATTAAATGTAATGGGTCGAGGATTTCATCTGAGGGTGTTTCCGAGATCTGCATTTGAGTTTTTGCTGTATCCTTACAAGCAGACACTCTGCTTTGGCACAGGCGTTTAATACATTGTGGCAATAGCATTGCAATGTGTAAATAATACTGAAGAAAAGTAACTTTAAAATAACTTGGTTACTGTCTATATGAAAAGAATACATCTATCATCTACTGTAAAATCCAATTTTTTTGTCTCTTTTTATATCTGTTTCTACAACAAATAGAACATCACAATAAGAGGGACAGATCAGTTCTATTAGAAGAGTGACGTGGTGTTCTTTATTATACAAAAACAAGTTTACATATATTGGCTAAAACCTGCTATTAGCGTATCGGATACTTCCCTAATAGCAAATGCTCCTTAAGCCATAACAATATCATTGTATTTAATTATGCAGATCTTGAATCATGCTACATCTACACTTAAAACCAAACAGGAAGCGTGTGGATTCGGTAGCCACACACTCCTTGAATTATCCACACTCACACCATGTACACCCCATTGAAACAAATTTAACATTTTCCACGTCACTAGCTCACAAAAATCCCCAGCTTGCATTTTCTCTGTACAGCTTTCCTCATTAATCAGTTCAATAATTCACAAGGCCCAGAATCAGTCACAGCCATGCACTTTGGTCAAAAACCATAAATGCTGCTAAAACACGAAACGACTGATTGGCAAGTTCCATTTGACGGGGCTAAAAAGGGCAACTCGGAGCTGAGGCTGAGCGGTGATGTCGAATGGAAAGAGACTGGGGTAAGTAGAGTAGAAAGCACCTGTCAGCTCCGGCTCTCAGGCTGCGTGATTAACATCAAATTTTAATTTTTCTCTCAGAGTCGTGCGCTGAAAGGTTGCTCTCGTCTCCCTGAGTTTGTAGGTTAGAAGGCTAATGCATAGCAGGGAAAGCAATGAGATATGACACGTGTATATGTGTGCGTAAAACAGGGAATCTGCAGCAGAGAGGATGCAAAATTATCCTTATGTTCAAACTTCAGACCATACTTAAATATTCTTGATGACTACACGTGCTGTTTAAATGAATTGTGCATCTGTGAATACAATATCCATCTGTTACATACTAATAGACCCAACTTCATTAAAACAAATTCCCATCCTTCCCTGATTTATTGTCTATTGAGTTAAACTGTATCCCACACTGTAAAAATAAAAACCCTATCTGGGGAAATATCCAAACACAATTACTTCAAAGGCTCCCCCAAAAGCACGACACAAAGCAACACAAACGCAGGACCCCGAACAACTCTAAACGGCTGCAGTCCCAACATGGTGGCTGTAATATTTCTTAATTGGATGATGGAAATCACACGGGCCTTTTGTTTAGCTCGCCACAGCAGCAGCACTCCGACTCTCACTTTCTCATTTACATATTCATTGAGATATCAATTATTTATTCTTCGGCACAATGACTGGGGCTGCATTACTGTGTGCCTCGGTACAGCATAACATGCCAGGATATGAGTTTTATTGAATAATAAAAAGAATAAGTGGAATAAATCAGGAGGAAATAGTAACAAATAACATCACAGGGAAATTGTAAGAAAGGATGTATATAAAATAAAATATAACAAAATTAGGGTCAAAGCTTTGCATTTGCTGTTTTTTTTTTTACCTTAATTTGATCAGTTTTATGTTGGTTGAACGTGATTTTGAGGATTTTCTGTCATTTTATCTTTTTTTTCTATCACCATAAAAACAAATGAATATAATTTAATTATAGTGCTGTGAAATTAATCAAGTTTGAATTTTGGCTCCTCATAATCATTAAAAAAAATCATAATCTTAACTAAACGATTACTGTACCACAAGCTGTAATGCAGGGGTTTTTGTACTAATTTGGCCACGGTAGCAGGGTTTTTTTGTTTATTAATTTCATTTTATCTGATTATTTTACATATTTATGTTTTTTCCACTCATTTATTGAATGTTTTCAACGTGTTAGGGCTGCTTTATGTTCCATAAACACATGCAACGCAAAAAGTAAAACCATGTTTAATAATCACAATCTTAATGTCAGTCAAAATAATCATGATAATAAATTTGCATTATCATGCAGCCCTTTTTAATTGTTCCTTAAATTAACAGCTTGCCTAAAATGCGTTGCTAAAAGCATAGAAACTGTAAGTAGAATAAAGATTTGTGCCAAATTAAACAGAAGATCCCTCCTCTTCTCCTTATTGAAAATTGTGTTTGTTCACACATAGTGACACACACTTTTTCCCAAACACGCACACGAACACAACCTCTCCAACTGAATTGCCCTTCCCTTGCATGTAATAATGTGTATTTATATATGGAGGCATTAGAGCGCATGCAAAGGTAAGAATAGGACACAATATTTGAAAAGCTCTCATACAATAACCCCATCACCCCTGGAGACACATTCCCATTTACACCCTGTAGCCCCTGTAAGCCTTTTCCTCATAGTAATGTTATTATTATTGTTATTATTGTAGGGAAACAATGAGATGACTAATCAAAATATAATTTTAGCCGTGCCGAGCAACTCTCCCTACAACTACAGCTGCACCTCAACCAACTATGACCTGAGGAGGAAAAAAAAAAATCATGGCCTCACCAGCCAATACTGTTTCTCCTTCAAGCCAGCTCCAACACACATACACACTGACACAAATACACACATCTACACAGCATTGCCAGTTGCCGTAGCACAGAATAGATGACCGCACTTACTTTAAATGTCCCGTGAAGGAAAGTTTTCTGATTTTTTTTCTCCTCCGCCTCCTTCAGACCTCCTCCGCTCTTCGGCAAAGAGGAGCGAGGAGCTTAGAGAAAGTAGCCGCCATCAACACCAAGCTGTTAGCCTTTCTTATCAGATATCTATAGCTTCAAAAAAGCAGGCGGTTCCCTATCTTTTTATACATTTTCCCCCCCTGTATGGTCTTCCACCTTGCACCGATGCAGACTGTGCTCTCTGCATCTGGTTGCACAAGCACAATCAATATGGAAGGGGAGAGCTATTTTATGATTGGAGAAGTTGTTGTGTTTTTGGTGGTGAAATTCATTATTTAGTATCTGAACCTTCAGCAATTCAGTATCATTTATTCATAAAGTCCCTTTTTGCCAGGAGGAAATGGATACAGCTGCAGCAACCGAGAGAGAGAGAGGGAGAGAGAGAGAGAGGGGGGAGAGAGAGAAGTAAAGAAAGAGAGGGAACGAGGGTGGGGAAAGAGATGAAGAGGAAGAACATGTGGGGAGTGCGAGCAAAGGGGGGGAGGTTTGGATGGATTGATGATATTGATCAGGCACCCCTCTTGAAATAAAGGCATCGGGGCTTTATTTTTTCAAGCTCTCTGTGATTGACAGATAAAGAGGGGAGATGGCTGGGAGGAGGAGCGGGGCCTTGAACATCACATGCCGCCGCCGAGCGATTAAAGCAGCTCACTTCTGACAAGTGCAGCGAGGCAGGCTCAAGCACACTACAGAGGCAGAGGGGTGGATTGTGAGGAATCACTCGAAATGATGTTTGTTTACTTTGCAAAAAAAAAAAAAGGAAAAAAACACAGGAGGAAAAGAGAGAGAGAGAGCAGAGAGGGGGAGAGTAGTTAAGTGGAGGAGTTGTACGTGTGTGAAACAGCTTGCTTTGTAAATTTCTTTTCCTCAGAAGCTGCAGCTATGGACCGAACAAATGCTGACTAATGTCGAAGCTGCTGCACCGCTCTTTGAAATAGAAAAAAATACATCAGCTGCAATAAAAGGCGCAGCTTTACAAAAAATCGGCACTGCATTCTGTGGAATCTACAGAGTGTGTAGTATATAACAGGAACCAGAGGAGATGTATGAAATCATTTACTGCGAGATGTTTACCCATGCTTTCCTCTGACAGGGAAATCTTTCTGCACTCTCAGAAAACGGAGGGGAAAAGTGTTGTTTTTTTCTTTGTCTGTTTTGTATTCTGTTCAAAATAAAAGCAATTTGAAAATCGTTGGGGCTCTTGAATTATTTAGATTCGACTTAGTGAAACGCTAGCACCAGAAATTGCAGAGATCCATCTCAGTCAGGCGGTAAAGGATGAGGTGCACCTGTAGCTGCCATGGCCTTTGGCTCCACAGCTGCCATTGGCTGCCGTGACTTCCTGTTTGGGATGAGTGGGTGTTGTATGTTCATGTTTGTGTGTCTGTGTTGATTTCTGTTTGTTTCATCAGAATTAAAGAGATTATTTTTCAACTTTAATATGCTCTTTCTACAATTATCAAGAGGAATACAGATATTTAATTTGAATTAAATTCTTTTTCTCCCTCTTTTTTCGCCAGTCTTAGCTTTTTAGAGCAAAACTAAAAAGGTGCATGTTGCATCATTATTGGTTAACAGCATCAAATTTAGCCTCCCTTTATCAAAGGACAAACTAACAAGGGGATTAATGCTCTATACTTCTAAATAAAACAATTAAACTGAATAAGGGTTATTCTTTTCTCATTTTCTGATCTTATGGCTGCAGAAGCATCTTATCCAACAAAAAGTGTGTTCATTGTATTACATAATTCTCAAAGAAGTATGCACAAAATTTAAAAATTTCTTTTTTTTTGAAGATTATAGTTGAGCTTCATCCCTTTGTTCAGATAGGAAGGCTGAACAGAGAGGAAACTTAGAAAGAGAGTGGGGGAAGATATTCACCAAAGAGCACCAAGACTGGGAATCACTCCTTCAGCCAGTTCATTGAGGACTCTATCCTCAGTACCTGGGTGCCTGCTCTACCCACTGAGCTAAACTTGTGCCCCAAAAAGTCAAATTGAATAATTATTTTCAGCACTTTCCAACTTTCTTTTGTGTATTCACCATAATTCATGTTCTGCTAAGAACAGAATGCATAAGAAATGGATAGAAAGTGGAATGACCCCAAATTATCACAATTAGTAAAATCAGGGCTTTACATGATGAAAAGTTTAAGTTGTGATTAATTTCAGATTTTGCATAATTAATTTTCTTCTTTTTGTTGCATTTTGAAATTCCACTATTTTGTATGCAAAACTTTTTCCCCTTCATTTTGGATTTTTGTACCATCTTAAACTTAAAGTGAGTAACTTCTGTTGGGGATATATTTACCTGCTTTTATTTTGAAAGAAAAAGGTTCTTTAGGTTGATTGAAGATGACAAGAACTTAACTGAAGAAAAAAGGAACTTGTTATGGATTGAAGAGGAAATAAGGGCACAAAGAAGAGAAATGTTTGATAACAGATAATTTCTGACTCGTCCACTGAGCTGTCCGTGTGTTTTTTTCCAACTAATTTTGAAAAAAATAATGCACTAATTATGGACCTTGATTAATGGTGATTAATTCATTAATGCATACAACCCTTTTCAAAATAAAGGCTTCTGTTTGATTTAAATATGTTAAATTTTGTAGGAATGGTTGGCAGTTAGAGGAAAGTTTTGTTCCCATTCATTTTTTTGTTGCCAGATGAAGGTCTGCACCAAAACGCTGCTAATAGACAACCTTTTCTTGCAAGTTGGACAGCGTGCAGGAGTTTCCTTTAAATTGTCTGTTAGATATATTAACTATTGGTCTCAAGAAATATTCTTTCTCCTTTTTTATTTATGTCTTTTTTATTTATATTGTTTCCTGGCACCTGAAGGACTGTATTTCAAAGTCATTGTACTTGTACAATGACAATAAATACACTCTATTCTTAAAAAAAGACAAAAAAAAAAAAAGATTTGAGAAGCAAACATACAACATACAAAAAGACAAGAAAAAATGAGGGGCGTGTCCACTAACACGCCAACACTGACACTGATTTTCATTGTTTTCTTTCATACACTGGTATACTTACATAATTGTGGATCAATCATCTTATTATTGTAAAATTTTATTTCTCTTACAATAGTCCATGAAGTATCTAGTTTACTGTTAGCAACGGTTGTGGTTTTTCTCCATTCTCAAAAGCAAGTCTAAAAAGTCCATAAGCCGGTTACGTGTGTTACAGCAGTCCTGTTTGTGAGTTCTCCAGTTTCTAAGTACTGTCCTCTTTGCGCACAAGAAAGCTAAAGCAAAAATGTGTTGTGAAGTACAAACACAGCTCCATGTTTGATCAACAACAGTCAACATGCTTTTAAAAAACAGGTACCATGTTTTAAAGTGCAGGAAAAAAAAAGAATTGTGAAAGCCTTACACTGGCTGCAGTTTTCTAAGTATTGTAAGCCATTTCCAACAAGATACCTGCTACAGGTTGCCCTTTAAGACTGGAAACCATGTATACTTTATAGGGTATAAAGCCTGTATTCCATATCATGTGAGACTTACTGTATGGCTTTTATTTTCTATAAAATGACTGGCGATTTAGAGCTCTGTGAATTGCCTGAGCTTTGGAAAAAATGGTAATAACTGACACAAAGTCTTAGGAAAAAATCTGAGCTACAGCAATATTTTCAGCAATAACAGAAAAGTCTGAAATATATAGGAAGTAAAAAGTATAAAATGTTAATGTGGAAAATGAAGGATGTGTCATAAACTTTTAACTTATATTGCAACAGAAACTATTGATTTGTTCTTAAGTTATTAATAAAGGTTGAAGTGAAATTATCTGAAAGTGAGTTGACTTACTTTTTTCTCAAAGAGTGTGAGCCAGTGGACGTTTGACTTGACTTTGGTGGGGTCTCCATCCACCAGTTTTCACGTGTATTTTCAGCTGTTGCATAAAAACCCCTGAAGGAAATATGAAGAAAAAAAAAAACTCATTATGCAACAAAAAGTTATTTCATTCTTGGGTGCGGTGGAAAAGTAGACTTATTGATAAAAGTGTAACTGCAGTGGAAGCATATCCAGGAGAGCATTTAAGGGCAATTAAAGCAGATAAATTGTTTTTATGCAAAAGCCATAGCTGCAATAAAACATAAACATGAACAAGAATACCTTGCAAATGATTCAATAGAACTACATTGTATATTACACAGAACTACAGGGGTCATTTGCAATGCAGACAGGGTTTAATGCAGTATGCAATGTGTGTGGATGTGCCATATTGTGTTTTGTGGGTTTTTTTTAAATCATTATTGTTATGTTTTTTCCTATTGTGAACTTTTAAGCATAGTTTTGACTTATTTATTTATCTGTGTCTATAAAGCCATCTGTACCTTTATATTATTTCTCTCTCCACTAGCTTTCAAGATATAGACTATGGGCCAGATTGGAACCCAGCAGTGGGTCATCTACTTCTGCAATAATTGTTTATTGAAAATATAATATTCTAATATTCCCCTTAAGCGCTTGACATTATTTTTTTGCTCACAAGCCATGGTAGCTAGTGGTTTTGCAGAATTACTAGCCATTTAACATTTCCACTAGCCCCAATTTTGATGTTGGGGAATAATATTTTATATGCCAGATTAGGTATGTTTGGTATAAGATGAAACAAACAGTCAATTTGCCATCTTCAACCTGATCAATATAAGCTCTCTTTTTTATTAAGCACTTTTTTCTGTACATATCTGTCATAGTTTGCTGTCAGAGACCGTCATTGAGATATTGGAGATAAAAAAAACTCTTGTTATTTGATATTGATGACACATATGCTGTAATATATTTGGCTGGTGTGGATTTTAGATAGAGAGGCTCAGCCACATTACAGGAATTTCAGAAAAAATAGCACCCAAATCAATGTCATTGCAATCAGCATCTTATTCACGAATCCTGGCAGCACCAACCAGGTACGGACCATTAGAATAAAAGTAACTGTGTCAGTTATAAATTCAACCATTACTGTGGCTAGTTGGAGTCTTTCTGCTATCTGCCACAGATGAAATCAACCTGCTTTTGGCTAGTTGGTGGGTGTAAATGTCAAGCCCTGCTCTTACAGGAGAGGATTAGGTGGTGAAAAAGTAGCTGTGCACTTCGAGATCAAAGTCGAAATTACAAGAAAAAATGAAAATTTTGATAACCACATAAAACTTAAGTAGACTATAACACACAGCGGATCTTAAACTACCACACTGTGTTTATGAGCTAAAAGAGGAAAGAATCCCTTTGTTGTTGATAAAAGTTTAATGTATATATTTTTCTGAAGTTCATTAATACAAGACCATTTGTTATTGGCTAGTAAGGTTTGACTTTATTCTCAAAATTTGGACTTTTCCTCAAAACTGCATTTCAACTTTATATTTAAAATTTTGACTTCATTCTCAACATTTTGACTCTTCTCCTGTCATTTCAACTTCATTCTTCTAGTGCACTGCGGTTTTTTTTTTTCCTCACTTGTGGCTCTCTTCTGTTCAAAGCAATCATGGATGGAAACATACAATTTCATTTTGTCTGGCTTATTATCTAAAATAAATAAATACATTTATAAAAGCTAAAGTTTGCATGACATTTGAGCGGAAACCCTTCTTTAGTCTGATGAGACTGTACGTGTCAGGAAATGCTGTTCATTCATTTCATCAACACACTTTTAGAGACCCTTGAACTTAAAGAGATGTAGCAAAAGTAAAATATTTTCTCTTTATTCCACTAAACTAAAGTGTGAACACAACATACCTGTTGGACAAAAAAATAAATAAAAATTATATAAAGTTAAACTGAATTACCTTTCCAAAATATCCAACTGCATTAAAACTGAACTGGAGTAAAGTTAATTTCTGAGGTATGTTGCAGTTCTTCTATAAATGTTTTAAAGGTGCATATTAAACAGAATTTCTATTTCCTCTTGACATCTTAAAAGCTTATCCTTCAGAGGGCAGTGTGCTTGATAAATTATTTTATTGAAGAAGAACAAAATATATATTGATCAGGGGCCATAATTCAGCAGATTAATAGCGCATTCATGTGATTATTTTTTTTTCAGCCTGTCTGCATTTGGATGCTCGAGGGAGTCTGCCGCCTTTTCTCTCCTCTCTGATGTCATGGCTGCAGTCGGGGGTAAATTTAGTCAGTGCTTAAGAAAGAGGAAGAGGCTGGATTATACCATCTGTTAGCTCATAAGACTTGGATGATTTATTACATAAGAGCACTCTGAGTGTGACATGATCCAATTAATGATTTAAGTTACCCTAAACCTGGAAACCCTTTCTCCTGCTGTAAACTTTGCAGAAAGTAGTCCCCAACTTTCAAGAGGAAACTGTTGCAAGGTGGAGAGAAAAAGAGGACAACAGAAAAACAGGGAGAGAAAAATATTCTTTTAAGTTGTGGATTGACTGGCAACTCTGCAGCCGGTCATGTCAGCTGTCCATCAAACTGTCCGAGAGAAAAAAAAAAAAGTCTGCTTCCAAAGCCTTCACGACTGCAGCACAGGACGACCGGGGGCCAACCGCATTAAAGCACTCTCCTCTCCTTCATTACCAGAGGGACACTATCGCTCTGCCTGCCAAAACCCCTGTGAATTCACACTCCCTTCTAAATTACATGTACCTGCAGCCCAATGTGATACAATTAGGAGTTGATTATGTGTAAATCAAATGATGACAGCCTGACTGTGCTGCTATCTGGCATGTTGTCATTCCCTGGTAGCCAATCCGCTGCCTCAGGAGAGAGGTAATTGATTCCCAGGCCCCCCTGTGGGAACGCTGCTCTGCTCCTTGTGCATAGCGCACTTGTACAAGTATTTGGATGAGTGTATACATCCAAGTCATTATTTTTCCACAAACTTTGACACAGAATGCTCTGAAGCTCGAAGCAGAAAGATTTAATTTCCTTCTGCACTGCTGGAGTGGAGTATAACTTAAGAGTAGAGGAAAATATTTTGAATGTCCATGCATATTTGTGAGTCTATCCAACGATTTGGATACATGTTTATCATCACTACAATAAAAAGAGAAGTCATAACAATTATGGGCTTTTTTTTAAGTTAAGCCACTTTAATGCATTAGGTTTTTAAAAGTATCAAAGTAAAACACTGTTGTGTGTTTTAATATGTGTATTTCTCTGCCTGTGTGTATTTGTGGCTTGTGCCAAATCATTGACTCCTTCTGAAGCCTCTATGAAAGATTTATGAGATGTTGCACTATTGTGTTTGTGTGAACTTATCCTGAAGTGTGTGTGAGTGTGAGTTTGGATACTTCAAAGCTAAACTGTGCATGCTAACCTTTACTTTTTGAAGCCCCAACACTCACTGTATTGTGACTTGTACATCATGATATTTGCTTTCAAACTGCAACTTTGGTCAGACTAAAACATCAGATATTGTCCCATGAAGTAACTGTGAAAACATGTCTATTCAGAATAGTAGCTTTTTGACATGACATGTCATAACTGGTGATTTAAGCTGTAAGAAACAATTGCTTAACACTTACTTCTATCGTTGTTGTCACTATACCAGGATTTTAGACATAGATATGATAGTAAAAATAGTCAAAAATATAGTGATATTAATACACCATGGTATCCACAAAATCTGTAAATGTCATAGGCACCTAGATTTTTTTTATAGCAAAAAAATGCAGGCAAACTCCTGCACACTGCCTGAATTGCACAAATACATTGTTACCAAAAAGTTGCCAAAGTATTTGTTTAATTTAAACAGTGTGCAACAGTTTGGCAGCTATTTCTAATTGATTCTGTCCTCCTTCAAAAACTGACCATATTAACCATTCTAGAATAAAAAAGCCCACAGCAGCCTCAATGAATGCATGTAAGGCTGCAAACGAACAATAACAAAAGTTACAAGGATCACCCTTAGAAGCTCTCCTGATATTGTCTCCTGAGATTTGTATGATTTTAAATTTGCTGTTGTTGTTCTCAGTGGTCCACTGTATTTGCTGTAATAATGACAAATGTCTAATAATGTCAGGCAAATATTAGCAATGCTCTATAGAAAAATATCTGCCATCCTCAATCCTTTTTGAAGTCTCCAGTTTGAAAACTCCAAGACTTTTCCTCATACAAACAGGTCTAAAATCCTCAGTTTCCGTTCAGTTGATGTCATCTTTGAACCTGAACTAGCTAGGGCTTCATGCTCTGGTCCAGCTCAGTCATCGACAGGCTGCTGTTTCACAATACAAATTCAGATGGGAAAACAAAGCTTTTTGTTGAATTAAAAGATAGGAGTAGCATTATAGTAAAACCTTTCTAAAGAGACTATTTGTGTTTGTGGATACTTCTGGAAAGGCTTTGTGTTTTTTTTACTAATTTCACCCAGATTCTAAGGGGGGGTGGGGGTGGGTAAGAAATAGATGAAGTTTTCTGTAAGGATGCACCAATACATTTTTTTCACACCAGTGTTACTTTTGGCAGCTATTTTGAATTCAGCCATAGTCTTTAGATTAAAATGCCTTTAAGTTTTGGTCACATTTTAGTCATTTTCACTCTCGAAATGTTGGTCAAGTTTTAGTCACCGAAAACCTTTTGGTCCAGCTTAAGTTGATAAAAAGTCCTTAAATCTGAGTCTTTACTTTTGGTCACATAATTTTTTCCGCTTAACTAGTTTTTTGGCCACATTGCCTAGTCAATTTTACTGTAAAACTACTACTTTTTATTAGAGGTTTTACCACGAAAGATTTATTTTAAGTTTGTCTTAGTGTAATCTTCCTCGTGGAAAAAAAGTAGCCTACAAACATTTTTAGTCATAGTTACGAAGTGAACACTGTTTCAGACCAAATACAAGCACAGGTATTCATATTTGGGTATTCAGTGAAACAGAGTGCAAGTATCAGTACTTGATGACACAATGACAGTTCTTAAAATGATTTGGAAAGTTTCTTTTATTTTCAGAAGATGTTTTATCTACGCTGCTCTTGATAATGTGCATAGTCTGCCAACAGCTCAACTTTCATTGATCTCATTTATTTTTTTTGCCTACCTGCTTAAATAGTGAGAGGCAAACATCATGCTGTAAAATTATAAGTAAGTGCAGTGTCAGTAATTTTCAATGAGTTCAAGTACTAATATTTAGGCTTGGTATTGGCATCATAACCCACTACTGGTATGAGGTTTGGTGCATCTGTGGCAGCGGTAGTCTAGTGGTTATGTCAGCACACCAAAGGCTGCTGTCCTTGATGGAGGTAGCCTGAGTTCGGATCTGGCTTGTGCCCCTTTTCTGCATGTCATTCCCTGCTCTCTCTCTCTCCAGTTTCTGATTCTATACACCGCCTTGTCTGAATAAAGTCATAAAAGCCCAAACATAAATCTTATGAAGAAGAAAGAGTACATGAAGTTTTCCTAAAGCCTTAGTATCATTTAATGCAACTGATGACTAAAATAACAAAGACTGGATTTTTCTGAAAAATGCATCAAAAGTATTGAGGAATCACAAATTTTGATAATCTTAATCTGCCTACATTTAACTTTTTTCTTTAAAAACCCTGAATGCAAATTTATCTACACATTAAAGCCATTTCATACACAGCTGCTACAACTATTGAGAACATTTCTGTCACAAATGCTTCAGAACTCTCTATTTTCAAGATAAGACACTTTTAATTCTTTAGTTTTGGAAAACTAAACCTAAAAACTCTTGATCCAGTTGCTTAATTTCCAGGTACTGGTAGCAGATAATAATAAAAGAATTCAATTCTGCTTTAGAGAAGTTCAGACTGAGGACATAAATCTATTCAGAGACGGACTGAGTGAGGGATTACACACTCTGACCTGTTAGTGTGTCAAAAAAGGCGTCTTGTGAGAGCACTCCAGTTATCAGTGTGAGAGCTACGAGTGCTCTTCATTGAGGATTAGGCTCTTTTAGAATCACTCGTCCACAGATCTCTGCCAGTATTCCCAGTGAGACTGATTATCCGGGCCTGTCACAGACACAGAGGATAATTACGGGGTCTCCCTTAGGTCACTGCTCTCTCTCCAGGCCGCCTGAGTGGAAACACTGCTGAGCGAGATGCCAAAGAAAGCCGTGAGGGAACACAGGTTACTCCCGCGTACACACAAAAACTACTAACAATTTCGCCCATATTCTCGGTCTCCCGTTGCTGATTTTGTCTGCTAGATTTTCCCTGCACAGTTCTCCTATTTCTTTTCTTATTTGCTGTATCAAGTCTTCCCCTCTGTCTCAGACATATCCTAAGCTTCAGTTAAACTCTCTCCCTCACTCTGTCTCACTTCCAGGTGCTCTCATTCTCCACATTTTTCACATTTCCCCTTTTCTCCTCCACTTTTGTCCCACATCTCTTGTGTCAGCTCTGCCTCTCCCCCTAGTGGCGTATTTGCTCATTGCACAGTGTGAACCCAGGACACAAACACAGCACATCTCTCATTCAGGACACTTAAGAATTTGCCATTCCTGTTGGTAGGGGAGGATAAAAAAAAGAGCAAGGGATAGAAACTCCACAAGGACAAAGTGACACTGGAAGAAATCCTAGACCTCCACTGGTCCCAGAGCCCCTACAGGAACATAACACCAAAGCCCCCTTTCCTTCCAAAATAAAACTGCCTGCAGACTGAATCCTCTTAGAGGACTTGTCAGAGTAACACCACATAAATGTGTGAGCGCTGACAGAAAAATAAACTTACTTTAAGATATCCTGAATGGGCTCTGCTGATTTTATATAGTGCAAAAAGAAAATATGTATTCTCTATTGTGTTTAAAGGCTTAATTTGTAATTTAGCACAAACTTTACCAGCTGTGTTGCTGAAGGGATTGTATCACTGGGCCTGAAAGAAATGAAAGCAGTGACATCACTGTTGTTTTGTTCAGCACAGCACAGATAGTGGCTCTCATAAATAAATGATAAGGCGCAGCCTGAGCCAGGTTGGGTCATATAGGGTGTACTTGTTCATAGGATAGGTTTGACCCAATACGTCTAGCCGTCTGGGAGAAATCTATGAAAGTGGCTGCAAAAGAGAGAAAAATATACAGACAACAGTGAAAAAATTGTAAAAATTAAAGGACAAGAGAAAAAACATAAAACAAGAGACATAAAAGCATGTTATGGTTCGGTCATCTAGCTAAGAATAAAATTACTCTGCTTCAATTTGTCCTCTTTGACACATTCAGAGGCATTTGCAGCATTTAGGATCAACCTCGTGCATCGTCCCCACCCTCCCTTTGGCCTCTTGCTTCGTGTGTGGCTGCTTAATTATTGATGCTTATGTATTGCTGATTTTGGTCTTTGTGTTGTCCCCGGTGAGCGCTCTGCTAAGGCGGATGGAGGTATTTATCTAACTCAGAAAGTAGGGCTCTATTCCTCATCCTGTCCGCACTCTGCCCAGACCATCCCAATGGATATGACCTCAGCAGTGCTGTAGTGAGAGGACGTTCGCATACAGACACACAAAGATGTAGGAGGATGTGTTTTCATTTACCAGTGAAATCATATACAGGATGCCAGTGCTTCGGATTTCAACCATTCATGAGATGAAACTATGATAAAATGACTTGAAAGTAGCTCAAAATGCTCCAATATGAAGCAAAAACTACACATCTGGCCAGAAAGTACTACTTTTTCTAATAATTAAGACTAAAATTGTACTTTTTAATCTTGTTATTCATATTTCTTATGCCTACATGATCTCAACTTCAGCTGTTCCTTGCTGCATAGATTGATTAACTGTAATAACAAGGTTTTCCTCTATCTATACAATAAGTAGATGGGATGTGTTGTTGTGTACTTTAAAATAGTCTACATTATAACAGTACAATGTCCAAGTCAAAGAAATTGGTTTATCCTCTTGTGTTCTGAAGAAGTGCAATGCTGCCCTCTAGTGGTAAAAATGCATCATTGAGCTTTTTTAAGCATGACTGTACTGTTTGATGTGCAAAATTAACAAAAAAATAAAGATTTTATGATAATTTAAGGTGCTTTGCCCCTACTTGGTTTTCTTTTATGCCCCCTAATTCTTATTTCAGTTTTAGCCCAATATGATAAAGCTTTATACATTCACATGGTTCATGCCAAAATGTAACGTTGCTGCATTTACCAACAAAATATGAGAAAACCCCTAGAAGAGGTGCACTTCTCCTGTCTTAAAATGACCATCTATACAAAACCATGCATATAAATGTGATAAATGCTAACTATAAAAGTCTTAGAAGGATAAATTGAAGCTTCGAGTTCAAAAACCAGTCCTTTACTTGTTCATTTATTAAATTTAAACCTGACATCATTAATCAAATGAATTAGAAATTCTCAAATCTTTTCTCTCTATGCGTTTTGATCGGCTTGTACAATTGCATTTTCCTTTTGGAATGCATTATGGGAGAAAATCTGAATGCATTTAGTCTGCCTTCTGTCAGCTTCAAAGATTTTTTTGTGTCATTTTTTTTTTTTTGTCCTCGGCATACTCCTCCTTGGAATGCACCAATGAAACTTCACAAATATCCAACAAAATGACTTGAAAGACAACATTTTTTACATAAATTTCGGATTTGCTTGTATTTATACAGCTGCAATAAACTCTCCAGTTATTTGGCTTTGCATTATGGAATGAAAGGCAGCAATCCTTCTACAAACATAGAAATCATCATTTTTGTCCGTTTACTTTTTAGTGGGTAATCTGGATTTGGGTAATGGGTTATGGGAGTTGGCACAATAAGTTTAAAGGTAAATAATCTAAATGTACAACAGTGCCACATACATTATATAGTGGAATTCAACCCCTGATTTAAGTTTTAACTGAGTTTTGTGTGTATTCAGTAAAAATACCATTTAAAGACTCTTTGGTCTTCAAGGTCTGTCTTGATGAGAAATACTTGAGTGATTTTCTTCCCAGTCTTGCATTCTCAAACAGACAGAAAGACCTACAGGTCTCCTGCTGTCCGTCTCAGTGTTGCTCAATAGATTTTATCAAACAGATCTGGTTACACTAGCTGTAGCTCTGAGAAGGTGGAGGACCTCCAAAAACAATATTAGCAGTATTGACATCTTTAATGTGTGGCAAAGGTCTGATCCCAGAGGCCGTCGCACTAATGGGGAAATATTGAGTGTTGCCAGAACCGAGGTTTTCTTCTAATCTGTCCATTATGGGCTCTGGATGACCACTTCCACCAGAGATGAATGTACAGGGATGGATGGGAGATAATGTGATCAATTTTGATACAATAAAAGGGGTGATAACTCAAAGTCGGTCACACTCTCCGGTGATTAGCTTGTGCCGGTCTGAAAGAATACTATTAAACGGAGATTTCTGAGCCATTTCCTCTCACTCTCTCTTTCTATGGTTTGCTGAGTAATCCAATCAATGCAGCCCCTTTTCATCTCTCTCTATTTCATCCCTGACTTATTGCAACCATTAGAAATCTTTTGTGTCCCATGGATTCAAACATTTTTCTCTTGAACCTTACCAGCAATCAGACATTTTCCACATTCCTGCAGGCGTCAGGCCATTAGGTTCACCTTTTCACATGAGGACACCTGAAAGAAGGCAGAAACAGAGACCAGGATGGAGGACAGCAAACAGCAGACTCCAACATTTAAGCCTGTACACACACATAGCGCTGCATGTCTGACTGAATAAGAGAGCTGGCAGGATGTGAGAGACAGTGAGGGAATCAGGGAGCTGAAAGAAGACGCATCCAGTTCTCTGATGCATAACTAAGACAACACTGTGGGCCTGTGGTTTAGCAGCACACAATGCTCCTCTGCAGCCCCGGGCTCTATCGGAGCGCCCTATCTCTCCTCCACATCCAGCCACGCTGGGTCCACACATCAGCCCAGCCAGCCAGCGGATGGCACTGCCACTGGTGATAAAACACAGCATTGTGTCTGAGTTTGGAGCATGTTTGGCTTCAGCCTTGTGCTGAAACTACAATGAAAGCTGCTGCTGGGTGAAGGAGTTTATGGAAAAGGGAGAAATGTGGAGCTAAATTCACACTTGGATGAAGTTAATTTTGTTTTAAAGTTCCTCCATTCTAATGTTTCAATGGGTTCTATCTCACAGGAAAACCCAAAGAAGAAACTCAAGCACACAAGTCACTTTTGGCACTTTAATCAGGTGCAGAGGACTAACAAGTGACTCGTGTGCTTTGGTTTCTTCTTTGGATTTGCAAGTGAGATAGAATCCACTGAACCACTTTTTGAACGTTACTTCTCTGAGGACCGACCTCCACCTGTGGAGGGGCTGAAGCAAAAGAGTCGTCCATATTACTCCATTCTGGGTTTAGCTCAACTGGTAAAGTAGGCTCTCTGTTTACAGAGACTGCAACACACTGGCCCCAAAACAATAATGAAAAAATACTGTACAAAATGTGATGCTGTCTTAGGATTTGGAGCGTTTCTGGATAAGGGGATAACATTAGACATTACAGTTGTCGAAGTGTGTGATATTTTGATGGAATTCTATACCAAGTGCTTTCAAATGAAACCACCTCTGATTTTTTTAATGTAGTCAATAGTATTGAAAAGTACCAAAACTTCATAAAAAACACATATCTTCCATCCTATTTTTAACCAAAGCTGCAGCTAGCAAAAGAGAGCATTGTCCTAATCTGCACAAATATATTGTGTTTTACTAACTTTCAACATTGTGCAGGAGTTTGCCTTCTGTTTTTGTTCATTAAAACAAATAAATAACCCAAACTTGGGTGCATCAGACCTTTATTTTTTTGCTGTGATTTCTAAACAGGAATCAATATTGTCTATCTAATACAAGTATTAGTTATTGACATTAGCTTTTCTTACACACCAGCCACTGTGGCTAGTAGTTTTCCAAAGTTACGAGCAACTATAAATTTTTCCCAAGCCACAATCTTCTTGTTAGAAATATCACATACAGTTAAAGTTGACTAAAATTGACTTAACTAGATCCTTTGAAATGAAAATAACACTGTACTTCCAACTTTTAACTACTTTTTTTCCCATCCACCTTGGAGAACTCAGAAATTAACCAACAAAGTTTGTGGTTGAATATAAAACAGCCACAAATCTAGAATTTTCTAGTAATGTTGTGGGAAAAAAAGACCCCTTTATGTTCAACACAGCCTTATTGCAATAATCATCTACCACTAACAGCTGATTACATTTTGAATGAAGCAAAGGATGTATTACTGATAAATTCATCCAGCTGAAGTGGCTAGTGGGAGTCTCTGCACTACCTGCCACGACTGAAATCCACCTGTATTTTGCTAATTGGTGGGTGTTAATGACAAGCCCTGCAAGCATTGAATGTAATTTTAAAACCCTGGACAGTGTGCTCCATTTGCCTCAGGAGTCAGACAAATCTGAGTTGACCACATTCAAGTAAAGAGTTTGAGGAACTTCAGAAAACCCAAGTTACAGAGTTCCTGAGCTGAAAATCAGACTACACGGGGCAATCAGGATGATGTATTTGACTGCCACCTTGGAATTTCCCAGTTCATATATCAAATGGGACACACCATAAATGCCACATTTTTCTTTTTTTTAATTTCAAAGATTCATTTTTGAGCATTGTTCCTTTATTTGGAGAGGACAGGACAGCAGATACATCAGAAATTATAGGGAGGGAGTGGGGAATGACATACGGAAAAGCAATCATAGGCTGGATTTGAATTTGCGCTGCCCACTTTGACGACTAAGCCATCTATATGCCTGACTACATTTGCCTTCAAGATTTAATTTATTTCATTTTGTTTTAAAGGTGCAGTGTGTAATATTTAGCCAAGTAGTATTTAGCAGAACAAATTTGGTTAAAATAAACAGATTTGTAAGAAGGTCTATCAAAATTAGTGGTAAATCCCTTAATACATAAAAGGATTTAAAAAATAACTTAGAATAAGCCATTTCTTAATACATAGGAAGGGTCCTCTCCATGGATGACGCCATTTTGGATTTTTGCATTTTGCATGTTTCTACGGTACCACAGAAGGAATCAAATAAATTAAACACTTTTTTTCCTTTCAAATTCTACTTGTTGCCACAGTTTCCATCAAAGAAATGAGCATTGAATCTTGAACTGACTGTTAGGTGTTGATATTCAATTTCACACACTGCACCTTTAAAGAAATCGTACTTGTGAAGAAATTTGAAGCTTTCTTCCTATACTATAATTTGCTATATCTTCATACTTCTACACACAACTGTCTAACTCCAGCTCTTTTTAAGAGCACATCCTTATCAATCAAACAGTCCAACACCAAAATAAAGTTAGTATAGCTCAATCAAAAACTCAGACAATGTCATTTGTGTATCAGATAAGATAACAAGCATCATTTTAGCTCCTCATTGCAAAATAAATGACTTACAATTAATTGAGAATGAAAAAATTTCCACATCTATCTTTTTTGTCTAAGTTCAAATGCAATCATAATATTTCATCTGTTAAAATAAGAGGCTTACATCTTTAGCAAGATATCTTTGAATCTCTGTCTGCATAAGCCCTCCCTCGTCTCTATAAATACCCTCTTCAATGTCAACCTGACCTCCTCAGACCTCTCTAACACCTGACAACTGTAGACATTTAGATTTATACTGGCACAAAGTCTCACTCAGCTCCAAATCACTCTTATCCAAGCCGCTTGAAGTTTGGATAAGAGTGACGACATCAGCAGCTGCAGTTATCTTGACTTCAGTCAGTAATAGTAAAAGGGGTTGACCACTGTAGAGCAGAAGGTCTGTTTGCAGAGTAAGTGCACATATTAATTACCTTTCTCACTCTTTTACTTCACTCATTAATTACTTACCATTTGGGAGATTGCAGATCGTGACTGATGAAGTAGAGAGGGATTAGGCTTCCCACCTGGGTGAGACAAACTTTTATAAGCATGTTTCACACATCAAAAACATCCAAGAGGCTGTATTTGGAGGTGAGACTGAACCGTTAGACTAAGTGACCTGATGTTGGTAGAGACTTAGCTCACACTGTTGTGCTTGCTGGAGTGTTTCAATTGAAGTGCTAGAGACAAAGACATGTTTAAAAGCTCCATAGCACTATAGAAAAAAGGGGTTACTCTGACATGATGTCTATTTTTTGATTTACAGGTTTGATTTTCAGTGGAAAATACCTTTTTTCAATTCTGTTACTTGACTGGATCATTTTCTGGCTAGTGCTGCTACCTTTTCTGTGAACTTGATTCATTTCTGTAGCCTTCAAGTATGCAGGTGAGCAGTTGTTTTTAATTGGGTAGCCTGAATTCCCTTGCATGCCCTAAATGCACTACCCCTATTCTTCTTTGGTCCAGTTGGTGGCAGTAATGCACCTCTATGCTGGTCTGCCCACTGCCAACAGAGACAAGTTGAAGATGGAGAAGAAGAAAGTAAGATATGCTCTCTTACCATTCATGTTCAAATTATGCAGCCATATGTTTAAGTGTGCAACAACAGAAGGAAAGAAAAGGTACTATGTGGGAGCCTTGAGATCCTGTCCCTATAATACTTATATTTCAATATTAACAAATACCCCCTTACAGTGTGCACAACAACTTAACCTGCAGAATGAGGTCATGAATAGCAGCTAGTTTATGTATAAAATTCACTCTGAAAAAATTCTTCTAAAAAAATAAATTAGACAAGAGAAAATCCCAAATATAGCTGATAAAAGTTAACTTCTTTCAGCATAAATATCAGTCTGACACAAACAAATATTGAGGTCACAAGTGAATAGAAAAAAATTAAAATGTATGCAGCATTTCAGCATCTTTGTTTTCTTGTCCCTCATTGTTACCCACTGTCATATTATTCTGCCTTATTTCCCTACTGAGCTTCACGCTGAGACCTTTCTACCCCCGCTGTGACCTTTACAAATTCTGCCCTTTGCTGCTGCTTTGTGTAATCTGACCTTATTAAACTTTATTTCATACCGTGTGGCCACAAGTGAGAGTCGAGTCCTTGTCTGAACGCCATGTCAGTGCCATTCTTCAAAAAGAAGCAAGCAGAGGCAAGGAGGATGCTCATTAAATTGAAATTCATGTCAAATTCAAGCATAAACACAGAGTGAGGCTCAATACAAAGAGAAAGAGTAAGAGAGAGACAGAAAGCGGGAGAAGAGGAGACAGAGAACAAGGGAGCAAAACAGAGATGCAGACTTTTGACAATATTCCAGTACACAATGACTCATTACTCTACATCTGTGTGTCTGGCAGGTCTGCTCATCTTTACGCCACAGCAGCTGCCCAGTGTGCCCGAGCCAACCGTCGATATGCTTTAGTGCCCTGCAGGGTGGAGACACCGTGCATAATCTGTCTCACTCTGTTCGTCTCTCTGTCTCTCTCTCGGCAGGGGTTTTTTTCTTATGCATTTCTCTCACATCATATAAAGCATAAAAACTGAGGTTTGTAATTAGGACTGTGTGAAGTGAATAGTTATCATGGGAAATGTATGCACATGTTTGTAATGCATACTAGCAGCAGCACTACTTGAGGTACAGAAATGTACCAAGATGTTTGTGTTTGACTGCTAGACAGTCGAACACTTTTATCTAAACTCTTCACAATTAGTGCATGGATTTGCACAAAATTTTGCTCACACATTTATGATTCTTTGAACCAGTGTAACTGTTCAGGGAGTAACCATGTTGACAGCAGACTTTTAGCCATTTGCATCTGTGTTTGTTGTATTAAAATTTGGGATAGGCAATTAATGAAAATCTAGATTAAATCATAATTTTCAAATTGCAAAAGTTGCAATACATTCTGACCTGAATTGTATGTCAAAATACTACTTTAAAACTTTTTTTGCAACAGGAAGTTATTCCCTACACATCATGCAATCATTAGTGTCAATTTTTAAGAATATTGTATAAAGAATCCTACTTTACTCATTTTTGTATATTTTTTTCTTAACCAAAACGGGGGAGCATAAAAATGATCAATCCTTTCAATACAGCAATTCATAATGAATTTGCAATACAAGTGATAATCACAATTAGATATTATTTCAAGATTGTTCTGCCCTAATCTAACCTATTTAATTTTTTAATGTTCTGTAGAAAATACATATGATGAGGAACTTCAAAAATAATTGCATTTTAAATCGCAATGTTGGGGGAAAAATCACTAGAATATCTTCTCTAATTGTACAGCACTTGTTACAATGACCTGTTAGATGTAAAGTGTCCTAGCCATGGGAAACTTAAACAATTTTTGGAGTGCTTAACATCTGCAAAGTCCATTTCAGCAGCCCAGAAATAACAGCAAAGAGGGCAAATATAATAACCAATGGTTTACATAAACCCACAACCCTGCCTCCAGCACCCAGGCTATTTGACTTTAGAGATATTTAATTTACACAGATACATTGTTAAAAGTTCTCCATTCAAAACTGTGTTGATATAATGATTTTGGAAGTGGTGAACATAATTTCTATTATATCGACTTAAACAATAAATATACAAATAATATTTTGCCAATAATAACACGTAAAATTGAATGCAATAAAGCAGCATTCTAACTTTCAGTATTTTACAAAATATTTTGTACTGTAAAACTCAAGTTACTACATGTTACTGTAAGAGTTGTAACTTTGACAGTTACTGTGTCCTGCGGCTGTGGGTAAGCAACGAGCTGCAGGTAAGGAGACACTTTAATTGCTGTCTTTTACAGAGGAGGAAGAAATACCAGACAATTGTACTCAAGTAAATGCAAAGTTACATGGCTAAAATTTGCTTAAGTGCAAAAAAGTCAATCATTTGATGTTTAGTCAAAGTACTGAGCGACAACTTATCATAGCCCAGGGGATATCACTGCAAAATATGATATTTAAATATTTTCTTAATGTGCAGTAACTGCAAGGTAATATGGATCTTCAGTCAAGTTATTTATTATAAGGTCTGACTTAACTAAAATTAAAATGCAACTGGTGTTTTGGGATAAAAAGAGATAACATTCTATCCTTATGTGCTACTGACCATCATGTGTTGTCAAAGCCAAACTAAGATCTGGTATCATAATGCTGACAGAAAGCTTAGACCTCCTCTTTTAGGCTTTAAATGCTTATTTTTTACTTTGTACTTGACGCTTTTTAAAATCTAGATAGGTACAATACTTCCCTCAAAATATACTTGAGTAAAAACTACTGATTTTAAAAAGTACTCAAAAAGTACAAGTACACAAAAATACGTGCTGAGTTACTGTAATCTGAGTAAATGTGGCAGGATTCTGAATATACAGGTACAACTAAAAACATTAGAATATCTCGAAGAAGTTCAATATTTTTTGTCACTCATTTCAGAAAGTGAACCCCATAAATTACATAGACACATAGAGCGAAATATTTCACGCCTTTATTTCTTGAAATGTTGATGATTATGGCTTACAGATAATGAAAACCCAAAATTCAGTGTCTTAGAAAATTTGAATATTGTGAAAAAGTTCAGTATCGGAAAGTCATGGTGTCACATCCTAATCAGCTAATTAACTCCAAACGCCTGCAAAGGTTTCCTGAGCCTTTAAATGGTCTCTCAGTCTGGATCAGTAGGCTACACAATCATGGGGAAGCCTGCAGACTTTACAGATGTCCAGAAGACAGTCACTGACACCCTCCACAAGGAAGGTAAGCCACTAAAGGTCATTGCTAAGGAAACTGGTTGTTCACAGAGTGCTGTATCCAAGCATATTCATAGAAAGTTGAGTGGAAGGAAAAAGTGTGGTAGGAAAAGGTGCACCAGCATAAGGGATTACATAAGATCAATTAAAAAAGGATATTTTAAACAGAAATGTCAGGCTTCTTTAAAGTATGTTCATTTCTATACAATTGATACTTGGTTGGACCTCCTTTTGCACGAATAACTGCATCAATATATTGAATCTTTTCATGATGTTCAAATTTTTTGAGATGTACCTGTAAGTAGTATTTACAAAACAGTGCAGAGATGCATTGTTAAAAGTTCTCCATTCAAAACTTTGTTGATATAATAGCGTTGGAGATAAAATATGCATCAGTGATGAACAGAATTTCCTGTTACACTGACTTATAAGAACATGTTCAATTCATAATTTGATGATAATAACATGTTAAAATGCAAATATTCCAGCACCTTGTCTTTTTATACTGTGTGGTGTAAATGTGTAAAACTCAAGTTACTACATGCTATTATTATAAGGTCTCTATTGTTCACTTATTCAAATTCAAAATTCTGAAAACTTTATTTGTCCCCAGGGGGGCAATTCATATTAATTAAAAAAATAAAATTTTAGGCGTTTTTGATATTAAGATAAAATACTAATTTAAGAGCCATTTTTCAGGTCTTTCACATTCGTCCTTACTACAGTATGAAAACCACATTAGGCTGCAGATCAACAGTTAACATGGCCACTCTTTTCAGCAGTTCCACCAAAATTCTGATAGCATTTGACAGAAAATTACGCAATAGGGGGAGGTTTGTTCCTAACAAAACCCAACTGAAATATTAATGTGTTGACACCCTACTGTGAACAGAAAAACTAGCTATTTAGAGGCATTTCTAAAAAAACAATTTTAAAGTACAAAAAAGTACAAACTGCAAAACCTCGTTGATAACCTGCAAAAGCAGGTCACATGCTCAAAATGGAGAGGTCATTCCTCAAAAGCAAGTATTTATGTCAGTGAAAGTGTGTTTCATAAAAAAAGTCCTGACACCATCATTTATGAACGAGATAGTCAAATGGCTTTGTCATGTCTTCATTACGACACTTCACAAGTGTTTTCAAATGCAAAAAAGTCAGATCTTTGTGACACTACCTGAAAATGCTCAAGACAGCACTATTTGCACAGCCATTTGAAAACTACAGTAAAAATGACAAATTACTGCATTTAATGAGGTAACTGAGTACAAGACACTGAATACATACGATTCACATTTTTACTGCATAATGCTCTTTGCAATTTTAATTTCTTCACAGCATTGTGCAAAAGAAAAATACAACCTTTGGATAGCACTGTGCACAAACAATATTATTGTCCATTGGAACTGTTCAATTTAGGCAACATGGTCTGGAAAAAAGTGATAAAGAAATTTATAAAATTTGCTTGACAGATTTTAACAATTGATTTTAGTTGAACATTTTTGTATGTAATGAATCAAGCAACTAAATGAGGACTACTAGTTTAATAGGGAATGAATATTCAGCATTCATTCATTTATTCATTTTGACTGACATGACACAAGCAAATGATAATGAAAACAGCAGAGAAGTGTATGAAAGCAATTAATGCATGCACAAAAGCTTTTGCCATTTGTTAAAAGGAATGACAAACTGCTGCTATGATGTGCACAAATGACTCAATGTTGTGGAGGTTGAACTAACAGTTATGAGACTTTTAATTCTGATCAGAGAAGTGCACCAAAACAACTGAGAAAAAAAATATATTTTAGGGCTTTAAAATAGCCTGAGCACTTTCACTGAAGCCTCAAATTGGACAATTTCTAACAATAACCATCCTTTCCTATCCTACCTCTTCTTGTCTTGTTCTCCAGATCAAGTATGTATACATTTATAAACATTTTCTGTGCAGTCATAATACTTTTAAGGTGTTTGACCCTTAAGGCTAACGTTACTTACCATGTCTGCCTCCACTCCCTTATCATCACCGATCACGGACTTTATCACCACCGGCTCCCACTGCTGAGTCTGACCCCCTCCTTGCTCGTCTCCCGGCGCAGCAGCACCCGCTGCTGCTGGGGTGGTGACAACGGCACCAAATAGGTCCGTCGATTTTGCACATTTAGCAGCCTCAACCTCGAGAGATTTTAGCTTTTTGGTCCGCTGTTTCTAAGCGCCGCCCAGGCGCTTTTCTTCCAGTCCATTTTGATTTTTCCTGGCTAGTTAGCAAAGTTAGCGAACAGTTTGCCTGTCCCGCCCATGAGGTCCTGCCCCAGCCTGGCTCGTGTAGTGATTGACAGCACTGTCAGGGCTCTCTGAGCCTGTCAGCCCATGACTGATTGACAATGGCAAACAATGGACCAATAATATGTGTCGATGGCCGCTGGCAACACACTGCAAGCTTTCTGTAGCCAATGATAAGTGGCTCGCAGGCCCAATGGGAAGGAATTTAGAAAATGAAGAAACTTGCACCGCACCACATAGGCCGTCTGATAGGCCGTGTCAAAATAATAATAAAAAAAAAAAAAAAAAAAAAATGGAGCGGACCGGACCGTCCGTATAACAGTCAGACTCGTCTCCCGGCTCTGTTAAAGATCCGGCCACTCCTGGGCTGTGAGCTCTCGGCAGTGGGCGTGTCACTAATAATTCACTGTCAGTCTGCGGGATCAAAACAGTCACAGGCCACAGTGCAAACGAGCGCGCGAACTCCTTTGATCTTTTTTTTCTTCAGTTGGACCGGTTCAGACCGGTTTGGAGGAACAGCTGCAGCTTTTAATTTGGCTCCTGGAAAACTTTTGCCACAGAAAGGTGAGCAATTTTGTTATAAGGTCAAACTTTTTAATAATTTACAACAGATTTTTTAAGTGCCTGACATTCAAACGTTTTGTTTTTTTCTAATTCCATCGAAGACGATCTGCTAGCTTAGTGAACAAGTTAGCTATGCTAAATTAGCTAGCACTGGCTAATTTCTCTGTGACAGTTAATCTTCTTTTCTCTGTAATTTTATTTTACAGCAGGTCAGCAGGTGAAATGACAGCGCTTCAGAGGAGGGACTCTATTTAGAAATGGTGAGAAATAAATCTACACATATGGTAACTGTTAAAAAAACACAACAGATTTTTTAAGTGCTTGACATTAAAATGTTTTTTTTTTGTAAGCTAATTCTTTTGAAGACGATCTGCTAGCTTAGTGAGCAAGTTAGCTATGCTAAGTTAGCTAGCACTGGCTAATTTCTCTGTGACAGTTATTCTTTTTTTCTCTGTAATTTTATTTTACAGCAGGTGAAACAACGGAGCTTCAGACGAGGCACTCTATTTAGAAATGGTGAGAAATAAATCTACACATATGGTAACTGTTAAATAAATACAACACACATCTCTCCTTTTACAGTGGGGATCTGTTGTTCAGTATATGAGCTGATATCCATCTACATCCTTTAAGAGACATACAATGGTCAACTACTGACAGATGTATCAGCCAAATAAAAAGGAAATTCTGCTTTTATAATAAAGGTTTTACTTTTTGAGGAAAGCTCTATTTGAACTTTAGCATAAACAGATAAAAAGGGTTTTTTTGCACCACATGAACACCCAAAATGACTATTTTAACTGCAAAAAAATAGGGCTGCAAAAACAGTATTACAATAATCAGGGTTTTTCCTGGCTCATATTGAGGCAGCGGTGGTACCATTCTGATCATGCGTAACCCAACCTAGGGATGTCTGGGGGCATGCTCCCCTGGGAGAAAATTTAGTACATTTTAAAGGGAATTACATTAATTTAGTAAACTTTGAGAGTGGAACTAAGAGGCTAAATCTAGTGAAAATGTTTTCTTTTCATAAGTTTGTGCTTTGATTTTGAACGGTTTCCTGGTCTGCCCTGATAAAGGTTTTAATGATAAGTGTTGTGCCTAAAAAGCTTTTAACATCAAAAAGCTTTTTTAGTCTTTCTTCAATGAATGTTTAATTTTATGTCCATAACAACTGACTCATTGTCTACTTAAAGAGATCATGTGACCCGCATAATCATCTCTGATTGTAACTGAAACTAATTTCCACCAGAAAGTCGTCTGTCACACCCTTTATTTCATTTTACCCTTATTCCCTTAATAATGCTGGTATTGTGTTTAAGTTTGTTATTATATTATTTATTAACTATCTATTATAATAAATTATCTATAATAATAAATGAATGATATAAGTAATATGTAATGTGATTTCTGGGTTAAATTCAGAAAGATCAACATTCTGTTTATTTCTCTCTGCTTATATTTTTGATAAATAAAATCAGTGGTACTGAGGAGTTTACTGCAGCTTCTGCCTGGAGGAAATATAAAATATCTAACAAAAACATACAATCGGTGACCAGACAGTTCAGCTGTTGCTTCACATCGTTTACCTGTCCTCCTCTCTCCTTCTCTCTGCCTTATTAGACAGGTTCGTGCGCACAACGAGTCTTGATCATGTTTTAAATCTGCTAATTATCAATACTGATCCATATTTGCTGTCTGAGATGAGGCTGATTGACACTCAGTCTTAGTAATGACACGCTGTGGCTTAATCATTTCAATTAAAGGACATTAGCGATGTATAAACTCACGCTAACCAGCTAGCGCAGACGTGACAGACAGAAACAGGGCTTGACGCTAACTTTTTCCCAAGGAGCACATGTGCTCCTAAGTTGAAAAAGTTAGGAGCACATAAAGAAATTTAGGGGCACAATGAAAATTGATCAAATAATGTTTCCATAATAAACGTGATGCAAATACCCATTTAAAAACAAAATTATTTAATGAATTTGTATATAAAATGTACAAAAAGGTAAAATCATAAAGTTTTGAAAAAGTATTGCAATTTAATTTTGTCTTTAATGTTGAGGCTATCCAACAGTAATTGTGGGTACAAGAGCTCCATCTATCCTTAAACATTCTCTAGGTCCTCTGCATAATAATAATTAACTTAGGTACACTTCTGTCCCAGTGCTTAAAATGGTCATGAGGCCGACTCTAAGCAAACTCTGGTATGAGGTTTGGGTGGGATACAATGTCTGTATAGAGTCAGAAGAACCAATATGTCACTGATAATGAGCATATATTTATTTTATTTATCGCTGACATCAGGCTAAAACCTTGTATCTCAATTTTCATGATTTTAATTAATTTTTATAAATCATATTTAAATCATTTTTAGAAATTATAAACTCTTCATTCCCTGAAAAGTGGTCATTTTGGAGATACCAATCTTTGGCCCAGCACCAGCATTGTCAAAGTTCCACCTGGCCTTAAGATTTTTTAAGACATTAGAATGAGCTGAGTTTGAGCTCTGAGATGGTTTTCAAAGAAAATGATGAATTATGGTCGACTATCTGGGTATTTATATCTCACATTGGGGCATTTACTGTAGTTATGGGCTTTATTAACATAAAAGAGATGCTTTCTAATTTTTTTTCCAATCATTATTACTTCTTTAGTGAACAGTGGAGGGACCTCATGTTGGTCTTTGCCCTGGGCCTCCAAATGACTAAAACCAGCCCTGCCTCACACCTGCAGCTCTCCAGACACATCATTTCACCATGCCTCATTTTGGAGCTTTGGTTTTATATTTCTGCTCTTTTGACAATATTTATGATCATTAGTGCATTAAAGATCAAATAAAACACCCACGTTTGGACAACTTTCACTAGATATCACGTTATCTCCACGTGTGATCCGTGTGAGTTATGCTCGTTGATGACTCGCGTTGGCATGATTGTGAAAAGATCTGGGTGAGAGGGCATCGGCAGGATGTGGCTAGAGAGAAAGTTAAAACGAGAAAATGGGAAGCTTCAGATTAAACGCGACAGCACACCTCAATGAATGAGCAAACTGAAGAGACGCAGCACTGGCGGACTTCCTGTGCTTTCTTCACACACTCCTCCGTCAAGCGCATCTGGCAGTAATAAAACACGGATTTAAAATAATAAACGTTTAAATTTGCACGTCATCTTTAGGTGGGTAACAGATTTATTGATGTGACCTACCATGAATCTTTACTGATGACAGTGTTTACCTTCATAAAGGTTTTTAGTTAAAGTTTGTGCAGCTGTCTACATGTCAGCAGACACGCTCAGCTAATGGAGGCAGCGACACACTGCATCTGGCTACTTGGAGGCTCTGTTGGAACAGAAACGAGAGAGGAAAATAATAAAACTAATGAATAGAAAAGCTCAGAGTCATGCTTGCCCAATTGGGCAAGTCCTTAGCAAGTTTTGCTTGCCCGTCGGCTTTTTGAAGTTGCCCCAGGCATTCGGGCAACTGTTAATGTCAGACCCTGAGCGCGGCAACTTTACAGAGTTTTATCATAAATTCGCAAACAGTTGTAGAAAGTGAAGTTTGACAAGAGAGGATGCAGAACAGCAGGTGAAAATACGGGACAGAGGTAATCAGAGTTTCTGTGAAACGGGGGGGGGGCAGACCGAGCCGACACTGCGTGCACATAATTGATCACGGATGGCACCGATCTCCAAAAAAAAGGATATCTTGAGGGTTAATTTACTAAGGTGTGAAGACCAGGTAAACTTTAAGTTCAGACAGCGTTGTATATACATACTTTGATCATTTTAGTCATAAAGACAGAGAAGAAAGAAACGCTCAAAGTGAGGCCCCTCTAGTTGGATCACTCCTTCGGCTGATTTTTTATGCGCACATGTGCCCCTAAATATTTTTTACAGTTTGCACACACCTATTTTTAGGCGCAAATGTGAGTGAAATGCTCGCACTGTCGAGCCCTGAGAAACAGCGGAAGCGTATGCATATACAGTGGTGTGAAAAAGTATTTGCCCCCTTTCCGATTCCTGAGTTTTTTTGCTGATTTATCACACTTAAATTTTTCGGATCATCAAACCAATTTTTAAATTTCAGAAAGACAACCCAGCTAAATAGAAAATGCAGTGTTTTAATGATTATCTAATTTTTTAAGGGGGGAAAAATCCAAACCTATCTGGCCCTGTGCGAAAAAGTAATTGCCCCCCATGAGTTAACTGTGATTAATCACAGTTTTTGGAAAGCTGAGTTCAATTTCACTGGCCACACCCAGGCCTGATTACCACCTGGTTTGTTGAATCAACAATTCACTTAAATAGAAACTGTCAGACAAAATGAAGTAGGCCACAAGATTTAAAAAGAAACGCATCAAGCCACGAGCCAAAGAAATACAAGAACAAATGAAGAAACAAATTGACTGGAATCTATCAGTCTGGATACAAAGCCATTTCCAAGGCTTTGTGACTCCAGCAAACCACAGTCAGAGCCGTTATCCATAAATGGAGAAAACAAGGAACAGTGGTGAACCTTCCCAGGAGTGGTCGGCCAACCAAAATCACTCTGAGAGTGCAACCACGACTCATCCAGTAGGTCGCAAAAGAACCTAGAACAACATCCGAGGACCTGTAGGCCTCACTGGCCTCAGTTAAGGTCAGAGTTCATGACTCAACCATAAGAAAGACACCGGGCAAAAATGGCACCCATGGGAGAGTTCCAAGGCAAAAACCACTGCTGACCAAAAAGAGCACAAAGGCTCGTCTCACATTTTCCAAGAAACATCTTGATGATCCCCAAGACTTTTGGAGAAATATTCTGTGGACCGACGAGACAAAAGTTGAGCTTTCAGGAAGGTTTGAGTCCCGTTACATCAGGCGTAAAAATAACACAGCATTTGATAAATAGAACATCATGCCAACAGTCTGGGTCTGGGGCTGCTTTGCTGCTTCAGGACCTGGACCACTTGCTGTGATTGATGGAACAATGAATTCAGCTGTCTACCAGAAAATCCTGAAGGCGAACAACCGGCCATCAGTATGTGCCCTCAAGCTCAAGCGCTCTTGGGTTATGCAACAGGACAACAACCCGAAATACACCTGCAAGTCCACCTCTCAATGGCTCAAGAAAAACTAAATTAAGGTTTTGGAGTGGCCCAGTCAGGGTCCAGACTTAAATCCAACTGAGATGCTGTGGTGTGACCTTAAACGGCAGTTCATGCTGGAAAACCCTCCAATATACCTGGGTTAAAGGAATTCTGTGAAGAAGAGTGGGTCAAAATTCCTCCACAGTGATGAGAAACACTCATCACCTGTTATTGCAAACACTTGATTTCAGTTATTGCTGCCAAGGGTGGCACAACAAGTTATTAGGTTCAAGGGGCAATTACTTTTTCACACAGGGCCAGATCGGTTTGGACCCCCCCCCCCCCCCCCCCCCTTAAAAAATTAGATAATCATTCAAACACTGCATTTTCTATTTACTTGGGTTGTCTTTGTGAAATATAAAAATTGGTTTGATGATTTGCAACATTTAGGTGTGATAAATCAGCAAAAAACTCAGGAATCAGAAAGGGGGCAAATACTTTTTCACACCACTGTATAAGGACAGCGCGCTATCATATGCCTATTCTTCAGTATTAAGTGGAGGGAGAAATGCAGAGATGATAAAGCCCTGTGTTTATCCTTAAAGCTAAAAGTCTCCTCTATTTTGTGTGTCTTTAGCTGACACACACCGAGTGCAGTGTTCCTCTGCGCTCTCCTAAGAGTGTCTGGTGCAGCGGTCATTTGCGCTGTGTTGATCCAAATTCAATATAGGAAGTTTAGGAAACTTGCTGTTCTTTTTTTCTTCTTTGGCAGTTTTGGCACCAACTCCTGCGCCCAGTGCTGCCCAATTGATGTAACACCATAATTTCAGTGAAAAATATCATCCACCTGCTGTAATGCTTGTCAGAAAATAGGGCAGTTTTTCATGACGCCAGAGCTTAGAGAGCTGGTGGTGGCCGCCACTTAATTTTATACACAGGAAAACCCTGATAATTGTGTCAGGGGATGGATAAAATTAACAGAAGTAAGCCTAATGAAATGTTTTTGAAATATTTTATTTTTAAAAGGCAATATGTCTTTTAAAACTAAACAATATGTAACACAACTGACAAAGACTATTCAGGTAGTAAATCAGCACCAGAAATAATATTTAAATGTATAAAAAACTAGAATTACAATAGAATATAAACAACAATTTTGCTCTTGCTTTGTAAATCAGTGCTAACTAAGCTAACCAGCTGCACTATAAGGTAGAGAGGCAGAAAGCCCTGGTAATATGAGATCTGTGCTGGCCTATGAAGATGTGAAAATACATTGCAATCTCAACTAAGCATTGGCTTAGTTTAAAAACGCTTTAGTTACTGAAAAAGATTCGTTTTTCTTAGTTTAACTGTCAGTGTCCGCTTATGAAGTTAGCAAAGCATATTTGGCTACAGGGAGAGAGACAGCGCTTGTGTGTTTTATTTGCGTTCTATTCTACAACTTTTGCCTCTAAATGCTTTGATCTCGTCGGACAGAGGAGCTGAACAGAGCTGATTGAAATACTAACACACCCCTCTGATCTTTAATTCACAGACTAGCTGTTTTACTTTCCTGAGAGGAAACCACCTACTAGGACATGTTTTTTCGTGCTTTCTTGTGATGCCGGTGGCAGGGCTCAATCGTGTGTAACTAGAAAGAGGAGGTGAACCTCAGGATTTCTGAATATAACAACTACAAGATAAGGATCGATGTGCAAAAGAGCCATTATAAATGTTAAAAAGTGGCAAAAATCGGTTAAATTGGCAATAAAAAAGTGAAGTAGGAAAAATGGCCAAAAGCAGCAAAAAATGGGCGAAATGGGGCAAAATAGGTATACCATGGATAAAACTAGATAAAAAGTGACAAAAATGGGTGCAAAATCACAAAAAAAATGAGTTACAGCTGGTCAAAAAGCAGCATATGCAGTAAAAAACAAGTTAAAGTGACTAAAATGGGCAAATATCCTTACAAAGATGGGAAAATGGGGGAACATTGGCATTTTTGGCAAAAGGCAGCTTAAATGGGATAAAAGTGGCAAAAAAGGGGTAAAAACTGCTGGATGAAAGCAGCTCAAACTGATGAAAAAGTGCAAAAACTGGATAAGAGTGGCAACAATGGGCAAAAATTGACTAAAAGAAGTGGTTAGAATGGGCTAACAGCAGCAGAAATTGATTAAGTGGCAAGAAATTGCAAATAAGGGCAATGGAAATATAATGAGAAAAAAAAGTTGACAATTCAGTTTGACCATTAAAACCTACTGTATTAGTGTGGGAAACAAACTGATTAATGTGACTTGCAATGGATAATTTCTTCAGTCAAAGTTTACATTTTTAAGGTTTTTTGCAGAGTAATATTTCAAATTAAGACATACAAGAGCCACAAATCATCACAAAAGAGCCACATATGAGCGCCACGTGTTGAGTAACACCGGAAGAGATATACATTTGCCCCTGGTGTTTGTCCATGCAGCTATAAGGAGGCTTTACCATCTGCAGCTCTAGCCCAGCATGAAGCTGTTAAATACAGTTTACATAGAGCAGACAGAGGGAGTGTTAACTGTAGAGGACTGTGTTGGGGAATCAGTACCAAGAGAAAGCAAGTGCATGGAATTTAGTGCAACATTGACAGGAAAGAAAAATAGGAGAGAGAAAGCGCTTGTGTGTGGTCGTGCTTGCTTGTGTTCGCGCATGTGCGGGCGCATGTGAGTCAGAATCTCTGGTCAGAATTCGGGGCATTGTTAGTGTCTGTGACATCATTATTTGCATTCTACTCTAGAAGTTTTGCCTCTAAATGCTTTGATCTCGTCAGGAAGAGGAGCCGAACAGAGCTGATTAGAATACTAACACACTGCTCTGATCTTTAATTAACAGGTAACAGACTAGCTGTTTCACTTTCCTAAGAAGAAGCCACCTACTAGGACGTGTTTTTCGTGCTCTCTCGTGATGCTGGTGTGGGGTCTCAATTGTGTATGACTGGAAAGAAGAGGTAAACTTCTGGATTTCTGAATATAACAACTACAAGGTAGGGATCAACATGCAGAGGATATGAGTGACAATTTTTGCTCAGACAAGGTAAATGACAATTTACCTCTGATGAAACTCTTCCCCAACCCTCATTCTAGCTGGTCCTGGTCGCGGGACCAGGACAGATTTTCTTGAACACATTTCTACCATTTTTTGATGCAGTTTTGCGACCATTTGAGGCAATTTTCATGAAATCCTTCTTCCTATTTCATGTCATTTTATTTCTGTTATGAAAATGTCAATTTCATGAACCTAAATAGCTGGGAAAAAAGTTCCTGGTATTTGATGGTTCCATGAAACCCTTCTTTCTCTATCATGTCATTTTTTTCATGTCATGAAAATGTACATGTCATCGGACAGCACAGCGATGATCCATTTCTGACTTTTCATGTCTTCTCACAACGTCTACAATCGTCAATGTCCAAGTAAAAGTGTTTGAGCCGTTTTTGCGATCATCAGAGGCTGGTTTTATGAGGCACTTTACTACAAAGTGTCGTGCCATTTGGACATCTGCGTAATATAAATTTCTCATGACCAGGACAGATTTTCTTGAACGCATCTTTCCACAACATTTTGGACCTTCAACGCATTTCTACAATTTTGTGATGCAGTTTTGTGACCATTTGAGGCGATTTTCATGAAATCCTTCTTCCTATTTGATGTAATTTTATTTTCTGTTTTGAAAATGTCAATTTCATGAACCCAAATAGCTGGGAAAAAAGTTCCTGGTATTTGATGGTTCCATGAAATCCTTCTTTCTATTTCATGTCTTTTTTTTTATGTCATGTCAATAAATTTTACATACATACATTATAAATTTACATTACAAACTGTAGTCTGCCTTTTTTGAGGAATACCATCAGGCACCAATCATACAACAACTAAGAGGAGGACGATGAGGATGAAAACTAGAGATTAAGAGAAAAAACACTCAGCGGAAAAAAAAGAGAGATTTGTCTGCCAGCAGGCAAGAAAAGACTTCAGAAACACACCAGAGAAACGGAATTTTAGATCATATATATTGAAGAAGTTTCTCTCCCTGGCTGTCACGCTGTTCAGTTGTCTTTTCTGTCCATCACATCACACAGTCATGTTAGTTTCAAGACATTTTTTAGTTAATAATGTGGTTCTCCAGTTTCCAGTGACAGAAATATTATAAACTGTCTTTTAACAGTTTAACGGTGACATCTGGGACACTTAACTGCTGATTTAGAGAAGAGGTCATTTTATTAGGCAGAATAAGTGACCTGTTTGAAAAACTTGATGTATTTGTGATCAAACATGAAGAAAACATGGTGGCATTCAGCTAAAATGTGGTCTTAAATATGGCACTGACATCAGCCCCCTTTAATCCTTAGTGTAAACCAGTTTTTTCTTTATTTTATTATCTTATTTTGAACCAGGCCTGCTGGTGGATTATTTTTCCTCAATAGAAATACAGTCATCCTTATGACATTATACACTTGAAGCTAAACTGGCAGCTTGAGTGTGACCAGGGAATCTCTTAAGTTTCCCAGATTTATCCTCAAATTTACCTTTTTTTTTTTTTTTTTGTCTGGGTCCAGGTTTAGTCTGACTCGTCCTTTTTTTATAAGTGCATCATAAGGCATGCTTCAAAAATGTTTAACTCAAAACTTTCCAAAGATAAAAACTTTACATAAAGCAATACAAAGCTGCCACAAAGTGCAGCAGTAGACTCAGGAGGGAGCCATGATTGGAGCTTGGAGTACTGCTCTTTTACAGCATCAATCTTGTAAGCATTTAAAAAGACAAGAGCTGCACAGAGACAGAAGAACACCCCAAGTGGTTATCTGGCATCTACAATGCTACCACAATAGAAGAAATACAGGCGTGTAGCAAAAAGGCAAAATATTATGTGGCCTATACAGGGTTTCCACCAGTATTTTTGAAACTTTGGGGGAGGGCTTTAGTTCGTTCATGCTTGTTGTCAGACCAACCCGCACTCACGGAGGGACACACAAACTGTCTCTCCTCTAGTCTGTCACACACACAGACACATACCCAACTGCTCCTGACAGGAGCCTGACAGTCCATCGCTGTTGTTTTCATCCAGTCTCGCATCGTAACAGAAACGAAACTAAAGTTCCGGAGTTTTTACAGCAACAAGCTATTTTTAGATCGCTAGCGTCTCATCTCCAATATCTACACAGTTTTACCGCTAATATTAGCCTTTTGTGTGTGACAACAGACAGGAAGTTGCAACTACGGTGTTCATTTTTCAAAATTAAGTTACAGAGTAGTGTCACATTTCATGATAACAATTTCAAACTCTTATTATGGTTTGTAAATGTGTGCATATATAGACTATATGTTTATATGGATCCATTTATACAATATAATTTACATTTTTAACATCTGAAAAAAAAAAATCATAATTCTGAAGGCTTGTATTTTAGCGTGGCGGTGCGCCACGATCAATTACATGTAGTGGAAACCCTGCCTATGTTATTATCTACCATAGTCGCCTCTTTCTCTCTGCCAAATTCTTCAGGCCATTGTGCACAGTTTTGCAGAGAGCTTGGGAGGGCCTGTGATGGAGTATCTGCATCTTCCAGGTTTGATTTGCTCCACTAACTAAGCATAAACATTGCTGTTTATTTTATGCATAGATAATCTCTGCATTGTTTCTTCCAGAAATGTTGCCAACTTCTTGTAGACTTAGAGAAATTGTTTTTTGCAGGGGATGTTGATAAAACTAAATACAGCCTCTGCAGTGGTCCATGCTAAACTTTTCATTCAAGCAAGTAGACACACTCTGACTGTTGAGCACTTGAAGGTATTTAAGTTGAGGCTTTGAAAAGACCTGACAGGATGATATTCACTCATTTGTTCATCTGTACATTTTCCTTTAAAGGTCTCACTGAGGAAGATATATTTAAACTAGACATTAAAGAACCCATTAGACGTCCCTCTTCCGCTTTACACAGGCTCAAATCCCCACTAGGCTTTCAAGAGGGATCAAGGCAGAATTAACCAACTTCCTTCCTCATTACTTGAAGTAAAAATAGACCTGCCAGTGTTGGACTGGTAATGACAACAGGGCGGGTAACATTTTTTCCCCTTTATCCAATCATGGGCCTGATGTCCTGGAGGATAGCTGACAGTAAGATGGATGAATCTTTTGAGGATTTGATGGCTAATTCTATCAGGGATGTAGTCACCGTCTTGAAAATGCGATTAAAAATTGCAGCTAAAATTACTTACTGCTTATTTCAAATTTCTCTGGCCCCTTGGTGATCTCATCTGCAGCACTGTTTCAGTCATTTTAGACTCGTCTTACTTAACTTCTACACCTCCATTACTGCTATGGAAATTATTTTTTTCAAAGGATGCTTGTAATTTAGTCATCTTTTGGCCCGGTCTGTAATGACTGAAGCATGAAAATTGATGTTTCATTATCATTCATGGACTTCAACATTTCTTATTGCTCTGCTCTCAATCTCTTAGATTGCACATGGGATGAGTTGTTTGTAAGGAAATGTACTTTCAACCAGCATCTGGGAGTTTTGGCCTGGAAGCTTGAAATTATTTTATATGAACACCTGGGTCAAGTGTCCATGTGCCCATGCAGGCCTATATGGATAGGATGAAAGTAGGTATTTCTGGCACAACCTTACTAACTTCCACACTGTATGGAGGATGAAACAGTCATGATGGAAACAGAAAGCTCTAGCAACCCTTTCAATATAGAAAGCAACTTTATCAGACTGATGCATTTCAGCTTGTGGCTTTATCAGGGTACTCAAGAAACACACTGCAAACATCATTTTAATAAAATGAACCAGAAAAGTGATTAATAAAAATCCAAAAGGAACAACATTACATACAAGTAGCCAATGATACATATCCACACACAGGTGCTGTCCAAAAAAAAAAAGTATTTTTGTTCCTAGTGATTTAATTCAAGAAGTGAAACTTCCACATATTCTAGATTCATCTCATACAAAGTGGAATATTTCATGTTAATGACTTCAGGTTACAGCTTGTTAAAAAAATCATTATCTCAACATGTTAGAACATGTCCAACTGTCCAAAATAGGATAATATATGATATGATACAGAGATTTTAACCCTCTTGTCACAAATTCTCATTTATGCACTCAGTAATTGGTTGGAGCTCCTTTTGCACAAATTACTGCATCAATGCAACATGGCATGGTGGCAAACAGTCTGTGGCACTGCTGGGGTGTTATGAAGCCCAAGTTGCTCCGGTAGCAGCCCTCATCTCATCTGTATTGTTGAGTCTGGTGTCTCTCATCTTCCTCCTGGCATTTCCTGAGATTCTCTGTGGGGTTCAGGTCAGACCAGCTGGCTAGCCAATCAAACACAGTAACACCATAGTTAGCAAACCAGTTTCTGGTAGTTTTTGGCTTCATTGTTGGCAGGTCCCAACTCCTGTTGGAAAAAGAAATCAGTATCTCCATAAAGGTTCTCAGCAGATGGAAGCATGAAGTGCTCTAAAATCTCCTGGTAGATGGCTGATGTTGATGCTGGACTTGATAAAGCACAGTGGACCAATAGCAGCAGATGAAATGGCACCCCAAACCATCACTTACTGTGGAAACTGAGAACACTGGACTCCAAGCACTGTGGATTCTGTGCCTCTCAGATCTCCCTCCAAACTCTGGGACCTCTATTTACAGATGAAATACAAAATTTAGTTTCATCTGAAAACAGGACTTTAGACCACTGAGCAACAGTCCAGATCTTTTTCTCCCTAGCCAAGGTAAGAGGCTTATGACATCTGTGGTTTGGCTTATGACATCTGTACTAGGAACCAGAAACTTGTAGACCATCCTCACATATTTTACTCTTTCAAGACAAGTTTATATTGGTTTCAGAGGTCCCCAAAACATGCCTGTGAAGTTTGTTGCTGAAAAACACTCCAGTATATTCTTTAAAGCATTCATATTTATGCAATTGCAATTGATTTAGTGAGGTTAGTACACAGTCAAAGGCATAAATGCAATGGTACTAATAATTGGCATAATAATTTATTTCGGTTTTCGGCCTTGGTTTCCTCATTTTCGGTTTTCGGTTTCAGTAAACATGTAAATCTGTAGTCAGCACTTCATTATAGGTATGACAGCGTTATGGTCACCTTATTTAAATAGTGTTAGATTGTTTCGTAGTTAACATGAATGTTCAATTACCAGTTTTAAGAGAAGTTAACTACTACGTTATGCAGGCTACCATGCCTCGTTACAAAAGCTAACAAGTATACAGCGTAATTAGTGTGTGATGAAGCGTAACTCTGACAAAACCATTTGTAAAAAAGTTATGTACCTCCGGGGACTGATAGTTTTTGGGGCTGTTGTGTGTGTAAATTCCTGCGTGATATACCGAGTCGTCAATAACTAAAATGCAGCTCCTGGCTATTGTGCAATAACAACCATTGTGTGGTGCACAAATTCACTAAAATGTACTAATTTCCTTGTCAGACATTGAAATTATGACAGGTTTAATTCATCAGTAAACCTGATTTTGCCTCTTACCGGGTGATTCAACCAGGTAGCAGAAGATGTCACGGAATGACACATCAGGCCATTGAATAGGATCATTCGTCCACTCTTTAATAAGATACGGACAAGAATCGGATCCTATTAGAGTAATTTCTTAATGTATCTGTCTCTGTCAATTGGCTGTAAGAAATCAATATATGACATTTTAGCGATTAGCAGAATTTAAAATCCCAGGCTGACAGTGCTGCGGGCGAGGGGGAAAGGGTTGTTTTCCCCCTCAAAATGCCCCGCCCCCATCTATGACGCAACTGTGATGCGATGCCGACTGTGTCTATTAGCTGTCTGACTCCGCCCCTGCCCACACCCCTCTCAGGAAATGAATGTGGCACTCCTGATGTTCTCCAAAGCTTTGGACCTGAGTGGGATTCGAACTTTCAATTTCCCAGACAGTAGTCAGCTGGGTAACCCACTGAGCTATCCAGTGTCTCAGCTGGTAGCTGAGAGGCAGATCAGGAGTGTGGAACTTTCTTCCAAGCGGGAAGGGCCAACCAAACCTGGGGGTGGATGCTTACTCCCCATGTGACATCATGAGGTTAAATCTGAGAATGGCTTGTTTTAGCACACATTTTCTGAAAGGTGGGGAAAGAGAGGGTGGAAGGGAATGGATTTTTCTGGTATTTGAGGGGACTGTCGACAGGCCAGGGACACATATTTTTGTTAGAAAAGCCTGAAAAAGTGATTTTTGCATAATATGTCCCCTTTAATTCACTGACTCCGGCCTCAGTCCATTCCTTGTGAAGTTCCCATAAGTTCTTGAATCGGTTTTGTTTGACAATCCTCTGAAGGCGGAACTCATCCCTGTTGCTTGTGCACCTTCTCCACCATACTTTTCTCTTCGAGTTAACTTTCCATGAATATGCTTTGATACGGCCTCTGAGAACAGCCTGTCCTTTCAGCAGTGGCCTTCTGTGGCTTACCCTCCTTGTGGATGATGTCAAGTCAGCAGTCTTCCCCATGTTTGTGGTTGTGTACTGAACCAGAGTGAGAGAATGAAGGCTCCAGAAACCTTTGCAAATTGGACTTTTTCACAATATTCTAATATTTTGAGATAGTGTATTTTAGATTTTCATGAGCTGTAAGCAGTAATCATCCAGATTAAAACAAAAGAAAAAGTCTTGAAATGTTTCACTTTGTATGAGGTGAATGTAGCTTACATAAGTAGGAAAAATGAACTTTTTCATGATATTTTTATTTTTTGACATGCACCTGTATATTTTACACTCAGTCAGGTACATCAACTTATAATTAACAAAAATAGGAGGGAAGTAGGTTAAGTACTGCCTAGTAAATACGTGCATGTCAGTGCTTCACACAGAATTGCTTAATTTTCCATCAATCTGTGGATCACATTCAGGGACTGTGTGGGCGTTTTGGGGTATGACTTAATCATGGACGGTTGTGATCAGTTGCAAGTTAAGATATGTGTGCTCTGTAGTCTGATATGTATTAAGCTCAGCTGAAACCACCCACTTGTGTGTTATTATTTTTAGTTAAACAGTTTAGAGTTAATCCTTTTGAGGTAAAGTTTATGAGTCCACAAAAAATAAATGCACATTCAACTATACGTCTTCCCTCAGGTCTGGACTTCCAACAGATTTTTAATTCCAACAAACTGCTGACAAAGAACATGTGGACTTGAGGCTCCTCATAGGAAAAAGTACATTTGTTGTTTCTTTTTAATGAATGAAATGTGTTGCAAGAAATCTCTCACTGCTATTTAGTTCATTTTCAAACTGCCATTCACAGAAATAAAACTCTGACCTGAGGGCAAACAATGGGAAGTGCAGTTTTGGTGGTGGCATGGGCTGTCATTCATTTCCACTACAGAGTTTTAGAATTAAAGTTTCCCCCTTAATATTATCTTTGTTTGATTGATGTTGAAATACTGTCATCTATCAGTCATGCTTTGCTGAATGGAGCAGTTTCAGCTGAGAGTGATGGGTATAAATTTGGCGTAAATGATCTAAAATCCCTTATCCCTGAGTAATGAAAGGAAAAATGAATATAAAGTCTTTTATTGTAAGAGAAAAAATACAACAGAGGTTTTTTTTTTTTTTTTAAAGAACTGTACTGGAAAGGGATGAATCGTTTTTACTCTCCATGTTTGAGATGAAACTTTATGGATCCCCGTGGGGACTATGGAATTTGGCAGCTTCAAATGTAATAGGATTTATCAGGAAACACAAATACAATACAAACAGGTGTGTGTGTGTGTGGGGGGGGTATTTAAACGTAATCTGTTGTTTCTGTGTAGAAAACCATGGACATGGATTATATGAGGAAGCCATGATTACCGCTGTGTTTGATTACTTTAATTTGGGTTTTACATGCTCATGTTAATTGGAGTTAAGACACAACAACATAGATGCATAGACAAACTCTATCTTTATTCCTATGCTAATACTTAACTTCTGGAGTGGGGAAAGACATATTTTGTGATTATTATTATCACCTTTAATAGGAGGTATTACAAACAGATGGTAAAGAAATGTTAAGTATTAAACTTTTTTTTTTTGTTCTTTGGTGGAAGTGCAAACTTGCAGAGAATACCCTTTGGGGAAATTTGTGTTGAACTCCAATGCTCGATTCTGAGTAGCTTACCCCTGCACTGATTTATGGACAACATGCCTCCTGCTGTACAAAACTGAAAATATATACTGTCTGTCAACTGAAACACTTTAAAGGGATATATATATATTTTTTTTTACATTGGATTGAATGAGGTATTTGGTAATAAGTGGTGTAACCCCCAATTTCCACATACTCCACCGCTATCCAGGTGTGTGTTGCTTTGCTCTGACCAACATGCCACACTGGAAGCATGTCTGGAGTACAACGCTGAGCAGCTCGAGACATCAAGATCATAGGTAACTATGAGTTCATGTGGGAGTGGAATAGAGACAGCAGATTATTTTGTCTTCCTGGGGTTGATTTCCTGTTCATTTTGACATGATTTCATGATTTTTTGCTTCCATCATTGGGGATTATGAAGTTTTACATTTTTTTTTTGTCAATAAAAGGTGTGGGTTCATGTAAAATCCTGTGCTTTCCCACCTCATGGTTAACGATAGCTTACCAATGGCACTGTGGCAACTCTGATCTATGACCTGTTGCCTGTGCCACAAGATGAGATGTAATGTTGTGAAAGTGATGATTTACTATTTGGAGTCAGTGCATTGTGTTGTATTTTGAAGTTAACGGGATGCTTTGCACGATTTTCTGGCTGTTTGTATCGATCTGCTCTTTGTGGTTTGTTGTGGTTTGGCAGCAGCTGATGCTGAAATGGACCTGTTGAGTGTCTCCAGCAGAGCAGAGTGGTGCTTCTAGGACATACTGGTACCGGACTACAGTGCATGCAGTGAAGTTGCAAAGACTGACTAGAAAGGGAGTGTTTTACTCTGCAGTGCTCTTCGTGAGCAGATCATGGCACAGGCGGAGTATGTGGAAATTGGAGGTAACCGTTCACTGAGGTCACAGTTTGTTCATACCTTGTTTTGGGGTCATTGTTCTGTATGGGTTTGGTTCATCTGGGAAGGCAACATAAAGTCTTGGATTTATAATTCTAGGTGTCCCTCGTGCTACTTTTAACTGACAGAAGTGCAGCTTAGTTTGTTGCATCAAGTGATACTCATGTACAGCATGTGGTGTCTTAAACATTAAACAATAATGGGGAAAACCAAAGAAATTATGCAAATTAAAAAGCGCCACAGAAATGAAGGGTGTTATATATTCTGAATTTATATGATGAAATAAGCAGTGTAAATGAATTCAAATTAAACTGTTTTTGTCAAAATCTTTACAGACTTAATTCAGCCACCTAGTGTTTGCAGAAGTGAAATACAGTCAAGCACAAACTCGGTGTTCTAACCAGCATTTCTGCTAGACTTTTTTGTCCCCAGTCAAAATGAACAACTACCGGACATTTGCTTTGACATTATTTTGCTGCATTAACAGCAGCGAAACGCATAAATCTCTCCTATTTTTTTGTGCAAGTGGTTTAAAGTATCAAAATGAAAGCCGCGCTCTTTTTCTTACACACGCAGTCAGTTACACAATATATGCCCACGTTAAACTCATCAACAACAACAGTTAGCTTCACATCAGCACCGTTAGCCTGTTAGCACATTGGCCACTAGCATAACTTTGCAGCTTACAACAGCCAAATACCATCCTCCACCGACAAGAACGAATCATCTAAACATAGCAAAAGTGCTCTCTTAACTGGACATTGCATTAGAACTCTACATTTCAAATTAAAAATGAGTCTTACTGTCAGCTGCTAATATCAGTCCTCATGATGATATATCTGTAACCTCTCTGAAGAGAGACAGAGCCTTTGTTATAAACTCCAAGCGGTCCATGCCGTTGTAGGTACCAGATGTGTCCGGGCTGCCAGATCTGTCCGGGGGCCTGCTGATGATTGTGATTGGCTGTGATGATGTAGCACATTTTTATTGGCTGGAAACTCACACTGTCTGATAGTGAGCCCGTTAGCATTCTACAATGCTAGCGTTGAAAGCTAACTTCAACTTCAACTTAATTAATCCTAGATGTTCTTTTTACCTCCAAATTACCTGCTTTAAACCCTCTGTATGTTAGGCGGTGATACATTTGTTTCAGAATGTTTATGATAGGTCCTTTACTGCTATGTAGGCATCTTTAAAGGAGGCAAAATAGACAGACAGCAGGGATTATGAATATTGATTAGTCTGGCCTGTTGATGCAAAGGACAGTCCAGGACATCGGTTATCTCAGGTCATTCCAGACAGCCTGCTCACACACCTGCCCAGTTTGCAGAGACAAAAAGGCAGTTCAGAAATGATGGGGTCTGTCTGTGGGTGGAACAAATGAACACTGAGGGACCTTCATGCTGCACCTTGGGGTGTTAAAGCACATGCAGGATATCACAATTGAGAGGTTGGGGGTTGTTATTGAGAACGGAGATTGGCTTATTTTGTGTCTCCATCTCTCCTGCAGCCTCAGGGTCATGCAGACTCAGACAAAAAGAAACTTTAGTTTGCTAAAGTTTGGTTGAGATCCTGCATGCATCCTTCACTCTGCAGTTTTCTCCCTGGGCCATCACTACAAACCGCAGTGTGTCGACCATGGCTGATAGAAGGGAGACTTTTAAAGGACTGTATCCTGCCACCTCTTGTGCAATATGTTTTATTAGTCCTGTCCGGCTTGTTGTTGATGCGCACCTCCAGGTACTCGTAGAATTGCATCATGTCCACCTCCTCACCCTGTATTTCGACAGGTGTCACTGAATTCCTGCTCAGTAATAAGCAGCAAAGCCATTGTAATTGACAACCTTCATTCCATGAGGACAAATTCTCTCTTGATGAGGTGCCTTTTCAAAGGTGACAACTGCCCGGGAGAATGAGTTGCCACTCGATTGTTTGAGAAACATGGGAGTGACAGCCCATATGTGGCGCCTATTTCAGTCACCTTCTCGGCCCAAATGAGCACTTGCAGCTCACACTCCGCTGTGGATTCCTAAATTGTTGTCCACACGGCACCAAACACCAAATAATATCATAGTTTGTGGAAAAGGAGAGAAATATCGAGGAGGTAGTGCACATACGAGTAGAATTCAGAGCAGGCTGCATTAAAACTGCTATGATGGATGGTGAAAGCTTGGTTGAATTGGTAATGTTATTTTAATATTAATATTGCTTCTATATTTGATCTCATAAAATATACAAAACAATTATTAAAAGCAACTCTAAACTGTTCATTTATCTATATTTTAACTGGCAGGAGCTTGCAAAAGAGTTGAACAAAATTAAAAACTACTAGAGGGTTTTTTGGGATTAAATGTTCAAAAGTGCTGCATGGTCTCTTTGGGGAGTTTGATTGGATGCTGGTGTCTGTCTGATGGCTTCAACCCACTATGCCAAAACCACTCTTTGTAGTTTGATAAAAGCAACAGTCATAATATTCTGGGTATGCTCAAAATCGATTGTGTTGATTGAATGAAACATAATCGCCATGCTTACTCAAATTGTGTGAAATATTTACAGCCATTGTGAAACTTTCAGGCAGTATGAATCAAGGCAGCTAAGGTAAAGATTGTCCATCATTGTTAAGCGAGAAAAGAACCTTTAGACATGACTGTTACCACAATGTGCCCTGAGAAAGTAGGCAGAATCTCCAACTGACAGATACTGAAGAATACATTTCTTGTGAACATGTCTTTGCTCGGTATACAAGGTGTGGCTATTAAATTAGATTGTGCTTATGAGGACAAAACCATGTGCTTCACAGTTGCACCAGGTGTTATATTTTAAAGCCTGGGTATTCACGCACAACTGCTGTAAGTTTCCAATAAGTAATGTCTTTAATTTACAGCTAGCTGCTGATTGAAGTGCAGGTGTTTTTGCTAAGGCATTGGAAAATGATTAGTTCAGAAGTGAAGCACCTTTCTAAAAATTTCAGTTTTCTTCAGTTTGTTCCAGAATGTCTCCACAAATTTGCTTTTTTTTTCCCTTTTGATCAGGAGCCAGAAATTTTGGGACAACTTTGCCCCACACTTTTATTATGTTCAAATTTGTATGCAAAATTGGCCGAACTGTCTCCTTATAGGGGTGCACGGTATATGCGGTAGACAGTATAAATTATATAAATTCGACCTACGGGAGAGATTTGGACTCTACCGACCAATCGCGCTAACGCTTGTTAATGACGTATCTGCCTCACATGTTTTTTCCTCTCAAAGTCTGCTGGCTGTACTGCAACTAAGTCAGTGTGCTGTCTCTGTCAGCCTGCCTGTGGCTGTAACACAAGCTAAGTGCTGCTTTGGCTGGTCACAGAGGCCAGCGCTGCACCTCTTCCTCTTACAACGGCATAAACAACCATTTTAAAGTCTATTTTAACTTATGACTTTCTTTTCTAAGTCCACAGTGGGTCAAAGAGCCATGCTGCGATGTTAAATGAGGTCAGAAAAGCTGCTGTAAACTAGCCTTATTATTCAGTACAGCAGCCAAAGCTAAGCTAACTCAATGCTAAACACAATGCTTCTGTCAAGCTCTTCAAAATAAAAGTCTGCAGCTGTTATTTTTGTGAAACGCTTTTAATGTGAACACCTTCACTAGGAAAATATATTTTCAGTATTGAGAGGTTTTGTTTAGGAAGTAAGAAGTTGCAGCAGTACGTGGATGAAAAAGGACAAAGAAAAATTCTGTAAGGGGAGACAGATTAATAATTAATAATTCCCTATACTTTAAATATATATAAAATAATTATTAAAACATACAAAACAACCAAGCTCAAAATTACAGGGGAAGCACAACACAAACATTTCAATTTTAGCTATGTAAAATAGTGGTTGTTTGGTGCATTTTCTTGAATATTATAGAGAATATGTTTTCAGAGATAGAAAATACTTTAATGCTAAATAGATGTTGAGTGTATTAAGTTATTGTATATAAAAAGTCAAATGCAAATAGTGTACATGAATATTCATCACTAAAATAAGTTACAATGTGGGTGAGTGCTTCCTATAATGTTTATTGATTTCTTCTGCTGGTAGGAGGGATTTTGCATTAATGTTCTTTAATTTAGCTAACATGCATATTACAGGCTTTAACATTTTAACAAATGTTAAAAGGATGGAGTCCCATGGCACTGAAATTCACATGTTGTATATTAAAGCGACTAATGAAGCAACATGAAGACAAGTTGTTAAGAACAGCTGAACGTGAACAACAAGCATCTCTGATCACTTGTGTAATGAGCAATGACCAGCAAGACGTCATGAATGAAGCACATGGTTGTGTGCATGTTAAAGTTGTAACCAAGCATCATAACAGTACAGCCGTGTCTGCGTCTGCTGCTACATGCATACAGATTATGTTTCCACGTTGCAGTGCTGACATGAAGGTGCATTAATTATCTATGTTTGTAAGAGAAGCATACTTAATTCCTGAAGAAGTAATTTATTCATTAAATTTAACACGGAGAGATCAAAATGACAGGACAGCAGCAAAAACAGCTTTGTTTAGAATTGAAAATGTTACAACAGTTTTCTAATATCATGAATTATAATTAATCCAGATCAGAGCTTTCATGTCTCTGATAGGGTCATATTATGCAGATGTGCTGTATAGTCTTTGTGTTTCACAGGAAGCTGGAGGCAATGATACGATGACCCCAGGCAATTAAAAGAAAATACTGATGAGTAGTGATGTAACAGGATCTCACAGAACAATTAAAGATTGAATCAAACGTGACAGTTTGGAGAAGTCTGACAAAAATATTTACAGCAAAACATTTAGGGGTAAATCTCCTTTTTTTTGGTAATGATACAATAAATTGTCAATATCGGAGGCTAACGTTGATATCAGACAATTCTTACATGGAAATTTCACACAATTATAGGGGAAAAATCGTGTCAGTAACTGAATTACTGACAGGTTTCTGTGTTTCATTAAAAAAAAAAAAAAACCTCTCTGTTAACAAGAGGACAAAGATCTTCATTCTACTATACAGGACAATTTTTCGAGATTTAGCATTTTTTTGTTTATGATTAGGGATGGCCCCTGATTAATACTTAAATGTACTTATGTACATGTTAACACATATTAGTATATATATACTTACATATAGTGATGCACGGTAAGTATTTTTTTGAACCAATACAATAACCAATAATTTACTACTCCTGATGGCCAATAAGAACCTTTTTTTTCAATTGTTGATTTAACAAATGAAGTTTGATGTATTTATGCACATGTGGGACTAAGAAGGGGTTAATATGTGAGCAAAGATATTTTTATAACTAATTCTAACTAACATCACTCGTGTTTTTCAAAAAACAAAGAACTATTCTGACTTTATAACTTATTATAGTTTACTTTTTTTTAGTTAAACATTTGTGTACAAAAGTACAACATACACAGACTGACATGGATTTTCCCCTTTTCCCTTGGAATTAATAAAAGTATCTTGACAAGTCAAATCTGACATTTCATTCATTTAAACAAGAATTCAGCTGATATATGTCAAATCAGACAAAACCAAATGATAACAGGCTGTCATGCTTAACAAAGGGAGATGTATGGGATCTGGGCTATTATAGAATTAAACAGAGCTGATGTTTTACATAAAAATAAAATGCACTGATATAAGTCATATCAGAAAAAGGTTAAAAATGTGAAGTAAACTGTGGTCTGTGGCTCAACTTCTGTTCCTAATGTCGATCAGACTGAATGAAACCACGTCCAACAGAGCATGCAGGGATACGTCTATTAGGGCTGCAGTAATCGATTCATTTTGAAATTGAGTACTCTATCGATTTTTCTGCCGATTAACCGAGTACTCTAATCTGTCACTTTTGCTTTTTCAAGAGAAGTAGTACTAGACAAATGACAAAAGAAGCTTGTTCCCTTAAATGAACTACTTCTACATTAAAAATTGGTATTAACAGGTTCTCTAAAGATAATATATTTTACAAAGTGCAATGAAGTTCTGATAGCAATTTACATTTATTCAAGTGAAAAGGTAAGGAAGTTATATAATGACATTAGATCATGCCATATTTGGGTTTTAGAGATCCTCTCCCAGGAAATTTTGCATGCATTGCTCAGGTGTGGTTTTGGCACATTCTTCCACACAAACAGTCCTCAAATCTTGGAGGTTGCATGGGCCTCTTCTATGAACTCTGTTCTTGAGTTCTTTCCATTGATTTTCAATTCGATTCAACTTGGGTTATCTGCTGGGCCATTCTAGCAGTTTTTTTCTTCTCTGAAACCAGTTGAGAGTTTCCTTTGCTGAGTGTTTGGGATAATTGTCTTGCTGAAATGTCCACCCTCATTTCATCTTCATTATCCAGGTAGGTGGCAGAAGATTTTTTTTTTTTTTTTTTTTAATCAAGAATGTCTCTGTACATTTTTCTATTCATCCTCCCTTCAATTAAACAAAGTTTGCTAGTACCATATGCTGAAAAACAGCCCCACACTATGATGTCCCCACCTCCAAACTTCACTGTTGGTATGGTGTTTTTGGGGTGATGTGCAGTGTCATTTGTCCTCCAAACATGGTGTGCATCCAAAAAGTTCAGTTTTGGTCACATTTGACCAGACTATATCCTCCCAGTATTTCACAGGACAATCTCTGTTGTTATGAGTGGCCTTGTGACAAGACAGAAAGAGGGAGTATAATATGAGGAAAGTCCTGCTCAGATCACTTCGAGTTGGGACAGCTTACATTTTCATTACAAATCTAATGTGAGATGGTGGACTACAGTCTGTGTATCAATGGAGGCAGGAAGCAGCAGAATAGTCCCTCTCCGTTTAGCTGTAGAGCCTGTATCAGATTCCACTCACACCGCTAGAGAGTGGTTTTATTTGTAAATGCTCTTATACGGCAGTCATAAATGGATAAAAAGTGCAGTCACAGTGGCAGAATTAGGCAAGAGGTCCACCCTGGTGTAGTCACTGTCCGAAATGTGTCCACAAAGCTGAGAGAGGAATGGATTTTATCTTTATCTTGGCTACTAAGAGCAACTGCTGCTACCGGTAGCTTGTTGAGGACGTGCTGTGGGTCAGAGCGAAACAAAGGTCAAAGGTCTTCAATTAATACAAATCTTAATAAATATACATTTTTGAATTACTAGGTTATTTTAATTATATATTGACATATTTATACCCATTCTTTAAACACTAAAATTTCCCAGCCCACTTGAACACATCATCATACAACCGTAATTTAGCTTGTTAAGTATGCTAATTAGTCGATTTCAACATGGACTTCAGCACTGGATCACTTTTTTAACCAATAGGACCTACTACAAAGTTTGGGAGAACTTTTCACAGCCCATCTTGGTGGATAAAGAGGTTAGAGCCGTGTGAAATCTGAGGATAACTTGACCTGTGACGCAGCTGCAGACATAATGGAGTCCCCTCTACCCCTCAGTTGACAGTTGAAGGTACCGCTTTTAGAATTACTTTGATTCACAAAACCAGAGCTGTATTTCACTTTGAAACAAAGTTTTCCTAAACAGGACACTTTTATCTGGGAATATTCAGGCTGTTGCTGTTTGCTGTAGTTGTGTGGTTTCCAGGAGAGTGTGACAGTGAGTTGTGCTCTGGTTTTCCATCTGTGTATGAGCTTCGTTCAACATGTATCTGTTCGGTACATGTCTGTACCATACCGAGAGGCCTGTCCTGAACGGATATGGTACGAATACACGTACAGTGCTTAACAAATTTATTAGACCACCCTAACCCTAACCAAAGTAAGGTTTATGCCACAGCTGCCCTAAAATAACAGCGTTGGTAATTACCAAAATCAATTTTTATCTTTCTGCAATGGTTAATACACCAATATGTAGAAGCTCTTTAACCCAAATGATATTTTTAATGCTAAAATATAATTATTATTGTCATCCATGAATTTTCAAATTCACTGATTTACAAAAAAACTGAAAAAAAAAATAGTAAAGCACATTAATATTTCTTGATTAATATGTAAAATTAAAGTTATTTACTTGCATTCCTGAACAGAAAAATGAGTTTTAGTGCTTGAATGTTATGCTTGATTAATTTCTGACTTCTTAGAGAAGCCCAGTGAGCTGGCTCAAATTCTGGTGAATTCAGTTTGAAATCCCTCATTCCTGTTCAAAATGGTAAAATGTGTAGAGCTCATTGAAAATGAAAGAGTCCGCATTAAAGCACTTCATGATGCTGGATGGTCTTTGAAACAAATGTGGCAGGTGGTCAAATAAATTTATTAAGCAATGTACCTTTACACTCCTACTACTGATTAACCTTAAAGGCTGATATTATTGGAAAGGGAGTATCATTCTATAAAATAATGTTGATGCCTGCTTAAAATCTAAAATATGATTGGTCTGCAAAATTTCTTGTCCTATATTCAAAGTGATGCAAATTAGCAGCTGGAGGCTTTAGATGCTGATGACATCACGTTTGGACCTCAGATCTCTGGTTTCTGCCAGACGGAGAAGTGTGATTTGTCACTCCATGTTTCCACTGCTCTGCAGTCCAGTGTCGGTGTTTTACACCACTCCATCAGACACTTGAAATATTCAGAGTATTCCACAGCCGTATTATTACAATGATGGGATCCATCGCAGTACCATGTTCGAAGTCACTAAGCTCTTCAGAACAACTCATTTAGTATCACAAATGTTCTCAGATGGAAGCTGCATGACTAGATACTTGATTTTATACATCTGTGGCAATTGGTCTGATTCAAACACCTAAATTCAATAATTAGCATGTGAGGCTAAACACTTTTGTCCATTTAGCATATCTCTACTGGCATGCTGAGAGTGTTGACATTTTGTTGTTGAATATAAGTTTACTGTTAACTTCTTAAATCTACATTTCCAGCCACATCTGCTAGTTTAAAATTAATCTACTGGAGCTGTTTTCTCTTGATTAATCCTGGATGCTTCATCATGAACTGTAAAGTCCTGGTCGTTTAATCCTCTGTGGAGAGTACACACTATGTCACATGAGGGGTCGATGAGGTCGGGAGGGTAATTGATTTAAGGTTAATTCATTTAGTGTAGGTCATTAATTCATTGACGTAGTGCATGGGACTCCAATAGCTTTCACTTGACTGCCATGTGACTTTAAGAATCACCATCACAGATCAGGGGACGAGGGCTTCACATCTTTTGAGGAACAGTAACAGTGCAACATGTAAAGAAAAAAAAAATCACTGCAACCACTATTTTATCTTTAACTTAAAGCAGAGAAGAGAGAAATCTTCTTGTGGTATTTTCATGTAGCAGAATGGATCTCGAGAGTCGCCGCTTTTGTAAATTATGTGATTTTAGCATTATTAAACATGAATATAATTTTAAAAATAATGACATCTACCATGAAGATCCATTAGTAACTTTGCCCTGTGGTTCACTTTTCTTAAGCATATTGCATGGTATTATCAGAGTGTGTATTGCTTGTATTAGACCTACAGCAGAGATTTTGAGCATGAAGTTGAAATATTTCTCTTTAGTTATCTCTGCTAGTGCTGGGTTGTAGACAAAGTGATTCCCTGCCCGCTAATGAAACTGCCTTTATTCATATTTTTTTGGGCATATATTCTCAATGAGTGGTTTATTTAGGTGTTGAAGACTGATGAAGGATCAGACTGAAATACAAATCAGCAATGCAATCAGGTGTACAGCCTTGTCAGGATATGCCACTCACAGAAGTGTTAAAGATTTACAACATTATGGTTCATCAATATGTAAAAACCAGAACATAACATTAAAGTGAAAACAGACCGGATCCATATCATCCCCTCCTGATGCAGGCAAAAGCTGCAGTTAGTCAAGGTGAGACTAAATTTATTATAAGATTCAGGTTTACTGACAAAGTATGAGTGAAAATGGAAGTGCTTGACTCTTTCCTATAACTCTGGATGTATTGAAGAGGGAAAAAGATAAAACAAAGGTACACAAAAGCAGGGTTATTTTACTGGTTTTAAATAAACTCTTTTGAATCTAATATGTTCTATGCTCTACCAATATGTTCAACATAACAGTTAATCTGATGGCGGTAAGGATACCAATGTTTTCCTTAGCACTTCTTTTTGTGTACAACTCCTTGCGTGACCTCATTTTCTTCATGTTTAACTATTAAAACAGATCAGTATGTCTGAGCTGGTCACTTCTTCTGCCCTGTAAAAATCTTAATCTTAAAATCTTAGCATAAAAAGTAATTAGACACAAGAGATAAACTAGGTATACTGTGATACCACACAAGTATTTACATTTTGGCACTCGCTGAGTACATATGAGTACTTGAAAATATTTAAAGTGTTCTTAAAATTATTTTTGAAAGGTTGTTTTATTTTTACTGGATGTTCTTCATCCCTCCTCTTCATAATCTATTGGTGCATAGCTTTCATTCTCCTCGACTTTTGTCATCCTCATTTATGTTAAGCTGTTACTATACAGCAGACACAGCTCCAGCTTTGATAAGAGGCTAACATGCTTTAAAATTATATGGGGTAGAGTATCTGCTATGTTTTATTAGTATGAGTACTTGGGCTTTGTATTGGCACAGATACCCAATACTAGTTTTGGTATCCATGCATCCCTAGAATAAACACTGGTAACTGATATGTGTTCATTTCACATCATGTTGCTGATGGCTGTTTGTAAACAGGGCTGATATCGGCCGGTACCAGTGTTAAACTGATGTAGCGGTGCATCCCTAGTTTACATGGTCAACACTTTTGTTTAAGGATACAGTGCTTAACAAATTTATTAGACCACCCTAACCCTAACCAAAGTAAGGTTTATGCCACAGCTGCCCTAAAATAACAGCGTTGGTAATTACCAAAATCATTTTTTATCTTTCTGCAATGGTTAATACACCAATATGTAGAAGCTCTTTAACCCAAATGATATTTTTAATGCTAAAATATAACTATTATTGTCATCCATGAATTTTCAAATTTACTGATTTACAAAAAAACTGAAAAAAAGTAAAGCACATTAATATTTCTTGATTAATATGTCAAATTATAGTTATTTACTTGCATTCCTGAACAGAAAAATGAGGTTTAGTGCTTGAATGTTATGCTTGATTAATTTCTGACCTCTCAGAGAAGCCTAGTGAGCCGGCTCAAATTTGGTTGAATTCAGTATGAAATTCCTCATTCCTGTTCAAAATGGTAGGACGTGGAGAGCTCACTGAAAATGAAAGAGTCCGCATTAAAGCACTTCATGATGCTGGATGGTCTTTGAGACAAATGTGACAGGTGGTCAAATAAATTTATTAAGCACTGTATGTAAAATCATCTGAAAATCCTCATTAATTGGCGCCAGACTAGCTGGTTTATAACTTTTCTATCCTTGGCCAAACCCGGGACAGAAGTTTTAAGTCATTTATCTTAGAGCTGACACCCACCAGTCGGTTTGCCAGTTAGCTGGTTGATGAGCTCTCATTGGACAAAAATTGAATTGGTCAGACAGTCTGAGAGAGAGAGAGCGCAGCAGTGGGTGATCAAGTAGAGAGAGCGCTAATCATTACAAACAAATCAGTGATATGAGGAAATAATTATCTTCTGATTCTTTCATAGTTCTAAAGAACTTGGAATTATGTTGATGCAAATTTGCAGCAAGGTGCATGACTTTGTTGTATCTGCTGAAGTGGCTCTGTGTCTCCGCTCCACCCTCTGTCACGGCCTTAATTTTCTTTACTGCTAAAAGAAACATCAAACAGACATCTCAAAAAGGATTTACTTCTATTTTATCAATACCTTTAACAAAAGTAAACTTATTTTCCTTTGCAGGTTCAAGTGTAAATTGAAACATAACTTTAAAAATGCACTGTAGTTCCAAAGGAGGGCTGTTAACATTAACAATCAGGATCTGAAAGTTAGTATCTCCTTAAGAAACAGACTGAAATAACTGCAGATATCTGCATGTGAGCGAACAAAGCAAACATATGTTGATTATTTTCGTATTTATTTTTAATTGCTGGTCATCTCTACCACTGAATCAGTGTCAGATGAATTTTTCATGACACGAACCAAGACTGCATTTATTTATAATTTCTATGATAAAGATTCAGAGTGAGTGAGTGATTGATTGTAAAAGGTCAGCAGGATGTTTTTCTTTAACTTCTAGATACACATGAGCAATTATTGGATTAAAGATGAATCTTTCTGTTTTCTGGAGGTCACCAAACTAACATAAAATTAAAGTTTCAGGCAGTAGCTTCAACTTTAAGTATAATCACTGTGAATTTTATAGGAAATCTTCATTTTAAAAATTAAATTATCCAAATTTCTTTTTGAATAATCTGACAATATTGCCCAGTCCTACGGTTATCAAATTGTTATAATAAGTCTATTTTGGCTCTATTAAAATACACACATTAACATTAGTGTCAGTACAGACAGATCAAGCATAGAAGCAGACTGCAGACTTATTTTCAGTTCACCTCTGTAAATACGCTGTCTGGACAGTATTTATGTTCTGATATGACACAGCATGGGCTAGAATCAGTGGATCCTGTAAATTATTCTTGTTATAAAACAAGGCAAAGGCAATGATCTAAAGTCTTTTGAATGTAATTGTGAAAAGTTGTGCTGCTGCGATCAGAAGCTCATATAATTATATTTTCAGAAATCATGTGAATGTCGGCAGGTGAAAGCTGCTTCTGTTCCATTGTTGTTTCAGTGTAGAACATAATGAGGTCAAAAATCATTTGTTTTGCTGCAAAAGCTTTTTCTGTTTATTTTGAAGCTCATTTAGATGACTATCCAGGGTACATTGACTACTCTGTCACTGATTAGGCTGATTTGGAGAAAATAGGCAGTTTTTATTTTTTTTCTAAATCAACTGATTGGTTGATGACTGGGTGTTTTTTTTTTTACTTGGCCAAGTTTTTCATAGCTTGACAACAGTCCAGAAACTGTGGTTCCAAGTTTAGTCATATTAAATGGATGATGCACAGTTGTGGCTGTTTTCTGAGAGTTTTCATAACTTATGGCAAGTAGACAAGTTCAAATTTAAATGTGCATTTGATGGGCTTTTATATTACTCCCCTGGAACATCCCTACTCCCAGTAAGCCAACTGCAGTGTCTAATAAAGCATTTTCAGTCATGAAATATCTTTGTTTTAACAAAATACCAATGCACAGTTTATCTTCAACTTGACCGATTTAGAATCCATCATCCCAAAATTGCTTGTTTAGAAAAATGCTAACAACTCACATAACTCATTAGGATGGAATAGAGACCCATCTGCCAAATGTACAACAAATGACTTTTACTCATGGAAGTACTTTTTTACTGTGACATTTCAGTCGTTGCATTTCTCTGCATTCATAATCCTTAAGCACAATTTAATGAGATACACTAATCATGCAGAAAAGAGGTGCAGTTATATTAAAGTCTAGTACAAAGCCTTCATCGCCCTGGTTTAAAACCCAGTCACAGCGCAAACACAGCTCCAGCACGGCCATAATCTACTTGTTGAAAATCTACAGCAGCATCCTTTTTATTCAGTGACTATGATGATTGACATCCCCTTCCATAGCTAGTGACAACATAAAAGCCAGCCTGCCAGTAAATCGGCCAACACTCCTAATTCCTTGAAAAAACACAACAAACATCCCTCCACATTGCCCTTCTAAATGCCCGCCGTCCATCCCCCAGGATTTAAGAGGCCCTAATAACAAGCAAACCAAGGCCACGAGCCCCGCGATTATTCCATCCCTTAATTAGAATTCTCATTATTTACAGAGTGAAGGGAAAGACTCGGCAGTCACATTCACATCAAAGGCGTCATCCGAAGGCAAAGATGATAATTAGATAGTCTAATCTGTTCTCTGAAGTGTCTGTTCCAAATCAACATTTCTGGAGTGTTTGTTTTCCTCCCTCTCCCCCTCTCTCTGTGCCTTTGCTTTGCTAAGAGACTGATCAATTAAAAAAGATTCACTGGTGACTCATTACCATTCTGCCATATGCAGCTCTTTTTCCTTTTTGCTCCATTATAGCTGACGAATGTGATTTCTCTGTATTCCTTTTTCAAATTTGTTTTCAGAGAAGATGCCTGAAAATAAATGAGCCTCTGTTGTGTTTTTGTTAAAAATTGATAAGTGTGTATCAGGTAAGCACATGCATAAAAGTCCTCAAACGAGTGTCTTTTCTGCTTGTTATCCCCCCCTGAAGAGAGTCAACAGATGGCACTGTTTCCCTGCTAAATTAAACCCCAGCCTCTCTCTCTCCCTTCTTTCCTTCTCTCTCTCCATGTCTCTGACTCTTTGTCTGTCTCATTCCCCTTTTCCCATTTACTTAAGCAGAATGAGGGCGCCTGAGAATCATTAAGTGTAACCGCTACCTGAGATTAACGAGAGGGGCTCAAATGAAGTGTCACTAATATGAGGATTACAACAGCAAAGCCACCTGAAGTCCTCTCGGATCTGCTTCTAAACATGAGACAGAGAATGAGGCAGTGAGACACAAGGAGAAAACATTTACAACGCTCTTATCTACTGGAGAGATAACATTTGTCTCTTGTTTGTTTCAAAGTATTCATTTACTCTTACCAACTGCTCCTAATGTCAGAACTTCAAACAATAAAATAAACACAAAAAACACTGCTCCTAATGTACGAACTTTGAGTAATAAAATAAAAATAAGAGAGATGCCCTGATCTGATCTGTATCTGACAATTTGTTTTTAAAAAGCATGCTTGATAGGTTAGATTTATTGCTTGTCAGTGATCTAAGACCCTGTAGTTTATAGTCTGGTGTCTGTGTGTATGCAATGTAGTGTAACTTTATAACTGAACTGCCGACCAATAAGTATCAGCATTGTGCTTTAGCATTCTGAATTGAATTAAACTGAAATGCAGCACATTCAACTGTGGAAACAACTTTAAACCCATGTGCTGCTGCTGTTCAGTCATGCAGCCTTGGTAAAATCTCCCTGACTTTGTCTTGAGCTTTGATAAAAAAAAAAAAAAATTGTCTAAGTGATTAAAATTTTTGATAACAATCAATCTCAAAACTTGTACATCCATCTATTCATCCATATGGATGGATGGATTATGTAATCTGACACCAGATGGATTGTTTTCACCCATCCATCTGGTAAACCACTCATAGACGGTGTTTGGGAAATACTTATACTTTCTTCTATAACAGACAAAAGAGTTTTTGGTTCATACCTTCACGTTTTCGATGGAATGCTTCCATCTTCGTCAAAAGTGTCACCTGATGATAGTGTGACGTGTCCTTATCAGCTGATCTTGTTTGGGAAAGGGCAGAGGCTTGAAAAAAATCTCGGAGGGTGATTGGATGAACGTTCTGTCTGCCACATCTTTACGGATCAGTCAGAGCAACAAAACACGTGACGTAACTGCTACCTAGCTGCACCCCTACCAAAGGATTAAATCACATGGCGACTGTAGACATGTCATTACACGACTTAAGTCATTTTTGAAAAGAAAACAACTCACGGCTGTTTTTTGTTCTTCTTTTAACAAAGAAATGTCATCAATTTCTGATAAAACTGGTGCTTTAGCATCATCCACACTGATCTCTTCCACACTGCACTGGCCTCATTGCTGCTTGCTTACGTCACGACTCTGCCGCGCCCAAAAGTAACTGTCGCTAATTGGTCCTGTCACTTTTCTAACCCGCCCAAACGATTCAGATGGGAGCCTTGCAAGATGGATTCATCAGTGAGAAACACAGAAATGGGCGTATCCATCTGCTTTGCAAGGTTATGGATTATGTGGACCAAACACAAGGATGACTGGCAAAAAAGCTTCAAAACAAGTACAAATCAAAAGAAAAGGACAAAAAATTTAACTTTGAGCTAAAAGAAAAGCAACAAAAGTTAACTTTTTGGATCTCTAGAGCTGTTTTAAGAAGCATACCTGAACATTTTTAGAGAAATTCAGGTGGACTGCCCCACCAGGCTGTGGAGTCCCTCAAGGCTCAGTTCTCGGCCCCACTTTGTCTTCTTTGGATCTGTTCCCTTTGGGGTCAGTTTTTGAAAAATACAAAATTTCATTTCATTGCTTAACAGATGATTTGCAGATCTACCTGCCCATAAAAACTGACTCCCAGAATGCTCTGTTACATTATGTTATAAATGTTAAATCTTTGATGGTGCTAAACTTCTGGACACTGAATGAAAAGAAAACAGAACTCACTATTTTTGGTGGACCTGAACACCTGGTAAGTTATGACAGTATTGGTGTCCAACAGTTGCCCCTCTGTCAAAAATTTGTTAAACAGGTATCATCAGTGGTAAAGACAACTTTTCCAGCTGCGACTCCTAGGGAAGGTAAAGACCTGTCTCTTCTCTAATACTAAGCTTTAGGATCCAGGTTAAGATTCTTTAACTGTTTCTTAAAACACCAGCCCCACAAGACTTGTCTGAGTTGTTGCACCATTATGCTGCAGTCTGCGGCTGCCGTCAACACATCAGATGCTCTTAGATGTTCCTGACTTAAAACCTGAGGTGACAGAGTGTTTGTGGTGGCTGCTCCAAGACTGTGGAACAGTTTACCTGAAAATATTAGAACTGCTCAATCTATTAAAAACCCTTTCTTAAGACTCACCTGTTTGAACTGGCTTTTAACACAAGTTGAGCTTTGACATCTTGGCATTTTCTGCTTATTGTGCTTTATTGCCTTCTTTTTCATATTTGGTATTTGTATTGTCTTAAGCCTGTGCAGCACTTTGGTCAACTGAGGTTGTTTTAAATGCGCTATATAAACAAATTTTACCTTGACTTGACTTGATATCCTCTTGATGTGATTTCACACATGCAAATCCAGAGGTGGCAAACACTCCTTGGGGGGCAAGTGGTGATTTCTGCATAGAGAAACACTAACAAAAAGGCCATGTTTTGAGCTGTTTACCACTATGACAAGTATCTAAAGTGCAACAATATTAACATTCTTAACTCTAAGTCACAGTTTGACTTTTTTTTAACATGGATTAATTAATGAAAAAGGATGGAGGAAAGGAAACAAGTACTCAAACAGGAGCTAACTACAGTTGCACACATCACCATTACTTGGTACCCCACAATGTTGGTACATCACTGTTAATTAAAAGCATGTTTTGGTGAAATAAGGATATTTTATGTTTAAGGGGCTAAGGGACTCTTGACTCCCTTCATCTGACAACGCTAGACGCTAGGGGGTCTGCAGAACTGAGTTATTTGTGATACCGATTGCCTCCACTTGAGTTAAGTCTGTTAAACTGTGGGAAAAAAATACTTTTCAATAAAGTGTAGGGACTGTGTTAAATGCATGTTGAAATTTTCTGAAGATAATTGCAGTGTAGAGATCCATTTAGAGCTGTACAAACTTTCTTCTGTTCTCATTCATTGCTAATGGCTGCCCTCCATTTCCTGACCTCCCATGGACATGTATGATCACATGATTGCAAACAATCCATTGATCACTGGGGCATTATACTTACAGAATGTTGTAAAAGTGGCAGACAAAGTAATAATCTGCTTTTTTAAGCTAAAGTGAGAGAATTTGCCTCTATATCAGTGTGTATATGCCACATGTGTATTCCACAAAATCACAATAAAAAAATAAAATGTGGAGATAATACTGGTGAACAGAAAACATAATGCATGATGCAGAGATCTTAATGGGATGCATGCACACCGTTTTTATCTGTGCACCAGTGGCTGATTATCTCACACACGCCTTAGTTGGACTTTGAGATTCATCTAGAGGGCTGTCAGGAGAAACACTGGATGAACAGTTTGGCTGTTTGTGTTCATAACCACAGCTCAACTTGAAAACTTCACATTTTCAGGTATTTAATGAACATGTTAAAGTGACTTTGGACAAGGTTCTAAAAAAACTCACTTGCAATCAAAGGGCACTAGAAAGAACACTTCTAAATGAAAACTGAGATTATAACACTTGGAAGTGCCACTTTAAACTACATTATACAAATTGAAAATGATCCCCCGCAGGCCTCACTACTTACTTCCATTTATGTTACCTTAAAAATGGAGTCGCAGTAAATGGAAGTATTTGTTAGAGATGTTACTTTAACTTATCAACATCTGACTCCATCAGATCTCACAACATTAACATTGTTCAGAGTTCTGTGCCAACATACTTTTTTAAAGCGGAATTTGAGTTTTAGACAATTTTGTTGGCCTTCATTCCGTTAAAGATATCACTGTACTCCTCTTTGCTTCCAGAGAGAATCCTGAACTCTGTAAGAAGTCGAACACAGAGACAACGACACAAATTTGAGCAAACCTCAAGGGTAATGTGGAAGAAAAAACAGAGGCAAACAGTAAAAAACTTTAAAGCCACAGATTGAGTATTACGAATTTTCCTCTGTTTCAGAGGATGGTGACTAAGATAATCTACTTCAACCCTCTGAGACTGGCATTGTTCTATATGGCAAGAAGTGACATAGGTAGTAATAAGTTAAATAACTTTTAAACCATAATCCTAACCTCTTACTTTTTCCTCTTGAAGTTTCTACCATTCCTGTGATAATATCCATGCCTTCACAGTCCTTACAGAAGCTTTTCTGGCGAGTCAGCCAGGCTACTTTTCAGGGATTTTTATGTTTAAACTCTTGCCAATAGATCTGTCATTCAATGTCTTTTTCTAAAATCTTAAAACAATTTTCAATCGTTTCTGAAGCCGTTTTTTTTATCCTTCAATGCTTTGTAGTAGGCTGTGGCAACCAATGGCAGGCTGCTCGATCGTTGTACCATGCTTTAACAAACTGTCCAATAGAATACTGCAAAGATCATCCAGGAGATGGCCTGAATAGCTCATAATGGATAGAAAGAGAGACAGAGAGCCTGTGATGTGGCCCTCTTGTCACTGCAGACAGAAACTGCTTTGAATAATGGCACAAATAGAGCTAACAAAGAAGAGCGCAAGGATGTGTTTAAATATGGAAATATGTCAATATTTCGAAGACTTTTTGTGTTACTATGTGTCTTTCAGTTTTCAGCAGGGCCATAATCAGCTGATACCGATGTTGAACCAATGCATCTGTGCATCCCTACTTGGAAGCAGAGTGCAGATTATCAACACAAATATTTCCCAGAGGCTTTGCCTGACCTCTACAGCAATGTATGAGATAATTTATCAGCAGAATTAATGGATATAAAAGAAATGCTGCAGACACAGTACCTGGAGCTATGATGTTACAGCACAGTGCAGCGCTAGAGGCTAAAAACTCCCATGGATCCCATTGCCTCTGCCTACAAGGAAAGGCTTCATCGTTTTATTCTTTGAGAGGCTATGCTAGCAAAATGGAAAAGCATGAATGACAGAAGAGCCACAGCTTGCTGCTTTGCAGCTACATGAGGTTTCACTGTGACAGCAGAGGGCGACTGATTTTATTTTAAGTGGTCAATTTTATTGTAAGTTTTTTTAATTAATTAATGTAAAGGGTTTTATCAAAAAAAATTATGGGAAACTCGTGCAGCCGTAGGCCACACACCAGATGATTTTAAAATCTTATACAACTTTAAATCCATGAGAGACCACAGAAATGAGGACATTTTCAAACCTTTTTTTCATCTTTAATACTCTGAACGCACACCCTGGACGACTCAACCAGACTGTCACATCAGTGGAGACTAAACACCTGCTGACCTGCCAATGACCTCATGTGATCACGTGACTTTGGAAAAAGACGAACAAGGATGTCTGTTGATGGCCTCTTGCTGTCCCTCCTCAATAGGCTGTCCTGGCTTACACAGGTGCAGCAAAAATCTAACCTGGCATGCCAGATGGATTGTTTTCACACATCCATCTAGTAAACCACTCAGAGATGGCGTTTGGGAAAGGGCAGAGCCTTTGAAAAAAAACTTGGACCCCCCCGGGTTCTGAACCCTCCGAGTTCAGAGGCTGAACTTGGAGGGTTCAGAACATAAACATTCTGTCACATTTTTACAGGTCAATCAGAGCAACAAAACATGTGACGTAGCTGCTACTGAGCTGCTCCCCTACTGAAGGAGTGAACTTCATAGAGAACTGCATATCACGAACCATGGCAACTGTAGACGTGTCAGTACAGGACTTTTGCTGTTTTTGAAAAGAAAACAACTGAATGCTGTTCTTTGTTCTTCTTTTCGCAAAGAAATGTCGTCAAGTTCAGATAAAACTGCTGCATCTACACTAATCTCTTCCGCCATGATTGCTCCAGCCTCTTGTTGCTGCTTGTTTACGTCATGACCCCGCCGTGCCTGAAAGTACTGCCCCTCAATGTTGATTGGCCCTGTCACTTTCTAACTGGGCCCAAACAGATGGATTCGCCAGTGAGAAACATGGAAACGGGCGTATCCATCTGCTTTGCAAGGTTAGCAAAAATCATAAAACAAGGAAAGAATCAGAATGAAATTCTAGCTCGAATTAAGTTACAGTTGTGTTTACGATTGTGAGCAGTGAAAGTACATATGATACAACTGGTGATGCTGCCTGATCTGCTCACTCTCATTGGTTGTTGTGGGTCCACTGGAGGCACTATGACCTAGAATTGTAAATATTTACGATTCGGGGTCTGGGAGACTACAACTCAATTTGGAGCAACAAAATTATCATGTTGGCACCACACACATGAGGATTATTAAGACAAATAATTGTTTGTGACAGGCCTCACTCGGGATACTCCCTGACGATCAATGGGGAAGGCAAATCTTGCCTCAAATCAGGCTTAAAATTGTCTAGTATGTGGCCAGCCTTAACGATCTATCGTTTCATCGTCATAGTGAGGGTTATGTGTTACTAATGTAACACTGGATCAGATTGACAGATATCCAAAACCCAATTATCAGATGGCTATTTGAGGTTAAAAAAACGGATTGGTTCATCCCTAGTCTTTAAGAGGGTAGACTTAATTTTCATCTTGTTCGTTATTCTGTAGTCCATTCAGTTTCTTTTGCAGATGTGTTCCCTATTCAGTGTGCTCATGCACAGACATCACCTGGACCTCTTATTGAATCCATTCATGACTGTGTGCTTTGCCGAGTACTGGAGAAATAAAAAGAAGAAAAAATCAGTGAAAAAGAAACACGTGTTGGAACTAAAACGCACTTCTTATTCTTAAATCATGAGCTCTTGTCCTTGCTATGCTCGGAGAGAGAATGCTTTAGTGAGATGATCAATAAGTGTAGGCTGCATCAGTCCGAGAGTGTAGAATGAGAGTGAGACAGAGACTTGGAGATCTTCAAAAACCAACCGAAAACAATGTTTTATTTGCAAAGGATATTAAAAGAGAATTTTTGATGGCTGCACTCGCACAACATGTGGGCTACCACTGAGATTCTGGATCCACGGTTAGCACAGTCCACATAACAGAGTATCGAGGGCTGAGGATTGCTTTCAAGTAAATAAAGCTTTTCAGGCCCAAGACTTCATCAAAACAAAAATATTTCTGAATAATCATGCTAACTGAGGATTGGGAATTGTCTTGTTTTTTGTTGTTAGATTATTTTGGCTGCATTTTGCCCTCATTAGATGGAGAGAAGAGAGGAACCCGACAGAGAGGGAAAATGACATTTCACTAGGGCTGGATGTTGTGGTGATGTTATATTAACTCAGAAGTCTTTGTACTCCTCTGCTCAGGAAACAGCCCGAGTGAGATTCATTCTTTGTTTCTTTAAGTCAGCACCAATTTTCAGGGATATAACTCAGTCTGTATACAACATATATAAATGAAACTCCTCATCAGCTCAGAGTTTAGATTTATTTATGGTGGCGGGCATTACTCTCCTTCACGGTAAACCTCGGGGTTGTTGGTGCCCCAGCAGGGATCTAGCTAAAATGTATTCTCTTCCTCACTCGATACCGCAAAAAAGTACCACAGCCAGAGTAAAAGTTTTGGACCACCTGCTCTTATGCTCTTCCAATATTGTCTTTACTGTGACTCTTTGCATAGAAAGTGTTCAAAGTGCTCATTGATTGGTTCTATCAAAGTGAATTCCTCACATCAGGGAGCATAAATAATGGAAATGTGTATAACGCACAGCTGGAAGAAATGTGAACTTATCTCTGTGTCCAATTAATGTTTTAGCTGACTTCAGCTGGGGGCAAGTTCACACAATCAAGATAACAAGGTGTTCAAGTGGAGAGGGGACAGCTGCGACGCACACAGTGGAAGCAGTAACAGTATATATGGATCTATTTATGTGTCTGGGCCATGAAGCTGAACAATCAATGCAATGATAGATTTCTCTGAATGGGACTTTGTACACTAAATTAAAATGTCAACAGGAGCATAAAAGGCACACAGACACTATTCTGTATATTCTTTAATGAAATACATAAAATGGATCATCAGATGTCACAGAATAAAACAAGTAAGATTGTTTTTAAAATGGGTCCACTGAAAACAGAGCAATATATTTCATTACACAACAGCTGTGGCTGTGAGGAGCAATAAGACACATTTGCATAAAATACATAATTTACATAAGCCATTGTGCTAGATATTTACTTAAAGTCACATACTGTGCAATTTAAATCTAACCTACTTTTCAAGTACACACAACTTTGGTGTGCTCCACACTGCAGGAGCATTAAAAAGGTTCTGACAACATAATACACCAGAGCCATTACAAACTCTAATTGGGCAGTGTAAGGCTCAGCAGTAGGGCTGCTTTTAGAGATACATCATACTCATATAAACAAGGATTTCATAAGAAGGAGTAAAAACAAAACAAAAGAACAGCTCAAGTGTCCATGAGAGCAGGCTTTTAACACTTTCCATTCAGCTGGTACATCAAATGTAGGGTCTCAGGGCTCATAGAAAGTTGGCACAGATCTGGAAAATTTTTATTGAAGTTGCATTTTACACTTTCTTACCCACAATTTCTATGTAGGAGGACTACGCCGTGCACTGAAGCATCACAGGTTTACTCCAACTGAAGGCTTTTGGGAGACAGGATTAGGGAACAAAAAGTTAAATGTAAACCTAGCACAAACAGTAAGGAAATTTGTGTTTGGTAGATTATTTCCTGGCAGTAAATCTTATACTGTTGTGAAACCTGTGTATTTCTCTTTTAAATGGTGCCTCATTGGAAAGACAAGGCTTGTCATCATTGGAGGCAATCTCAGTGCAGAGAGATATACAGATGAGATTCAACCAGTGGAAATCCAATATATCCATAGTCTGGGACTGGACTCTATCCTCCAAGATGGTGATGCTCGCCCCACTGAGCAGCGTTTATCAGAGACTACCTCCGGAATTTGGGAGTGGATGGAGGGAATGGTCTGCCAGCAGTCCTGCCTTCAACCTCACTGACCACTTGTGGGATCAGCTTGGGCGTGCTGTTCATGCCAGAGTGACCAACACAACCACGCTGGCTGACTTGTGATGAATGCTTGTTGAAGAATGGGATGCCAGGGAGGTGACCAGCATGAGGAGGTGGTGCTAGGCTGTGATGACTGTGTATGGTTCTTCAATATGCTGCTAAGACTCCTGTTTGTTAAATGAATAAATTGTTAATTTGCCAATATGTCCATATTCATCCAATCCACCAAACAATATCAAACAAGAGTCAATGGCAGCTGTTTTGCATTGGCAGAGAAGATATGGCAAATTTTCATGAACTTTACTCACATACTCAGCTCTGCTGCTCATCCCACAAATGCATGCTCCTTACAAATGTGGCACCATTTTAAAAGGGAAATAAACAGACTAAAACTATATAAGATTTATTGCCAAGAAGCATTGTTACAACAAAGAAAAAAATAACCAAACACAAATTTCCTTATTTTTTCTGCTAGGTTTGTTTATTGCCATTAGATTATTATGTTATGAAAAGTTCTCAAACACATAAATTACCAGATCATCTACAGATAAATCAGTAAACTCTGCACTATTCAACCAACCTCTCATTCACTGCTGATCTCTCTCTCTCTTTCTTCTCTCTTTTTCATCACTGCTGTTTCTTTCTCTGTCTCTCCACTTATCATCTGCGGCTGTCCTTCCATCTGAATGGAGTGCTTGAAACCATGTCTTAAGATCCCACAATAATGGTGCCCTAACAAATTGATAGTGCTACTATCATAAAGACAGAAATACTCTCTCATGTGACATTTTTGGAGAAGTTACTCAAGGTTTAAACTTCTTACTGCTATGGAAAAATCAGAAGAGATGGAGTAGTGTTTGGTCTCTCCTCCTGCTCACGCATCGATGGCAGCATGCGGGTGTGTGCTCACAGCTGCTGCAGGAAAGGGGATGAAGAACAGAGCATGGCACTGACCTAAATTATCCCTACCCACCTGTTATCGGCCAACAACATATATCAGAGATGCATTTGTAATGACAAACAAAATGTGCTTGATGTGGCAAAAGTAAAACTGCATGTTGAAAGATCAAGAAAAATAAACAATTTAGCATAAGCTCTGTCAACATGAGAAACAGCACAGAGCAACACGGTAGCACCAGGATACAGGAAGTGATGCCACACAGTCCCTGTGTCAGTATAATCAATGTCTCCGTGTTGATTAGCTGGTTGATGTGACATCAAGCCAGTCAGATAGTGTTGTGAACAGGTCATCAGGTGAGACTGTAGAACAGGGGTCATCAAGTACATTTACACAGGGGCCAGATTTAGTCTTGACAGAGACCGTAGGAGCCGGACTTTCAAATAAACAAAAATGTAATACTTATTTTGGTCTAATTAACATATTATTTAAGTATTTGTATTTTATTTCAAAATGCAGATTTTTTTTTAGATAGTGCGATCTATACCTGCTATCTATAATGCAGCAGGCCATAAGAAGACAGCCCTGCCCGCAGAGTTGGCTTGGCCCCTAAAAATCCCAGAGAAGGGGCCCTCCCCAGTTGTGGTTTAGCACCTATATAAATTCATTTTGGACACTTTTTAACTCCCTTTCACTACTTCATTCTGCCAATTCTGCAACATTTTTTACCACTCTTCGCCAGTGTTCGATAATTTTTGCCAATTCATGCCCATTTTGCCTCTCTTTAGCGCCTTTATACCACTTTCCTGCTACTCTTCAACCCCTTTTCACCACTTTGCCATGCCATTTTTGCTAATTTTTTGCCACTTTTAACCCAATTGTTGCCGTTCTTTAACTCCTTTTTAACCACTTTGCCCGCATGTTTTTAATCTCCTTTGTGCCACTCGTATCAAATGTATTCACTTTTTAACTATTTTTCCCACTTTTTTTTACTCCTTTTCTTGCACCATTTTTCCCCCTTTTTTCCTCTTTTAACCATTTTTGCCACATTCTAACCTCTTTTTAACCACTTTCCCTGCTAATTTTTCTCCCCTTGTGCCACTCCAGCCAAAAGGTGCCCTTAAAAACACATCTTATTTTCCTCCTGTTCTTAATTTAATGGTCTTCTGGGGTCCGGATAGGAAGCTTTGGGGGGCCTGATATGGCTCTCGGGCCACCAGTTGATTATCAGTGCTGTAGAAGCTTGAAAGACGTTTAATAAACAAACCAGAGGGAAGACTGATTTGATACACAAAGACACAAATTAACTGATTTTAGCCAATTGTTGGTAAAATAAAATACCAATACTGATAATTGGCTAAATGCCAAATATCGGCATAAATAAACGGCCAGGCCGATTATTGGTCTACCACTAAAACAAACGTTTTAAAGGAGTGGTTTAATTGAAAATACTCTGTACTTAAAGACAAAAAGCCTCCAGCATAGGTTTTCAGCATGGACTAACAGGCTGTGGGTCTGCACAATGTATACAAGGATTTTAGAAGAGTATGGTGGGGGATTCTGAACCTTCTACTTGTAATGGGTCCGAGGGTATGAGCCCCTGGAGAAAAGAAATATGGAAATTTGAAGTCTAATGTGCATTTTTAGAGAAAAATAAAGGCTTTATCCATGTAAGTTTAGTTCTCTTTAAAAAATCCTCTTTAAATCAGAGTTGCACTGATTATAATTTGACTAGCTTAACAGTTTTCATTTTTTTCCTTATCTGACCTGACAATAAAGATTTTAAATTATACAGCTTTTCTTTTTTATGTTATTGACATTTAAGATGACTTTTTACCTTGTTTTAGTGGATTTATAAAAAAAATATGTATATTCAAAATACAACATCCACCGACCTTAAAGGCTCATTTAAAAAAAAAAAAAAAAAAAAAAAATCTCCCAAGCTGCATCAAGTCACATGACCATCTCTGATTTGACCTAAAACTAATGCCTAAAGGACTTTGCTAAAACTCTTAAAAGACTCTACAAAGACTGGTATCTGAGACCCTCTCACAACTAAAGACAATTTGTCAGCAAGCTGTTGAGTTTTTAGTCTCAGACTAAGATTTTACAAAGACTGTGGGTCACTAACTACAAGACTAGAATACAATTCCTAAAAGTATTTCCCATCATCCATCTGGTGGAAATTCACAACATCAATTTTTGAGCAGAGAACAAGATGTAGAAGGAGATGGAGATCACATTTGAGTTAATATCTCTTATAATCCAAAGGTTTTACATCATTTACATTGAGTATAAACTAAAGGACGGTTAAACATCAAAGCAACTTTGCATGTTACTGCAACAATCGAGGAACTATCCCGGAAACACTTCAGAATTAAATTACCATATAAAAACATGGAAACAAACTGATCAAGCTTTTACTTTGAAAATCCCAGTGGTGGTTTACCTGTCATTTCATATTATCGCTATGCCAAGACTAAAGAAAGACCACCTTAAAACGGCTAAAATTGAGTCTTATGACCACCTTACACCTAACAACTGAGACAAGAGAAGTTAGCCGCGACTTTAGCAAGACTCCTATGATTTTTTCCGACAATTTTTTCTGCCACTTTGAAATCGGAGGCAAAGTCGTTAGGTGTAAGGCCAACTTAATCTCAACCAGAAAACTGTGTCACAGCCTGTATTTCCTGTATAAGTGTTTACTTTTATTCCAAAATGTATGGTTGATATTTTATGTTTGTAAGGCCAAGTAAGACAAAATCTGTTTAAATGCTACACAAAAATAAATTTTTGTGAAGTTTAAATTCAGAGGTAAATAATTGATCATTATTAACACTCTGTTTCTCCTTCCTTGTTAATGCAACTCAGGAATAAATCAAATCACATAAACAGATGTTTACAGCAGCTGTATTCTCTCAAACTCCTGAAGAAATTCTTATTTGTCCAACAAATAACTAAAATCTGAGACTGTTTCACTCAGCTTTAAATACTGTTAGTATTTCCTGTAAAGTGATGGTTATGACTAATGCTCAGTTTTATCAATCACACACTCGCTGGCCTATTAAAATAGACATTAAGGTAGCGGGCAACGCAGTCCACAGGCTGAGAGAGACACACAACGGGAGCTTGTGGATCCATACAGAGACACAGATCCTACTTGGATATAAGGTGGAGAGGAACAAATGTTTCACCTAAAATAATTCATGCTTCATCTCCTGTAGTGTTTGAAGCTCAGTCACACAGTGCAGAGCATTTGTCCTCGCCATGCTCTGTGCACACGGCATGGCTCATGGAAAGATTAGACTATGGTGGAGGGAAACCCTGCTGTACTTCACAACTATCACCATAAATGAGTGCTTAACCACTGTACTGGTAGCCAGCTAGAATGCCAATTCCTCATGGTAAAAACAGCTGGTGATGAAGAGCAACACAGCTGCACAGAAACTGTGTCTTGCAAACTTTGCTGTATGTAATAGAAATCATCATGCAGGAAGACAGTTAAACTTGTTTTCCCTGTGGGTCGGGATATCCCAGCTGACTGGCAGTCAGTCATTATCAGTCAGCTTTTATTTAGAATACATGATTTGAAATAATGTGAGAAGTCACTGCTCTGATTACCTGGTCAATACTTTGCCCTGTGTGAGCTGTACTGTGAATATAATGGCGAATTGAATTTCCAGCCCATAAGTACTAAGAACATCAGTGTCGTAAATCAAGTTAAATTGAAATGCAGCTCCTCTGACAGCTTGATTACTAAACTCTGCAAATGTTTTAGTAAGTTTACTGTTGTTGCTGCTGCTCAGTCCTCCACATGAAGCAGATATCTGAAAGTCCCTCAAACTTTTTATAACATTCCCTTTGAGAATAAAAAATATATAAATCAGATATTGAAATCTGCATTCAGACCTTGTTGAAACCAGCAGATCAAAGCTTGTTCCCTGTTAGCTGTAAGCACATGGGCTAACATGACTTCAACTGTGATGTTTAAGGTTCAAAAGTAACTATTAGGCGGAGGCATCCTCATGATCTGTTCAGATTTAACTTCACCGAAAGGAAATTTGGATTCTGGCAGGAGACTTGAATTTGTAATGTTGCTGTGCTCTTAAAAATATAAGTAATTGCATCAGTTGCATAATGCAACTAAGTAAATGCTAAAGGACTTTTTGCCTTTTATTTAACAGACATTTGAAATTTTTAGACAGTTGAACAAGCTTAAAGATTTTTTTCTCCAGCCTGTTAATGCATGTGCTAATTAATTCACATAAATGAATGTAATGAGTGAATCAGGCTGTGTAATTCAGTTGTCTGGTACTATACTTGTTGCATTGCTCCATGGGAGGTTTTTGTTGTGCTCTGTTGAACTAAGTAAGTGAAGTGTGTTGTTGACTGAAAAAGGATATTTTGCTGCTTTTGTCAGGTTACGTCCCGTCTGAACACATGTTAAACAGCCAGTTTTGACACACAAAATAAACTGGTTTACAGCCTGGTTCAAAACACCAAACGCGTCTCATTAGCTATTGTCTTATTGTGCTCCCACTGTACGGGGGGATGAATTTTTTGTACCACGATCGTTTGGATTATATTTAGGATGAAAGCTGATTGGCGCGTCTCATTTGATTGACAGATAGCTAGGCAGGCAGAGGCTCCATTTCTGTCAACCAGAATGCTAGCTAGCAGGCTGACAGGAAGTCGGGCTCAGTGGGCGGGCTGTTAGGTTGATCCAAAGTTCGGTTGAGACCGCAATTTCAATATGGAAGCCTCCACGGATTGGCTTCAAGAGCCGTTTGAGTCCGCCTATTGTGAGCAGATAACTGACGTCACACAGGGTTTGTCCAATTCTTTCTACAGTCTATGGTACTGGCTTGTTAAGCAACCAAAGGGAACTACAGTATCTATGGAAGGAATTATTCAGCTAGTTGTTAGTCGAATTTAACATCATTTAGACTGCAGGACTTGGTAAAATCCCGAATCCATCTGACTTGAGTTTGAAGCCTTTGAGGGGTGAGTAGGTCTTCAAGTTGTGACTTCAGCTGTGTGCCTCACGCACAGACACACCTTTTTCTCTTCGTGACTCTCTGGTGTGATGAGGAAAAATAAGTTGTAGCACAGATGAGTTTTCTTGTAGGTGCAACATTATGTCACATGGTACTGCCCTGTGTTGAGCTACGTGATGTTTGCCAGTGTTTCGTGCAGCTGCTCTGACATGCTTTGTATTGTTTAGGAGGGGGCGGGGTGAGCGTTTGTGAAGTAAGGCACAAGTTGTGCCATGCTGTAGTGATCCCCTGGAGCATATTCCCCAGATATACGTTCCTCTTTCTAAAAAGCACAGCATTTCAATCAAATTCATTCAATTTCCACGATTCTATTAATGTGGAAATCATAGGGCCCTATACATCAAAACATGATGGTGATTGGTTATGTTGGCAATGGACTTCAATAAACCTGATCTGGGCATTCTTATCTGTGGCTATCACTGGCTAGAGCAACTTAAATAAAACACATTACAATAGTTTTCTTAATTTTAAAGATTTTTAATAAAAATCCCTTTATCTTTTTTCTTAATCATTGTATGCACAAAAATTTCTCTTTCGTGTGCTACACATGACAAGAAACATTCTAAATAGCCGCTGTAAGTCACAGCCCATAAAAAATGCATGTGACCATCGTGCAATTAAAGCAAGAGAGATGGACTCAATTAATTTCATGTTCAATTACATTTATTGCAGTCTAATGGCTTTGAACACTTTCCTTGCTCTGTATGCTTTCACTTTCTTTCTGTGACACAAACCTACAGTAACACTGACTAGAAGCATGTATGTGCACTCATAAGAGTACATATATAGTTTAGCAAAATCTACAACTCCTTATTTATGCATGGAAATGACCATCTGGATATTCATTTTTATTTATTTATTTTTGTGCAAACGCACGCTGTTTAAATGAGATCTCACGGGACTCCAGCATTGCTTAGATGGGGAAAGACAAACATGCACATACAAACATACCAATATGGATGGATTGAACATATAAAACCATTAATCTTTCATGATGCAATGTGAGCGTTTCCTTCACATTTGTGCGAATCTGTGTCCAGACAAACTCATAACCTCCATGAATCAATATGTAATCGCTTATTGCAGCTTTCACCAAATAAGCAGTTTTCCGGTGCTTGGATGAACAGGTGGAAGTTAAAGCTGACACTCGCTTCTCGGGGTGTGAAGATATGTCTGTCGCTTTATTTCCTCATATGCTGCACATGCAACTGCACCCTTAGTTTGAGGATTAAAAGTTTGCAGAAGCAAATAAGCCAATGAGCAGAATAAATCAGACTTAAAACAACTTAAAACAAAAGAAAAGAGAAACAGTTTGACTTGTTCCAGCAGAAGAAATTTACCTCAACACTGTCACCACATTTCCTAAAACTTCCACATTGTTGTCAAGGAAACTGAATGACTTTAGCTTATAATCCTCAAACTAATGTGCCCCAGTGGCTCAAATCATGTCATTCTCTGGCTTCACAAAACTCAAGTGAGGTAAGTCTGCAGAAACAGCTAGTAATGTCTGATTTATCATGTGCCTTATCGACTGATTTATCCCATTTATTCATCTTTGACATGCAGGAATTTGCAGTAATTTATGGGGCATTACAGACACTTCAAGAAGTGACGTGCTCCTTTTATTTTATCCTGCCTCCACCACGTCTGCCACTGCCGTAAAATGACAAGAGTAAAAAGAGGCTGTCACAACTTCAAGCACGTCTGTGTAACAAGGTAGAGATCGATCCTCTCATCAAATAGGTGCCACAATCTTATAAAAACCTTCCTGCCTCTCCCTCTTTCATCCCTCCATAGGCCACACACGTGCTCATGCTGTCAACTCAACACAAATGGAGCGATTGTGATATTTACTGCTCAAAACGTAAGCGTGCAAATGCATCTGCAGTTATCCCTCTTACTGAATTTATAGTTGTGGTTGCGATGACAAAGTAATTCCATGTCTTGAGATAATCTTATAGCGCTGTAGCTATCATCTTGGGGTTTGACGGGGGTGCTTAAGTACTGTTGAAATGGTGCAACATCTGTGAAAATGAATTCTCAGTGAGTGGTTCTTCTCCATCTACAGTATCCATTATCAGTGACACAAGTGAGACATGCTTAGAAGTCGATTCTCACCACATTTTTCTTATGACAAAGTAAAACAAAGTGTGATAGCTGTAATCAGATTGTATCTCACTCACTTAGTGCACCTACATAATATCCTATTCTTCGAATGTTCTTCTGCATTTTATGGATGTTGCAAGTGGATGGCAAACCTAATGTTCGCCGCCTCAAAGGCTTTACAATGCTACACTGAGAATTTATGTTTGAATGTTCTGTGCAAGTGTAACAAATCTTTGCTTTTCCATGTGTGACAGCTTAAGGGGTACAATCATTATCGGAGACATTGCCTTTAACTGACAAAGAATCTGTAGCTGGCCCTGCGTAAAATGGAAATCGGTTTTTAGGAGGGAAAGGAGGGATGATGGTGGGGGTACTGGCTGATGGGAAATAAATAAATAAATTCCAAGTTCATCATGCAAATTCATCCTCCCAACCGTGGCACATTCTTCAAACAGACACCTCCTCTGGAGAGAGGGAGACACAGTCTGATAAAGAGACAAATGAGCTAGTGATCTCCATACCAGCCTCTTTCCTCGTGTGCTTTCTTCCCCTTTTGTGTGTGTGAGAGAGAGCGAGTGACAAAGAGGCGGTGTGGGGGTGGCAGGGTGGGGGCTTCAATGACCTTTGCAATGATGACAAGCATGTCCAGGAACAAGACTGTGCATGTGGGCTTTATTTATCCTGAGTGATTACTGATAGCTGCTGGAGAAGAATGCCGGCTCTTAAATAGTTGTACGTCTTCTTGAAATTTTGCTGCAGCTGGAACAGTAATTATATAATTACACCAGACTTGTACTTCATTATCTGATTGTATTAAATCAATTGAATGACACAGCTGTAAGGAAACACACCTTGTGTCTCTGCTGTCTGAAATTAAATCAACAACTAGAGGTACCTAAATGAAAGAATTCAATACACTTGATAAAAAGATACAATAGATGAGAACCTTCTACTCATGCTTAATTTAGCTGTACTTTGCTTGCTAGCTCTCTTAGCCAATTACTTATTTAACCTAATGTTGGTTTCTTAATTACTCACTACCAGCCTTCTTTATTACTTAGCTATACAATTAAATGTTGCTGAAATCTTTAAAGATCTATTAACTCACCTTAAGTAGCTATATGCTTGAACGGATTTTACTCACTTGCTTATTTGGCAACTTAATTAGTACATTTTTTTATTTAACAGGGCTACATATTTAATGAGTTACTTATTAACTTAGCTACTTACTCACTAAGCTACTTGCTTATCTAGCTACTTTATTGTTTAGCTACTTGTATACTTAGCTACTTATTTTTTTAAGCTAGACTACTTGTTCACTCCGCTACTTGTTTATTTAGCTACTTGTATATTTAGCTACTTATATATTTAGGTACTTATTTTTTTAAGCTAGACTACTTATTAACTTATTTACTCCGCTACTTTTTTATTTAGCTACTTGCTTTCATAGCTACATATTACTTGGCTAGTTACTCTTATTTGGTTGCTTTCATTTTAGCTACCTATTTAGTTAGCCAAGTTCATACTTAGCTACTTGCTTATTGGGCTGATTTTTAATTTTACTTCTTGCTTACCTAGCTACTTCTTAGCTGTCCTGCTTACTCACAGAGCTACTTGTTTATATAGCTTCTTGCTTACTGGGCTATTTACTTTTTTGATGGCCTACTTACTACCTTAGTTACTTGTTTATTTAGTTTTCTACTCACTTAGTTTCTTACTCAGCCTAGTCCCTTGTTTACCTACTTTCTTACTTGTCTGCTTTCTTCATTACCTCCGCCAAGGAGGTTATGTGATCGGGTGGGTTTGTTTGTTTGTTTGTTTGTTAGCAACATAACTCAAAAAGTCATGGACGGATTTTGATAAAATTTTCAGGAAATGTCAGAAATGGCATAAGGAAGAACTGATTAGATTTTGGGACTGATCAGGATCACCGTCTGGATCCAGGAAATTTTTAAAGGTTTCTGTACTATTGGGAGATAGGGCTAATGGCGGTGGTCTGCGCTGTTACCACTTTACACCAGGAGATGGCGGACATGAGTAACTTATTCAATGTTTTGGAGTTTATAGAGTTTGAAGGACGTACCCCGGTTGAGGAGACGAGTCGGAGCGTAACAGAGACAAAGACAGCAATTTGTAGCAAGAATACTCAGAATGCTGGGAGGAATAGAGGAATATTCACCCTCTGCCATGACTTCCACACATAGCGAAGCCAATGCTTTGCCTCACTGTGTCTCCACCTCACCGGGGAGAGAGTAATCGGCATATTAGATTTTGGGAGAGATCCAGATCACCGTCTGGATCCAGGAATGTTTTCAAAGGATACTTCACTGTTGGGAGATAGGGCTAATGGTGGAGGTCTGCGCTCTCTGAGTGCTTTTCTAGTTAGATATTTGTTTACATAGCAATTTATTTCTCAGCTTATGCACCAACACACTCAGCAACTAACTTAGCATTCTGAGACTGCTTATTTAGCTACTTTCTTGTTTACTTATTTAAACTGTTTACTCACTTGCTTATATAGCTAATTATTTACAAAGCTGCTTACTCATTTAGCTTTTTTTTCCTTATTTAACTACTTTCTTGTCTAGCTTCTTGCTCACTTAGCTACTTCCTTATTTACTTGTTCACTTAGTAGCTTACTCATGTAGTAACTCGTTTAGATTCTTATTAGGATATTGGCTTTCTTGACTACTTGGCTACTCATTAAAATAGCTATCTAGCAAGTCTACTGATTTACTTAGCTACTTGTTTATTTTGCCACTTGCTTACATAGGATTTTAGTACTTACTCTACCTGCTTACTTATTTGGCCTACTTGTTTAGCTGCTTTCTTACTGAGATATTCACTACTTAGCTTTTCATTTCTTAGCTTACCTTAATCACTTAGCATACTTAGCCTACTTGTTTAGCTACTTTATGGTTGAGGAGAAGTTGACTGTTACCTGTGACAGTCCGTGCTTAATAAGCAAAATGTTGAGTGAGAAACAGAGAGAGGGAGAGATGAAGCTGAGGAGCATGGGAAATTATGTTAATTGCTACTTATATTTAACATCGTATAGCCTACATTTTCTATTTCAATAAATTTTCTGTGTATGTTTTACTGTTTCCTATTATTACAATGTATCTACTTTATGTACCATGACAACAAGGCAAAATAGCTCTGTAAAAGTGGCAATAATCACAGATTCTGATTCAGTTCTATAATATCATGCAAGTTTCCCACAGCTCAAGATAAAGTCTTTCTCATGTTTTTTTTTGTCTATTGACCAGTCCAGATCACCATCAATGAAAAATACAAATCCATGTGCAGTGAAAAAACACATAAATTCAGTGAAACTGTCATTTGAAAAGTTTAAATTAGCAAATGTAAATACTGTTACATTGTGGAGTTACAGTACAGCTGCAGTGTCACAAGCAATTGTGCAAATGCACACTGAACCAGTGAACTTCTGTCTTACATGTTTCCTCCCCTCCTCTCCTCTCAGCGTGTAATGTATTCAGATATTCCAACAAGGTGATAACAAAATTGCCTGACATTTTCAGATTTATTGCTGTATTTTCTTATTATCGCCAAAGAAATATACAGAGATTCTGTCCCATAAATCATTGCTAGAGAGCATCACAGACACTATTGTGTTTAGCCCATTGCTACCATTTTTTGGATTAGAAATAAATTGCTGGCTCATTTTCACAAATGGAAATGAAACACCGCCGCTGGAGCCGCAGCGTGACTTTCCCAAGAAAGTGTTTATCAATGGATGGATTTCCTGAGCATTCCTGCTACATGAGGATCAATTTTGATTAGATGTTACTGGTTTTGACAATGTACTTAGACGGTTCTGCATTTTCCAGCATTTGTTTCCTCTCTTCTCTCTGCCTATATTTGCACGAGGACTTCACGCTAGTGTAAGATTACAATACGCAAATTCCCTGACAGAGAAATACACTTTAATGTGATATAAAAGAGGAGGATTTATGTATACGCCATGACAAAGGATGGCATACGTTTGTGATTTATGGGCCAGCCTTGCAGTAAATAATTCCATAGAAATACAGTTGGTGCTCTGCAGGAGACCCACCTCTTTCTTCACTGATATCTTCCAAATATGCATAATACAAAACTGTGCACAAACTTAGGCAAGATTTTATATGCAACATTTTAATTGAATAGTATCTCATTGTTTCTTATTGTTTTACAGATATTCTTGTACTGGTTTTTGTAGTGCCTCTGCAGCCTCGGGTGTTGTTTTTTTTGCACAGAATGATGATAAAAAAAATCCTCCAGCAGACCTTAGACACACTATTCACAAGGTGTCATTTTTGGTGTTAGAAAACAGATTTAGACTCGTTGGGCTGTGACCTTTCCCGGCACTGTCGAGGGCAAAGGATCCGACTCTGAGTTTTTTTTTAATATTTATGGGCTTTTTGATGCCACACAAGGTCAAAACAGATGTTCTTGCAACACTTCCTAGATAGCTGTACCCTTTGAATGTGGAAGGATTTTTTTTCTCTCTGTTTGGGAAGCACTTTTTCATGCTCAAAGTCAGCACATCACTGGGAAGGGTACTGAAAGGGATTTTAGGCAGTTTACTTTCAACTCAGGGACGAGATCGTTGGCCTCAAGTTTCGGATCTGCCTTTATGCCTGCTCGCTCAGCTCTCCAAAACTTCCATCTCATATTACCATGCCTACACAGTTAAAAGCTCTCATGCTCTGTGGACCTGGAGGTTTGGTAGTAGAATTAGGTGTAAACTCCTCAATTTTCATGTTTAAGTTGGAATTATACAAACAACACACAGTTTACGGGTGTACATTTTTTCTCTCTAATTCAGTGTTACTCATCCATGCTCAACCAAAGTTGTCAAATTGTTGAAAAATGCCTTTGCAAAACCCAAAATCTAAGGTGAAAAATGGCAAAAAAGGGTTAAAGTGGAAATAAAAATAAGTTAAAGGTGGTAAAAATGGCCAAAAAGCAGCACAAAACTGCAAAATGGGTGAAACAGGGCAAAATAGGCATAAAATGGCAAAAACTGTGTGAAAATTGGTCAAAATGAGGAGAAAAAGTGGTGAAAAGGGCAGAAAGTGGCAAAAAAGGGTTGAGAAGTGCAAAAAATGAGTTTCATCTAAGTGGCAAAAATGTTCGAAAAGTGGCAAAAAGGTGGGAAAAAAGTGTCATTTAATGGCAAAAAGGGGCCCGGTTGGGCCTGGTTAGAAAGTGACAGGACCAATCGGCGACGAGGGGCAGTACTTTCAGGCACGGGAGAGTCATGACATAAACAAGCAGCAGAATGAGGGGGTACAATTGTGGCGGAAAAGCTTAGCGTAGACACTGCTAAAGCGTAACTTGAGAACAATTCTTCACTGAAAGAAGAACAAAGAACAGCAGTGAGTTGTTTTCTTTCCAAAAACGACAAAAGTCGAGTACTTACATGTCTATAGTCGCCATGTTTCGTGTTATTCCTCGTAGCTGCCCACACACAGCTCGATAGCTGCTATGTCACGTGTTTTGTTGCTCTTAATGGCCCGTAGAGATGTGACAGAAAGAACCTTCATCCAATCACACTCTGAGTTTTTTTCAAAGCCTCTGCCTTTTCTCAAACGTTTCCTATTGAAGCTTTCCCAGATGGATGGGTGAAACCCATCTATCTGGCGTGTCAGGTTAGAAAAATGGGTGACCAGTGTCATAAAAAGGTGGCAAAAAGGGGCTAAAAGCAGCAAAATTGGATTACAGGTGGAAAAAAATTGGAACAAAAAGGGGCAAAGAATGGAAATAAGGGCAATGGAAATAGACAAAAAATAAAGGATGACGATGAAGTTTGACAATTAAAGTCTTCTGTGTAAGTGTGGCAAACAAACTAATTAATCTTGCAATGGATGATTTCTTAGGTCAAAGTTTTCCTTTTTTTCCATTTTCTGGGGGAATAATATTTCAAATTAAGACATAAAAGAGCCGGAAATCATCACAAAAGAGCCACATGTGGTTTAAGAGCCAAGCGTTGAGTAACACTGCTCTAACTGGTCTTAACGTTTTTCCTTTGCCTGTGCTACAAGGACTATAAAACCAAAAAGTCCTCAAAGAAAAGCTTTGCAGCTCATCCAAAGATTCTATATCTTATAATGCATTCATAATGAATGCACAGATGTTTAACAATTAATTTGTTTGCTAATTTCATACAGGACCCACAACAGGCCGCTGAACATTTTCATAACAGCTTTTCTCCATGGAGAACATGGCAAACAGATAAAGGCACACATGTTTGCATTAATTTACAAACTGCTTTCATTAAATTCTCTGCCAAATCACATTTAAAACCTTCAGACACATTAAAGACAAAACAAAGAACACAACAAACACATGCTCACACACTCCCACGTGCATGCATGCTAAAAGGAGAGCGAACAAAGCCGTAAAGCAGCAGAGGTCTGTAACAGCAGCTATAAAAATAAAACCCAGTCTCATCACTTGGAAAGCCACAACAGGACCAGGACCTCAGAGCTTAGTGTGTTGACACAATAATATTACACATACATAAACACAATAAACATTTACAGTGATGTTACACATAAAATAAACATTGAATGGTAGTGAAAAAATAGGGCCTGTTTACCATACAGCATAGTGAGCCAGGATATTACCTGCAGCAGCATTTCAATGACTCCCTCAGCAAACATAAAGCAGTAAATTTCATTTTCCTTCATTTCCTTAGCTTTAGTTTTAAATAGATTCTGTCAAATAATGCTGTGGCTCAGGGAGTGAAGAAAATTTCCTGCCTTGAGTTAAAGGGGCAATATGTGGAATTTTTGCACTGAAATGTCTACAATAATAAAAAAAATAGCAGTTTTGTTATATAAATTCATATCTTTAATTGAAGTACTTGCATCACCTCAAATATTTTTTAAAAGCTGTCAAAGCCAGAGAAAGACTCTTTTACAGATGTAATGTTTCTTTTCTTGTCACAGTGGTTGCCATGACAGAGCTGCAGAGACAGGCCTGATATAAGTTTATATGGTAACGCTGTATATTGCACAAAGAATCCAACCCAATCTAATCCACTTTATTTATAAAGCACAAAACACACTAACCAAAGTGCTGCACAGTGACTAAAAGGTAGAATAAACCCACAAAACACCAGGGAGGCCCATATCATTTATATGATGTCTGTATTGGCAGATATGAACATTTCTGCCAGTATTTACAACTACTTATTGGCATCTGCTTTTATCAGCTGTAAGTATTGGCTGTATGAACAAATGAGGTAATTCAGTTTTAGGCTGGAACATCAGACCTAACATCAGTTGTCTTTTTCTTTATTCATCATCATTCCTGACCCTTTAAAGTGTGTTTTAAGGATGAAAAAATGTTCATTTGTTCGTCCTTAAACTTTAAACTGTGAGTTTTAAGGTCTGAACTACATTTACATATCAGTATTGATATAGTTATTGGCTAAAATTAATATGTAAATATTGCAATAGTGGATATTGACAAAAGTTCAATATTGTGCTTCCCTACAAAAGCAGAAATAAAAAAAAAAATTCAAAAAAAAGAGAAATAAGAGCAAGCAAGAATAACATAAAATAAATGAAAGAAATTAAAATGTACAATAGAAAAACATAAAAACAAATTTTTAAAAAAGTTTAAAAAAAGGATTAAGAAAATAAAAAGACATAAATGGACAGATACTCCAAAACACTCATGCTGGACTAAAAGCCAAAGAATGCAACTAAGTTGAGGAAGTAGGATTGGGCAGTATTCATTTTTTAATACTGTTAGACCTTCTCAAAAATATATCACTGTATACTCCATTAGCATCAGATGTTCAGAATCTATGTTGTACAGGTTGATGAAGCAGCTGCCGGCACAAGCACAGCGATCTGAGTGCATGCCTCTACTCCTGCTTCATTCACTTCTTTTATAAATGCTTCCAGTCTTAAAAAATACGATTAAAATAGGCCAATATTTATTTCAAACTCTGTTGATCAATGAAAAGTTTCCAGAGTTTTTTTTTTTTTCAAAGCCTCTGCCCTTTCCCAAATGCTGTGTGTATGAGAGGTTTTCCAGATGGATGTGTAAAACAAATTCATCTGGGGTGTCAGGTTAGACAAGGCCTAGATCTGCATTATTTGTCTCAGCTCATTAGTGAGAGCCAGTCTTTTGATTCTCAGACAACTCTTCATTTGAGTTCATTTCAGAATCAGAATCAGAATCATTTTTTATTGTAATTGTACAACGTAAAACAATTTTTTTTTTTGCGGTACCATTTAGTGCTTGAGCAGTTTTTCATTTAATATTGAAACTGCTCTGGGATATGTGCTGTTTTTCAGTCTGTTAGTTTTGGTACTTATTGTCCTGAACCATCTTCCTGAGGGTAGCAGTTGAAACAGGTGATGTGCTTGGTAGGATGAGTCCTTCAGGATGCCCAGGGCCTTCCTGTGGCAGTGGGACCTGAACAACTTTTCTAAGGAGAGGAGAGCACAGCCTGTGATTTTTCTGTGCTGTGTTGATGACCCTCTGGAGAGCTGTCTTCTCCCGAGCAGTGCAGCTGGAAAACCACACTGGGATGCAGTATGCCAGTACACTTTCAATGGAGCATCTGTAGAAGGACACCAGCATCTCCTTGGCCAGGGTGTTGCTCTTCAGGACCCTTAGGAAGTGGAGTTGCTGCTGTGCCTTTTTGATCAGCGCTGTGGTGTTGGTTTTCCAGGTTAGGTCATCATTCAGGTGCAGGCCCAGGAGCTTGAAGTCCGAGACCCTCTCCACATAGTCCCCATTAATGTGTATGGGCTGAGGGTTAGATCTGTTTTTCCTGAAGTCCACTATTTCTCTACTATTTTTCCTGCAGACAACAAATCCTCACTCTTTTGTAACTTGTCATCTTGCACTGAGTTGTCATTTCAACTTAACCAGTACCTCACAAGATTCATGAGTTTATCATTGTGTCCTTTATAAACATGTTTATGACAAAATGAGGGGAAACACGTTTAAAGAGGCACGGCTATCCTTTTAGCATGTGGCTAATTCATTGTTTTTACCAGTCCCCGATGCAATGGGCTGTTGTTTTCATAAGAGGCGGGCTAGAGTCAGCAAGGTCGTCACTGAGGATGTATTGTTAATGCATAATGTGGATGCCAGTTATATGGTATCTAACTGCACAAAACGCATCATTAATGTAAAATGTGAACAGGCCTAAGTTAATATGATCCTAGTAGAACTTAAAGGTATTAAAATAAGGAACAGCTGAATGAGATTGGAAGTAAAAACCCTTTTGAAGGTGTTTTTAATTTATTTCAGCAGAGTCTTTGATAAACTTTTTAAATTAACACAACTATGACACAATCCTCCGTACTCTTTATTGCAAAGCTGCCACATCAGCTCTCCATCTTCTCTCTTCACTCTGGTGTCACACCTGATAACCCCCATTCCTCACATGGCTGCAGTGTTAAACCCTGCAGAGCACACTATGTGGATTATATCCAGAATAAATGGGTTCGTCTGTGAGCCAGATTGATCAACGTAAATGTTTAATCACAATGGTGTAAAAAAACACATGGTCTACTATTTCTCTAAACGATAAAATAGAGCATTTGTTGAAATTCTACCTTCCATTTGCAACAGCTAAGGGGATTTAGCTTTCCAGGGGTCTATATCAGATTGTGAGAAAGTTTACTGGCCACAGGTCACTGCGTAATGGCATGGTGCCACAGCAAAAAGTTTCAGATAAGATATAAATTCAGTTACAGTTGTGCTTGTTCCACTTCTAAAAGATGGACCCTGCAATGCAGTTACTCTATCTTTCACCCTCATTTAGCTTAGAAATAGCATCACAACAGCAAACTAATAACTTTTAGATTCAGTGCACATGAAATGGTTTAATCTCCTGAATCTCTGTCAAAAAGCAGTGTCATATAATACCAAAAAAAAAAACAAAAAAAAATAAACATGGAACCGAGGTACAAAAAGAGGGTGACAAACTGAGAAATGACTTTTAATCAGAGTAAGTCGCTATCACACACAGAGTAAGGGAGCTGTGGCTGCTCTGGGTGGATGGTTATATTTTCATTCTGCTCTGGCAATCTTTTTGATTCTTAAATGACTGCTTTGTCATTTTGGGAAATGTGCTTATTTGCTTTCTTTTGAGAGGGTGCTAAAAAGATTGATGCCACTGTCATGTCTGTGCTGTAAAATATGAAGCCCCCCTGCCTGCAGCTAGTTAGCTTTGTTAAGCAGAAACACCATAATTAGGGGGAATAGTTAGCCTCCAACATTGTGGAGGAATTTCAGTTTAGTTTGCTTTGGCGCCCACTGAAGTCTTTGAGTCCAGCTGCACTGCTGTAAAACACACATAGCGCTGATACGCCTCCCCCACTTAGACAATGTGCATTTGATGACAAACAGAGGGCAGTACAGTCAGAAAGACAGTTAGAAGCAAAAGAACCATGTTGAATAACAAGGTGATTGTACAATAGCACTATATTTTGCAGAGTTATAGTTTGCATGGATCTGTAGCCTGTTGTTTGCAGTCTGCTGCATATTGCTTGTGTGAAATGTATGTGTATTCAACTATTGCCATAATGTCTGTAGACCATGACTACATGGCTATGCTGGAGAGGCTCATTTATTAGAGGGTGACTGATAAAGGTTTGGCACAAAAATTGATTAATTTATTCCAAAAAAGACTTGAGACACAAACTGGATTAGATTACCTTTCGCAATGTAGAGCTGAAGTAGGTCTTTCTGACCTGCAACTTCTAAAGTCTTGAAGGAAACAGAAAGTTCCAGCACCACTTGTAGCGTAGCTAACAACTTTATCAGACTGACGCGTTTTGCCTTGCAGCCTTCATCAGGGTCATGTAAACCCAAGACAGTCTGGCTGCAGACTGTGCATCTCTGACGGCCCCTCTCACAGATCGTTCATCTCAGATGCCATCTACGTCAGAGCGGAAGCACATCACAGACTTAGCAACTTTTCCTCCATAAAACAGAGAAAAAGAACAGAGGTCTAATCTGGGATAAAATTATGTGCAGAAGTAGAAAGAGTTAGCTAGCTTCATTAACTATGTGGTAAACATTAGAAATGTAGCTAAGTTAGCTTTTAAAACATGAGCTGCAAAAATCATTAAGGCAAACATAGCTATGAGGATAACATAGCTATGTATCTTAGGTAGCTGCTTTGTGAGCTTAGCTTTAGCTACGTACGTTAGCTACCTAAGCTATGTAACTTGTTAGCTACGTAGATTTGTAAGCTATGTAGCTATGTTGTCTACAGAGCTATGTAGGTACGTAAGCTTTGCATGATGCTGCCTGCGTGGAAGATGACCTTTTTTCCCGTAAGTAGACTGTTTACTTGACTTCATTAAACATTTTATAATCAGGTTTTGCATGTCAGATTTTTAACTTTCAACTAAATGGTCTATGAGAGTGGCCATCTGAGGGGTCAGCAGCCGCCCCTCACTTCAAACCTGGTACCTAAAGCTGCCAATCATGAGATAGTCTGACATTATGTTGAAATCTCATGAATAATATCTGCAGGAAAGTACACTCTGCTGTCTAAATGTTGCTTTTTGTCTGTCTGCTCAGTCATTCACTCATTCTCTTCTTAGGTTCATCTTTTTCAATCAGTGCAGATGGGCTAACTGGCTTCTTTTTAGCTGAAGGCTGGTGTGTTTACTCATACTATAAAGAAATACAAACTTTTTGCAAGAGGATGGCTGCCAAAGTTACATAGGGCTTAAAGCAGACAATCAGGGTGCTCTGTGGGAAAGTGACAGCAGTCTCTTTTTTTTTAAAGTTATTGTTCTATAAGTTTGACTTTAAAAGTACATTTTCTTGTAAATATTTTTATTTAAATAGATGAATTGAATTAATTATTTCACTTCTTGCAAAATCTATAAAAATATATTTTGCACTTGTAATTGAACTGAACTCAACTAGAGAATTCAAACCGACTTCAAAAAAGAGCTTTATCCTCACAAATAATAATCCTTTTTAATCCTTGGAGAAAAAAGAAACAGCAATAAGATATTCCTTAGAATTTAAAAAGTACAGCATAAGTACTCCTTTCCCAAACTGCCTCAGAAAAGATTTTATAAAGTCATATTATTATTTAACCCTCTATGTCTGTCATCAGGCAGAACCATCTTACAAAGCCCAACCAGGTTTTTTCCTGGTCAGAGAATGACCGGGCTAGTCATCACTATTTGTGGAGAAAGGTGGTGGCTATGGGCAGGGTTTAGTTATACTGAAAGCCTTTAAATAACGGAGACTAGTGAACAGTCAACTGTAAGTAGTGTTATCATGAAGTGGAAGTGTTTAGGAACAACAGCAACTCAGCCACAAAATGAAAGACTACGTGAATCACAGAGGGGTCAAGACTGCTAAAGCATATAGCGCTTAGAGCCATCAACGTTCTTCTCTGTCATGCTCTCTTCTTCCCAGTAGGGTGGGGGTGTGTGCTTCTGCTTGATTGCAGGAGTGGACTCTGGTGTGCAGGAGTTGGGCTGCAGCTGCTATCCATCTACAATCACCTCCTCTACAAATACTGGGCTGCTACTCCACCACTCTGCCAGATCGTAGACTCTGTTCACTCAGTCAGTCTAGTTCCAGCCATCTTATTGTATTTCTACCCATTTTTGAACCCAGATTTCTTACCCTGGTTTTCCTCTGTCCACAGAGTTCCTGGTTCAACTCCTGCCTGAGCTTCCACTCCTGTAAACTCTGGTTTTCCTCTGGCCTGAAGATATCTTCGCACTCAAGCAGCTCTGCCACAGCTCTAAACTCAAGACAATTCCTGATACAAGATCCTCTCAGCTCCACTGCAAGAAATAAATCATTGTTTGCAACGTCTCCCTGCCTCAGCCTCTGTGTCTAGCATTTGGGTTCCACACCAGTCCTGCCTAACATTCAGATTCCATAGCTGAAGAGTCCTGAACTTTTTTCATGTGAGTCTGGGTTTGGCGGATGTTGGAGAATGACTGCTTTGTGCCAACTGTGGAGGAGGAGGGATAATGGTAGAGCTGTTTTTAAGGGTTTTGGCTGGGCCCCTTTTCTCCTGTGAAGGGCAATCTTAATGCTTTAGCATGCAAAGACATTTCGGACATTGCTATGCTTCCAACTCTATGGCAATAGTGTGGGGAAGGGCCTTTTCTATTCCAACATGACTCAGCCCCAGTGACCAAAGCAAAGACTACAAAGAAATGATTTAGGGAAGAGCTTGACAGGCCTGCACAAAGCCCTGACCTCAGCCCTATAAAGCACCTTTGGAATGAACTGTAACAGAGCCAAGTCTTGTCATTCAACATCAGTGCTTGACCTCATAAATGCTCTACAGAATGAATGGGCACAAATTCCCACTAAATTCTTGGAAATCTTGTGGAAAGGCTTCCAAGACGGGGGAAGGCTGTTATAGCTGCAATAGGGGGGCCAACTTCATAATATCTTACATGTATTTGAATATAAAGGTATAATGATCAGGTGGCCAAATACTTTTGTCCATAAAGTGTATGTTTTTTGCTCTGATTAGCCTGTGATGAATGTGACGGACAGTACTTTCGTTCAATCTCCCTCCAAGTTCTTTTTAAAGGTTCTGCCCTTCCCAAACACTGTCCATGTGATGTTGCCTAGGCAGATGTGAAATATGCCACATGAAACAGTCCATCTAACATGTCTTTGCTTTTAATGCCATTTCATTCTGAAGCCTTTTTATCATTATCCTGCAGCCCTTTTTTGTTTGCCTAGTTTTCCTTCAGCGGCTCTAAATGTTGAAAGTAAAGCACACACTTTTGAATGAATACAGTTTGGACAGAGCTGGCATTTGTAATCTAGAGTTGAAAGAGAGCAAGAACAACTGAAAATGTGAAAAAAAATATGCCCAAATCCAAATGTATGAAGACAATATTTTTGTTTTTATGAAGCAAATTAATGAGAGTCAAGCAGTATGTGCACTGGATCATACAGTATTCCCTGTGAAGGTCAAGCTCTCTCTGAGAGAGTATCCCTGTCTGTGGAGACATTAAGTCTAATTATTTTTGATGAATTCTTCCTTACTTAGCAGCAAACATACAAACTCTGGAAAAAAAATACCTCTGCCTAAACTGTGAGGATGTTGAAAGGCTCTGTATGTGTCTGAAATAGTCTGAAGTGGAGTTACTTCTGCATGTTTATGCTGGAAAGAGAAAAAGTCAGGGATTGAAAACACTGACTGTCACAAACTGGTGCCATGAAATGTTGTAAAAGCATTCATGGTTAGATTCTTTTCCTTAAATATAAATTGCTTGAGCGTTATCCCAATGATGGTTGACGTAGCGCGAGATGAGAGGCATTTGTTTGCGTCTGAGGGAGTTTTACAGTTACCACTGCTTGTTTATGAGACATGACAGCGTTGTTTTCTGAATTTATTTCTTATAGAAATAAAGCCAGCCTCCTTTACCCCTCTGCAATATTCTTTTGACTTTGCTTGTTTGACCCTGTGGTTTAAAACAACATAATAGTAAGGGAGTATCAGAGCAGATCACAATTTACATTCTGGCTTCAGAGAGGCACTTATCGTAAATTCACCTTTCTTCCATCAGTCTCTGTCTGACTCTTCCTCCCTCTCACTCTAAAGTTTATCTGACACGTTTCCCACTCTTCCCCCCTCGCTGTCTGTTTTGCACACATCTCTGCTGGTGTCTCTGCAGAATCCACTCCAGAAAGAGACCAAGAACTGCAGTCCTGGCAAATCTGTCTTCATTAAAACAGTAACTGCAAAAAATTAAAGATATTACCAGAACGCAGCAGATTACACTATTACTTAGCTGGTAGAAAATGCATTAGCCACCAGTGTGCTGTCATAAGAATCTGCTGTAAATACCTCCATGTGAAAAATCATTGATGGTTCTTTATTTCCATTTCCCTGGGTGAATAAAAGGTTCAGTATAAGGTGTAATCAATCAGTCGTGAACAGCATCCCTAAGATGAACAACTATGCATCCAGCAAAACATTTAGTAACCTCACATCAGTATTTACCTGTGATATATCTTAATATTGTGCTGAAGAAATGTAAACATCCAAATCAGATGGATTAGCCAGAGTCTATGCATTTCATCAGGCAGATCTGTCTTGTAATACTTGAAGTTGGTATCTTTCTTCTTGGTCAGTAAATGACTGACCAACCAGCGTTCTTTCAGGAGAAAGAGGCGGTAGCTCCAAGTGTGGATCAGGCAGCATCAATATTTGAATAAAGTTAAACCTGCACAATTTTTTGTGGCATTTGGCATTACTGCCATGTGTTTAAAAATCCCTTTACAAAGAACATCTCTGACCAGGAGGGTTGGGTGGTATCCATTTTTCAGGGCTGATACCAATACCAATTGTTATCAGTTTAGGAGACCGATAACCTTGGAACCTTGGAACCAATATGCATTTATTATTAAGCACGTAATGTCCTTGATGAAGAAAAAGTAAAACGTCATGATAAAAAATGAATGAAATTAAATGATGTGGCTCTATTTAGCTCAGTCAGAATGAGAGGAGGCACAGAGCAACAAAGTAGAAGTAGGAACACAGGAAGAGATTCCGTACCCTCACTATGTCAGTGGCACCCAGGATTAAGTGTTGATTGGCTAGAACTCATGTGATATCTAGCAAATCAGATTGTATACAGGACATTTGGTGGGACTGTTGAGAGTGAAACTAAAGCCAGAGGAAAAGACACTTTGAAATGGAACCAAAGTAGCACACTTTCTGATTAACTATAAATTTATTGGTACTTTAAAATACTCATACCGATTGTTGGCCAACTGCCAAATCTCAGCCTCAATAATCAGTCAGGTCTATAATCAGTCAGCCCCTGATTTTTTGATACAATTAAATTCTCCCTAAAATGTTCTTTTTTTAAAAATCACTTACAAGAGGCAGTTAAGGCCAAACACTTGCTGATACTGATGTGCATAGTCCTTTTGGTAATCCAGCCCCTAGTGTGAAAGCCACCTAGGAAAAGCTAAGCCCCACCAGGTCCCTTTAGGAAAAATTATACATCAATTTTAATTGTTTTCATTGGCAAAATCACAACATAATAGGCCTACTTGTTCAATACATTCTTGCCAAATAGATTTATAAACCATCCATTCATGGATGATTTTATATAGTTTAGTTTACCGTACTTCCTAGGGGTGTAAAGGTAAGTGTATTTGTACTGTACCAATTTGGTACGGGCCTCTCGGTACGGTACAGATGTGTACCGAACAAATATATGTGTGCAACAGTCTGAATATTCCCAGATAAAGGTGTCCTGTTTAGGAACACTTTGTTTCTCAGTAAAATACAACAGTGGAAAAAGACAACAACAGTAGCGCTGACATTATTCAGCAGGTGTGTCACTGACAGCATGTCGTCCAGCAGACCAATCAAAGCATTTTAAAAAGGCTCCACTCAAACAAGAACACCACTGTAACGAGGAGGAACAACAAAAATTCTCACCAGCTGGTTATGAATTTTCTATTCTTTAAGATCGTTTTTACCTTTAACTATCAGCCTCGGAGGAGGGGGAGAGGAGACCATCATGTCTGCAGCTGTGTCATAGGTAAAGTTATCCTCAGATTTCACACGGCTCTAACCTCTTTATCTGCCAAGATGGGCTGTGAAAAGTTCTCCCAGACTTTGTAGTCGGTCCCATTGGTTGAAAAAGTAATCCAGCACTGAAGTCCGTGTGGAAATCAGCAGGATAGACGCTAATTAGCATACTTAACAAGCTAACGCATGTATAATGATGCGTTCAAGTTGGCTGGGAAATTTTAGTGTTTAAAAAATGGGTATAAATATGTCAATATATCAACTAAAAAACCTTGTAATTAAAAGAAGAATTTATTTATAAATATTTTTAATCATTGAAGAACCTTTGGAAGGAGGTTGCTGCATTATTGTTAATTTAAATGTAATTTATTCAGCCTATTTATTTTAATAAAATTTAATCAAAAAAAAAATATTTGTTTCAATTACTGTACCAAAAACGTACTGAACCGTGACTTCAAAATCGAGGTACATACGGAACTGAAATTGTTCTGTACCGTTACACCCCCAATATTTCCTCTAATAAAGAACAGGAGTCAAACTGCAGCAGGGCCCCTCCCGTGACTCTAAACACATTATCTGTTTAGAGACATGGGAGGTTACCTCTCACTGTTAAAGTTCAGATTTAAAATGTGTAAAAAATGAATTGAAGATCATCACTCTGACTAAATAAGAAAATATGAGAAAAAGAATAGGAGAGTCTGGTTTGGAGTCCTCATGTGAACATGGATTTATTTATTTATTTATTTATTATTTTTGTGCATAGCCTTTAACAATGGTTTTATAATGAGCCTATAATACCATGGAGACAACGACAGCATTCTTTGTTAGTGTATATGATTACAGAAAACAGCATTATGTACCCAGCCGTTTAAGAAAACACACCATAACACAGAGAAAACTGCTCCTGCTGAGGTTGTTACCAGCTATTTATTGATGTAGTTTTTCAACATAATAGAAGTATTTCCACAGTCTGTGGTATATCTAAAAACCCTTGTTAATGGATTTAGCCATTAACATAAACAGTGTAAAGAATCACAATGTGTCTTCGGGGAAACCCCTCCTAAGTGTACAATTCAAAGCTAAATGGGATTATTGAGGCTAATATTAGTTAAAACAAAGACACTATGATTAATAAACAAAGTTTACCTGTATAAGAGGCAGATGATTATGTTAAAGGGATAGTTTGGTGGTTTTTTTTAGGTGGGGCACTTGAAAATGCATATCTATAGTAAGTATGCTGCCAGAGGGGGAGTCTGCTCAGAGCAGCCCCTTTAAAAGGAAACCTGCAGGAGTGCCAGCATGAAAACTAGGCTATATGGCTAAACAGATGGGGTCATTTTACCATGTACTTACCATGTAATCTATGCAACAGCATTTAATGAAGTTGTTACACTATAGACCCAAATAGCTGATTGGTGTGCTGCAGGTGTAGGGAGTATGTGGCATGCTGAAGCTGTGCTTAAAAATGGCTTTCTAAGGGACAAGTTAAGTGTTGTAATTTTTTTCATTGTAGCATACATTTTTTCCCTGTACATTTTTTACTTAATATTCTTAAAACTAGATACCTTATATGGTGTGAACAACCTTGTCTAATAGCCTTCATGCTGTCCCCCTAGAGATCCACAAACTTTTTAATCCTCCCAGTCCAAATTATACCAAGGATGTCACTAGGATTGAAAGACGGGGGAGCTTAGCCCCAAGGGTTGCAGGTAATGCTTGGCATATAGCGCGCACCAATTTTTTGGTATCCACACCTTAAAATCTTCATTATTTAATTAATTATTAGTTGTGGAGGATTTATCAGAACCTTTAATCTGTCTCTTTCTTTTCCTTAGGAGACTGTCCTTTCCTGAGCCGTCATGAGGTCTTCCTTTTTTCTAATAACAGCCTGAGTGAGTTTGTATTTGAAAGTCTCTATGCTGGGATGAGTTTGTGGAAAAGATTTTGGAAAACATTTCCATTATTGCATTTAGTTAAATATAAATGTGGTATATAATATCTAAAAATATATAGCTGTTCATGCTCTCCAAATCAAACTAGTTTTATTCTGCCTACCACTGATATTCCTCTGTATCTGAAGACTATAGCAGTGGTACTCAACCTTTTTCTACCCAAGAGCCATATTGTCTTAAAATATTTTGCGAGGATGTAAGGAAGAGCCTTAGATCAACTGATCCATAGTTGAAATAAAATGAAACAGTGAATTGTTGGATTATTGTTTAACTAAATGGGATGCATTAGGCTACATAAATATATTTCTATAGTGTCAGATAAAAGGATATGTTACTGATAATGAGCATATATTTTTATTTATGCAAGTTCCACCTGGTCTAACGGTGTGTTAAAATATTATTTTGAGCTCTGAGATGCTTTTCAAAGAGCTGATGAATTATGGTTGGCTATTTGGGTATTTATATCTTAAATTAATTTTGTTACTGTTTTAACTGTAATTATTGTTAAGAGGGCTGAGGAACATTTTAGGATGGCTTCAGCCCCCCATAAATGGATGAACGACGTCCATGCCTAATAGTCTTAAATGTCACTTGAACCAGAGCCACATACAAATAGTACAGAACATCAGGAAATTCTAATACCATACCAGTGTGAATAAAAAGCCAAGTACACCTGTGATAATGATGCGGTAACATTGTAATTCAGCGTCAGTATTTACTGACAGTAGTTACCCAACATTATACCAGAATCTTAACTATGTCCAAGGCTGTAAAAGAAGAGTTGCTGATAATTTTCAGGAGAGTTGATAGTTATCAATTTTGAATCAGGGTGTTTTTTTATGATCTGGCACTGAGAGCACTGAAGCCTGCCAATGTGGACTGTGCAAATCCAGCACTAAAACCCATTTATTTACTCTGAAATTTGCCTAGAGTTAATTTTAAATGAAGCCACTGTATATTAAAAAAACAGAAAATTTGTCAAACTTGGCCACACTTCTAAGACAGTCTGCTTCCGTGTTACTAAGTTAAAATGCAGCTAAATCAAGTTTCTGAGTCAAGCAATGGTGTACCAAATGCAAGGAAAGTGACTGATTTTGGATTGTAGATATCCCAAAGGAAGAGTGAATGAGGAGTAGAAATGCTCTACTCACATGAGAAGCTGAGGCTGCCAGAGATTTAAGCAGAGCGAACAGTTTATGTTAAAAACAAGGAGTCAAGGAGTCAGCTCTGTTGTTAACTCCCATGGTGTTAGGTGTATTAAATCCCCTCCATGCTCTGATATAAAAACGAATTCATCAGGGTATCTGCCTTATAGGAGAATACAGAAACAGCGGGAGTCAACTTCTGCTCTGTATCACAGAACACATTTTAAAGGCAATTTGTAGAAAAGCAGAGAACTGAAAGAATCCAATCCAGCACTGTATTCACCAAATTAATTTAGACTTTTTAGAGTGAAAATTTGACATATTGTGCCATAATTTATTCAGAGCAGGTTCTCACATGGCCTGGCTTCATTGGCTGTTGACCACTGACTGTAAATAAATATGGACAATGCATCTCCATCTCCTTTTATTGTGCAGAACTGAAGCCAAAAACACCTCTACAACAGCCGGCCTTGGGAATGGTGGACCGCCTTGCTTGCTCTGCTAGCCAAAGGATGGATCTATATTGCAGATAAAACACTGACGATTCTTCAGGTTGGTGCAGTCTGGAGCAAAGCACATTCTTGTGTTAAACTGAAGCAGACACAGGTATGAAAATTTAACTGACTGTTTAAGTAGCTTTTGGTCATTTCCTCCTCTCTTCCCTCCTCTACTCCACTAATCTAGTTGAGGACACTCTAATGGTCGTTTTATATCTGTTGTGTAATGACTGCGTAACAGCTGTGTGATGGCTTGATTTTCATTTTGGTGTGCATGTTAACAAGTTAGAGCTTTCATACTGCCTGTGCGAGTGTTTCATATGAGCGATACCCATATCTCACACGGCCAGAATGTAGAGAATAGAGGGCTTTCACTGTTTTCTCCCTGAGAAAAAAAGGACAAGAAAATGAGATATAGAGAGCCAAATGTGCATTTTCAGACAGATACAGATGTCAACATCAGTAGAATATATCACAGGCAAGAGAAACAGTATGGTTATACTCGCCCAGACTGAAAGAGCTGTAAGGAGGACTTTTAGTCAACAGAGCTAGACCATTATGTCACATTTGTGTTTTTACATCAAATACCTAAATTGCTGTATAAAATAGGACACTTGGGAGCACAGATAGCCGAGTGGTTTAAGGCGCTACCCACATGCGCGGGCAGCCCGGGTATGAATCCGGCCTGTGGCCCTTTACCGCATGTCTCTCCCCATTCTCTTCCCCATTTCCAAGTCTATCCACTGTCCTTCCTCTATCAAATAAAGGCATGAAAAGGCCCAAAAATAAATCTTTAAAACTGGACACTTGAACATAAATCAGCAACATAACAGCTATCACAGCAGTTTAGACAAAATGGTTATATCATTTGTATGCATGACATGATCTCAAATGCAAGATATGCATTAAGCTAAATAGACATAAAACTAAATACAGCATTCCTACAAATCAAATTTAAGACTTAAAGACTCATTTAAGAGCTGAACCGGTCATTGGCCGGTAAATAGGGCGGAAGTCTGGCAGGTAAAAATATAACCGGTCAAAATGTCCGGCAGAAAGCATGCAAATGACCAGATAAGTAAATACTGAATACTTGCATATTATATTTTGTGTAACCTAGAAGATATGTTGCAAGAATGCGTTAATATAAACTAAAAGTTGCCTAATCTAACTACATCTACTGTCCTGCGGTGCTGGGGTTGTTTATCTCCTTAGACGGCAAGCACATGGCTAATTATGTATGCACAATGACGTCAAAGCGAATCTATCGCTCTACTGCGCCTGCTCATTACTGCTGGAGACTCTGCAGCAGTCTATGCTCTGCAGGGAAAGTTTGACCAGAGCTTTCGCATAAAACAGAATTTTAATCTAAGTGAGGTTTTCCTGGCTAACCAAAGGCTTAATATCATCAGCGGCATGGAAGGATTTTGAGTATGTCATCGCTGTGAGTAATGAAGAGGCTGAATCAAAGGGAACAGTACAGCTGAGCATCTGAAACACCGATGAAGCAGCAGAGAGAGAGAGAGGCCTACGCCGGCTAATTAGCAGAAGTAGTCTTGGATAAGCCGTCAATGAGAGGAGGTTTGGACCGGACTGTCTGCTTTGGAGCTTTCATCTTTTCGGGACTAGTCCAAATAAACCAGGATGGTTGGATTTACTGCTTTATTGGAAGTTACAGTGATATCATCATGGGGACTGATATAAGCAACTGACGGTAAGACTCATTTTTTATTTGAAATATAGTTGTAACGCAGTGTCCAGTTAAGAGAGCACTTTTGTTATGTGTTTGGATGCGTCGTTGTTGTCGGTGGAGGATGGTACTTTGCTGATTTAAGCTACAAAGAACTTAGCGGTCAATGAGCTAACAGGCTAACGGTGCTAATGTGACGCTAACTGTTGTTTACGTGGGCGTATATTGTGTAACTGCGTGTGTAGGAAAAGCGCGCAGCCTTTATTTTGATACTTTAAACTACTTACACAAAGAAAAATAAGAGAAAGTCTTTGTGCAGTCGTTTCTAGTGTCTAATCACGTGTCTACCAGTTTTCAATAATGGGGTAATAATTACTCAGGTTTACTGTTGGCTTGGTTTCTACTGTCTGGGTTTTGGGTCAGGTCTGGAAATAAAAACGTGTCCTCTCCCCCGTTTAGCGCAGACTTGTGTATCAATGTATCACAGAATACCAGATTTATGCTGTTAATGCAGCAAAATAATGTTAAAGCAAATGTCCGGTAGTTGTTCTAAATGGCCGGAATTGTTGAGGACTGCCGGTCATTTTGACCGGGGACCAAAAAAAAAAAAACGCTGAGCTGAACTTTAAAAAACAATGAATACCATTTTTGTGAAGCAAATGGTCAAAAATGAAAGGCATGCGAAATTTCTAGGGTGAAGGATGAATTTTTTATTTAATTTTCCTGTTTATGAAATATCAATTGAAATTAACGGTATTGGACAGCTAACTTTTTTGGCCATAAATGCCCGAGTTAGATGATTTCTGTCACATTTAAAGCCTCTATTTTAGCAGGTGTCTTAAACTGATTCATAACATTTTGACTATTAAAAAGCAGAATTATGTTTTTGTCCAGGAAGACCTGGGTGGGCTGCATGAATGTTTACGTGTGCAGCTTGGTAGCCCAGATGTTGGAGAACTGGACTGGTGTTTCACAACAGTACAGTATTATTTAATCCCAGCAAGTACTATAAAATAACAGAGGGTCTTGGAATCCTCCCTCAGGAAGTTTTGAGCATTTGACACTGAAGTCCTTGAATTCTGTAGAATGTATGTACAATGATATGTGGTGGAAATTTAGTTAGAAAGAGAAATTGTTTAACCAAAAGAAAACTACTTCCTTGATGAAGCTTAAATCCTAGTTAGCATGAATTAATGAATTTTAACATTTTATAACTGGGTCGTTTAATACAGTTCACATAAGCGAGGCTGTCTAAAGCTAACCATACATAAAGCCAAAAAAGAAAAAGGTTAATCTACAGATTGGACCAAAATAAAGGTATTAGTTTGTCAATGTTGCTTAGAAAGACTCAAAAGTTTTGCAACTGCAGTACGATAACTCTTCCTGTCTCACTCACTCTCCCTGCATTAGTGACTGGGTTTATAGTTTTTCAGATGGTCATGGTTTTCCCCTTCCAGTTATGGATAAACTGTGTTTAATAATTGGTCTTTGCACACGGATGCATCTTGTGATGGACAACACACTACGTTTTGTGGACACCAATGATATGATAATGAAGATTGGATAAAGACACATCTTAGTGTGCCTTTTAAAATTTAAGACCTCTCACTGGTAAAAATGAAACTTTCCAAGGCATCAGATTTCAAATATCCAATTTAAGACATTCCAAGGATTTTCAAGGATCTGTTGGAACCCTGTTAATAAAAGTTAAAGGTCTGGGAGTTCGAGCATAGATGAAGAATCTATGTTTAAAATGGCCATCTAGTAGTAGAAAAATATGCTGAAACAAAAGTATGAAATTATACGGTGTTTCAGAATTTAAGTGGCTTTTTGTTCAAATAGCATTTGTTTAGATTTTAGTTTTGATGATTTTATCATGAATCTGTCTGATGCAGTGATCTCATTCTCTGTTAAACCAAATGATCACCTTTGAATCAGCTGGCTAGAACTTCCAATGCTTCTATCTGCATCGTCTTCATCCTATGGAAGACAATGAAATACCTCTCTGCTTGTCATGGTGCAAGATTAATCCTATCAAATTCTGGAGCATAATTACTAATAGCAAGGTTGATTTGATAAGGAGGAAAAAAAAGAACCTAAAAAAGGCTAGTTATATTCATTAGCTCTTAGAGCGGGCTGTAATTGCTTTAGAGATACATTAGGGGCAGCATTTTAGGTCTTAGTGATGAAGGCTGGAGCGGCGTGAGGCATAATTGGGAAGCTGAAATAGTGTTATTACGTCTGTGTGTCTAAAATAGCTTTAGTTTGCACAGCACATCTGTTTAGATGATGTCAGAGTTCATTAAGATCAGCGTAAATGTGGCCTAATCCATGCATTAAGGCATATGGAGCAACATTCAGCAAAAATGAAGTCTGAATTTGTCTCCTTTTAAAATATTCATCCTTGTTTTTATATGACTGTTATTCAGAGGGAGAGATACCAAACAGAACAAAAGGCAAACACAAAAAGAAATCTTTCTTTGAGAATTCTCCACTGTAACTGCTCTGGGTGTACATTGTAATACACCCAACAAGCTCAGTGGTGACTGCCGTCCCTTTGTGTAAAGAACAGAATAAAATCTATAAAGCACTGGCAACGTCTCACAAAGCCGACGAGGAGTCTATTAAATGCAAAGCTCTATTAAGTAGTGCCATGAACCTTGATATAGCCCCACTGGAACTCGATCTGTAGTCCACAACAATAATTGAAAGTGTGAATCAGTCGACATCAATGCAGCAAGTGCCTCAAAGACCGTCTTTAACAAAATGGGTTTAAAAGACAATATGGACACTTTGCTCACAAAGAATACAAAACAGTTGAATGATACAACAGCAAAAAAAAAAGTATTAAAAAAAGTGAAAAATTTGTCGCTATTCAGCACTGATGACACTCTAAAATTTACAAGGACACTCAAAGTGAAACATCTTGAATGCTAAGAGGATTTGTCAAAATTGTGTCTTGATCAGAGAAAGTCTGATCATTTTCCCTATTTGTTTTTGTGTGAATAGCAACACATGAGACAAAAAGACAAAAAAAGGCTGAATTTTCAAAATTAATATTCAGTTAGTTCTCTCCATGTCGTGAAGCCTTCTCTACTACTCTGAAATGAGGGATTTTGTGCTGCTTGAAAGCCTGTTTTATTTCCTCTGTTTAATTTTTTCATACATTCTTGTTTGGACTTTAGAATCTGTCTTTACTGCAGTCTTATGCAGAGGTTCATGGCATTCTTAAACTTTTCTAATCTGGTTTTCAGGCTCTTCACAGCACTGAGTCTGCACTTTTAAAGGTTTTCAGTAGGGCCTGACTGATATAGATTTTTGGGGGCCGATGCTGATATTAGGGAGTAAGAAATTCCGATAACCAATATATCGGCTGATTGAATTTTTACCTTTTTTTTAAACTAATTGATAAATAAATAAATACATTGCTGCTCCACATCCCTTGAATATAGTTCAAACATGTCTAACAAAGATTTATTATTATTATTATTTATTTACTATTATTATTTTAAATTGAAGGCAAAATATTTTACTATTTTCAAAAACTTTCAAAAAGATCAAGAACAAAATGCTGTGCAAAAATGCAGAAACCATTGTGAAATAGAGATGTTTCTGTTGTTCTACATAGCACAGATGTGTCTAATGGTCTGTAAGTGTATTTAGGTAATAGGTAAGTGGATAAGCACTGTCAAAAGTGACTGGTCAAATGCGATTTGAAATGCGCATTCTCATTTTCTCTGAGATCTATAAAATAAAATTTCAGCCAGAAGTGACTCATGGACAAGAGGGTTGTCCATGTTCTATTCAACAAATCTGATGCTTAGCCAAATTGCTCTAAGCTCTAGTCTCTGTAAGGAGGTAAATGTGGAGTGTGTGACAAGAAAGGAGCCAGAGCGCCCTCTACTGGATAAATAATAGAACATTAACATCTATTTAGAGTATCCAAGTAGACATTTTGAAATTTGCCTTTTTTTTTACTCAGTACCAGACATCTGTACATGATTACCATGTAAATACTGATAAAAATAAGTAGTTACAAATAGCTTTGTCTTTAATAACTGAGAATTTAAATAGGAGAGAACAATACACGTGGAAGGGTCCCATGCCTGTGTTTGCCTTGGGCCACTAAATTGCTAGATCTTCCACTGATATTCCCTGCACTTTATAAGTGAAAATACAAGTGTTAACATCTGCGTTTAATGGACAATTTTTGGCTGATTGATGATTATTTTTAATAGACTGTTATCTGCTGATTATATCAGCAGATTAATTGATCGAGCCCTAGTTTTTTGCTAATCTTTTTATTGACTACTGATTCCGATGACTTGGCTCTTTTACTGCTTTCACATCTTACAGCAGCTTTTAAAAAAGCTAATCACACAAGTCTCATTGCTCTTCTTCAACACAGTGTTGGTTTAAATGCTACCATCCTAAATTGTGTCAGGTCCTATTTGTCGAATGGATCTTTTCAGATCAAACTCGGAGACTCTACTTCATCCTTTGCCCCCCCTCCACGTGGAGTTCTACAGGGTTCTATCCTGCTAGTCCTGTTTTCTCTTCATCTCCTCCCTCTGGGCTTGATTTAAAAACAAACATGATGTATCGTTCCACCTTTACGTAGATGATACACAAATTTACTTGCCTTTAAAAAAGCAATGGCAGCACCACTGATCCTCTGCTAGACTGTCTTATGGACATTATTGCCTGGATGGCCCTGACTTTTTTAGATTTTAATGAGAGTATGACTGAAGTTGTGTCGGCTCCACAGTGTTGAATCCTGGTGTAAAGATAGACAGTCATTTTATATCAGATTAACAGATTACTTCTGTTGTTAAATCCAGTTTTTATCATCTGAGGCTTGAAATATGTTGTATCTGAAATGACTGAGTGGTTCATGCTTTTTTTTCTACACATTTGGACTACTGCAATGTGTTTTATATAGGATTAAACCCGCCTTCACGTACACACTTACAGTTAGTCCGAAATGCTGCTGCTCGACTTGATTATGTGTCATTGATTGATGTTAAGTTTTGGCTTCATAAGAAATGATATATTTTATATTCTCTTCATTTATACTGGTATTTATCTGTGCTACCCAGCCATCCCTTTTTTCCAGTCTGGGAGCTTGTTGCCTCTTCCAGATTGGCTGAATTGGCAATCTGCTAAAGCCATTAAAAAACCATGAACAGTTTTGGCGCAGGCCTTTCTGGGTCCTCAGCAGAATTTGATGACCCCCTAAATGAAAAAATGAGCATAGCAGCTATTCAAAAGACCCTGCTACAGCTTTCACAACCAGCACCCTTGTCATCTAACATTACTAGATGCTGCTCTCTTGTCCAACCAGGGACTCCTGCCTCTCCGTTCTTTCCTAAATTCTTGTCCTGTCAACTCTCATAAAATGCTCCCAAAACTCCTAACGTGCAACATGCATCTTCATTCTGTTGCAGAATCCAATATTCAAAGAACGTAAGAATCATTGTAGAGGATTTAAAAGAGTTGTGTTTTTGTTTTAGCTCTGCCATTTTTAGATGAGTCTGTGGGATAGTAAACACATCTTGGCTGGAGGATCTAATAGCACTGCAGGGTGTGAGTAGATCTCCATTGAAAGTGGGTGCAAAGTCAGTGCAGGGCTTTAAAAAAAGCAATAAAACACTGAATTAAATCAATATTTACAGTGAAAGTGAACCAGTGCTTGGACGATATTTGAGAGATAAATCGGACACTAACCTACCAGCAGCAAAACAAACCAACAAAAACCCCTGAATTAAATGACAGAATTTACCCCGTGTCCTTTAATATAGGAGTTACTTTTTTTCTTAAAATGGGGTCTAGAGTTTTACAGCAAATATGGATTCACAACACTGATCAGTGGATGGAAGTGTATTGCTCATGACTGAGACGAGCCATCACACACAGCTAGTATTAAATGCAGATCTCCCATAGCATATTTTATTCATGTGCTGGCATTTTTTTGTGGTTTTATCAATTAAAAAGTTGAATTGGTGACATTTTGGGTGCACTCACACTAGGCCCAGTTGCCCTGTGCTGTGCTAAAGCATGATTGTCACTAGAGCTGTGCATCTTGACTAGTTCTCATCTCACGATTCAAATCAGGGCAGTGATTCGATTCAGTTGTATGGGAAATAAACAAGCAGCATCTGTCTACCTCATATATGAGCTGCCTCTGTGTCAATGCACATGGAAAAGATTATTTTCAACACCACTTATTGTCACCCCTCTCCAGCCCCCCCTCTGGCTTACACTCAAACTGTTCCTGGAGCCCTTTAATTTTGACTTCCCCAAGCGCAACATCATCTTAATACAAAGCACACAGTTTACTAGACTTTGTCTTGTAGTGTAACCTGACACATCAGATGGATTTGTTTCACACATCCATCTGGAAAACCACTCATAGACAGTGTTTGGGAAAGGGCAGAGCCTTTGAAAAAAAAACACAGAGGGTGACTGAATGAGCGTTCTGTCTGTCACATCTTTACGGGCCAATCAGAGCAACAAAACACGTGACGTAGCCACGACCGAGGTGTACCCCTACCGAGGAGTAAACTCCATAGAGAACTGCATAACGTGCACCATGGCAACTGCAGACATGTTAGTACTCGACTTTTGTCGTCTTTGAAAAGAAAACAACTCACTGCTGTTCTTTGTTCTTCTTTTAACAAAGAAATGTTGTCAAGTTCTGATAAAACTGGCGCCTTAGTAGCATCCACGCTGATCTCTTCCGCCATAATTGGACCGGCCTCTTGTTGCTGCTTGCTCACATCACGACTCCGCCACACCAAAAGTACTGACCCTCGTTGCTGACAGGAGCTTTGCAAGATGGGTTCGACAGTGAGAAACACGGAAACAGGCGTATCCATCTACTTTGCAAGGTTACTTGTGGTGGGCACAAGGAAGAGCTACATAGAAAACATGATAGCAACTTTATTTGTGATTTATTTTGAGTCTTTTGTTGACAGTATTGATTATATCTCACATCAGAGAAGCCTTACCCATGATTTCCACATACACCAGCTACACTGTGCTTTACAGTGCTGTGGCTTTGCTCAAACCAAAGGCGAGCAACCTCGCACACAGGAAACGTGTCTGGAGCGCTGCGTTATGCAGCACAACCCTGAGCAGCTTAAGACAAGAAAGCACAAGCTCACGAGAGAACAGGAGTTAGTGCAGGAACAGGATGTCAGCAGCAGATTTATGAGCCTTTGTGGGGATGATTTGACATTAATTCCAACATGATTTCATGATTTTATTACTTCTGCTATGGCTGGGTACATTATCAAGTTGAAAGATTAATGTTTGTTACAAAGGACATGTGGTTTTATGTAAAAGTCTGTGGTTTTTGGACCTCAAAAGTGAACTATTCTTGATCAATGACACTGTTGTTTCTCTTTGATCCATTGATGATTTATGATCAAAGTATGTGCATTGTGTTGTATGTTGAAGTTGACCGGGTGCTTTGCAAGTTTTTCCAGCTGTTTGGATCAATCCACATCTTGTGGGTTATAACAGTTTGATAGTAAAAATATGTAGACCTCCCGTGTATCTCCAGTGAAGTGGAGTGGATTGCGCTTCTGGGACATGCCGGAAAAACATCAGAAACATGCTGGCATCATTACAACATACTGGGATCCAAAGGGTTAAAATCTTTAAAATTAATGAATATTTGATGTCAATAATTAGGTGAGTTTAGATGAAAAAATAGTTCAATGAAAGCAGAATAAAATATTGATGTATAATATTTTTCATAGCTACCGTATGAAAAGTGCATTTTTTTGCACTTAGCAGCTCAAGTGTGACAAATATTAAAACAGTCCCTAAGGTTTAAAGTGTGTCAGGTCTATTTATAGTAGTAAACATAATCTTAAGATATATTTAGCTGTCTTGAGATGTGATTAGTACAGGGAATAGTGATGAGCCTAAACCGAAGTCTAACTCTGGCCCCAAACAAGACTCATGACATGCCTAATTCTAAAGCAGAAATAAACACGTTTAAACCCTAGAAAAAAAATTAATGAATAGTTTACATTCTTAAAACTAAATCTAATTCAGAGCAACTGCAGAGAGGTGCAGTTTTTCCGATAACTCGGCATCTTAGGTTATATTTGACCTAAAGTTATGCATAATTAAGATCATAGCCTGCTTGAATGACAGGTACATGCTGCTGGCTGTCTGCTCGGCATCCCTTCATCTTACTTGAATCATTTATCTTGGGCTTCTCGGTAATGGTATGGGCACTTTGAGCTTCATAAAGCAAGATGCCAAATTTAAGGTTTCAGAAAAGCTATCCACAGACCAATGGCTGACATCATGGTGGCTAAGTCCACTTCTTACATGAAGTGTGTGCCGCAGATTCTGAGAATCCTGTGTCCATAGTTTCAAGCTGTGCAAGAAAAAACAATCCAGTTGCCCAGAGCTCAAGGACACTTGTTTAAACAGAATTTCAAGCTGCACTGAGGTCAGGGAAAAGAAGGAAAAGTACCTCCCTGTCATCTGCTGCATGGAGAAAATTCTTACTTTTATGCTGGAGGGTGTATTTTTTTTAAATCAAAAATGTTTTTTTTTTCTTTTTGCTGTGAGTAAAGTGATGATTGATTTATTTTCAGAAAGGTACAATAGAAATTATCTTGGTGAGCTAGGCCAGCAGCCATCTGCAATTTTGTGGTGACATTAAAGCATGTATGTAGAAGACAACTCAGCCTCTAAGTGCAGTATTTATTTAATTTAATTTAGATGTATTTTTCATTTCCTCTTAACTCTTGTGATAGGGTTTATTTCTGTCATGTTTTTTTTCCTTTTGTTTGTCTGATTACTTACCTAATATTGATTGTTTTTCTGTTTTATCCTTTAAGCTTGGTCCTTTGTCATGTATTTTGTTGTTGTTAGATATTTGAAAAACTGATAAAAGTTTGGTCAGAGAAAGGTACAATAGAAATGACAACTGACTACATTATTTGGAATAATGGCTTGAGTCTGGATTTCTTAAGAAGTAGCAAAATAAACAACATGGATCATAACAGTGAGCAAGACACAAAATTTGGTGAACCCCCCTTAGAACTGGCTATGAGGACAGGGATGGTCATAGTCAGCCATAGTAGGGGCTGCTCAGAGAAGTCCTTTTATACGGTGGCATCACACTTAATGCTGTGCGAATTAATCTTATGTTATTTTATTTCGTTTTTCAGGAATATATTTACTAAGAGTTTTTAGGACAGTTTGAACTGTTTTAAGAATATTTAACACTTAAGACTTCAAGTATTAGATCACACAGAGGTGGCCTGTTTTCAGTTTATGACGGGGCTGCATAATGAATTGTGATTCGATCCTGTTGCACTATAAAATATGTGAAACACATTGCAAAACTCTGAATTTATTGCAGTACAAAACAAGAATTATTTAATGCCTTCCCACTCATAACTACATTTTGCTTGCTAAATAGAAGCCCCGGTATCACAACCCTGCTTTCACACCATTTTGATGCAGTTAGATAAGGTTTACTTCATATTAGTTTGAACTAATTTAGTATGAATTAAAGCTGATTTTCAGCTTTATTTTTGATTCTTTAGAAACATGTTGCAGACAGGTTCAGCTAAAGTCAGTGTGAATTCTTGGTTGCTTGTATAGTATCCAGCAGCGGCACCTCTGCCTGGGTTTGGAGATGCTGTATAAGTGATGACAGAAGTCCTTCAAATGAGTTTTAAGGCCGGCTCAGACTACGATTTAGCCAGATTTGGCCTGACTGCATCATCAGATGTCAGGCCTTAACATATGAGCATCGTGAACGACAAAAACTGTTTTAGTGTGACATAATCAACAAAGCATGTCCTGCTTGACCTGATGTCAATGACACGTATCCTGACCCCTACCAGTAGGACAGCATTTGCTCCTTATTTTAATATCTTCATTTACCAGAGTGAGACCCCACTTATTCTCCTTCTGGAGAGCTTGTGTCTTATTTTCTTAACGTCGTCACATTCATACTTTGAGTTCTAACCAAAGGATAGCTTGTCCATATTGTCCTCCTCTTAAATATATTGGCACAAGTCTGTAATTGTTATCCATATTTGATTATCCAATCCACAGTTGTTTCTTGTTAGTTGTTTGCTTCTTTTCCAGGCAAAAACATGCTAGCATCACAAAGAGCGCTTCTGTTGTTGCTATGATTGACACTCTTTGACCCGTCTCCTCAACGACCTTTGATCTCACAGTCATGGAGAAACTGGTGACATCAGATAAATAGTTGGGATAGCAGGTAGTGTGGCCAGGTTATTGCCAGAGACTGGAAGAGATTTCCATTGCATACTCGGAAATCTTGCAGTCATGAAAGACTAAATAAACCATGTAACCTGAGCTGGCCTTAAGGCATCATATGTCAAATAAAAGACCTCACTTTATACTTGCTATGCTCTTCTTTACAGTCAAACTGTAACATATGTGAATGCAAAGTCTCTTTGTTGTGTTTTTAGACTCTGTACAAGAGGCATGATCTGAAAAGATTGATGAAATGAATGTAGAGGCTTATGCTACACAAGCAAGTGCTTGGTGTGACTTGCTTCTTGTGTAATGTGTTTTTTTGGGAAGGTTTAATTCCCACTCCCTAGGAGTGGATTACCTACATCATGACAGTGTGTGATAAAATTCTTGGTAATATGTGTTTATTATTGTTTTTTGTTTTCTTTGACTTTTTGTCTTTGTCCTCCTCTTTTTTCTTATCCTTCTGCTTTTTCTTTTTTATCCTGTTCCTGTTGTCACCCTCCTTCTCCTCTCTCTTCTTCAGCAAATAACAAATTGTTCTCTTAGTTAACTTTAGGATTAAGAGGCTGTTTTTCATCTTTGACAAAAAGGCAACAACTAAAAATGGCAGCTTAAAAGGTCACTTATAAAGTTCAATCAGGAGGTGGAAAGTGGCTGAGAGGCCCTACTCAGCCTGTTATTGCGTTTGAGTTGTGCTCTCTCTACACTCTAGCAAAACACACAGATCTATCAGGTGGTTGAACTGTTGCCATGGAGAAGGCACATGAAATAGTCCCTTGTATATTAACATGTTTCATATGTAGAAACTGAATGAGTCTGCGTGCCCCTGTGCTGTAAAGGGTACAAGTGCATGTAATGTATGACATACTAGTAGAGTAAGTGCCTCAAACAAGCTAGACCGGGAGGATATTGAGGAAAGTGAAGCAGGCAAAGTTGTAGCGTGCTGTGCTATTGTGCTCTGCATTAATAGGTCCCTAACTCCTCTTTCTATCAGCGTGGGTGGGCTCGAAACTGCATTTTCCAAGTAAGCCATATGTGGTTGTTAGTCTTCAGGGAAGTGGAGGCATTAATAGAACCCCTGACCTGCATGCATTTCTATCTCTTAATGAAATATATTGTGCACACACACTGGGGGATGCACTTAGAGTGGAGTGCAACTTTAACAGCAAAGTGCACCCTTTGGCCAACCCTGATTTTTGTTCATTATTAGAGAATAGCCATTCAACTGTGGCAACACTTGCAACTGTGACTGAAATATATAGTTTCTTTTTATGACCGGGAAGCTTGTGAAAAGTGTCTTGTTGAAAGTTGGATTAAAAGCATGCTGTTATTCTATAGGGAGTGCAGTAATACAACTTTATGAAAGAAAGGTGTCTACACTGACTTCCGTATTATCAGTTAGGTAAAAAGCAATATGACAAAACTACCACTGACCTTGGCTATCTGTGGGACAAGGCTTTGTTGTGATAAAAGCTGCATCCCATCTAAAATATGTTTTAGAAATGTTAATCTCCAAGCAGACTGATTTTGCTCTGTTGCTTTGTTTTCTCTTCATTGGCCTTTCACTCTCTCGCTCCTAAATCCCTAATATTCTTATTTTAAAAATAGATCAATACCCACTGGGTCCTTTTCACAATCAGAATGAGATTAGCATTTATAAAATCAGTGTTGTTTCATGTGTTTTTTCATTTCATTTAAATCCTTCTAGTGTACTTTCACATTGCAGAATAACTGCCTTCAAAATATGACTGTTAAAGAAGCCATATATTAAGGAATCATGAAATTTACTGTGATAACTAAATGCACGACAAATGTTGGGTAGCATTACTTTTTAGGAAGGAAAATAACTCATTATGTTACTGCGTTACAAACTGTAGAGAAATGCAAAACTAAGTTGTTTTGTATGTCCAAAAGTTAAAACCCTTTAGCTACCCGTCTCACATACTGATTTCAATGGACATATTCCGTAATATAGCAGCCTGATAATACGAAAAATTGATGTGATAACTTGTACATATAAATAAATTTACAGTCTGTCCTCCTTGACATCTCACCTGCTAAATCAGCTACATACATGCATGACACAACCGTGATTTCCTTTCACCTGCATGTAGCTACATGCCAAAAGGTAGGAGAAAAACAGAAACAGTGCAGATACTTTTGAAATTTTGGAGAGATTTCTTTTTTGCTGTAGTGACCGAAGTTAAAGGGGAATGACAAATTTTTTTAGTAACAGATTAAAATGATAGCATTCCATGTCTGTCATAAGATGGATTCATCAATGCATGCAAAGCTTCAAGCTGATACTCGTATTCTGCGTCATCTGAGGATGAAGAGGTTGTTGCTAGGGGTGTGGTTTAGTTGCTAGGGGTGAGGTTTAGTTGAAATAGCTGCTAGCTTGTTTGCAAGCTAGCGGTCTATAAAGAGACAAGCCATGATGCCGCAGTAGTTTTAACAGAACTAGATGAAACAGCGTTTCTTAATTAAATGAAGACCAAATAATTGCACTGAAGCTTTTATTGGTAGAAAACATTTACTTTCTTCCAACCAGCTTTGGCAAAGGTTTTTAAGTAGGTTTACAAGCTGGCTCCACTGATAGTGAACAGTGATAACAGCTGTTCACTATCACTGTTGAACTCATCATGTAGTTTTCTCCACTGATGGCACACATCTGCAGCGCCCTATGTTTTGATGATTTGATTGGCCCAAAATTAATTTTAGCGCTCAGCCAATCACCCTCCCACTTTTTTTGCTTTTCTGAAACACTTTGTAAGGGTCATTTTTCTTGAGGTCAGAAGTCTTTTAAAAAGTACACTCTATGTTTATTCACTAAATATTATATGATTGATCTTTAAATGCATATCTTTGAAATAATAAGGGAGAAAAGCAGTTAAAAAGTGCGGCTGCCTGCTTCACTCAACAATCACGTAGTGAAATAGTGAAGTGGGGTTTGAGTGACAAAGAGAGCTTGGCCTGCAATTATGCACAGGTGGAAGAAAAAGAAGTGAATGTTTCAATAAATTATCTTTTCTAATGCAACTCAGTTTACCAATGAGCCATGTATGTTTTACATGGTTTCATTAAGATTGCATCTGAAAATATTTTTGTCCTTAAAACAACTGAAAATTGTGACTAAGGGTGTTCTCACACCTGAAAGTCTGGATCAAGGTTTGTGTTTTTGTTACATTATATGTATTTTGTTCGGTTGGTAGTTATTGCAGATTGACTAGTGGACTTTACATGACCTATGTGATATCAGCTACATGGGTTGCGACACTGAGTACTCTAATGCAGGGGTGTCAAACGCAGTCACAGCGTGGGCTGGGTTCTGAAATTAGGTCTTACCTGAAGGCCTAACCGGGTCAAGATCTAAATGAATATAAAGGGATAAATGAAGTCAAAATGATGTGTTTTAAGGCTCAAAATCATAGAAAAATAAAAGTCAAAATTGTTAGTTCAAAAGGTCAGAACAGAACAGAACTGCACCTTTGTATCTGGATAAGTATGATGCAAATGCAAAAGCTGTTTCTTATGGAGCTAAAAGATAATGATGGAAAAAAAAAATATGCCGGAACACAAAATTAAAATAGCTAAAATAATTTTTTGGGTTTTAATTTTAAAAATATGAGATAAAAGTCAAAATTTGAGTTTTAAAAGGTCCAAATAGGTGATAAAAGTCAGAATTACAACTTCTGATCAAGTATGGTCAAGTATGATTACCATTTGAAATCATGAGTTTTTGAGGTTAAAATATAATAAAAATTGAAATCATGACTTTAGAATTGTGAATCTTAGAGGTCAAAACATTAAATAAAAAGTCAAAATCAGAAGATTAAGCAGTAACTGTGAGATGCAAAATTGAAATGAAACAACAACAATATGAAATGAAAACACAAATTATTTTTCCCCATATTTCTTACTTTTATCTAATTTTTTTCTTTAGTTTTTCTAATTTTTCATGACTTAACAAGGATATTTTAAATCATCAAGATTAAGTTGACATTTCACACTGGAGGAAATCTGCAGACCTTATACTGGTGGGCCATTTATAATTAAAATATGATATGATCATGCGGGCTGTGAAAAACTAAACCATGGGCTGGATTTGGTCCCCGGGCCCCAAGTTTGACACCCCTGCTCTAATGGAATACTTTGCAAAGCTTTACCTCCAACATTGTGTTTGAAACACACATAAATGAAAAAGTTAATAAACACTGTCAAGGCTACCTCTAAAGTAGTCTGTTCCTTTAAATCTCTGCTTGTATCTCACTTATTATTATAAGATATTATAATTGGTTGTTGCAGGACTTCAAAAAAGTGAGCCTCCCTCTAAGTTCTCCTGCTTATTTAGCCTCATCTCATTAAAATCTTCTGTAAAAACGCCTCAGCTATTCAGTCATAATTATCCTGCCGCTGCAGCCCACCTTCCTGCAGAAAAATTTAGACAGTCTTTTACAGCCGTTTGATGTTTACATGTTCTCTGCGTCTTACACGTTTATCCAGCATTCTCCTAATTTAATAGTCACACAGGCAGGTAAGCTATCTGAGATAACACCTGGACGTCCATGTGTGTTTTAGCTGCCGTTTGGTTTCAAAATTTAATGAACAGTTGTCTCTAAGCAAATCCTTGACATGTGTTTCAGTTTCTCTTTTCTGATCCTGTTTTTTCTGTGAGGGTCACAGGTGTATAAAAAGCGTAGGTATAAAAAACAAAAGAAACAAAAAAATTCTTGTTTGTTAAACACACTCTGCTCTGATTGGCTCATTGAAAGCTGTGGTTGTGCAGTAAAAACCTCTATTGACCGCTGTCACACTGACTGCGTGGCCCGCCACACTACTCGTCTACTGTCTTTTCATCACGTCACTCCATGTGTGATAAAATACCCGATTATTATCCCAGACGCTGATTTTTGTTCCTGACACCCAGCCTGGGTTAGATTTCGACACAGATATTATGTAGGCTGGAGGCCACAGTCAGTGAATAAGGAAGGTCACCTTGCCTGGATGTTTGAACAAAAAATAAATAAATAAAAATGGGTACTCCATGCTGCGTAAGATAATGGACTGCTACTGGGCTAATTTCATCCTGTAAAAAAATCCAATGCTATGGAACAGCATGCTACTCTGCAGCCGTTTACTCTGTAATCAGGAATGTTATATTTTACTGCATTTCACACAATGTACTGTGCAGATAGTTCCAGATAGATGGATAGATAGTTGACCTTTTTATGTCCTTGAATGAATTGCTTGCTATGAAGGGAAAAAAACAGCACTTGTGTAAAAAGAAGAAACATTTATATACACATTTAATTGCTTGCCAGTAAGAATGAAACTGTTAGTGCCTTGAAAACTTGCAAGAATGAAGTGCACATCTCACACAAAGCACTGCAAAGTAAAAAGAAAAAAGAAAGTTCCACTGAGCCACAGCAATTATACGGCTTGGCAGTTTGACTAGGTATGCCCCTGTGAAATGGTGCTTTAAGATGATGCAATAAATGTCTTTTATTTCTTACACATGCCTACAGCCCCCATGGTAGTTGCAGAAACACAAAAGGACAGCTGCTCTCTCTGTGTGCTGATCAATCACAATGAAGGATTGCAACACTCTATCTTACCATGCAAAATGCCAGCCAGTGCAAACAGGGTGCAGGCAGAGGCTGGAAAGTCTCCCCAGATTCAGAAATGACTCATTAATAAGTTTGACCTGAGATGAAACAGAAGAGATGCTCTTAGTAAGGATCACTACCAGGGCCCAGTGAGGCCATATTTAAATTGATGTGTGAGCTGTTAAAGAGCAAATCTAAAAACTGACTGTGCTCTGGTTTTGTCCCTCTCAGACTGCTTGTGTTGCAGTGATATTCTTCTTTACAACAGCACAGCTCTGCATTGTCACTTTCTCCTGTAAAATCAAATGTGTGAGTCTGCAGAGTTATTTGGGGGCATCTTGGATGACTACTGAGTTCAGACACTGAGGATTGAATCAAGTCATGGACTCCCTCAGCTGCTACATTAATCATCATTAGCCAAGAGCAGCGTATAAATTCTGTCCTTTTATTTATATCATATAAATCATTAAATCATTTCTTTATTCAGATCTTTATTATTTAGATCAAGTAGATGGAGGAAAATACAATGTCTTAGCTTAATTTTCAATCAATATTTAATGTTGCCATGACATAACTTGCATGGCAACAGAGCAAGAAAACAGAGATGGGCTTTTGTTTTGTTGGCATTAACAAGCTAATAGCTTGTTTGCAGTCCTATGATCCAGTCACATGACATGCAGAATTCAGATGGGGGGCCACACACAAAGATTTTAAAATCTTGACCATTTTTTCCAATGTGAGACCCTACACATGGTGACAAATAATCACTGGTTTTACTGTTTTTGTAGTGTAGTGTGTGTTGTAGAACGAGAGGATAAACAGCACACCATACACTAACAGATTCTGTCCATCAACTACCAGAGAACGCCAAATCTTGCATGTTCAAATGTGACTTTATAGTGAAGAAGCTACTGTGGTTAGCTGTTAGCTACATGCTAAGTACCTTATAGTTGCTGATTGGGTCCAACCCCCTGTCAGTTTGTCTGTCATCTATTTTACAGAACAAATTGTTGAATTCTTGTTTTGTCACCATAATCAACAAGTTGCTCCTCCATTTCTGACATTCATCCAACTTTATGCTTCCTGTTTACCAGCGCCGTATATGGCGCTGACTTTGTTGCCATGCTTGTGTTTTTGTCCTCCTTCAGTCAGCTTGCTTCCCAGTTGGCTATTCCTACAAATCATGTCACAATTCTTCTCGTCTTTCCTTGGTGCTCACCACACATGACAGGATGTCTGGTTGTAAATATTGAAAATGTTTAATATTTACAGTCTCAGGGTTGTGAAACTGATCAAGCTGGAGAGGCAAAGTTTCCCTTATATAACACAAACTACAGAATAGTCTGGCAAGATAATCTTAAGAACCAACCAATAATCGGGCCTTTGCTGACTTTGTTGGAGGGAGGGATTCAGCCTGACAAACTTTTTCCATGCTCATAACAGGTTAATTTAAACAAACCAAGAGAAGTGCCTGACAATTTTTTAAATTTTAATAAAAATGTTGACTTCCCACATTCATTAAAAAAAGATAATTGAATTTTAATGATTGCCGTGTCGTGCTTTGCTTCTTTTGTCATGTGTGGTAGTTGGAGGACAGCCTCCCTGTCTTTACAGCACAGCGTATGCTTAGCCCCTCCCACCAAAACAGCTCTTACTGCAGGCCTAGTCCATTCAGAGTCGATTATTTTTGAAAATGATTTTTGGATATAATCTCATCACCACACATTAGGTTCTCAGAGACATCTTACCCCACGCCATGTCAGCAGTAGTCTGTTGTTCACTGTGCGGGCGAGTCAGCTTGCTCTTAGCAGGCACCAATGTCCTTCACATGAGAACATTTTCTTGCCGTTTCTCTGCGGTGACAATTTCATTTTCAAAGATGTCCTACAAACCTGAACTGGGTCTCCTCAAAAACCAACGTGGGTCAGCAGCAGTGACCTTCGTAGTCCTTTCAGGTGTCTCTGTTCATCAAACAGAAAAGAAACCGGCACACAGTGTAATATTACAAGCACACAACTCTAAATGGGTTTTCCAGAGTTTTCCAAAAACTGTGTTTTCAGTGACCTAGAATGCTGTTTGTATGTCTTCAGAAAAACATAAAAACCTCTGTGTTCAACAAACCCCGCATACGTGTGGACCAGGCCTCAGTTTGTGTGGAGCAGAGAGAGCCATGACACATACTTTGGTTAGTTTGAGTAGTAGTAGTATAAGAATCAATCATAAGCAAGCTGCCCTTACTCTGTTTTTTTTTTTTCTTTTCTTTAGCTGCTACCTGCAGAATCCAGACAATTTTAGACATTACATATCCTTTTCTTTAAATTGAAAAAGGACAAATTCTACACATAATTTCTGTCAGGTGAGGTTGATCTGACCTTGCTTTATTCTTCCTTTATGATTACCTGTTTGAGCCCTACCATTTTCCTTCACAGTGCATTTATCCCAAACAGTATTCTCAGCCCTTTATGTCTGACACATTGTATGACAAGCTCTTCTCCTGACCGCCCTGCTGACACACAATATGAAGGAACAGACAGAGACACACAATGCTGCCATCATTTGTTCATGACCCATCACATTCGCCATGGCAAAGAAAAACCATATTCCTGTTATGAATCATTTTTTAAATTCCCTCTGAGTTAAAAGTCAGCGTAATAGTTTTTTTTTTTCATTGTACAAGTGAAATCATCCATCTGTTGGCTTTTCACTAACCTTCAACTGATGTTTAAGTAGCTTCATTTCTATTTTGCAGCCTTATAATGTTAAATGACAAAACTCTTTTTTATGAGCTCAATCTGTAGAGGTGTTTCAAATGAAGCTAAAGGAGGAAACAAAAAAGAAATACGACATTTATCGTCAGCTTAGTTTCACTGCAGCAGAATAAAGAGAGGGTTTTATTGTGGTGTAACACTCATCAACTGTTAGTTGTTATTTTTAGGGTACAAACCTCAGTAGACCACTCTGTTACTTTCTTCTCTGTAGCAGGTGACAAATAGTCCTCATCATCCTCCTGTAATGGAAATTGAAAAACTCCATGTCCTCCTCCAACTGTCTGAAATATCTGCAGAGTATTATGAATACACAGGGATGTGTGGAGGTCTGCTATGGCAGATGGCTAAACAAGACAGATTACACTATCACCACAGCACTGTTTGAAATGATGAAAATGACGGTGAAATGATCACTTTACCTACAAAGTACTGTACCTACTTTTAATTTGTGAATGTGTTTTTTACAGCTAAATTACCATTTGTCCTCCTGGCAAACACAAAACACAGGACTGATATGAGAAAATGTGCAGAAGGAGGCTTCAAACATTTGCATTCCCTGATATTACAGAGGATTTTTTAATTGGGTTAAAGTGATGTAACCTGAATCAAAGTGACAAAGGGTGATGAATGAACGAATAAAACCATTATTGCCCTAAGGGATTTGCATGAAGAGCATAAAACATAAATGACAAGGACACCAGCGACCATGTTGGACAGCTTAGACTGATCCCAGTATAACTGGTCAACTCTGAATTTTGATTGTTGCCATAGAGATTTCTGCCCATACCACTTTTCTTTCTTTAAAAACTCATGCTGGAATTTTTTTTGTACATTTTCTTCAATTTGTGATACCAAAACAGTGACTAATAATTAACTTTATGCAAAAGAAAACCTTAAAACATTTGGTCACAAGACCATCTTTCATTTTAAAGCTACAATTTGCAGTATATTCACACTGAAATGTCTGCATTGATCAGAAAATTATTTCTAAGTTACAGTACTGTGCAGAACTGTTAGGCGTAGGTGCCTGAGAGCACCATCGGGAAGGAGGGAGTATTGACATAACCCTGGTAATGCTCTGGATATTTGCATATTAGTGGAGGCAGAGAAAAATAACCTGTTAAAAAGATAAAGTCCATACCTAAAGGGCAGAGTAAAAGGTGGATGTGGCAATGACGGCGACAAAAGGTTGGTGATGACAATGAAAACAATTGACAAAGATGAAAAAAAAAGGATGACAACAATGACAAAAACGTTGATGATGACAAAAAAGTGATGTTGACGATGACAGTGAAAAGAGTTCACAAGGAATAAAGTTGACAACAGAAAAAATGATGGCAACGCAGCAATAAAAAAGTGGACGACGATGAAAAAAAGATATTTATGACAACACAAAAAAGTTTAAAATGACAACAAAAAATGTTGATAATACCAACTGTGCGGTAAGCAGGGTTTCCCTGAGCCCCTGACTGTGCTGGCGATGTCCCAAGGGCCTGAGAACTACCGACGATCTCCGCGTGTATGACCAGGAATGAAAAGGCATGGAGAATGGAGATGCTGTTGATCTTGACTTTGGCTGCTGAGAAACGTGTGAATGTGTCAAGCTTAAAACATGTCAGTTTCTCATTATGAGGGAGAAGAGCTGTTAAAAGTGCTTGGCACTGCAATTGATCCCAGAATGCTTTGCAAGTATCTTACAGCAATAACCAGGAAGGCCGCTATTAACAGCTTTTCTCATCAATTTATGAAACTCATCAGTGAAACTAAAACAGCAGTTTACCTTTTACAGTAAATACTGTATATCATGGAGTGCCATTTTGGAGTCTTGAATTCTAAACAAGAATTAAGTAATGTTAGTGGGCAGAGCTGAGCAGGACATCTCCCTGTGATCTTTTGCTATTGTTTTGATTGGAAGCCCCTTGGTGGTGGAATTTACATGCTGTGTGTTTAAGGGTGTTTTCACACTGGTTCTGGATCCACATGCACTTGAGCCCAAAGTCTGGTCAAATTTGTCATTGTTGATGCAAATGCACCATGCTCAGGCACCGGGCCTTGGCCCGCTTGGGGAGGTGGTCTTAGGCGCGATTCAACTGGACTTTTGCAGGGACATGTGACATGTGAATGCAACTGTGCATCGTTACAGGATGGAGAGTTGTGACAATTACATGATGTCCTCAATTTATTCGCATTTTTTTCTCAATAACTGGTGGAAATCATTAAAATCAAGGCAAAAAGTGGTCTGTTATGACTAGGGCCATATGGATTTTTGGGGACCGATACTGATATTAGGGGAATTAAACATTCCGATAAGCAGTTTATCAGCTGATTAAATTTCTTTTTACCATTGAGGCAAACTGTTCTCTTAAACAAATTTGGGGATCAGCCAAGCTGCTCTGAGCTCTAGTCTCTACTGTATGGAGTGTGTGACATGAAAGCAGTTGAAGCGCCCTCTACTTGATAAATAATAAAAAAAAGACATTATGTCTGAGTAAAACCAAGTCTTATCCCTAGCTCTTCATTAACAAAAAAAAAAATGTCAACATCAGCATCAATGGCCAACTTTTGGGCGATTAATGATTACTTTTTATGGGCTAATGCCTAATGTGAACTCACCCTAACAGATACCTCTTTAACAAAGGCAAAAGTCGAATTTTAAACTCTAAATAGTTCATGCAGCATGAAACAGCTTGCATATGTGGGCCTGGAACTGGCAAGAAAAGAAAAAGGTCAGCCTGGTTGATGACAGAACAGAACAGAACAAAGGTGAAACAACAACAGGTAAAATTTCATCACTAAAGCATCCTGTGATTGCATAGAAGCTAAGATGGTAACTTGCACATCCTTAACAAGTCAAATAGACTTCAACTGATGTCATGATCACAGTATTGTCAGATTTCAATCTGAGGACTCAGGGAAGAATAGATTCCAGCTTATGGGAATGCTGGTGGGGATCCAGACAAACAAACAAACAAAAGAAAAAAAAAATCAAAAAGAAGGAAACAGTCAATGGAAGGGTTTTTTTTTTGTTGTTGTTTAACACGATGAAGTCAATAACTCCAATCATAGAGCTCTAAATGTAAAAAAAACTTGGGATTTGAAACTGTTACCTAAGCAGATAAGACATACTGTGTCAGTTATGATATCAATTTAATCTTGAGTTTTTTTGTGACAAACAAAAAGTGGGCACTGTGACTTTTTATGTATTGTGTCTTCTTTCTTATTCTTCTTGGTTATATGTTATTTGAATCTTGTAGTGCTGCAGTTGCCCCTAGGTGTGAATGTAGTCTCTGAGTTGAAACATTTATCAGCTTTCTCAATAATCTGTGTTGGCATTTCATGAAGCCAATAATAAATCTGTGTTTGGAAAGAAAAACCCGAGATCATAAAACACTGCAAATGCTCCACAATGCCACAAAAATACTTCTGGGGCAATTCTCACCTTGTAAATGTCAAGACCTATAAACCTCAAATTAATGTAAACACCTCCAGCTCCCATAATTCAGCAGGGCTGGCACGCTGCAGGCTGGTGTCACAGGCTTGAATTAATGGTACAAAACTGTATCATAAAATCGACTGTAGCAATGAAATAAAACCGTATTTATCTTGTGGAGTTTGATCTGCAGTGCAGCACAACGTGAGCTACAGGTTTATAGACATAAAGCCAACAGTTCACTCGATGCTAATACTGCTAAGACCTCACTTATACAATCACTAATGCTGCTGTATTTTCATGGTGAAACGACCACAGACCTCAATCTGTCTTAAAAGCTGAGTTTGGTTTGGCCGTGTCATCTTTTTTGATTAAATGGTCAGGGAAAAGTTGACAAATTCAGGATATTTCAGACACCTGTCATAAACATTACCTCATCATTTATCACTTGACAGATATTGATTTAATATTTTTTTCTTTTGGATCAAAATCCAGTTTTCCAACAAAACTTTCTTTGAAGAATTTTATCATTACTCCAAATGAGCCAGAAAGCTGCTAATTAAACATTTACTGCAGAGAACATGATCAAAAAATACACTTCAAACAGAGATTAGCCAATAATTGTACAATTACATGGTGCTTTGCTATTCAACTGTCATGTGATATTGTGTTATGCATTCATAATCTACTACATCCTGGTGTTTTCATACTTTTGGTGATTTAACAGAACAGTTGTTTTGTATGTATGTGTTAATGTCTTGATGGATAAATCAACAATGCGACCATCAAAGGAAATAGGCTTAGAAATTTAGCATAATTTGCTCTCCTTTTGCAAAGAGATTGGTGGAATGGTCCTGTTTTTTCCTTTCAAATGTCGTTACTTTTATTTCTGCAGGGCTGTGGCCAACAGCTCATTGCTGAGTGTCCAGAGAAATGTCAGAATGCCGACAGGTTGTTATCATCAGCGCCCTTATCTTACTCCAGCAGGTGCACCAGCACAACAAAAAAACAGCCAGCACATCCCGACAGTCGAGGTTTTTATGGCCTTTGTAGAAGCCAGTCGACTCTATCGGGTGATCGACTTAAGACACATAAAAGGGGAAACATTTAAAATATCCAAAGCTGGAGAAGAAATGAAATGGTTCTTTAAACACAACAAAACAAACATGAACACTGGCCAGTGTGGTTGCATTGTAAATTGCATTGTAGTATACATAGGGATGTTCTTATGCGTCTGTTTCCCCATTTGGCTGAACGCCAAGTTAAATTGTGTTTAACCGACTAGTCTAAAGAGAAGAAAATAATAAGAAAGCGGTCAAATTCACCACAGGGTCACTGTGTTAGTGGTTGTGATGAGAGCCTGATAAACTCTGTACAGTGTAGTTAACATTAGCAGCTAGCTCTGCCAGCCTTCGTTCCTCTTTGCAGATTGATATCATGCTTGGATATGTGGTCTCTTTTCACTTCAGTTGCGTAGTTATACCTGAGTTCAACAATAGCCTACAAAAACTGCAATACAGTGCTGTTCCTACTACCCGCTAACTGCTGGGCTTCTCATGTTTACATCCAGTGAAGCGCCAGGGGAAAGCTGTGACAGGAAGGCAGTTCACTGAAGCTACAGTGTCTTCTAGTGGGAGGAGGTTCATCACAGTTTGATACAGCATTATAGGCCGGGATTTAGGCCTGTGTTTATAAAAGAGTATAGGTGATTAGTTTAAGCAACTTGTAAATCTCATGCTGGCTAATTTGATAAGCAAGCCCAAGTAGTACATGGTATGAGTACAATATTCACTGTGTGCTTCCAATATGCAAATATATATATATATATATATATATATATATATATATATATACACAGTGCTTAACAAATTAGACCACCTGTCATATTTGTCACAAAGACCACACAGCATCATGAAGTGCTTTAATGCAGACTCTTTCATTTTCAGTGAACTCTCCATGTTTTACCATTTTGAACAGGAATGAGGGATTTCAAACTGAATTTACCCAAATTTGAGCCGGCTCACTGGGCTTCCCTGAGAAGTCAGAAATGAATCAAGCATAACATTCAACCACTAAAACTATTTTTTTTCGTTCAGGAATGCAAGTAAATAACTATAATTTGACATATTAATCAAGAAATAATAATGTGCTTTACTATTTTTTCATTTTTTTTCAAATCAGTAAATTTGAAAATTCATGGATAACAGTAATAATTATATTATATTTTATAATTATGCTTTTTATATATATATATATATATATATATATATATATTTAACTTGTCTGCTTCAGTTGCTACATTTGGGGCACAAAAGTTGCTTCGAAAATTAAGAATGTATATTTTCACACTTTGAACACTTGGCAAAGCCGTAGACAGCTCAGGTGGTCTTTTTCTATGTAGAAATCACTTCTTACCGCCCAAAATGGTGTTCTCTGCTGCTGCATGATGTCATCTGCAAAGAACCTATCTACAGTATAATATTCATATGTATGTCTTTATGCTTGGACAGTTGAACAGGTATGGAGGCTTTTCTGTGGGGGATTTGTATTGGAGCCTATATGTGCAACAGCTTAACAAATGTCAACCAAATGCAACACATAGATTAGCTTCTAGCTTAGTATGCTGTCTGAATACTTTTATTTAAAAAAAAAAAAAAAAAAAAAAACTTCCAGGACTCAGGTACTAGAAATTAGCAATAGCTGTAAATGTTGTGGTGCATTTCGAAAACTGTCCAGTTGTCAATGAATACTGCATTTGTTGACGCCAAATAAATAACTACACACATTCAATGCATTAAGAAAATATCCAGACACCCAATTTTTGCAAGAAACAAACAAAAAAACCCTTCATGTGTGGTCCAATCCTTTCATGTGTTTTGCAATCAGGAGGCGCTTCTGCTGGTCACTCTGTCATGAGGCCCAGATCAGTGGAGGGCTGCAGAGATGTTTGTTATTCTGGAACTTTGTCCCATCTCCACACAGGCTCTCTGGAGTTCAGTCAGAGTGACCATCAGGTTCTTGGTCACCTCTCTCACTAAGGCCCTACTTCCTAGATTGCTCAGTTTGGATGGGTGATCAGCTCGTGGAAGAGTCCTTGTTGTGCCAGATTTCTTCCATATGAGAACTATGGAGGCCACTGTGTTCTTGGAAACTGTCAGTGCAGCAGAATTGTTTTGTAGTCCACCAGATCTGTGCCTTACAATAATCCTGTCTCAGAGCTCTGCAGGCAGTTCCCTTGACCCCGTGGCTTGGATTTTGCTCTGATATGAATTGTCAGTTGTGAGGCCTTCTGTAGGGTGGTGTGTACCTTTCCAGATCATGTCCAATCAGTTTGATTTACCACCGGTGGACTTCAATCAAGGTGTAGAAACATCTCAGCAACGATCAAGAGAAATGGGAGGAACCTGAGCTAAATTTCAGGTGTTATTGCAAAGAGTCTGTATACTTGTGTCAGTGGGATATTTCAGTTTTTAATGACTGTTAAAATCACTTACTTCACCACCCTCATAAGTGGGACCATGTTGCCACCTCTGAAGACTTGATTAGAGGACTACAACATGGAACTCAAATTTAACGGGATTTTTTTTAATCATAAGCCCACCAAATAAAACCATTTTTGCATAGACTTTGCAGCAATTCTTCTCAATGTTGTGAGATCCACGGACCAAACTCTATTATCCCTCATTTCAAAGATGAATGTGCCCAGTCCTTGGAAAATAAAACCACAACTGGCTGCTCTGCTAGAATCCACTAGAGGCAAGTGAGAAAATATGTATTTTTGTAATTTGGATGGACCAGCGTTTCACTTCTATTATAATTAATGTTTACAAATATGAGTCCAACTGCGAAGAGAGAGGGAAAAATCGGCCATCAAGTTTTTTGGAAGAGAGCAGGAAAACATTGAAAATAACTTACATTGAGTCAGCGCTTGGCTGCGAGTCTCCGCTTACATTTTAAGCATCCAAATCAAAGCATCATCATTTGTAAAAGAGATCAAGCAATGTTTCTGCATTAAAATTTAATTCAAACTTAATACAGGAAATGATGGGACCCTTTTTTCTTCTAAAGGTTTGTTTAATCTTCACACACATGCCAAAAAAAATCTCTTTGATCCTCCTCTCCCCTTTAATCAGGGTACATGCTCTCAGCCCCCCACCCCCCCCTTCTCTGTCTCTCATTCAGACTTGTTCCTCCTCAACCCGTCTGTCTCCTTGTACTGGTTTCATTTCTGTTGACAAAGCATTACAGAGCCCCCATGTCTTGTCTTGCCTAATTGGTCCACATGGACTAATTTAGCATCTAATTATCAAGCTAGTTTTACTGCTTCAGAATTTTCAGGGTCATGTTTTGCCTTTAGATAACTTTCCTTTATCTCAAGGCTGTGTGGTTGCTCACATTTCAATGAACCACATGAATAATTGTCTATTGTAAAAGGTATAAATAAAAGTTGAAATACATTGATGGCCATGACTTTGAAGTCAGACCCAAATTCGCTCAAGATGAGCAGCATGGGGGTTGCAGAAGAACTGGGACATATTTTAGCTCAGATCCGAGGCAGTTTTATGGCTGCAACAGTGCAGCTAGTTCAGGTTTTACAAGCCCATGTGAATGGATCTATCAGTTGACACTGAGAGTAGAGTTTAGGTGTAAAGGTGCATAGGTGTAAACCTCAGCTTAGTGGATCATTGCCATCCATTTGTTATATGGAATTACCCATTTAACAAGCACTGCCAATTATTTTTGCAAAGTTGGCAGTGCCTGTCAGGGGAAGTTATTTTTGGAGCTTAAAGTGTGAGGACGTCGGGAGATGAATGAAATATAAAGACATGAAAGTCTACATCGAGAGGGTTTTAGATAAATGAATGTTTTAAAAAATAGGCCTCCCACCCTGGAGATGGAGTCAATGTTAACCCCTTGTTTCCACTTGCGTATGGTCACAGAGGCCAGTCAAAAGAAGACCATTATTTCCTATGGGAATCTCCATGATATCCAACTTTGCTGGAACACACCCCAAGTACACTGAAAAATAATCTTTGTGGAGGATTTTTGAGACCGTGTTGTGGTGTGCTGGCTTAGCAAACAGTATGCTAGCTAGCTAACAGGGTACAATATGCCGTATAATTTGATATGAAATGCTGTCAGATTGAACAGTTTTGACATAAAATTCAGCATGACTCATCAGCTGATATAAGGTGCTCTCAGATCGTGTTAGAAGTTTGAAATATATTTACATTTAATATGTAATAGTATAGTAATAATAGTAATACATCTTATACATTAATACTAGCCACTTACTTGTTTCCCTCTGAAAGTCTTGCATTTTGCTGGTCTTATAAAGCTATCCATGCCAGGGGTGTAGCTAGGAATTTTGGGCTCCCAGAAAGATTATTACACAGGGTCCCCCTGAACTGGCTAGTCAAGCAACAAATGTGGCATCCTGTTTTACAAATATCTATGTATTTTAATGTGTTTTTTTTTTTTTTACTGTAATTTCCTCTTTCACAAGCTGTATTTTTACTATGGTTGAATCAAATTTATTTGCAGTTTTTGCTGTATTATGTATGGCTGCATCATTTGGACATTTTTAGGGGAAGAGCTGAGCCCCACCCCCCATATTTTTTTCTACTGTATTGTATTTGTATTTCAGTCTGTCAATAATAACACTAGTTAGTAGAAAAAGAGAAAACAAAAACAAACACTTTTCATTGCAGGCTTCTCAAGGGCCCCTCCCTACTGTGGGCCGAGTAATCAGTACCCTTTCTGCTACGCCCATGATCCATTCCATGGTAGCAACTTACAGAGGTTTTTCTAGCAAGCCTTAAACATGGGAAACTTTCTGGGGTATTTAAAGATTAAATCCACTCAGTAAAACCAAATTGAAAATCTTGTTTTAATCTATTTCTAATATCCTTTTTTTAATCGTTTTTGCCACTAGTGGCTAATGCTAGCCACCATTTTTTTAAAAAATATCACAATGCTTTGAAACAGGCCAAGGCAACCAATGGTAGCTGTTCTATCATGCTTTGTAAAACTGTGCAACATTAGCTGCCCAGATCCCGGTACAGACGGCCTGAATCGCTCATAATGGAGAGAAAGAGGGACAGAGAGCCTGTGATGTGTCCCGCTGTTTTACTGTAGACAGGAACTGTTTTGAGAAATGGACCAAATAGAGCCAATACAAAGAAATGCAAGAACTTTTCTAAATATGTGAGTTTTTTGTCACAGAAATTATTTTTTCACTTTTTAGTTACTGAGGGATGGGAGAAAAAGTCTTAGTCATTATTGTTAACTGTGTGTCACACAGAAAAGATCTTTGAGTTTTAATTTCAGTTTAGTTTTTCCTTTGTTATTTATAGTTCCAGGACTTGTTTAAAATTCAAATGACATTACTACAGTACATATATTCATAAAGCTTAGGCTGTCCTGAGATAAAAGGATGTTAGAGATTGACTGTGCACCACCGGGTTGATGTTTTACAAGCTTTTTAGGACGCCAAGACGAGACAAGACAAAATATTTAAAAAAAACCCCAGTGACAAATAACCCTATAGACACAGAGTCTGCAGGACAAAGGGATTTACAATATTGTTCGCCTTCATGCCAGGTAAATCAATTAACTAACAAATTAAAACAAATAGCTTTTTGTAAAGTATAGGGATAGCACTTAATGTATGTAGAAATTTTGTAATGATAATTGCAATGTACAGGCCCATCTAGGGCGCACTCACACTAGGCCATCCGTACCGTGCTGTACTCTAACTGTGCTGAAGCCCATTTGACCCCTCCCCTGCCCCCCCTTTGGCCCGCAATCACACTTCTCAACGCATCCAGGCCTGAGCACGGATACGTCACACACTGACGTCATCACACGAAGCGTCCACCGTTGATGAATGTATAAGTGTTGATGGCTCAGTATACATAAGTGTTGTTTTTTAGCTTGTAAAATAGCAACAGATTAATACGATATCTGATCTGACACAGGAGTCGTTTCAGCTGACCTGGGATCAGTAGCTACATTAACTATATAGTGCACAGTGAGGAGAGAGAAAGTGGTTCATAGCGGAGAATTATCGCTCACAGCATATAATCTGGAGCCTGATCAGAGTTCCAAGCACTTCTGATGAATGTAACCTGGACTTTATAACTCGTATGAGCCCCTACAGCCGCTCTTCTATGTGTCCATATACTATCGGAATCCCCTTGGAATTCTTTTACGTGTCATGAACTGTGCCTTTTCTCTGCATTTGGATGAAACAGGACAGCCTGTGTCCAGAGCAGGATTAAATGTTCAGATAAAGGATTTTCTCAATGTTGAGGAGAGCAATTTTAACCATCTGATGAGAGCTGGAGGTGAATACGCCTCAGGATTGATAAACAATGTTTCGTCCAAACGCCAGCAATCAAGATCACAGTTTCACTTCTTGGTGACATGAAATAGAATAAGAGGTAAGTTAATTCAGTGGATAATAGTTTGGCATTAGAATTTTATAATAAGAGAGGTTAAATCAGCTGTGTGATTAACCCCTGCACACACTTGTCCACGTAATTGGCACTCTCCTTTACGCATGGAGGATGAAAGGTGTTTGTTATCCTGTGAGCTGCTGTTTGTGACTCAATCAAGGGAAGAAGCATTTTTTCGAAACCAAAAATCCTCTCACAGTCATTAAAACCTTACTGTGCTTGAACTGGTCAGAAATGTGGACTGGACTGGGATCCATTAGAACAAGGTCATAGTGAAGCTGAGTGAAGATAAATTCTTTAGCTCTTATAAAGTCCTTGTAACTTTTTGAAATTCAATGAGACAAAATGTATAGTTCTCTCTATCTTTCTAGAAAAAACCTTGCTGTCTCTAGCATGCAGCTGCTGCGCTCTCTGTGCTCTGAAGCAGGTCCCTCTGTTATTACTTCATGTTACGTCCCATTCCCGTGCTTGTGCTCCTTCATTTGCTTCTGTGCCATGCCTAGGCCCACCTCGTCCTTCCGTGCCGGGGCTGCGAAGAGTGCTGCGCCGAAGCACAGAACGATTGCACTCACACTTGCCAAACGTATTGGACTTTAGGCTGAAATGGACCCAGGCACGGTACAGATGGCCTAGTGTGAGTGTGCCCGTCTGCAGTGCATTTTTGAAATCAACTCAACTGAGAAGCTTTGTCAGTCTCACGATGCTAATCACATGTTTGCATTGTGTAAACACTATGTCATTGTCCAGAGTGGTTTCCCTGTCGCAGCAGATGTGTTGATAATAATAGATGATTACGCTCCTCGCCTCTGGCAGGTGCAGTTGGCCATGTCAGGAACGTTCTAATGGTATAGATATAGCAACAGATAATAGGCCATTTAACAATCTGATAACAGTCTGACAGATATCGCTGAAGGGGCTGTTTGGTCAGTTAGTATACTGACACAGTGACACAGTGCAAATAAATACATATTGAATGGAAGTTTTTAAAGTGTGCGTATATGAGATTAAAAAAAGCAACAAAAAGGGAAAATGATTTGAGGCTACCCAGTTTCTTCCAAAATTATCCAAGTGATCACTGAACTTAAAAAGGGAGCTTGATAAAACAGAGGCCTGTAGATGACTGTATCTGGGAGGTATCAGCTGAAAAACTCAGCTCTGAACCTGAACCAGCCTTAGCTAGCTCAGGTTCAAAGCTGATAACAATACAACAGAAAAAGAGGATTTTATACCTGCTTTTATGAGGAACAGTCCAGGTGTTTTCAAACCGGAGACTCCATTAAAGGATTGAGGTTGGCTGACACTTTTCTGTATTGCATTTTTAATAGTTGCCTGAAAAAAGACATTATGACAGAAAATACAGTTGATCATTAAAAATGACAACAGCAAATTTAAAATTATTCAAAACTAGTCCATGGACCTTTACAGTTGTAATCACATTTTGGGTCTAACAATTGAAGCTATGTCACTTTTGTTGTTTGTTTGTAGACTGACAAATGCATTAATTATGTCTGCTGTGAGGTTTATTTTCCCCCTGAAATAGTTTGCATAGTCAGAATCCGAAAAAAACAGAGCTTTATGGTGGTATATACAGTAACATGTGGTGTGAACATTTTGTAACTGAATAGTTGAAAAAAAAAAATTTGCAGACCCTGCAGTGGACCCTCGATTTTAAAGGGATTAAAAAACAAACATCAAACCAAACTAACTTTAGACTCTCCAATTAATGACAGATTTATTCATTTTTTTGATTGCAGATATTTAGTAATGAAAACTGAATTTGGTATCTTTGGATCACATAAATTATAAGTGAAATTTGTTTTTGTAAGAGTTGAGCACTACAAGCAACACTGTAACAGTCTGCTAACAGACAATGAAGTCTTTGTTTCACTAAATAAAAATGTGACCCATTTTATGGAGCTTATACTTCAAATTAAATTGAAAAAAGAACAAGTCTTCAAAGTATACAACAGGTTTGCAGGGTGGTTTGCTGAGACAGTCTTGACATAGTGCTTGAAATAGCACAAAAAACACTTTATTCTCAAGTGTACAAAATAAACAAGCTGTTGCTGAAACTTCAGTACTTAAAAGTAACCTTTAAAGTTCAAGGAATGAAGAAGAAAAAAGACAAAATATTCAGCAGAGGTAGGTCTGTTGGCTCTGCTTAAAACTCACACTTATTAGTACAGTCTGCCAATATTTAAAGCCATGAATCAGCTGCAAATATCAGTAGAAATGTTCCGTACCTTTTGTGAACTTATCACCCTAATATCATACCCCTGATCCCATGCATCCCTTCAAAGTTCTTAAAAACATGCTAAAGTATTGATTGAGATGAGCATGATAGCCTCATGACAAATGTGCCACATTTTAAAGAGCTTTTAAAATCTTTCATTATGTTTGTTTTTCCTTTAACATTATTTCCAGGGTTTTAACCACCAAAGATATCAGATTCTAAGACTTTAATTAGAGTCGATCAATCAATCAAAAGCTCTTAATTACACAGGAATGTAAAGACAGCATCTTATATAACAGCTTAGTTAAATGGACACATTTAGTTAATTAGCAGTAACAGGATGTTCTCAGTCAAAAGCAATTAACACACAACTTTTAATTAGCGCACCTGCATGTACTGGGCTGCTAATTTAGCGTGGAGCTTTGAAGAACGTATTTGTGCTAACAGTAGATTTATGAAGCCCATAATTATCTGTGAAAAATCCGACCACACACCTTCACCAGTTTTGACCCAACACCAAATTTAGATTAATATCCTGTCTGTTTCCTACAGTACATTCAGGTGCTGACTCACTTTTGGGTGGTATATTAAATTAGTTTCCTGAAGGACAACCAGGAAGTGTGCTTCACCGCAGCCCGGGAGAAAAAAACTTATGAAACAGATTCATCAGCTGTCCATAAGGAGGAAAAGAAGTGTGGAAGATTCCACTTACGTTTGTTTGCACCATTATTTTATACTGAACACGCTGCTGCTGTGTTGTGTTATAATTACTGCAGTGCCTTCCTTTATTTTTGGCCTTTTAATGATGCTCATATCATTATCCTGTCTTTGCCTGACAGGCTTAGATTTAATGTAGGTTTTAAGATTCTCAGCACCACATTTACTTCACAATTACCTTATTTACACCTACAGCTTATTGGTCTGAGAGGGTGAAAGGATTAAAAGGGTGAGCGTGGGTGTCAGTGATGTAGTGGATATTTAAGGAAGAAGGGGTTTCTAAGACTGACAACAGCAGCATTTTCAGATTTATCCACTCTTGGGAGCAATTTTGAGCAGCATCAGCTATGTGTGGGTAAAAACATTGGCCTAGTGTGGAAATGGCCTCAGGCTCGAGTGTATTTTGCTAACTACAGCTAGATCAAGAGCAGTAATATCCACTGTTGTTACTGGCTCTTGTCCTCATTACTTGTGGTCATGTTTTCCTGCTGAACTGAAGCCAAATGCTTCCCTGAAAATCATGAATTACGTGTCTATTTTCAGCCATCAAGACAGCAAATCTCCCCCAATATATACCTTTAAAATAAGTAAGTTTGCTATGCGGACTTTCACACTAACAAAATATTTGTTGACTGGAATATATTAAACTGAAGGCAGTATGGTAATGCCATTCTTTGGCCTGTTGGATGGATTTTGTTTAGTCCAATGGGAGGTCCCATGAGATGAGACTTTAAAAACATGACATTAGTTCATGAGAGGCTTTAGAGGCAAACTGAAAATATGTAGCATGCAGTTTGACTTTAGATAACCTTTGGCATTTTCAAAAATACTTAAGTTTTTAATGTTTATTCATTTAATTTCATAAGTACCATGCTGCTTAAGGCTTTGTTTGTATAATTGCTGTTTATCTGAGTGATGTTTAAAATACTGCTGTTTATTTTGAAAGGTTATTGCCAGCAGAGTGGGGAGTATTTAGCTTGAGGGTTAAACATTCAGTGTTGAACCAGCTGGCTGAAGTGTCAGCACCTTTACTGTTCAAAGCAGAGAAATGTTATAAACTTTACTTCTCAGTTCCAGCTAGTCAGAGTAACATGCATACATTACCCACAAGGCCAGCTTCTTTTTTTTACACAAGAAGGTTCTGCAAGTGAGGATGCACTCACAGCTGTCCCCTCTCCCCAGTTTCCTGATAGCCTGCACTCACATCACTCCAAGTCCAACTGGGCCTAAGCATGGATATGTCATCATGCTGTAAAATAGCACACGCAGTTTACAAGAGCCAGCAGTAACGTGACAGTAACTTTACTCACTTTGTGGCTTATTTTTAACAGTGTTGATTTTGTCGACTAAAACTATGACTAAAATAGTTCGTCAACAGCCTTTTTTCCATGAGAAAAACTCGACTAAGACTAGCCAAAAATAGATCTTTGATAACTAAAACTGATTAAAACTAAGATGAGTTTTCATCAAGATGACTAAAACTAGACTAAAATGTAATTTAGTTTTCGTCGACATTCAAAATCCATCATATAAAAGTACAATGTATCTAGTTATTCTGCTTCTCAACTGTAGAAAGCAGGAACCCCAGGTTTGGCAGGGGGCATAAGCACACTACAATGATTTGGTACCAGATTCAGGCAAAGGAATAAATGCTTTGACTAAAAGTTAAGACTAAAATATGAGGACTTTTCATGGACTAAAACTAGACTAAAATGTTTTCAAGTTTCCATCAACTAAAACTAGACTAAAGCTATAAAGGGTAGAAATGACTAAAATGTGACTAAAGACATTTAATCTGAAGACTAAGACTGAGACTAAAATGAAAAATAGCTGTCAAAATTAACACTGATTTTAAGTAGTTTTTGTGAAGCTATTGTTGTTGCTAAACAATTTTAAAATGTATACATAGATCTGTACACAAATCTACAAATACATAGATTTGCAAATGCATGCACTAATCCACTGATGTTGAATGCCTTTTAATCAATTTATAATCAATTTTTTAAGGGTTCCTGCAGTTAGCTGATTAGCCCACCACTTTATTGACTGTGTCCCAGAATACATTGCCACTGTAATCTGACAACCAGTGGCAGGCTGTTCCATCGTCACATCATGTTTTGCTGGACAGCACATGTGCACAGACTTTGACCCACAGACGAAGGCTTGAATGACTCATAATAGGATAAATAGACGAAGAGGCTGTAATTTGTCCATTAGAGTCACAGCACTTTAAATAATGACTAAAACTAAAAGTCCCAAAATTACAAGGACTTTTTTTGTAAAAATGTGAATAATTTGAAGACTTTTAATCACAGAATGATTTCCTTTTTTAATTCTTTAGTCCCAAAGAGATGGGAGAACAAGTTTGTACAAAAAAGTTTTTATTTCTGATTACTTTTTTTCTTTTGTCTTTATTGTCCTTTAACTTTTTTTAAAACTAAAGTGACATTACTGCAGCAAACATATTCTTAAAGCCCTGGTTGTTCCGACGAAGAATGTTTAGAGCTTGTTTGTGCACCACAGGGTTGGTGTTTAACAAGCTTTTTAAGACGATAAGTTCAGATGAGACACAATGGTTAAAAAAAAGCTGGGGGCTCAGACGGTTAAACTCATGGTATTTAATATTCTGTTTGAATTGAGACCTGCTCTTATTTGAGAAAAAAAAAAAAAAAAAAAAAGGTCAATGTTTGATGTCTGCAGCTGCAAGACGGTACAATGGCTTACACCAAGCGTGCTGCAAGGGACAGTAAAACATGTGATTGATGCGGTAAAACGTGAACTAAATATGGAGCTTTATTGCATCATGATTAATGCATTACTAAGCTCTGTTTTGTGGCAACTGTGGCTCAGTAGGTGGAGTTGGCCATCTTTCCTCTTGCATGCAGAGATTGTGGGTTGGATCCCACACTGTCATATGTCGATGTGTCCTTGGGCAAGACGCTTAATCCTAGTTTGCTGCCACTGCTGCGCCAGTGGCGTGCAAATGTGTATAGATAGGTATAAATTGGATTAGTCAATACTGATGGCCACCTTAGACACCAGTGTGTGAATGTGGAGTGAGTGGGACAGTGTGACCTGGGGTGTCAAATCTCTTTGAGTTGTCACTAGAAAAATGCTTTACAAGCTCAAGCACATTTTCCATTTTGTCTCTCTTGAAGTAAGAAACTTTCATGACTGTTTTGCTGATGCAACACTTTGCCAAGGTCATGACTAAGGGTTGATGGCTGCTTTCTTAAAATGGAATAATGTGCATGCATGCCATTGATTTTACAGGCAGGAAAATTGTGATTTTCAAAATCAGGAAAAGGGTTTTCCCGCCTTAATTGAAATCTGTTTACATGTCTGAACACAGAAGGTTTAAGAACAAGGTCAAAACTGCTGCTCTTAAGCCCTAATTGAAGAATTAGGTACAGTGTAAAACCTGTATTAACAAGAGTTAATTTAAGCTGTACTGGGTTATATTGCACATGTTCTTGTAGTCATAGCAATAAAAGATGTGTCCAGTCTCTTTGACTCTTAATTCCACTCTGTTTTTGTTACTAACAAGACTCCCTGATACAATCCTCTCAGCATGATCCTTTCATCATGCACACAGTTTTTCTTGTTATGATATCAGCCTGCTGATGAACACTTTCATCTGGAGGAAACACTGTAGAGCCTTCTGATGGAGTTGTTGGTCAAATCCATGCATTTCCTGCCACAAAGGAGTACTCGACATCCCCAAAGACGCACAACCCCCCGTGCATTTAATCCTGTTTCTACCACCAGCCATCAAATTTAGATTAGTCTGTAAGCATGTTGCTTGACTGATGGCGTGCTTTATTCATGGCAGCCCAGCCTGACGCTCTCTACGGTAACCATGTCAGACTCAGTACAAACTTGACTTTGATTGTGGCACAAGGGATTGTCGCATTACATCTTGTGTCCTGATAGATTGCCTGGAAAAACTGAATTTATACATGAATTGCTATGGTAAACAAGCAGCTCCAGCAGAGCAAAGAAATGGTGCGAGAGTTCCTGTAATATTCTGATTCTGAGTGTACCACTAACAGCATTGAATGCCAGCATATGAGTTTGCATACATCTTGAAACAAAAAAATACAAAGGTGATGTTTTCTTAATTGTGTGTTTTTAAATCACGACAGTTGTACAATTGCCCTTATAGTTTTACTGTTGATAACAGGATTTTCATGTTTACTGAATTGGTTTGAGGTGATTAATCTCATCGCCTCTTCTTTCAGTGAAAGATAAAGAAAATATCTTGAATTACTTAATAGATAAAGATCCAAGGTGCACTGGCAGAGCAAGGTTTGTTTGTTTTTGCCTCCTACGACAGTCTTTTATCATTTTGTTTATCCAGTGTGGCGTTCATCTCGCTGCTGTGGTCAGGGAGGCGTTACAGTTGTCTGAAGGAAAAGATAGAGAGGATGAAGACGAAGGTTTCTTTCCTCAGGCTATTTGGGGCCTGGAGCAAAGACTTAACAATCAGGGCGGCAGTAGCTCAGTATGTAAGGACATGGATTGGGAACTGGAGGTCCGCTGGTTCAAATCCCAGTTTGACCAGATCTAGAAATTGGTCCTATAGCTGGAGAGGTGCCAGTTCAGTACTTCTGAGGGGCTCTTGAGCAAGCCACTGAGCCCTCAACTGCTCAGGAGATCCCCTCACCCCTCGTTCTGATGTCTCTCTATGAAACACTTTCCATAGGATCCTTTTTGTGCATTTGGGTGTGAAACATGATCAACAGCAGTTTGATTTAAGGGATCAATAAAAGACACCCAATGTCTTGTCATACTATCCTATCAAACTAATGCCCTGACACGGGCCTGGCTGCAGACCTCAGGACCATTTCTATGAGCATTTCCCACTGACGGGTAGGCTACAGCTGCTTTACATAATTCAGTGAGTTTAAGGTAAAAAGAGCCAGCATTTAAGGAGCAATGTTCACTGAATTCACTGGATGCTAATGGCACTACTATGGCCAAGTACCGCATTCAACCCAGCTTCATTAAAAAGCAAACTCAAGACACTTGTACTCTACAGAAAGGATAAGCACTCAGTGAGTAAGTCCCTAAACCCAATTCAGTCCTTACTATCTGCATCCCCAAGTCAACCATGCGGCCGATATGCAGCAAGAAATCAACACTTGTCACCAGGTCACCAGGCTTGTCAATAGGAACCCCCGTTTATTGGTGTTTTGTCCTGTTACTTCCACCACAACTCCAGAGGGCTGAACAGTGATCTCAAGCACCCCAGAACGACCCCTCCTCCATGCTAGCTCTCCCCACCCACCATGTCACCAAGGAGACCTGTTCTGCAACATGGCCACACAGCATTGCCAACATTACAGACCCAGGGTTAGCAAGAGGAGAAGTTCTGAAATATCCCTTTAATGAGACAGACAAGGGAATAAAAATGCCCTTCCTTGACTCTGCCAATCATATCTTATTTTATTTAACAGAGCTTCATGGCGGCAAATCATTGGATACTGTGTATTTGATGCAACCACATACAGAGTACTTAGCTCATAGCGTTCAGTCACATGTCCACATGGAGGCAGGAGGGCCAAAGAATCATAGGACTGTGGCAGCTACCATAACTCACTGCGAGGCACTGCAGCACAAGGCATTTTGTTCTCCATCTCTTCAAACCTATGCATTTTTTATCACCTTGAAAACCACAGACAAACTGAGATATTAATTTAAATTATACGTTTATGTCACCTTGAAACATTATACAGCACCTGGACCACTATTTAAATCACTAAAACCTGAAAAGTCCAAGCCAGACTTCAGCTTTGGTGGTGTTTACACACCAGTATATTTACAGCAAAGGAGAATCCTTCTCCCTACAGCCAGGATGAAAGTCAACAAAAGTACAGACAGTTTTATGTATTTTTGATATGTTGTGGTCAATAAAGCTGCCTTTTGAGAAGTGAAAGCCAAGAAATTCTTCATCATCAAAGGAAAGTTGAGTGCTAATTGGTTGAAATTAGCTAGTCTATGTCAACAATAGTATCAGGATTACCGTCAGCTAGTGGCTACTCTGGCGCCATGATATTGGCTTAGAGACAGTCATAGTCTCATCAAGTTAACACAATCTATGATGGCAGGATTAGGAGAAGTCCATTCAGCACTGTTGTATCATTCCCTGAAGGAACAGTGAAGTGTCTAAAAGCATTAATCTGCTATCTGCTCCTCTCTGGACTCTCTTTCAAAGATGGCATTCTGTAAAAGTAAACCCAGGCCGGTCTTCTCATCAGTTAGTGCATCCACTCTCTGTAGTGTGCAGCCGTAGGAAGCAGTTTTTGTCTGCCAGATGTCACATGAAAGCTACATGAATAGCACAAAATGACACTTCAAGAACAAATGCAGTTGCAACACATAGCTTCTTGCTTGCTTTTACATCACTACTTAATAAGGACAAGTTTTAATGCCTTTCATTGGCTGCAAAATAAGTGACAGCAAGTGAGGGATGAGGGATGAAGGATGAAGACTATCTCTAAAACCTTTTGTCATGAGTGGGCCTGTTTAAAAACATCTAATTTAATTCTGAGGGATCTTAAAACTACTTTACTTCCTCTCTATTGCGCTCCAGCGTTACTTTTCAAGATTCACTTCAATAGAACTGCTGCTGCTATCTGCGTGTAGAAAGTTTTACTGGAGTCACTGGTAAGGGCCAGTGTGTAGTCTGTTAGTAAAACTGGGTAAGAATAGTGTCTCTCCGAGGTATCTGTCCTAATGCAACAAAATTTTGCATAGGTGTGATTTGAAGCGACCTAATTTGACATCTATCTATATCAAATAGATTCCCTTTATTTCTTATCTTAGACAGGTGGAGGTGGGTTGCTGAAAATGGATGTGCCGGACTTTGGATAACCTTGCCTGTCTTATCAGTCCACATCATCATGGTCAGGGGGGAGCTGCTCTTTCTTTTTGTCGTCTTCCTTATCAGCAAGATTGGTGTTATAGAATTTTCTGTTTTTTTGGGGGGAGGCAGATGACCTTCAGGTGACTGGGAATAAAGGTAATACCAACAGTTACCAACTCTTGTTTTTTATCTGTGAATACCAGAAGAAGGGAGAAAGGGAAGAAGGGAGAAGAATTAGGCCACTGATCCCAGAGCAGGGTGTCAGCACGCTGACATTGAGGTTGTGATGTTTTGTCATCGTGGCACCAGGAGAGCAGTGTGTCAGGGTGAATCATCTTTGGCTTGACTGATGCTGACTAAACTGAAAATTGTTCATCAGTACTTCAACTTCAGATCTTACCTCTGATTCCTGTTTGATTGAAATTTCCAATGCTGTTGATCCCTTTCAGACCCAAGGTTTTGCTGGGACTTGGGTTGAGTCGTTCGAGTCTGATGAACCTTTGAACCCTCTGCTGACTGTTGGCAGTGCTCCTATAATGAAGAAAAAGGGTTTGAATGCTGCCAGTACAGTCAAACTGGCCAATAAAACCATGCTTTAGCACTCTTTGTTCTTCTATATCATTTGTGCCCACATGTACTAATACTTTAATGTCCAAACTAATCACCATCTCTGCCACTGCCTCACTAAGACATTTTATTGGCTTTACTGGCAGGGTATTAATTGATTTTTAAATACAATTTTTGTCTTCCCACAGTAATTAAACCAAGGTAATCAAGATTAAAGTTGCTGTGCCACATGCCGTTCTGCACTCATTTTGTCCATGTGTTGTTTCTTACTTCTGCAGCAAAGTATGCTCTGCCCCTTCACCAAAACAGCTCTCACTTTAATTTAAGTGAGGAGCAAAGGGAACCCCATATCGTTTTTCACTTGCGATTTTAGAATGTGCATGTGCAGTAGTCATGTATGATGTTAGCCACTTCTTAAGCATTGCTTGAAATGGCTAATGACATTTTTCCATCACATTTACAAACATCTGTTTTTTTTAAGTTTAATAAGAAACATTTTGCTCCATGAAGAGAGAAAAAGCACACTTTCCCCTCTCCTTTTCTGTGTATGTGTGTGCTAGAGTCGCTGTCAGGGTGTGCTGAAAATAGAAGCGGGTTAAGATTAAATATCCAGAAAAACAAAATATCTGGTAATTTGAATACAGACAGGCTAAAAATGTGCAACAATACTATTCTGCTCACTGAGTTTAAGCTAACTTTGTTTTGCATCATCTTTAGCAAGCTGCCATCTATTTACTGAACCATCCACCAACTGTACCTACAGATCTACATACCTCCCTACTTAAAGCCCTAATGACCTACCTACTAGTCAACCTACAGATAAACCTACCTACCTATCAGTCTACTTACTGAGCTACTTACCTACCTTCCAATATGCCCACTTACCTTCCAGTCTGTCAACCTACTTACAGACCAAAGGACCTACTATTTGGTACTATACATATCTACCGGTCTACATAACTACATACCAACCTACCTACAGACCTGCTACCTACCAGTCTGCCTTCTTAACTTCAAGTATACAGCCTACTTACCAACCAAAGGACCTACCACCCAATATCCCTACCCACTGGTCTACATACTTACCAGTCTGAGCTACCTACCTACAAATCTGTCTACTCATCTTGCTACCAGTCTGTCTACTTACCTTCCAGTCTAACCTACTTAAAGACCAAGGGACCAAACCACCCAGTATCCCTACCTACCTGTCTACATGCCTACCTACTGACCTACCTATAGACCTAATGACCTACCAACCAGTATACCTACCTACTGGTCCAGTCTTATCCCCTACCTACCTTCCAATCTACCATCGTGACCTACCTACATGACCTACCAATCAGTCTACCTACCTACCTACCCACCTACCCACTTTCCTACCTAACTACCTACCTACCTACCTACCTACCTACCTACCTACCAACCCACTTACCTCCCTCCCTCCCTACCTACCTACCTACCTACATGACCTACCAATCAGTCTACCTACCTACCTACCTACCCACCTACCCACCTACCCACTTTCCTACCTAACTACCTACCTACCTACCTACCTACCTACCAACCCACTTACCTCCCTCCCTCCCTCCCTCCCTCCCTACCTACCTACTTACCTACCTACCTGCCTGCCTACCTACCTACCTACCTACCTCTGCTTTCTGTTGCTGTTGTGTGTCAGCACTCTACACATCCACCAGCCAAGATTAGAGTTTGCCATTCTTTTCATTGGCGAGACAGTGAGCTGTTTTTTGGCAAATTGTCGGGGAGTCATACCTTTGCCCTCCTGCATATGTTGCACTTATTTCCCACCAAAACTGGTACACAAGTTTTTGCTAAGAGAGCTCTGGGCTCAGGCAAATGGCTTCACCTTTTACCCTGAGCAGCGCTGCTCACAGCACTTCAGCCTCTTGTATCAAGTACCACACTGACACCAAATATAACACTGGAATTTTCCTTGAAACACCAAATAACGTGAGGCTGTGTTATTTTGGGTGTAGATGTTTAAATGCTCATATGCATTCACATCAGTACACTCATCTGTAAAACAACTCTACTGCTCATGATGAGCAGTCACTTACAGAATTTTTAATATTTTAAGTTCCAGGAGGCTTTTAATACCCAAGAAACAATAGACTACAATTTTGATTGAAACGTTAGTTAATTTACATTAAAGGACACCACTTTTTAGTTTCCTTTTTAATACATATACTACATATTGCAAAGCATAAAAATCTTGCAATGTCAGTATTTTCATTTATCGTTCAGCCCTAATCACAGCATGTTTTTGGCAACTGAGAAACCCCACTTTACAGTCAAATTTTGCACTTATGGCCATGCTGAATTTGTAACTCTCTGTGAAACCACAGTTCTGCACATTCTTTATGTGGAGCTCTGCAAATTCTGCAGGGGGTAGATATCCCATTCATGATACTTTACTGGTTTCGTTGCAGTAAGTTTTGGAAAAGTTATGGAGCCATTCGGAGAAAGCCATCCATTTAAATTTTGTTGGATTCAATTCAGCTCACCTACAGAATACATCGACACTCTGTGATAGAGTTCAGAAGACTTTGAGAGTTTGAATATCCAATCTTCTTCAACAATTTATGACAGCCTGTTCAGTTCATTGATTCTGATGAGCAGTGAGACATAGAGCAGTCCAGGGCACATAACTGTCAGATGTCCCAAATTTACTGTGTGGATTTATAAATGTTGTGAAAAGCAAGAGGTAGCTCAAAGTATATAACTGAAACCCAGAGCTGTCATAAATGTTTTGCTCTCACTGATTTAGATCTTTTGGGAAGTCTCCTTAACATATTTTATAGTTTGAGCCAAGAGTGTGTGCATTCCAGCAAAGAAGGGAGGAATCTGCTCAGACAGTAAGCAAACTTTACAAAACATTAATTCAGCTATGTATGGTTAAGAATCCAAATGACTTCTATGGAGTTTATTTTCTGTGTAGATACAACACAGAATTTCAAGTGTCATTTGAGTACATTAACTTCATTCATAAGTTTAACTGCTCCTGCCTCAGATAGGCACAATTAACAATATAACCTAAAGGACAAACTTTTTTAAAAGACTGAATAGGAAAAGGGCATTTTAAACAAATATGACTGCAGCAGTTGATGCTCAGAGGTAGAGTGCCACTTCTCAGTTGGAAGGTTGGTGGTTAAATCCTGGGTCCTGAAGCATCCTTGGACGAGACACTGACTCCCACATCACTCCTGATGGATCCTATAAATGTTTATGAATGGGATTAGTTAATGCAGTGTGTAAATGGGTGAATGTGACATTCAGTGAAAAACAAAAGTGATTCAAGTGGTCAGAAAACGAGAAAGGCACTATTATGCACAGCCCATTGACCATTTACAGTCTTTATACGGGCCAAAAATCCAGATTTTGCTGAGCAGCTATCAGGCTGTCTGTGTAGTCGGAAAGTAGGATTCTACTGAGCGAACTAAATGGATACAATTTTACTCCAGCCAGACTGGATGAACATCTGCTGTAGAAACATAAGAAAGATCAGGGTTTACCATGACAAACAGTGACTACTGATCCAAACTGGACCACCTGGCTGAAACAGAGAATACATGACTGTTGTTTCCTACTGCTGGTCCAGTCTTAACCTCCTTCATATGAGGACATTCATTTTGGGTTCCCTGCCTCATTACTCTTAACTTTGCTGAACTTACTGGCACTTTTGCCACTTAGCTCTTTTTGGCTGATTCATAAAGAAATCTGAAACTCGCTTTACAGATGCCAGTTTTATATTCTGTTGCACCAGATGCCAGACGTTAACATACATTGGAGTATGATTTTTTTATTTGTATCTATTCATATCAGTGTTTATGTAATATTTCTATCTGCAGGGGGGCGCTGCATCCCCCTCAGCACCCCTACTTCCCACACCCTTGGCTGCTCATCTCTCCCCACCTCCCTGTCTTGCCTTTTGTTTTGAATTCCCAGTTTCTGGTTTGCATTTTGATGTACTTACATGGCAGGGATTGCTCACAATGTTAACCAGGAAGATAACTTTTAACAGCTTTTCTCCCTCCTATGAAATGAAAACAGTAGTTGCTGTCTAGTAAAACACCTTATAGAGTACATTTTTTGTTGAAAAGACACTTCGATTCAAATAGAAATTAAGCTGCAAATGGGGGTTGGCAACAGAATATGCAGCTGACACCACAAGTAGGAAGCACAAAAAAACTGAGATACAGCAACAGAATGGAAGCTTCCCATAGAATTCATACTACCTTTATGTAGCAGTCACATGAAGTCAGTCACCCCTCACTCTCCCTAACATGCAGCCAAGCCAGTAGGTGCATGCACGGTCACATTAAGAAGAGGGAGTGAGAGTGACAGGTCCTCACAAAACATGTGTAGTAAAAAGAACAATGATTTTATTTTAATTTGGAAAAATGATTCTAAGCACTTTTTAGGAATTTTACTCTGCCTGTAGGTGACCAAATGAACTCTGGCCTGAGACCCAAAGTTTAGAAGCTAATACATTAAACAGTCATTACATTCATTCAGTTGCATTAGTATGGCTTCAGTTACCCTTATTTGTCTAAGTGGAATATGAAAAGTCAATAATGTTAATGCAGTCTGTAGCTATCCATGCATTAATATGTTTTCTAACACATCTCATCAGTACAAACTCCCTCTGGAGCAACTTGGAAACAATAGCGGTTAATGTGAAACAGGAAGTTCACTGCACACACTGTGCCTGGCATGCCTTCAGCCAATGTCTGCCTCAATACTAGTTTAACTGCTACCCACATACAATTAATTAATTAGAGTATTAAATGCACCCATGGGTGTGATCAGCCTCGTCATTTGCCTTTCTTTCATGAATTCAGGACAACAGTAGTTTATAGGCATTCAAACAAACCTCAGAAATGACTGTACCGTGTGTGTGAAAATGTTGTGCATTGATGCATTTGCACAGAGAGAAGCTGGCAGTACGCTACAGTTATTGTACTTCTGTCAAACCAAATGAGGATTAAGATGTTTGAAAAGGTACAATATACACCCTTACATTAAAACATACACACAACATCCACAACTGTCAAGGGATTCCATAGTGACTGATAAATTAATGATGGAAAAGGCATCCATGACAGGACTGCCAGATCTGATACCAGTTTAATAACGATTCAAGACTGGTGTATTTTTTAAACCAGAACACCTATGTTTTAGGCACAATAAGAAAGTGCTTTTCTATCCATAATATAATAGAGAATAATGTGCAAGAAGCTTGGCTGTAATTTTCTTTCATCAGACAGCAGAAGAGAGACAACCACGGAGGAAGGTCATAGGAAGCAACTTGAAGTCTCTGTGAAGCAATAAAATATGTTATAGGTTCATTGTATGACAGAAGGCTTTGTTATTCAACAACAGGCCAAATATCAGTCATGAAAAACATCTTTATAAAAATTAAAATCACAAAATGCATGAGGTGTGTTAGTTCACTGTGCCAGAGCTGCTCCCTCTGATAAGAAAGAAGACCCTTTCTCAAATTTTGAAAACAACAGCCTGAACAGAGGACTTGTCTATCCTCTGGACCTGTCAGCTCTCTGTCTGAGCCAAAAGAGCCACAATCACATTCATGTCATGTCAGACAGATACTTTAGTGCTCAAAGAAGCACTAAAGCTAGACAGAAGCCTCTCCTCAGTGCGAAACACATGAAAGCATGTGGAAATTGCAAAAAAAAAAAAGAAAAAAAAAAAAAACTCCATGTGAAAGCCTTTCTCTATCATGTCCAATCAGTTCAATTTACCACAGGTGGACTCCAGTCAAGGTGTTTCAAGTGTTTTTACAAAGAGTTTGAATGCTTATGTCAATGTGATATTTCAGGTTTTTATTTTAATAATCTTGCAAAATTTCTAAAATTCTGTTTTCACTTACTGATGATGGGGTACTGGGTGTAGTTTAATGAGAATAAAAATAATTTTTTTCAACAAAAGCGTCAGGCTGTGACAGAAGAAAAAAACAAAGAAGTTAAGGGGGTCTAAATACTCTCTGAATGCACTGTAATGAACTTAAACTTAGCACTAGCAGAGAGCAGATAGTAGGGAGTAATGGTTGCTGCTTTGAGAGATACAGCCACAGCCCGCTTATTTTTTCATCCAGGACTGAAGACAAGCAGCGTGTTGGTGTAAAGAAACATTCAGTAGGTGAATATGCTCATTCCTGCTGTGCCTGGTTAAAATTACAAATAGACTACCTTTCTAGCAGTCAGCCATCACTATGACTTTACAGTGCTCTGTTGTCAGAGCTGCCTCGCTCTGTGTCAGAGTGGCAGAGGCAAAAGTCTGGGATTAAACTCACATTGCTTTCTGTCACACAAAACACTGTTATTTTACTTTAATGACCCATTCGCCACCATTGCTGGTATGTTTGGCAAATTCACCTCACACTGAATAAAACCAGCATTTAGTCCACTAATTTCCAATGAAGGCTAAGACATCAACAAAGAACAGACTGTGTTAAGATGAAGTGCTCAGCAATTTCATATCCTTTTAACACTGGAGGGTGGCCTAGTTCACTTATTCACATTGTCTCCTGTTTCTTCTCATCATGTCAGTTTTTGAGATATTTTTTCATCAGTGGTGAAAAGCTTTCTAACAGTCTAAATCAAAAATCCAGTCAGAAATATTTATCACCCTTTTCACAGTTTTTTCCAACACATCGAGTATGTTTGGACACAATTTATTTTGATTTTGCATTACACGGACTTTAAGTTTCCCCTCATTCCACCCCATTTCCCCTTGTTGCTCTTTGAAGTAAAAGTCTTCCATGACAACAATAAGCAGAGACCTTTATTGTGATGATCTAGGTGGAGATACAACGTGTCTATCACTGGACACTTAAAGATCCTGTAAAGTGAAAATGGATCTGTTTTTAGGTTTGTTGTATGACAGGTCACTGTGTACGAACCCCTAAATCAAATTTAATTCAGATAAAGCATCTCTAAGTTTTTAAAATAAGGCTTCAAAATCATAGAAAATGAGGCAGTAAATTCTGCTTCAGGATGGTGTGGGTGTGTCTGTGAATGAGCTGAAGCCACGGCCACTCAGGAGAAATAAGATCCCCTCAGATTTAAAAGATTGTACAATCTGAATGTTGACCTTATGACCAGAGTGCAGCGGCCTGGCTCTGTGTCAGAGAAGAGACAAAGTCTGTTTTCTGGCTCAAATTTCTGGTATTATGCTTTAAATGATCCATAGACCACTGTGGCTGATAGATTTGGTAAATTCACATCATAATGAACAAAAAAACAGCATTTAACTGACTGTTAACTTTCAATAAAGCCAGTAACATCAGCTAACAACAGACTTTAATGTGAGGAACTGCTCTGTAATTTTATATTGTAGTGTTAAAGGGGTGGGGTCATTCCCTACTGTGGGCTTGTGACATCATGGGCCCACATATTTTCCCCGCCCAAATTAAACCAAGCCAGGAAAGAGGTGAAAACAGTCTAAATCCAGAATTCAGTCACATGTAGGTCTCACTGTTTTCACGTTAAATTCAACCAGCATATTCCAACATATCTATTGTGTTAAAACAAAAACTTTCAATTTCACTTTACGGGTTCTTTAAATGAGCAGCAAGCAGAGAGCAGGGGGTAACAGCAGCTGTCTGTAGAGAGACAGCAAAATATCGATTTAGAAACGCATTCTATGTCAAGGTGTTGGTTCCTGCTGTGCTGACACTGAGACAAACACTCCAGCAGGTAGCTTGTCCTGTGACATACACTATATTGCCAAAAGTATTCGCTCACCTGCCTTGACTCATATATGAACTTAAGTGACATCCCATTCTTAATCCATAGTATTAATATGACGTCGGTCCACCCTTTGCAGCTATAATAGCTTCAGCTGTTTTGGGAAGGCTTCCCACAAGGATTAGAAGTGTGTTCATGGGAATTTTTTAACCATTCTTCCAGAAGGGCATTTGTGAGGTCACACACTGATGTTGGACGAGAAGACCTGACTGTCAGTCTCCGCTCTAATTCATCTCAAAGGTGTTCTGTTGGGTTGAGGTCAGGACTCTGTGCAGGCCAGTCAAGTGCATCCACACCAAACTCTCTCATCCATGTCTTTATGTACCTTGCTTTGTGCACTGGTGCACAGTCATGTTGGAACAGGAAGGGGCCATCCCCAAACTGTTCCCACAAAGTTGGGAGCATGGAATTGTCCAAAATCTCTTGGTATGCTGAAGCATTCAGAGTTCCTTTCACTGGAACTAAGGAGCCAAGCCCAGCTCCTGAAAAACAACCTCACACCATAATCCCCCCTCCACCAAACTTTACACTTGGCACAATGCAGTCAGACAAGTACCAGTCTCTTGGCAACTGCCAAACCCAGACTCGCCCATCAGATTGCCAGATGGAGAAGCGTGATTCATCACTTCAGAGAATGCGTCTCCACTGCTCTAGAGTCCAGTGGCAGTGTGTTTTACACCACTGCATCTGACACTTTGCATTGCACTTGGTGATGTACGGTTTGGATGCAGCTGCTTGGCCATGGAAACCCATTCCATGAAGCTCTCTATGTACTGTTCTTGAGCTAATCTGAAGGCCACATGGAGTTTGGAGGTCTGTAGCGATTGACTCCGTAGAAAGTTGGCGACCTCTGCGCACTATGCACCTCAGCATCCACTGACCCTGCTCCGTCATTTAACGTGACCTATCACTTTGTGGCTGAGTTGCTGTCATTCCCAATCGCTTCCACTTTGTTATGATACCACTGACAGTTGACTGTGGAAAATTCAGGAGCGAGGAAATTTCCCGACTGGACTTGTTGCACAGGTGGCATCCTATCACAGTACCACGCTGGAATTCTGTTCTTTCACAAATGATTGTAAAACAGTCTGCATGCCTAGGTGCTAGATTTTATACACCTGTGGCCATAGAAGTGATTGGAACACCTGATTTCAATTATTTGGATGGGTGAGTGAATACTTTTGACAATATAGTGTAACAGTGGTCAGAGTGTGGGCTGCTTGTCTCTGCAGCCACACTCTGAGTTTTGGATTGATTGCACACTGCTTTCTGTCAGAAATAAACTAAGTTATGTTACATTTACCAACCCATCTGCCAATGTGGCTGGCAGGTTGGGCAAATTCCTTGACACAGAACAAAAGCACAGCATTTAGTTGATGTATGGTCATAATATACTTGTAATGTATATATATATATATATATATACACATAGTATATAATCTATAATCTAATCTATAATAATAATATATATATATCTATAAATATATATATATATATTATATATATATATATATATATATTATACTTTATAATCAGTTTTACAGCATGTTTATTCCAACATAACTGCTATGATTAGGGATCATTCTCAGATTTTGCTTTACATGGATTCTTAAGATGTCATTATGAGCCTCGATTGTAAAAAAATGTGACCAAAACTGGCTTTAAGAAGGATTACTTTGACGTTTTCATAGTTTTTCAATGTGCAACAGTTCTAACATCATCCTACCGGTTATCTTATATTTACTTTATTTACTCATACAGGCCAAGCCTGCTTGTGTTTACCCTCTTTTGCTTGTTATTCCTGTAAGATGTTAATATCCATGGTAAATCTTAGCATTACTCTCAATTAAAGTCTTCAAATTCTTGTGAGTATATGCCATGCAGACAAAGGAAAAAAAAATTATGCACTCAGGTCTTCTTGAGTTCACTGCTTGTTTGCAAAGAAAAGAGAACTAAAACCAACATGCTCACACAAGGTCAAAGACTTAACAGATCAAAAATTCACAGTTTAAGTGCGAAAACAACTTTGAGCTTTGCATACAGTGGATAGATATATTGAAAAACTGCACACACAGATTTTCTTCTGCGTAGCTTGTGTGGATACAGCGCTGTCGTCAGCAGCCCAGTCTGTTTTTCTTTCTTTTTCTGCACCCTTTCATGATCTCCAACTCTGGAAATGCAAAAAAATCATGTTTGTGTTTGTTTTAACAGAACTGAATAATTATGAATGGGGAATGTTTTCAGTCCTGTTATTACATTCATTCTCCTTTTTGTGTGTGATCTTTTCCAGCAGTCTCATCATTAATTGTTCTGCCTGCGTACCCCATGATGCTGTAAACGCTGTCACTGTCGCATCTGTGTTCACAGCTGCAGACACACAAACGCATACAACGTGCAAACACAATTTGAAATCAAGGACATGAACGCTTGTTTCTGCCTGGATTTTATCTGAACCAGGCTTTGTCTCCGGCTTGTTTAGTTAAAGCTTTTCAAATATATTTGAAATGAGACTTGATCACCATGAATGAAAAATTGTTGATAATTAAGGCTCAGTAGAAATCTAAGATCCAGTGCTGTTAAGGTTGACCTTGTGTATTCAGTTTCATTAAATCTGCTTGTCTAATTTTGATTCTGCAGCTTCACAGACAATTAAGATTCTCCTGAAGACAATATAAACATTTCATTTATTGTACTCAAAGCCTGAGGGTGTTGTCACACCTGTAGCTCGTCTAATTTGCTCCAATTCAGATGATAAAATGATTCATTGTTACATTTTTCCCTTGGGTTGTTTTGTGTTTAGTCTGTATTATTGTGGCCAGGGCTTGCATCATGACATCGCAACTTGCTTTCTTTCTACATACGTAAACAAATGCCATTTGAACTAGTTGTGCTTTGCATTGTGGGATGGCTCAAAGATGCTTGTTGGCCAGCCATCCTCCAAACTAAATGAGTCATGCATTGACTTAGAGCAGCAAGGAGGTTTAGCATCTTATTGACACTTGGAAATATAAGCAGATTCATCAAATGTTTGACTCCACTCACAAAAACATACAAGTTGACAAACCTGTGAATCTGGTGTTACAGTTTGATATGTTACCATGTTAACTGGATGTCTAATGGTGTTCTTAATGAATGTTTCTTATCTGATGAGCTTGTCTTGCTATTATAATGAAAAAACAACAACAACAACAAAGAGGCATTTGTGTCTTCTTGCCCGTTCTAACATTTGTTGTAATGGTGGCAATTACAGACACAAGCAGTTAAAGGTCACATTTTATGCTAAATGTACCTTTTCAAGCTTTTCTAACAGACTTTTATAAACATCTGCCCCTTGCCTGTCCACAGTCACCCCAAGAATCACAAAAATCCATTCCCTCCCCCCTCTCTTTCTCCACCTTTCAGAAAATGTGTGCTGAAACAAGCCATTCTCAGATTTTCCCCTAATGATGTCATGTGGGGAGTGAGCACAGCCCCCAGGTTCGGTTGGCCCTCCCCACTCGGAAGAAAGTTCCACCCTCCTCTCTTGATCCTCCTCTCATTGCCAGATGAGAGGAGGATAAGGAGAGCAACATCCATTAAGTCACATCCACTTTCTGAGAGGGGCGGAGTCAGGGGTCGGACAGCTCATTAACATTTGGAGCTACAGACATAGAAACAGTTCGTTCTGAGCAGGGTTGAAACAGAGGGTTTTTTTTAGACGTACAAAAATACAATAATGGAGGGTTTTCTCAGCAACAAACTTCTCAGGCATGTTTTGGGACCTCTGAGACTATATAAAGTTGTCTTAAAAGGGTAAAATATGTGACCTTTAAGGGTCACCAGTTGACATGGTAACTGTAAAAACCATAACACTTGTATTCAGCATCAGCAGAGCAGCTCTGACAGGAGCATAGCAAATTCAGTTTCTCTGGTTTTATTGAGCTGGATGAGATCCGGAGAGCTGAACACATTTGTGGAGTCTTGTGATGTTCTGCTGTTGGGACAGTGATGAGCTGGTGAGTAGTGTTAGCTACACGCACCAAAGTTATTGGACTCTATCGGATTGTAAATGTGTGATTATTATTGTTGTTGTATTATTGGCAGCTGTAATTGTGATTGCCAAGAAGCTGAGTTACTACTACTTCTGCTGATGGTCGTGATACTAGGATGCAATGCTCACAGGTGATGAGTCACCCATGTATTTAATCTGGTTGCTGAGTCCAAAGTGTTTTCAGTGCAAACAGACTGCTCCAGCGTTTGACAAGGGGCAGTCTCATCTCTTCCAGGTGATCTGAAACTGGGCTCAATTGTTTTGTTCCGCATCAGAGTGCAATTGCTGTGGTAGCAAATGTCCAAAACTTCTCCAAACTATCCACATTGCATTCGGGTATGTTGAGTATTTGGAAGTGTATAAATGTAGAGAGAGGAGGGTGAGTGCTACATGGGGTCAAAAATATCTTAAAGGTGTAACCAGGATCTGATGCTCTTCAGGATGAGAGGACAAGGATTCAAACAGCAAAAATATTAAAGAATGACTTACTAGACTATTTGCAAATAGAGGTCATGTCAGAAATGGCATTTAAAACTGAAGAGCCAAGGCACTCTGATGTGATTTAAAAGTCCTTTATTCAACAGGGATGTCAACACTTTTTGGCTCTTTTCATTTTCATTTTGAGTCTTATCAGGACATATTTATATGTCTAATATGCGATTATGTCCTGATCTGTCTCGCAAGTCATTCTTTAATTTTTTGCTGTTTGTCACTGGGTAATATTTACACGTTTAGTTTATGTTTTCTCATGTAGTTATTTGCATATCTTGTCTTGTGACTTAATTTGTGACTTACTATCACCTGTATATAATGAGGTGCTACATACTTGCTAAATTAGTCTGGTGAAGAGCAGCAGAGCTTGAAATGTCTCTACTTTGGTGCGATCAATAATTTGGATGTTGAAGCCCTGACAGTATGCCAAGGTGTTATCTTGTTTCAGGATTTCTTCGTGTTAGTCTTTTCAGCTGTCCACCTTGGATTGGATGTACGTGTTCACACCTTACTTTAGAACTTTCTCAAGTACACCCAACATTAGGGCTACACGACAGATCTTAATTTTACTAGCACCCTTGCAATGTGAGCATATAAACCCTTTGCAAAATATAGAATTAACTGCAAGGAATTTAAAAAAATCTGTAATCAAGTAATAATTTCCATGTGGCAGGGGCACAGATGGCCTTGTGGTTAAAAGTTAAAGTCCAGTAAAAAGTCCGGCCTAGGGCTCCTTTCCACAGTCCTACTCTCTAATTAAAGACATAAAAGCACCAAAATATATCTTTTACAAATATATATATATGTATATATATATACATATATATATATTTTCCACAGACATGTATAAATCGTAGCCATTGTATTAAAGCAACGAGTATAAGCAATGATTTCATACTATTTCTATGATGTTGGAGGAAGCTTTAGCTAAGTGTCTACCACCTTAATTTCAGTTGTTGCTAATTCAGTCATGCAAAAGATCATTCCTGAATGTATTTCCAGGTATGGCATATAGAATAAATAATGACCTATACATACCCTTTTATTAAGGGTTTTATTGCACATCACTTCTTTTTGCAGTTCTGAACATTGCAATTGCTATTGCACCTTCCTCTTATGTTTACAGAGCTGCACAGCATTGCTCCTCATGATTAATGAGTACATTTAATTCATAACCACAATTTATTATGTAGTATAACTCACTTGAAACAACTGGCATTAACTGTGTCAGATTACATAACAACAGGCTGGATAATATCATGTTCAATAAAGTGTTAATTAATAGTCTCACAGTTTTAGCAGGCTTTGTTTTCATTGAGATTGTTTCCACAGCAGATGTAATAATTTCTAAAACTAAATCAGAGACATGTCTGGTTGGAAGCCGACGCTGCAGCCATCAGGTGTCCATCAGCAACTGAACTCAGTTTAAAGTCAGAGAGTTCTAACAGAGATTTAATTTGTCTGAAATTTAACCGAGGTTTTAAAAAAGGAACTAAAAACTGAAACAGCTCTACTGTAATTTAGCCAGACAAGGCGAGGGCACTTGAAGCACATTCAGATGCAAAATGAATTGCATTCAATGAGCGTTTTAAACACAATAACATGACTAATACATGGCATTAGGAGAGGATATAATTATCACTATTGAGTGATGCCTGTGTGGATTGCAAACACTGTCATTTCAACAATGCAAATGAATTTATAATGAAATATGGAGTGTTCACAGATTACCATCTATTAAACTAAGGTGTGCTGAACTAAACAATGGCATGCTTTTGTAGCTGAGAGGCACTGACACAACCCTCACTTCTCTATGCTTTTGAGTATCAGTGCATCTGATCCTGGTGGCATTTTAGAGGAATTTCACATTTTAGAACAGAACAAAAAGAAAAAGTTTACTTTTTTATGAAAAGGCAGAAATTTGTCTTTGACTTATGTGTTTAAATTTTCAGTTTGAAACACAGCATGATACATTCAAACAATGTGGCACATAAGAGCTACATGCATGAAAATACATACATATACTGTATGTATCATAGGACCATCCTCTAAAATGTACAAGAAGTGCACTACAAACAGCTAACTTTTTTTTAACCGCTGGGGTAAGTTGCACATTTTAACAAACTTCTTTGAGTGATTTTATTAAATTGGCTCTTGAATATTTTTTCTCATGCTAGACAAGATGAAGTTCTAACGTTGTGCGAATCGCGACTTTTCACCACAGGGCAGGGTTGTGATTGGGGCTATTTTACAGTGTTTGGAACAATACTTCTTCATAACTCCACAGTACTTTTGTCAGTAATCACCAAACTTCACAGGGATTATTACACATTGAAAATACTAATGCATCAATTTTGTCACTTGTTCACAGCCCCCCCCCCCCCTCTACCAAATGCTATTTTCTTGTGATTATTTTTTTTTCTCCAAAAATGTTTAAAGCATTCAGCCCCAGTAGACCAAACTTGGCTATTATTTTTGGTCTGCATGTGGATTATCATAGCACATACAAAAATTATCTTGGACCCATGCTCAAATCCCAACAGGAAGTCCACCAGCTTCATCTCAATATCAAAATAATGCTTTTTTGCTTTAGTTACTCAAACATGGTGTAACTTCAGTACTTATTATTCTCTGTTCTTCATATTTTTCTGGCAACACATCCATACCAGCCTGAACCCACTGACATGCAAATATCTCACCAAAACAGGAAGTGACACAGCTGGGCCAATTGTTTATTCCCTATGGTGCTGAAACTATCAAGCTCAGTGGCAATGATGAGCATGTCAATGTCTCGCCATTTCACAGGACGTTGACGTAACTCTCATATGAAACATCTGATTGGATGTAAATCTTGTATGATTATGGTCTGTCCCTTCACACATGTAAATGTTAATTTCATGGTTTTGCTTTAGAAGCAAGAAACCAGTAACAACTCTATAGTAAAATGTCCTATCTTCTTTAAACTTTACAAGATATATACCTCCCTGCCTTGATTACATCCCCATATCAGCATCTTTCATTTTTGCACTGCCACCTAGTGTTGATGGCCAGTAGTATCGCATATACAAAGTGAGGTATGCACATTGCTCTGAAATCAGTAACAGTTCTGGGAGGATCTTAATACTCTCTGTTTTGCTGCTGCACACTGCATGGATTACCAACACCCAACATTTTTGATTCTGATAATTTACTTTAAACACCTCTACACCATATATCTAACAAATAGACAACAATGATGACATAAAAACAAGAGAGGACTTGTGTGAAATTATAGTACAGAGTCCTAACTGATGTTTGAGGTGGGGTTAACTTTAAAGATCCTCTTCTGATTTAGATGTTTACAAGCTATGTTTTATAAATAATTTTCTTTGTACAGAAGAGTCTGTACCTTTGTCCTGAAGACAAAAGCTGAAAAAGTTGAATTCATGAATGGCTGTGGTCCTCTTAAATTTTAGGTGTCTGACTGCCTATCCAGAATGACAGGACAGTTGGGATTGTTTGCAGGCAGTGATTGTTCTGCTTTGTTTGAAAAGCTTTGCTTTGTGATTGACGGTCAGGTGCTCAAACTGTGATACAATGTTCAAAGTGAAAACACTTCCCCTGAAGGATTGATGGACTCTGAAGTGCTGTTGCTGAGCTCAAAGTAACTTATTCTGCACTGCAGGAGTCTTCAGTAACCTTTTATGTAAATGAATTCCATGTGATTTAGAAAAGTAAAAGTCTGGTCTAACTCTGTTCCAGGTATTTGAATGTACTTGCTTTGACCTTTAATTGTACGGACTGGCAGTTATTGCTTTTTTCTGTTTCCACATGGAGCCATTTAAAGGCTGTTGAATTAAATTTAGAAGGGTTCAAGGTTTTTCTCTCTTATTCATATTAACTCTTGCTATCTTATTTTCCTTTTCTAAAACATGCTGCACATGGCAGTGATAGAGTAGATTATAAAGTAGATTATAAAGCATGTGCTGTTTTCAACACTGTCACATAGTTTGTATACTTCTTATCTACAGTATCTTCTACTTGACCTTGCCCACAGAACATATCTTGGCAGAAATACCTGTGCGTTTCCTTGAGCATGTGATAAAATGAAGAAGTGCTGCTGCTGTTAATTTAAAAAGACATAGAGGCAGATTAACATGGGAGTGACAGGACAGTAACATGCCAAATGGTCTTCTGGTTTTTATTTCGGAGTTTGCACCAGTTCATAGTGATCCTCTTTTTGTATCTTCTTGTTAATTCAAACACTAAGGTAATGATTTTTTTTTAATTACAATGTATCATTCTTTTTAATACCTCAAATGTTGCAGATAAAAATCATAATATGTATAATCAATAATACATTTGTTTTATCATATTGATACAATTAAAGAAGTAGTGAAAACTTAAACATTTTCTTCAGCTGTACACTGAAGTACCTGACTGAACTATGATAAAACACATCAATGCTGGTGTTATTTCTGACATTTGCTCCAAATTGATAGAAATCAGCATTTTATGGCTTTTAATTAGCTCAAACAGACATCTGCTTTGAAAAATCCTTTCTGAACAAGCATGCCTATCATCGGTAGGTTTCTACATCACAAACTTATATAAAGGTAGAATGTTACCACCTCTAACTGACAACCACTCAGAGACCACTCTCATCCTCTTCTGCACCTGCACTGCCTCTGCTCCGAGAGCTCTGGCTTTAGTAACGCCGGTGTTGGAGGAAACAGCCCAAGCAGGTAGTGCTTAAGACCCAAACAGTCCATCACCACACAAGAGTCTGCATGCTTCAGGGGACTCTGGAGGGGAAAGATCCTCCACCTCAAAAGACCGTTTTGAGGCAGCAGTGCTGGGAGACTCTGTGTCACTTTCTGGCAGGGGGAAGTTACTGTCAGTCTCACCTTATCTGGAAAGCCCCGTCCTTTTCCCCTCCCTCCTCTCAGTACCAAACTGCTCACTTTCTGGGCATTTTTTGAATTACTGAATTGGCAGAGCCATTTTTGAGCTGGTGGTTCACTTACACTTTAATGAGAAGGTTAAAGTTCCTACCCCTTTTCACTTTGGAAAAACACAAATACCTGCCCAGTGTCATGACCATCCATTCATCTTCCTCCACTTATGTGGTGCCTAGTCATGGTAGCAAAAGCAATTTGACCCAGCCATCCCTCACTCCAGTGTTTTCTAGCTCCTTCTGGGGGATTACAGGATGTCCCCAAACCAGAAAGGATAATCCCTCCAGGGAGCTCTGGGTTTCATCCTGGGTCCTCCTCCTAGTTTGCCATGCCCAGATGATCTAAAGGAAACAACTAAGAGTCATCCTCATCAGATTCCTGATCTATCTCAACTGGCTCCTTTTGATGCAAAAGAGCAGTGGCTGTACTCCAAGCTCCACTTTGATGTCCTCACCCTCAGGCTGAGCACAGCCACCCTCCAGAGGCAACTCATTTTAGGCACTTGTAATCCATAACCAGTGATCTTACTCTTTTGACTGCTACCTAAAGCTATTACTACTGATGCCGCACCAATTTACCAGTCAATCTCGTGCTTCATTTACCCTTACTCATGAACAAGACCCCAAGGTACAACTTCACTTGGGGCTAAGAGTCCCTTCCCAGCCTGGGAGTAATCCACTGTTTTCTGGGTAAGAACCATGACCTTGGACTTGGACATTCTGACTCCTTAGCCCATTTCAGACCAAGCGTATGAGACGTGTTGTAGTTGTGATACAGCTTGATTTTGATTTGGCTTGCATGTTAACAAGTTAGGGCTTCCAGACTGTGAGCATCACGTCTCATGCGCCTGATTCCCATGTCTCACACGTAGAGAATCTAGAAAATAGAGGGCTTGCCTATTTAAACAGAAAATGTTAGATAAAGAGTTATATTTACCTTACTGTTGCAGATATGCATGTCCACATTGGTAGAGTTTGTTTGCAATGTGTTTCCTAGCCCCAGATAAATCCCACGAGCAAAAATGCATCTTTCTGAAAAGGTTATCTCTAAACTTCTACTGTTAGTGAGTCTTCTGTTTCCACACCATGAGAATATTTCACAGGCACGATAAACATGGTACAAATACTTTTCAAAGTAAAGGCTTGGTTTTGCATTTCCTTGAAGAAACTCCCTTTATTTGTACAGAATGCATTTGTTGTGAATTTTCCCTGCTCAGATCAGCTATACAATGAACTAAGTCACTGGTAGGAAGATTTAAAGCAGCAAAACTTATGAAGAAAGACAGGGCTTTGGCAGCAGGGAGAGTATGGGCCTCATATTAAAGCCATGATAGTGCATGCTGGAGGACACAGCAGCTGCAGAACAACACAATACCACTCTGAAACAGGCGTTACTGCAGCTCACTTACACTCTACTGCACCAACGTGGCACTGGTGCCAACACGTCCAACAACCAACAGATCAAAGTAGAACAAAGATTTTGGTTCCTTTCTTTGGTGCCTTGCCACCCCAATGCAACCCATGAGGGAGAGATCATTGAGGAGCAATAACCTTTAATGAGGGGGTGGGGTGTGCAGTGTATTGTTAAACTTGTTTCAACATTACAGGTAATTTATAAATGACAGGACAAGGCAGGAACTTTAGAGTGTAAGTAAACCCGACTCAGAGCTGACTCCGTCCACTTCAGAAATGTGAAAAATACACAAAAAATGGGAAGTTTGGTACTGAGAGGAGGGACAGGAAAAGAACAGGGTTTTCCAGATGGGGAGGTAGTGACAGTGACATCCCCTTGCCAGAAAGTAACACAGAGTCCCGCAGCACTGCTGCCTCAAGGCGATCTTTTGAGGTGGAGTATTTTTCCCCTCCAGAGTCCCCTGAAGCAGACTGTTGTGTGGTGGTCGACTATGGTGGTCCTGATTACTCCCTGTTTGCTCAGGACAACCATACTACCAGCCATAAAATGCTGATTTTTATCAGTTTGGTGCAAATGTCAGAAATAGCACCAGCATTGATGTGTTTTATCATAGTTCAGATACTTCAGTGTACAGCTGAAAAATGTGTGTACCACCTCTTTACGCACTACCTTGTCTCGTTTCTGTTTGTTTCTAGGATTTGTCAGTCCCCTTATGAAACATTTTTAAATGTGTAATAGCAGACAGTGAAGCTCCCAGTAGCAGCATTTTCTCTGTCCGGCAGCTGGATGTTAATCTTACGTGCATAACATGCGTTTATTAGTTTCAGAGCAGGGGGGAATCTAAACTTTTTGGTGGGGGGCCCAGGCTCTGATTTGAGCAGAAGTAAAATGAAGTTTGTGTGCACTCAGACAAAAGATCATTATGGATTATTATAAAATTAAACTTTATGATTTTTATGTACTCATAAAAATAGGTTTAAGAAATGTGAATAATTTAAATGCAAGGCAAAATTTGAAATTTCGGACTAACACATTTATAGTCTGGAAAGGATAAATTAGAATTGTAGTTAAGAGTTGAGGGTAGAGTTGTAGGTAAAGAAACACAATTTATCAGAGTTGTGTTATTTTTTATTTAACGAATTTTAAGATTTGATATATTGCTTCATTTGCAGTCATTAAAGTATTATTTTATGTTGTTGATCAATATCATTTAATTCTCCCTTAAGTATCACTGGCACTGTTTTAAAAACTTCAATTTAGCACCGATATTAGATAAAACCCAATCAATATCCAACTCCTGCCCCAAGCCAAAATAATCACATCATCTGCAAAAGGCAGAAACCTGATTTTGAGGTTCCCGAAAAAATTTTCCCCTCCTTTGGTGTGCCAATCATGTCAATGTGAGGATTTACTGGATATAAGTACATATAGATACATGAATCAATATTCAACCAGGTATCACAACCTTTTACCTTTTTTATACCTACTGAATAACTATTTTCACACATTGTTAAATATTGTTGTTTTTAGCTTTATTTTCTTTATATCAAATGGGAGGAATTTATGTATTTATTTTTACAATATGTGTGTTGGTTTCTACCAGATCCAATATTAAAAAGTATTAAAGCGAAAATGGAGCTGTTAAAAATCAACTTGACTGAGGCAACATGCTGCACACTATACATATACTGTACCCAATTATACAGCAGTGCATTTGATTAAAATCTAATTACACTTCTATAAGATTTACTCAAATATCCTTCTGCATAATGATGTAAGATTAGATCAGGCACTAAACAAACATATTCACAGCTTCCCAAGGGCACTGTGCAATCTGTTCCAGTGCTGTAATGATGAGCTGGAGAGAGAAGACACCAAAAATGAAAAAAGAAAAAAGAGGCTCTGGTTTACAGTTTAAAATACTGATGAATTACAGGTCAACAACCCTTCAGTGCTTGTACGGGCGGACACAAGGAGTGTAGGACAGGAGAACGAGCAGGGAGCAGTTGTGCTGTAGACCGTAATCTGTGCTTACCAGTGCAGCTCTCTGTGGCGGGGAGCAAATAAATCTGCCAAGCAGCAGCAGATTCATAAAATCCCTCAGGTGGCTCTGTTCATTTATCTACATTTGCCAGGGCTTCCAGCTGCCAAAAGCAGGTGGCACACTTTGGCTTGGAAATTGACTGTTTTTAAGATGTAGAGCTCTTTAAAGGGATGGGAGAGCAGACGCGGGGAGGCTGGTAGAGGCTGAAAGGATGCCAGTGGGGTGTAGGTGACAAGGTCGCAGGGTGAAGGGTATCAAGTGTATGAGAGTGAGCCCCATTTTGTATCCTTGTTAGGCCCAACATGAAAATCATCTTATTTGAGGGATAAATTGGAATGAAAATGCCCTCATTTCTAATTTCCTCCCCTCAAATTCAATTTCTAGATTGGTGGCACACCCAGGGAGTGAAAAGGCAGGGCCTGCAGGGAGGGAGAGAGAAGAGGTAAAAGGAAGGCAAACCACCAGATAAGAAATTATAGATGGAAATAATCAGGGGATCTATTTCCTCCTCTCCTCCCTGGCCTGCCGCAAATCTGATGTGGTGAGGAGGGAAATTAAAAGTCACTATGATGCACCTCATTGCAGCTAGCACTTGTTGGGGGCTGAGGGTGGTTCTTGGGATTGCACTTAGGGCCCCAAACAGCTGCTAGCCAGCACTCAATGACTGCTTGATTCATATTAATGCACTGCTAACCTGAAAAAGCATCAAGACATTTCACTGCTCATTCTAGTACCCAGACACGTAATTTGATTTATGCTGTTTAGTTTGTTTGCAGTGTGAACTAACAAATAAAAGGAGTATCTATTAAATGAAACATCAATAAATATTTTGGAATCAATGATGCTCTCAAATGGCCCAAATACTGCCATTAATGGGGGCTTGAGTCTGCCAGGCACACCATTACTCTTTGGAGCAGTTTTGATAGAGCAGGTGTTACACTAGCGCTGTTACCCCGGTTTGAACCAGTTTGAAAATTTATCAGTGAGGATTTGTGTGAAACAAAATAACAAAATCAAGAGAGTCATGATAGCAGCTCTATAAGGCTGTACCTGGTATTTGTGATGCTATGAGCTCAATTTAAATGCTTACATTTACCTGATGATGAGGCTTGGTATAATAAGTTGGACTGAACAAAAACTGCCTGAAGATGAAGTGACAGACCCCTGCTGGACCCCTGCTGACTGATTGCATTATAGGTCATTTGGAGATGACATCATGCCACAGTAGAGAACTACAGGATTTCAAGCCTGTGTTTATAAAAAATGATCACCATTAAATTGGCACATCCCTAGTTTCCACCAAGTGGTCCAGTTTTTTTTTTTTGGTACAGTTGATCATGGTAAACCCAAGTCTTGCTTGGTTTTCCACAGCTGATGTCCTTTCAACCTTGCTTGGCTGGATCATTTGGCTTTGATAATTAATAATAAGATCAAGTCTTTGGGCTCCTCTTCATTTAGGACGTTTGGCCTTTTAAATATGTATTCAATTATGACACAGATGGATTTATAAAAAAAAAAAAGGAAACTTGTAGATTCGCTAATTGGTCTTGACTAATTGAAATGGATTTTTTTTTAAATTTCATTCCATAATATCTTCCTGATGATTTAAAGATCACATATTATGCAAAATATGCTTTTTCAGGCTTTTAGAACAAAAATATGTGCCCCTTGCCTGTCCACAATCCCCCCAAGGATCTGAAAAATCTCCTCCCTCCCCCTCTTTCTCCACCTTTCAGAAAATGTTTGCTGAGACAAGACATACTCAGATTTTCCCCTCATGATGTCATGTGGGGAGTTAGCACCGCCCCCAGGTTCGGCTGGCCCTCCCCGCTTGAAAGAAAGTTCTCCTCCTCTCCTGATCCTCCTCTAAGGTGCCGGCTGAGAGGAGTCAGACAGCTCATTAACATCTAAAGCCACAGACACAGAAACAGCTTGTTCTGAGCAGGGCTGAAACAAAGCGCCTTTTATACTAGTGTTTTTTACAGCAACTGACTTCACAGGCATGTTTTGGGGACCTCTGAGACCAATATAAACTTGTCTTAAAGGGGTGAAATATGTGACCTTTAAGGCTTTTACACTCTGGGTCTTTTATTTTCAGATGCATTTTTTTTCGGAACCGTAAACTGAAAAAATGTAACCCACACTAACTTTGCATGCCGAGTCGTCAAATGTGGCAAATTTTTTCATACTGCGAGCCTGTGGCTCCATCAGTCCTTTAAAAGCACTCTGGATCCATCCTGTCAGAGATCTTCATACAGCACCCGCTCATGCATCATAGCACTGTGCCAAGTTGGAGAGACGGAGAGCAACTTTTTAATTCAGTCCCTTTAATGATGTGTGAGTATTCTACAACCGTCTGCCTTTATCTGCTATAAACTATGATTAATATCCACATAATACATGGGCAAATCATGGTGTTTAAAGTGAGGGTTCAGTGCGAGAGAGGGAGAAAGGAGGAGCGAGAATGAAACAGCAGGCCCTGATCTGAACCATCAATCACCCATCTAGATGAATTAGACTGATGTGAAGACTATTTACAAAAAAAAAATTGGCATCAGTGTGCAAACACGATTAGAACAACATGAGCTTGACTTTATTTTTCTACATGCGAAAATGTGGATAAAAATAGGACTCAGTGTGCAAGGGCCTTAGTCTCACATTTTGATCTGTCTGTGTCAAACTGAACCCTAAGCTGCCCTGGAAACCCCCCCTAAAGGGATGCTGTGGGGGCAAATCCACTCACAGTCTAACACTTCATCAGTTGTAATTTTAAAACATAACGCTATTTATTATTTGAACTAAACTTCTTGAATGCTCAGTTTTAGATTTTTTATAGTTAATTATTTAGATACTAATTAATAAGCATGTAGAATTTTGTGGTGAAGTAAACAACAGGACTATGAGAGTAGAGAAGAAAAGATGATAGAAAATAAAATGAAAACAGTTGTAAAACTTGACATAATTTTGTATCTGCTCCAAACTCATACAGTAATCTGTTCTGCCATGGACTGTTCTGTTCTGAGGGATCTTTGAGGTTTTATGATTGAGCTTAATGTATAATGTAGTTAGCAGAAGGGGCATGATGTCAAAACTGCAGCTTCAAAAACAGCTCCTTTCTTTGCATGTCTTGGCTCCAGATTACAACTAACATAAATTGCTGAGAGCAGATAAACAGGCCTTCTGCTCTCCAGAGTCATCACTCACCCATTTGGATTAAAAGAAAAAGCCCTAAGAATAAATAGCAGTGATTAGAAAACAGTTGTAGTAATGCGATTACTTTTGAAAAAACAGAAATTATGATTTGTTTTGTACAACTGGGAAAGAAGATCTTTGTGGCTCTGGGCTGAAACTAGGGAGGAGTTAGGTTGTAAGATGTGGGCCTGGTGTGTCCCTCTGGCTTTAAACCAGTGACCACTCTGAGAAAGCAGGAGATGTAGTCTGCCGCCCTGTTAACATATTCTTCACACATTCACTAACATTTTAATGACATTTTTAATCTCATTTAACATGGTTTAATACACACATGGATATGTGTGTCACAGGATGGGTCATATGTCCTGTTTGACTGAAAAAGTCTGAACAGAAACTTATACCAGTTTATGTTATCCAGCATTTACCAATCCTTGGCCGGTTTCATGGCAGATAAAATATTAACAGCCAAAATGTCCAGCTGAAAAATGTGCCAATTACCATATAAGTTTATAGAGAATAACTACAGACTGTATTCAATATTGTGCTACCCAGAAGAAGTAATTTTACTACAACCCACTTCCAGTTCAGTGTTGTGGTTGTTTATCTACAGCACATGGCTAATTTAGGTGGTGAATATTCATGTGGCCAGCGTGGATGATGTAAAGCAAAGCTTATCTCAGGGGGATGTTAGAGCTGCTGAGAACTATGCAGGGCACTTGGTGGTATAGAATGATTTCGAGTTAGTCATCTCAGAAGGCAATAAGGCTGAAACAAAGGGAACTGCAGATAGCTGAGCGGCATAAACACTGTGCCGTGGCCGGGACAAGGACAGGCCTGGGCTGAGCAGAGAGTTGTAATGGACTTCAATGAGTGGGTAAATCCACCACCATCTCACTTCTTTGTAGGTGGGTGTTGATGTTCAGAGGGTCCAAGCTAATCAGCAGCAGCAGTGTGGGAAGAATCATCGATGAGTGGAGGATTGTACTTAACTATCCACTGTGGACGATTTTGTCTTTCTTTGGTACTACTCAAAAGAAACTATGATGGTTGGATTTTACTGTTTTATCTGTGGTTACAGTTGAGAACATCAGTATATGAGGACTAATACGGGACAACTGACTCAATTTTTATTTTTAATTCAGAGTTTTAAGGTGGTGTCAAAATAGTGGACCACTGGTAGGTTATAAGTTGGGATGGTTTGTTGGTGTTGTCCGTGGAGTATGGTATTTGGCTGTTGTAAGTTATGGTAGCACCAAATGTGCTAACGGGCTGACTTTGAGCTAATGGTGCTAGTGTGAAGCTAGGTACTGTTGTTGATCATGTATTAAAAGTAGGCGTATATTGTGCAACTGACTGTTTGTGTGTAAGGAACAGTTCACAACCTTCATTATGTTTGTTTGGACAACTTTCATGAACACAAATAAAATAAAGTTTCTCTGCTGTCATTTCCATGGTCTGGTCATGAACAATATGTTTCAAACAGGCTGTACAACAGTGTAACAATTACTCTGGTTTACTGTCAGGCTCGGTTTCAACTGTCTTGATCTTTGGCCATATGAATCAAAATGTGTCTGCAGTCCCATTTTTAGACAGACTTGAAGATGTATCATAGTGTTTCTGTTTTAATATGTTTTATTGCTGTTAAAGGCAGGTTATTGCTCACTTAAGGCTATGTAAAGCAAATGTCCTGTAGTTGTTTGACATGTTAGAAATTCTTGAGGTCATTTTGGCCAGAGACAAAAAAGTCTATGGTGGAAACTCTGACTCATACACTGGTAACTAGTTAATTTCATCACCAAATCTTGTTTAGAGGAGTCAGCATGTTTATGTTTAACTCACAGATGGATTTTGCCTCCAATAACTGTCAAGCTGTGGATATCTCATATATTAAGCTTTTAAATCATTGACTTTACCATTGACTGACATTCTTTTAAATGGGAGCTTTTCCCCAAAAGGGGTTGGACCATCATAATTTGGTCAAAGCACCTTGATGGATTGTTTTTGTAACAATGAAAACATCACAAAATGTCAGCTTCAGGGGTATTCTGGCTTCAGTCAGTGTGATGAACAGTAAAGAGTTGTCCATATTAATATATAGTCAATATTTAAGGCTATGCTAAATCCAACCTGCTCATGTCTTGCAGGCATTTGCTTGTTCACTAAAATGTTAAACAAATTGACTTCAGATTGTGGAATCACCAGGGCGCAAACTTAAAAGTTTGTCAAAGTTATTGAAATGTAACTTTCAGGGAGCATAAATGTTGTTATCCAGTGTTTAGTTGATCCAGCCATTGCTGATTAGATCTGTAGTTCTTGTATAAGTAATGAATGATTTAAATCATTTACATTCCCATCACCATGGTATGTATGTCACTTAAGATAAAGTGCTCTTCAACAAGTTTCTCCAACATATGGAATTACTCTGCATTCATAGTAGTGTCATACATCAGATTAGGACCTTTTAAATTGGCAATTTTTAGGAGCAGCTTGTGTATTTAACAAGTTCCAGATCATGTTTGATATAACAGTCACTTCTGGAGTGTAGTCAGAAGTCTTTGCAATGACACAGGGAACTCTGTAATGCATAAACATCCCCACAGTCATTCTCTCTCAGCCTTTTTTGCATTTAATTGCATCTTCATTTGAATTCAACTGTGGCTCTGCTTTGCTTTCAGTTGCTTTGAAATAGAATGGGGTACAAGGCGGAATGAAATGAGCATAAGCAAACATGGATATGAGTTTTCAAACAGCCTTGCTCGCCATTATTTTTTTCCAAAGAGCTTAAAGATTGACATGAATAACTTTGATGGTTTTCTCTGTGCTATCAGGGAAATGATGGAATGCATACAGAACATAAGGAGAAACATCCATCAAAGCCATTCATGATTTTCAATAAACAGTGAAGCTTAAAACATCAAGAAATTAAGCAAATTCATGACCTTCAATTCCACATATGAATGTATTCAATGGTGTATTTACTGAGGTGTGAAAATATGCCGTCTCCATCCCTGTTAAGTGAAGTAGAGTATCGCCATCTGCCTAAAATGTCCCAGGATATCAGCAGTGCTTGTTGGTCTCTCCCAACATTGAAGGCATTATGCAGGAAACCACTGTGATTACACATCATTAGAGGCGCTGCAATGCTGCTGACTGTATTTTTTGAAGAGCAGGTCAGGGGTAAGTAACAAGGAGAAAGTGCAGGAGTGGCAGATTTCTTCCTATGCATGTGGTCACGTCTTGCAGCATCACATCATGCCTGCTTTTGACTTTGCTGCATTTTCACAGCAAAAAAGAAAAATGCCTTCAAAGCAGTATCACCATTCCAGGGGAGGGACGGTTTGGAGAAAATATCCAAAAACATCACAGAAACAAAAATATCCTGACTGTAAAACACAACTGAAACTGTAGTATAACTGAAACAATGGATGGCATAGAGAAAACTTTTTTTGGTTGTTTAATTTTCTCACAGGGGGTCTCAGCTCTTTGACCCTTAAGTCCTGTTCCATTTAATTTTAACTGGGTTTTCAGGAATCCCAGATTTTAAACAAAATCCTTAAACTTTGGTAAAAGAAAATTTGAATTCGATTGTTTTCATCCACAACTGTTAGACTGGGGAAATATTTGCTGTTAACTACCCACATGCATATGCATAATGGTAGCATCATGGATATCCCCTATGTCTGTTTAAAGTGTCAGCTGTGATTGTCCTAGAAATTATTGAGACATGGATGAGACATGCAGTATACACGTGAGTGGTGGAAGCAGTGTAGATGCAGACTAGGGGTGAGAGCCAACAGTCAGAGACAGCAATGGCCTAAAGTTTTAAAGACAAACTGAAAAACCAAGTCCATAATTATCCACACTAGAGCCTTGCTAAAGATTCCCAATCCTGCTCCCACCCACTTCCACTGCATTTCTGACCACGCCATCCACTCCCACCTGCAACGGCAACAGGTATGTCAATCCTGCCCGCACCCTGCACAGATTTTTACAGTCCATACTGAGTATTCAGAATATCAGACTGTGTGTTTAATTAAAGGCAATATTGATATGTTCACTTAAGCACCACCATGGTTAAGTTTCCTCTCTGAATGAAGGAAGCCCTAAGAAGACAACCACATCCTTGTCATGCATAACAGTGCCACACATGGATAAAAAGCAGCTGGGAGTCTCAGACTGGTTATGGCTTAGCAATAGCAATGTAAAATTAATATTAACCTCCCTTATTTGCACATCATTTATTAGTTAATTTTAAGTCATACAGAGGTGGAACTGTTTCCTGATAAAAACTGTTATTCCTCGGTAGCTGCACACGCGCAGCTCAATTGCAGTTACATCTTTTTTTTTTCTTGCTCTGATTGGCCGGTAGAGATGTGACAGACAGAACGTTCATCCAATCACACTTTGAGTTTTTTTCAAAGTCTCTACCTTTTCCCAAACATTTCCTATTGAATGATTGATGTGTTTCACACATCCATCTGGCATGTCAGCTTAGGAAAGGAGTGTTTTTCCCCAAATAACAGCATATGAGCTCAGCGTCTCTGTGCGCAGGTTCGTCTGTGCGGTGATAGGCCAACAACACAAAACTTGGCGCATTAACCTGCACCTTTAGACTTATTTACAATGTTTTAGTGTAGAACTTTAACAAAGTGTGATGCATGTTTACTCAGCACCGGTGACTACCGCTGACAAAACAGCAGTTAAACAGCAACGTGTGACATATCTCCTGTATTTTCTTGTCCAAAATAAGCATGGAGAAATGCTTCAAAGAGAGCTTACTTGACTGGGCACAGCATTTTGTAGGATTATGTAGAAAACCTATAACACATATAATATATACATATGTATGATGTTTGTATGGCACTTATTTTAAACCAGTACATTCAAGAAGTCTCTGGACAGGTATCAGGGACAATTGGAGCAACGGTGTGGTGTGCAAATCGACACAGCCCGACAGACATGCTGCTAATTATAGTAGAAAGGTTTGAATGTCCTGTTGTCCTTGCACAGATGGTGATGGGTAAGTCCTGTTTTATGAGTCAAAGCTTATTCTTAGTATGTTGTTTTAATTTTTAAAATGAAATACACAGATGAAAATAAAGACAAACACTCAATATTAAGGCAACACACAAAACTAAAACACACACAGTACAAGTACATTTGACCCAAACAGAAAACAGAAAAGCTCAATCTTTTTACTTTCATATCCTATATCATAACTTTTCTTGTTGGCAGTTACTGTCCATCTGTCATCACTTCATTCTTTTCAGTGGCTATTAGCTTTTCCATATTTAAATAAGACATTTCATTTTTCTAATGAAGCAGGATGGCCAATTTCCAATTTTTTAAAAATGTGTTTCTTTAATATTAATGAGATTCAGAGAACAATTTGAGTGTGTGGATATCACATGCTGATATTTTAAACATCTTGAAAATACAAACTAACAGATGGACATTAAGCTTCATCTCTAAAACACCTGATAGCTAATTCTTTATTTCCAACCTATGCTTCTGGATTTTCTACAACACCAGAGTCAGAGACTCTGAGTCAAAGTTTAAACCTGTAAAAATAATATCAGTCTTACAGTTCAAAAAAGGGGCCATGTATGTGATGAACAGTACCAGAGATAGGACCCAAATGCAAGACTGGAGACAAGAGCACAGTTCCAAAAAATGCTGTTTAATCACAGGTTGGGTTCGGTACACAGGCAGGCAGTCAGACAAGGCAGTGGTATCCAAAACATGAGGCAAAAGGTGAGATCAATTTCAGACAGGGTCAGATTACACTTGATAACACGACTAGAAAAAGAGTGCTGGAACATGACTGTGATGTTCAACGAACTGGCGACGAGACAGAGTGAGACAAGAGGTAAAATACAAGAGGTAATGGGGAGTGATTGGACAAAGTTGTGGGAAGGCACAAACCTGAAACAGTGACGGGGTGAGTGATCTTCAAAATAAAACCGGAAATACAAGACATGAAACATGAGGAATAAATGAACAAACAGATACTTAACAGACATGACAATGTAACAAGCAGCTTTCAGTGAAGTGTGTCTGTTCTTGTATTAGTTCCGTTTTTCATTAATTAAGTATCCATCAAGTATATTTTGATATTATAATGAAAAACTAACTAAAGAAGCATTTATTGCCTCTGTTTTCATCAGCAGCTAAAGATGATGAGCACAGTTGGCCAAAAGTAATACAGTTACGAACTAAACCAAAACACTGGGAAATTATGTCCATACATGATTGTAGAAAATGAGTGTAGATGGTGTGTTCTGACCAGTCATCAGTCTGAGCTGATCTGATGTTACTATTGAGTACTGATGTTAATATTATGTTACTTCTGATCTCAAAATTAACATGATAGTAGCCTCTTTATGCGTCTCCTTGTTTATAGTTTACATCCCATACACTGGGCGAGGATGCAGTATAAGGCCTGAGCCCTCTTGTTCCCTCTAGAGGTATCTACCAGGAACACAGGTTGCATATAGGCAAGTATATTTACATTTTTTAAAATTTTGCTCCTGATGGTCTCAACCCATGTTGCCTGGGTTCCTAAGGTTTTTGAGTTACCTATGATGTTATGTGATGTTTGTACTCTTATGGTGTCTTATGATGCCTGCATTCTAATGATATCTATGATGTCTTAGTTTGCTCGGCATCTTGTGGTATCTGGGTTCAGGATGTCTTACGATGCTGTTGGGTTTATTATCTCAGTCAGGTTTCTGTTTAGTGTTCTGCTGATGTTGTTGGGTGTCATTGGTTCTGTATATCGAAAGTTCAAGTTTTGTTTCATCAGTCCACAGAATATTATCCAAAAGTCTTGGGGATCATTAAGTTGTTTCTTGGCAAATGTAAGACAAGCCTTTGTGTTTGTTTTTGTCAGCAGTGGTTTTGGCCTTGGAACTCTCCCATGATGCCATTTTTGCCCAGTGTCTTTCTTATGGTTGAGTCATGAACTCTGACCTTAACTGAGGCCAGTGAAGCCTGCAGTTCTTTGGATGTCGTGCTGGGTTCTTTTGGAACCTCCTGGATGAGTCATTGTTGCACTATTGGAGTGATTGTGGTTGGCCGACCACTCCTGGGAAGGTACATAACTGTTCACAGTTTTCTCCAATTGTGGATAATGGCTCTGACTGTGGTTGGCTGGAGTCCCAGTGCCTTGGACATGGCTTTGTAACCCTCTCCAGACTGATAGATTTGAATCATGTTGTTTCTCATTTGTTCTTGAATTTCTTTGGCTCATGGCATGATTTGTTTCTTTTTGAGATCTTGTAGCCTACTTCACTTTGCCTGACAGCTTCTATTTAAGTGATTTTTTTATTCAGCAAATCTGGTGGTTATTAGGCCTGGGTGTGGCCAGTGAAAATGAACTCAGCTTTCAAAAAAAAAAAAATTAAATGAGATAAATTTGCAAAAAACTAAGGAATCAGAAAGCAGGCAAATACTTTTTCACAGCGCTGTATGTTGCATTGTGGTCACTTGCCTATATCCTGGAAGCTATGGTGAATATTCAAAACTGCACATTAGTGCAGTATGTTGTATGACTGTCAGCTGGTTGTTATTTCTCAGTATCTTGGGCCTGATTAGCTGCCTCCTGTCTTGAAAAACAGATAAGTACTAGCTTAGCTAATGGCTAACTCAGCTATATGGTCTTAACCTTGCAAAACAGCCTCCATGTCTGTCATCAGGCAAGCATGGAGGCCAATCAGCATCGTTTGAGGAGAACGAGGTGGTTCTGAAGGTAGCAATGGCTGCCTCTAGAGTAGTGGTTAGCTTAGATATAACTATAGTATAGTGGCAGGTTTATCAGGACTGGACCATGTTTCTGTATAAAATAAAGAGCAAAGAACAACACTGAAAGCTTTCCATGATGGAAAAGATGTTTTTCACTCCTCTTCCAACCTGCTTCAGTATGAGTTTGTGATACTTGATGTAGGGGGTCACACTTGTAGTATGAGTGGTATACATTGGCTTCCAGTGGTCGTGTGTAGCCATAGCGGCAGTTCCGTCAGAGTGGGCCAACATTTTTTTGTTAAAACAAGAGTAAAGAGCTATACTGAAAACATGTTTTTGCTCTTCTCCTGGCCTGCTTCTGCATGTGTTTGCGATCGCTAGGCCAGGGTTCTTTGGTGTATCCAGTGGCTGCTACTGTGGTAGCTATTAGCTTAAATGTAGCTGTAGTAAAGCAGCAATTTAGTCAGAACTGGACCACATTCCTTCATTTAAACAAGAGCAAAGAGGTGCAACAAAAGCTTATCTTGGTAAAGAAGATTTTTTTTCACATCTTCCAACCGGCTTTGGTTAGTATTTCATTCACAGAGAAGCTCTTCCGTTCATACCCTATGGTAGCGTTAGCATGTGATGCTCAGGGTATGTCTGCTACCTCATTTTGTCTTGCTGCTCTGATTAGACTGTAATGTACTGTAAGTGACAGACAGAATATTTGTCCTATCACCTTCCAAGATTTATTTTTTTAAAGTACCGCTCTTTCCAAACATTTTGTGTTGTGAATGACAGGTTTTCCAGATGTGTGTAAAATAAAAAAGAAAGCACAACAAATCCGATTTTAACTTGCTGAAATGCACAGCTTTGAACAACTTTTTGTAACCTTATTTCCTGTTGGAACGGTTATGGTACCAGTCCTGGGTTCTTTTTATGTGCACCAATCCTCAGACTTGGTTATTCATTCATCAAAAATGTGTTTTCAGGAGAGAAAGTTACATTTTCATTTTAAAGATATGCCAGCTTTTCTGCGTCTATCAAGTGTAAAGAATGTTTATTGATATTTCAAGGTTTGCATAATTAATGGTTAGGTTTTTTTGTATGTGAAAACTGAAAATGTGCAGAAAAGCTGGTTGATAGAAAGCCCATCAAGTCTGCTTGAAGTGGTGGTCATGTGCACAATGGACTCAGGCATGCTACATGGGAGATGTGAACACAGCAGTGCCCAAATACTGGGTAATAGTCAGAGAAGGGTTGTAAAGGCAATTCTAAACGTCTCCTCTCCAAGAAAGTTGTATCCACCGTGCACAGACCCATTCAGGCATAGTGTTATTGTTTGCATCTGAAAAATAATGAAAACATCCGTAGCTGTGTGCAGGATGGACTCTATTATCAGTATAGTGCATAAACAAATGCTGTTGCGAGTAGTTACTATGGTTTTCTCCTCTTTCTTCTTCGCTGCAGATTTGCAAACCATGTGTATACCGCCACCTGCAACCTACCGCCTGTATCAGACAAAGGGAGGAGGGACCAATTGCCCTCGAGCACGCTAAGGAGCAGTTGTGCCTAATGTGAAAACGCCCTAAACATACATAAAAGTGCCCTGACCTCCACTTAAAAATGCAGTGTGTTTTAGGAACTTATTACCAAAGCAGCATGAGCTACTGCTGCATTTGGCTTGCTTTTGTTGGGGTCCTTACCCTTAATTAAGAAATTTCCATATATGCAGACAACATTGCTAATGATATGAAAGACATACTGACACATCTAGGCCCTCAAGCTGGAAGAGACACCTATATAAGTATGATGTAAAATACAGCAATTTATTTTAATGAGGCCTGAGCACTGACAGGTGCCAGCACCTTTATTGGAAACGCTATGACTACTATTCTTTCTTCTTCATCCAAATTAATTGCATTTTTGAGGGGCTAAAGGTGCTTGAAAACTCAAGAAACTTTGCACAGGCAACAGCAGTGGGGAAAATGTTGATTTTTAATGGTCTTGAGCAGAATGTGTCTCAGAATATTTGTATTGAGTCCGCGTAGAGAGAGAAGCCCCAACAGTATGTTTTACAATGATGTTACAAAGATACACAGTTCATAAAACACCTGAAACTAAACAAATCTGTGTTTATATAAAAGTAGATATCAGTCCCTGTAACTTGGTGCTGATGATGGCAGGGAACATCAGCTTGACAGAAAATAATTGGATTTACTGTACACAAGGAAGCAAAATGGATTTTTGAAATAGTTTTCAAACAAGTTTATTTCTTGATTCACTGAATTTAAGCTGCAACTGGATATGTTAATTTTCTAGTTAGCAGTGTAATATTAAACAAATGCAAACTCATCAAAACGTTAAAATCATAAATTATGGGATTGCTGTGGTGGCATCCCAAATTTAAAAATTCCCCCATAAAAGAGAAGAAGTAACTCTGATATACAGTGTTCTGACATATTTACATACATTAACATACAAATATAGACTCAGAGACACATGCTGTAAAACTACAAAGTAAAGCCTGTCTACGTAAAAAAAAAAAGCAGTATGTAAATTCTTTTTTTTTTTTTTTTTTTTTTTTTTTTAAATTTTTGGCCAAATTTCACAAAATGAGGGAGAAAAGCAGTGCCTTTCCTGGTTTGCCATTTTAGCTGATTGCAAAGCATTCTAGGATTGCTCACAGTGCTAACTATGAAGGCAACTTTTAACAGCTTTTCTCCATCATTATGTGAAACATTCACGGAACACAGTAATCAATTAATTAAGTAGTGGTGGTTGCCAGAGGTGGGCAGAACTGAGCGGCATGTCTCCCCTGAAGTTGAAAATATCTAGTGGGGTTGCAATGATCATAGTCCATCACAAAGTAGCAGCACAAAACATGGATTAGATACAGAGACCAAGTAGCAGCTTTCAGTTGCAGTTTATGTTTCCTCAGGCTGGCCCCACACTACACCATTTTATTTGCCCACTCAAACAACCAGGGAAGGGGGCAGGACAATGTCCCTAGTCGAGGATTGTCACAAAAGACCATTTCTCTAAATAATCCTCAAATGTCTGGTGCCCACACAATGATTTTTACTGCCCCGACAAGGTCAGAGCCTCTCTGACCTTGATTCGTCAATATCAAACACATTGGTATTGATGATTTTAGGTCAGACTGCCTCTGATGGAATACCCACTACAGAGGTGATCAAGAACCCAATGGTCACTGACTGAAGTCCAGAGATCCTGTGTGGAGATGGTACAAAGCTTTCACATAGGGTTTTTGCAAACTCCAAGTGGGCTTACAATATCTGAGGTATTATAGCGCTTATCTTAATACATTTATAAAAAAAAAAAAACAAAAAAAAAACAAAACAAATGTAGGATTATATTTATATTCAATAAATGTAGAAATGGGGACATTTCATTGGGAAACTTTAAGATTTTGTACCTTTGAGGTCCAGTCATGAATTTGGAAATTTAAAGGCAAGGTCTCAAATAGAGGCCTCTATCCCAGGGATTTTAAAATGTTTTAATGCCCAGGACACACCTGTGCCAGCATCTCTAGGCACACTGTTTTCATATCCATGCAACATAGTTTTAAGTAAGTAATTTTGGAAGTAAGTGAGTAAACTTTATTTGTGTAGCATGTTTAAAACAGCTTTCAACTGACCGAAGTGCTCCCCACTGAAAGCATTGTAAGAAATAACCAAACAATACAGGAGATCATAGACAAGACAGAATAACATGGCACAGAATACACATTCAACCTGTGTTACAAGAGTTTATGTTGTAGAATTAATGTGTGGTTGCAAAAACTCCAGACTCCTTTCAGTGTGCCTTGCACACTATTTGGGAACCAGTGCACTTAATGTTGAAATAGTTTGCAGACCAAAAATAAGGAAAAAAATCATCAAGATAGGCACAAAAATGGCCCTCAAAACAGAAAAACAGAACAATGCTAGTGCGTTTGCCAGTGTGAAACAGAAGGTTAAAGGTCAGTGAGGGATTCATGTATGTGCAGCTAATTTAACAGGGGTCAAATTAGCAGTTTGTAATTTTATTTGTTTTTTATTTGCTAAAAATATTGATTTTTGGTGTAAGTTGGATTCTTTATATTCATCCCAATCTTTGCCTGCACAAGTTTTGTTTGAAAAATAATTACAGTATTGACAGTTGTCCTAAATAAAGTCATAGTAGTTTCATGAACTAAAGTGAATCAAATAAAAGCCTGGGCTGTTTACTGAAGTTTTATGGTAGTGCCCCACTGTACAAGAGGGATAAAATGTTTTACATGAACTCCTCCTTAAGGGTCAACCATCTCCACATTAGTTATGATATAAAATGACTCTTCATTATGAAAAACTGATTTAATTTTACAAGATTAATGCCTACTACAGACGCGTGTTGGTGTGACAGAGAAAAGTACACACACTACAACGTGTTTTACTTTGAAAGATCTAAGTTAAATGTAATTGAGTGTGTAATTCATTACAAACCTGGTTGCAAAGCAGGAGATCTCACCACTGACCTTGAAGCTCTTGTGAGTTTCTGCTTGTTTGTCTCAAACTATTTTAAGTGTCATTTAGGACAGAGTTGATTAAGGCTTCAGTAAATTCCATTTAGCTCTGGTTAATGCTCCAGTTGCTTTCATTGGGACTTTCCTCACATAAAAGATGTACTCTCCTGATTTTTATTGAATAAGAAGGTTTGGAGTAATTCAATCTCGTCATGCCCGATCTATTCATGGACTTTCAGACAACAACCTGATTTGTGCTGGACAGGTTTGATTGAATCTGCTTGTGTACCAAGGTTATGTGGGTTCATGCTATTAATACTGCCTTTAATTTGTGGATGGTTTAGTCACAGCTTATCAATAAGCTCATTGACCCAAAAGGCACTGGGTTGTTTTGCTTTGGACAAAACATAAGATCTGACCTGTTACATGAGCATCTTTGATGTATGTTGTGTGGAGTGACTGTTCATCTGGCCTGTTCATCAGGTTGATGCCAGTTTTAGTCAAGGTATGGGCTATAAGTTTTTTGGCTAAATTCTCCCCTTTTGACCTTAATTGGCAAAGGCCTGACTATGTCACTGTTCTTAGAATGATATTGCCTGATTTTTCTGTGGTATTAAGATTGATATTACTCCTCCTGATCTACCAAGAGCTGCCCTGATTTCACCATTTATAAACAAAGATCCTTGAAAACCTAGGACAGCCAAGCATGCACTCTGGTGATTCTTACCTGGATCAGAATGATATTCGGTGAGGAGGCAAGCTGACTGAAGGAGGAAGCACAACAAACTCAGCCATGGCGACTAGTAGACAGAAAGCTAGATGGATGCCAGCAATGGAGGACCAAGTTACTGATATGTGGCAACAAGTTTTTATACAACATGCCTAAAAGAATTCGACCACAATCAAATTGACAAGGAAAGAAGGGAGATGGAAGGAAATTGTTTCACTAATGGTTGTACCAGGAAGCTTATCTGCTAGCCAAATGTAGCTTGTTTTCCCTAACATTTAATTCCACATAGTCCATGTCTGTCTTAGTTTTACTCCAACCCATGTTGAGCTACTTCACCCACTGGATCAATTTCTGAAGCATAGCCAGCATAGCAAATGCCTGAGCATCTGGAGACAAGAGATCACAAGATCACAGGAGTACTGTGAGTTCATTGGAATTGCAAAATCATAAAATAATAACTGATTCCAAAGTGAGAATATCATGTATTTTAATGTCAAAGTGAAAACAGATTTCGATAAAGTAATGTCAATAAAAGAAAAATATGTGATGTGAAATAAGTGATTGCATAAATATTCACCCCCTTTAAAGTATCTAGCCTAATTCAACAGATGCTCAGGCAGTTGGTAGTCTAGTGGTCTCACAATTAGTGAAACGGGGATTACATGAGAGGAGTGAATGTGTCTCAAGTAATTTTAGTATCAAGACACCTGTGTCTGGTTAATCAGTATTCCTGGCTACCATTACACCATGAAGACAAAAGAACACACTAAGCACCTTAGAGAAACAGTTATTGAAATGTATGTCAGGGGATGGATACAAAACAAATTTCCAAGGCACTGCACATCCCCTGGAGTTCAGTTAAATCTGTCATCAAAGAATGAAGGGGATATGATATGTGTGTAATCTGCTTGTATCAGGCAGTCCTCACAAAGCATGTGACCGTGCAAGAAGGAGACAAGGGAGAGAGGCCACGAAGACACCTATGACTACACTGAAGGAGATACAAGCTCCAGCAGCTGAGATGTGAACTCTGCTTACAACACCTGTTGCCTGGGTTCTTCACCAGTCAAAGCTTTGTAGGAGAGTAGCAAAAAGAAAGCCACTGTTGAAGAAAGCTCAGATTAACTCTTGACAAGAGATCACTAAGGGGCATGTGGGAGACTCCATGGTTAAGTGTAGGAAGGTCTTTGTTCTGATGAGACAAATATGGTGCTTTTTGGCCTTTAGACAAGTGTTATGTTTGGAGGACACCAAAAGCTGCACAACCACACCATCCCCACTGTGGCAGCATCATGCTGTGGGTATGCAGTCTGCAAGACTATCATGGCTTGGGAGAATATTTATTTTCCAGCAAGACAATGTTCTGGAGTGGCTGAGTCAAAGTGCATGCTGTGGAACTGACTAGACAGGAAGTGATTGACTGGAGGTGATCTAACAGCATGAGATATGGACTTTTGAGAGTAGAGACTCTGTTTAAAAATGAATCTGTGCTACATGTGGTGTGCTGTGTTGGTAGTCTTGTTTCACATCATGCACTTTGAGAACAAAACTGTTAAATCTGCTGTTACATGTGTGGGGTCTTTTACATTTTCAAAAGTTGTTCAGATTTTAAAAATCTTTCATTGTGTGTCAGACTCAACTTAAGAAGACCCCCCCCCCCCGTCATAGTTTGACTTTCCTCACAAATTACTGCAGTAGGTTACTGAAATAGCCTTTAACATTCAGTCAGGACTGAAACCTGTCTGCTAATACGCTAACAAACCTCAACAAGTCTTTGAAAATCTTTTCATGAATTAGTTGATGACTTCCGTTCAGTTTCATTCCTTTAAACAGCAATTGAAGATCACACTGTTACATAAAAAATGTTCCCTGCTTATTTCTGCTTATTATATGAAACCTCTCAGTCTTGTTAAATGCATGTCATGTTGGGTTTTTGTTTTGCTCATATAGCAACCACAGCTTCATGCAGATCTTTTCTTTTGTTCCCCCCTCTTTTTCTTCACTTGACAGGCATACACAACAAGCATCTGGTCAGTCGTCTCGCAGGATAATTGAACTCTGAGTTAAAGCTTTGTACTCAAAGTTCTCATTTTGATAATGGCATAGTGTAAGATGCCAATCCTGTGTGGTTACATGCTGGTTTTCACATCTCAAAAAGGGCAGCATATGCTATAATCATTGTCTCACACTTTAACTTTCTGAGAAGGTTCTTTAAGGTGTTTTGCACCTTTAACTAAGGCAGTGTGATGTATAGCTTTGAATGGGTTTAAGGACTGGTGAGCTCCTTTTGGGCTTATTTCAGGATGGGCTGCTCTGTTATGGGGGTTTAGAGGCTTTTAAAATTCAGATTTGCATACTGCCTCCTGTTGCCATCCATGGCTCTGATCATCACATCATGCCAGACACAGGGAAGACACGCTCCTGGCATCAAAGTCCCATCAAGACACTTAACCGTGTGTTGCAATTTGGGAATTACAAATTGTCTTGAAGCCATGTCTGTGTTAATGACCCTGCGGCTGCATGGCTGAAGAGAGAAATTAATGTACTCGAGACTATTTTTAGCCTCCTGTGTTCAGGTCCTTTGTCCATGAGACTTAATAAAACAAGCTGAAATGATCTCTTACATCCTTGATGCCATAAATCCAAGTTAGATTTGATATCAGGTGTCTTAACCTGTACAAAAATAGGCGATACATTTTTCTGATAACTGCACTTTTTGTACATTTTTGCCATCATTTCAAAGATTTCAACACAATATGAATTTTTCACTATTTAATTTAAAGATTACAATCCCATTTCTCCGTCTCTCCTGTTCCAGTCTACCACCAGTTCAGCGGCTCAGCTACATGCAGCATGTCAGACTTTCCACAGGAAACCGATTACGCTAAATGACTGCCTGGATGTCCAATTATTTTTTGAACTTGGCAATCTTAGGGGGGAATTTTCAATATCATGCCTTGCTGTTACAATATCTTGAGCTGAGTTATTTATGAAAATGTGCTCTGACCTGCAGATTATTGCACGGCATCCTATGAGAAAATAAAATCGACAGCCATGGAAGTCATCTGTTGAACACTCAATCTGCATCTTTAAACATGCCTCCCAGGATATGAGTGGATGTAATTACAGAGTGTACAGTGCACACTTTCCATTCTGACTGCATGGGCTGCTTTTTCCATTTTTATGTGATACTATTATCATTTTTATAGGGGAATGTTGGGAAAAGCTACATTTACATTAAATATTCAAGCAGGCAGTCTGCTGTTTTGCTATAATGCAGCTTTACACTCAAAAAATGCTTTTAAATACAAACGTGCATTTTGTTTGCTGGCCACAGATTACTTAACCATGGTTGCTAATTTTCTAATTAATCCTTCCCTACATGCACAAATGTTCCAATCTGTCATCATCAATCATAATCAGTTTTATGGTGTCTCCCATTGACCCCGTCATCTGCTCTACCTGCTGCCGCCCTTTCATATTCTTTTCATCTCATTAATTTAACAAATTTCAATTGTGTACATTTTTGACAGGATTCATTTTCTGTCTGAAATTTTTAAACGTTTTTTATCGATGTGGAATCAAGGACTGCCAACTCATGCATATATGTAAAGCCTGAGCAAACAATGCAAGGTTAATAACACTCACTCAGACATCCCTTCGCTTCCCCACTCACGCCCTCGCTCCATCACGGATGTGCACACACAGACTCACACATCAGCCATGGTATTTAAAGAGGAATTAGGAAAAGAATAATGGAATCAAAAGGAAAGTGACATACAATTGCATCGGACGGCGACGCTGGCTGGGCAAACAAGTCAGAGGCACAGAGGTTCTGAACTATGCAAAGACGGATTAATCACCTCAGTATGAGCAATACAATATGCCGGCAATCAATCAGGCCATGAAATTACCAACTGTGACAGCAATCTATTCTCCTGTTTATCCCTCTTTGTGTACATTAATTCTTGCGGTCAGACCACCTCCACTTCAATCTGCTCCGCCACAGGAATCCATTTGAGCATTAAAATGGCTTCTGGCAGATATCCTTTTCCTGAAATGCCTTTTGAATACCCTTTGATTACAACTTAACTAGAAGGCAGACAAACAGACGGTCATTACTGAGTACTCTGCAGAACCAAGGCATGACATACATAGTGCAACATTTCCACCAAAATTAACAGGCGAACAGCTTTTCTGTCAGATAATCCTATTGGTGGGATGTTACTTCTCTGTGCCTTCAAATAAAAAACTATTTTAGATAGTATGACCCTTTTTCTCTTATAGCTAATTTTTGATATTTGGTTATATTCAGGGCAAAAGTGCTTGGCTTAAATGAAGAGAAGCATCATGGTAGAAACTAGGGCTGTGATGACATCTCTGTTTCAGTATTATTTTTGTAGCTAGAGTTCTGACGGATGCAAACTCTTTATTCTTCATTAAGTAACATGAAACTTAAAGACAAAAAGTCAACATAAGCTTTTTCAGGCACACACACAAATTCATGCACAGTAAAAATTAATACAAATGATTATAGAGATTATAAAATATGATTAAAAATATGAAAAGTAATACTTCTAAAAGTCACTCAGCCAGTCTGCCATTCTTCCTGAACCTAATTATCATCATCTGTATCTTATCATAAGTTAGGGCCTGTATTCACAGTAGACCTGGGTGATACAGCTTGAATACCATATTTCTTTTTCCTTTACAGTATCAGTATTGCACCACAGTAATACAAAGATTAAAGAGAAAATGCATTTAAATTAAGAGACTTTTATTGTGAAGGATTTGTAGGCTGTACCCCCCCTCTTCTGCTTAAGCAGAAAAAGTAAGTTTATGCTACTAGAGAGTCTACAGCTGTTTCTCTCACCCTGTTCATCCCCGAATCCCACTTCTTTGAATCATCATGGACTTATAACAAGCAAATCATCAGTTTAAACACACCTTTAGTTATATTGGCTGTTGAGTCGCTGCAGCGCTGGGCTAAAAACAAACTATCTTTAGCCCAGCTCATACTAAAGCCCCAGATAGGCTGACAGAGATGCTGTGCAAAGTGAACACTCACTCCATGTTGCTACTATTACAGACATCAAACTTTGGGTGGAGAGAGCACATCTTTTACCTCATTGCTGTGGTTTACATTAATCCCACAGACACAAATGGGTGATTTGGCGTGTTATCTGGCTGCTCTTCAGTGTTAGTGAAGCATGCTGATGACCTAGCAGCTGTCTGTCACTAATCCTTTTTTTAAGCTAACAATGGCATTGTTTATGCACCACAACACAACACCAGCATTCAAACCAGTGATGTTGCAAAAATCCATACCATGGCAGAAATTGTATATTTGATATGTGTTAACCCTGTTACTGCTGCCTATGTTGGGAATCCTGTCTGAATGTAGGCAGCAGTTGTAAACCCAGAAATTTTACCCCAGAAAAGATAACAGCGTTTATACAGGAGTCCTGGAGTTGAATTTACTTATTTTTACTACCCTTTTTACTGCCTCTACAATATTTTTACTACCAACATGCAATACTTGTGCTTGTAGCTGAGCTTGTGTTTGCAGTTGCACTGCTCTGTGTCGCACCAGAAAACGAAATAGGGAGTTGTTCCCCCAGAGCGCTAATCCGCTGCTGGTGAATGATGTGTGATTTAAGATATGCAGATATGTTTCTCTTCTGCCATTATCAGGAATCTCACCCTTCTTGATACTGATTGGCCAGTGAGGGAGAAGTGACATCGACAAGCGATGTTCCAATAGAACTGTTCAATTGAGAGCGCTCTGACAGAAACAGCTGATCCTATGGGTGTTTTTTCCGCTCAGGTCACTGAGCACTCAGACTGCTAACATCGGCTTTAGGGATGTGCGTGGTTATTGGGTTGAACAAATTCATTTATAAAATTAGTTGCTTCAAGATTTACAAGTCAGTTAAACTAACTGTAATTTTCTAAAAACACAGGCCTGGAATCCCAGTAAACTTCTCTTTTAAAGCTGCAATGAATCCTCCTGCCACTAGAAGCCACTCTAGCTTTAGGCTACTTTCACACAAGGCTGAATTAATTCAATCCATGCCGCAGTATGAAACCCGCCCTGCCTACTTGCTTTTACACTAGCAACAACAATCTGTACCCGGGCCCTCTTGCGTAAGTACTCAGTCTCATACAGCAGGTGGTTGCATGTAGCTGGTTTACAAACCCACCGAGGAGGAGAAAAGAAGAAGAAGCTACCATGGCAACCACTCGGGTCATGACCTAAGCAAAGATTTTTTTTTTGTTTTAACGTGTCAAAAAAGTCCATTCTTCCACCATGAATGTTTTTAAAATCACCTTTTAAGATGCCAGCAGCGACACTCTTCATATCTACACATTTACTACCTGTAGCTCAGAGGATGAAATGGCCTCGCGCTACGCAGATACAGCTTTTTGAGGTGACAGGAGACTTTTTATTGCATTTGCACCTCATCTTACTGACTCCAACTTGTGTTCATCTGTAAGGTGAGTCATAAAAGACTGTTCGTTGTGAGCACAGTGCTGCGCCATGGAAAGAAGTTTCATTTTCTTAAGATGACATCATATAGCTGATACGATTCCCTGTGCTGTATCCGGGCACGGTGGCATTCATATCTCAATCGAACAGAGCCTGAGTCCACTTGAATCGCGCCTGGTGCCCAGGTGCGGTTCATTTGCATTCGCAAAACAAACTGGACTTTGGGCTCAAGTGCCCTCGGATCCACGACCGGACCCCTAGTGTGAAAGCCACATTTGTTAATAGCTGCTGCCTTCCTTCCTGTCAGAACCACAATTAGCACGATATTATTCTGCAACAAGGAATGCAGTCTGGCAAAGCTGGCTACTAATTTTAGCAGCATAATCAATCTATCAATCAATCAGTCAGTCTTTGTTTTTATAGCACCAATTCATAACCAAAAGGTTCCTCAAGCCACACAAATGGATTGGATAACAACAAAAATACAAAGATCTGGCCCAGAATACCCAAATGAATTTCCAAATTTAAAAATTAGTACACATAAATATCCCACAATACTGTTAAAGTTGATATATGACTACTTTAAATGTTTTATTAACCGCAACGTGATCAAATAAATGGCCTATTTTTGACCTTTAAATAAGCCCTAGAAACATTTAAAAAGGAAATAAGCATTGGTCTTTTACTTTACTCAACATTTAAAACATCACATATTATGCAATATACAGTTTTTCAGGCTTTTTTAACGAAAATATGTGCCCATGGCCTAACATCCCCCCTCTCTTTCTCTACCTTTCACCTTTCAACCGCCCCCCAGGTTGTGGTTGGCCCTTCCCGCTTGGAAGAAAGTTGCGTCCTCCTCTCCTTGTTTTTCACTAAGCTTCCAGCTGAGAGGAAAGCCACATCAATTAAGCCACATTCATTTCCAAAGAGGGGCGTACTCAGGGGCAGAGTCAGACAGCTCATTCACATTTAAAATCACAGACACAAAAACGACTTGTTCTTAGCAGGGCTTAAATAAAGGGGTTTTAAACATGCAAAAATCAAATACTGGAGTGTTTTTTTCAGCAACAAACTTCCCAGGCATGTTTTGCGGGACCTCTGAGACCAATATTAACCTGTCTTAAAGGGGTGAAACATGTGACCTTTAATTTGTTCTTTGCAATAGTAGTCAAAGGTCTGCGGGGTCAGATCATAAACATCAATGTGCATAACATCTCTGGAAAGGAAAATATTACTTGTGCTCAGTGTGGAGTTGTGTCTGCCAGCATTACAAGTGTGATGGTGAAAATATACCCTGACCAAGTGATGGCAGTGCCCATCTATGCTACCTCTGCAGCCCCTTATGCATAGTTGTATTTTTCACAGGAAGGTGGACGTCAGCTGAAGCCTCAGCAACACTCTGACGAATGCAGAGTCTGACTGTCCAGGAGGTCAATGTCATGGGGATTTTTTTTTCTTGCAGATTTCTCCTCGAACTGACTTGAAAATCTAAAAAAAATGAAGAAGCACCTTGATTTCTGTGTTTTTTTGACACAATCAAAGAGTCAGTATTAGAGATATACAGTATAGCATTAAGGTTTAAAGTGTTGTCCTTTCAATTATGTATGATGCTGTTCTCCTGTATATCTCAGATGGAGAATATCAAACAGAGAATTTCTGATGGACGCAAATAGCACATTTCTCTTATTCATAAGTAAACAAGTCGAATCCATTGATTTTCAAAGCAAGCTGCTTGATTATGTCTTCATTTTTTAAGCATGGTTGATTTTTAAATGAGGTGAGGGAATTTGAAATACAACAGGGAGTCTTGGGCTTGTCAAGGTTGCTTGCATGTACACATATATTTGCAGGCTGTGCTTAATGTGGCAAATGGCTTTTGATGCACAGTTTGATTTACATAACTTCGGAGGAGGGATGCGGTAAAGGATTCCCTCAGCACCAAAGGACATGGAAGATATTGCGGTGTATTAATGACTGCCTCTTCTCCCCGGCGTGGAATCAAACAGAAATTTCAAGCAGGAGGACACACAGAGAGTGAGGCCGGGCAGGGAGATCTGACAGATTCAGCATCACACAAAGTCTGCCGTATTCTATTACCCAACGCTGAGATGTAATGCCGTGACCTTCTTTACCTCTGCTTTGCTCTCTTGTTCTCCTTGCATGCATTCCAAATTATCCTCGCGTGCAACACACACACAGAAACACACACAGATCTCGTTATTATCAACAGAGTCTGTATTTCACAAATAGCTGCAAATAAAGCCTGAACATGCATGTTTTATGTCAGGGTTGGATCATGTCTGTCATCATTCGGTCATGTATGTATGCAGGCGCTTGCCTCAGAGCCACTCAGAGGATCAATAAGCAGTGTTTGTGTACTCGCTCACCCAGGCTCTGGCAGCACAAAGCCCCATCATTTACCCAGACTGCATTAGTGGCAAGATAAGCGGCTATGTGTTTCCTTGCTTAGCCATTTGAAGCACAGGGGGAATGTATTTATATTGCCCCCATTAATATCAAACATAACTAATGAGGTGCGATTATCCTGTGTGCTTATTGTGATAATGATGCGAATCACACATAATAAAGCTGCAGCTCTCAGCGTGAGAAAGGCCCGGTTAGCATTTCAGCCATGGTGACATTCTTAGCTTGAATCTATTTCAATACCTGGGAGTATTTGTTGCTGCCATAAAGCAGTAAATCAACTGTAGCACAGAAGAAAATCTAACAAGAAAATAGCTCCCAATGGAGCACATCCAACGCCGACTCTGCAAAGCTTTGTGATAATGATGAGACTTATCTCTCCACCTAACATAAACATGACACAATATTCCATTATCAGCTGTAAGGATCATGCCGTACAAATGGCCTGCATGTGAGTGTAATTAATGTCATTTAGATGGCAGCGCCTCACATTATAACCCAACAACAGTCTTTTCTTTAACCTTCTGTATCGTTCTCTGTCCTTATGGCTGCCTTTAATGCAATATATACGCCCCTGCAAATTGTTAACTATCCTCTCACAGCAAAGCCTGCATACTCAGAGTGACTGGGTCCCCAGCTGTTACTCGTTCTGACCTGGCTCTGCCTGCATGAGTCTTACCCATAGGAGGAGCAAGGGGGTGGCTGAGTGTTGAAATAGATAGATGCAACAACAGATAGCACACAGTCTTCAACAGGCTCTCGGAATACTTGCTGAACAATGAATGATCAGAATCAGTCTGGCTTTAGGCGGTTTGTCGGTAACGGAATCGTTATGTTTGGCTAGTCAGCCTTCAGATCTCTTGCTGCTGGATCTGTCTGCTCCCTTTGACACAGTAAACCACCAAATCCTCCTCTCCACACTCTCTTCACTTGCTCTCCAGTGGTTCAAGTCCTACTTTACAGGGAGATCTTTTAGAGTATCACTGAGGGAAGTTGTGTCCAAACTGCATGGCTTATTAACAGGGGTGCCTCAAGGGTCAGTGCTTGGTCCCCTCCTTTTCTCAATGTACACCACCTCACTTGGTGCAGTCATCCGCTCCCATGGCTTTTCTTATCACTGATATGCAGACGATGCACAGCTTTTCCTATCCTTTCCACCAGATGCCACAACTGTCTCAGCTCGGATCTCATCCTACCTTGCTGATATTTCTAAAAGGATGAGGGAACGTCACCTTCAGTGCAACGTGTCCAAGACTGAGTTTATTATCATTCCAGCCAGTCCAACTGTGCAACCACCAATTATCAAGCTTGGATCAAATAAACCCATGCCCACCTGAAATCTGGGTGTCATGATTGATGATTGATGTGGCATCGATTGCTCACTCCTGCCGATTTACCCTTTATAACAGTAGGAGGATCAGACCCTACCTGACAGAGCATGCAACACAACTCCTGGTTCAGGCTCTTGTAATATCACACATTGACTACTGCAACTCATAACTGGCAGGTCTCCCCGCATGCACATTTAAACCCCTGCAGATGATCCAGAATGCAGCAGCACATCTGGTCTTCAACCAACCCAAGACAGTCCACGCCACTGCTTTGTTTCATCTTTTGACACTGGCTTCCAGTTGCAGCTCACATCAGATTCAAAACTCCATTCATTGCCTACAAAGCAGAAACTAAAATTGCTCCTGTTTACCTGGAATCCCTCATCCAGGTCTACACCCCTTCTTGCCTGCTATGCTCAGTCAGTAAAGGGGCCTGGTGCTTCCAGCACATCAGGCCCCTATATCACTAGCCTCAACTCTCTCTCTTCTGTTGTCCCTAAATGGTGGAATGACTCACCCATCCGCAGAGTCCCTCTCTACTTTCAAGAGAAAGCTAAAAACCCAGGTCTTTAGAGAACACTATGCACTTAGGTGGACTATTCTCTGCTGTTGTCTCCAGTGGTGGAATGAGTCTCCAAACAAAAGTTGGCTCGCACTGTCCTGCTCTACTTCTGGAGTTTTTGTGCCCAGCTCTTTGGTCTTTATTCGTTTGTAAAGATAAATTCATTGATGGTGATGATGAAAGGTATCATGTATATTATTGGTTGTTTCATTGCTGATGTTTATTTAAAAAAGAAGAAAAAAAGATTTTGTACACCATGTGCATTGCCTTAACACTGCATGGCAAGGTCTATATCCAAATGGACTTGAAGCACTTTTAGCACTTACTGATGTAGTTTCTTCCCACTAGATCTTTGCTTGTGTTATACTTACTCTTGAATGTACGTTGCTTTAGACAAAAGCGTCTGCTAAATAACATTGTAACATATAGAACAAGGTAATAAAGAAATGGACCCTACTGAGCTAATCAGCTCCATGGGGTTTTGTGCCCCCAACATCGCCTGGAAGGCATGTCCAACTGCCTTCCAATTGGGTGAAGTCATGAGCTTAACCCTGCTTCCAATCATCAGTCCCATGTATTGAGTGTGCGAGCTTGCTGCTTCCCCTGAAAACTATGCTAGCTTGCTTTCTAGCTTCTATGTAAGGCACACGTTTGGGAATATTAGCTACCTTTTGTGAAATATGAAAAATGTCATTGATTAAAACAAACAAGCAAACAAAATCAACCCATTTAAGATAAGCTTATTTACTTGGTAGGCATCTAGATGCCATATAGGTTGCTTGGTAACTTAAAATAGTGTCTTTTAAATCAAACCAGCACTTACAAGATTTATTTACTAAAGAAACAGCTGACCAGTTAAATGCAAGATTATGGTCTTGCATTTAACCAGCAGATCTTTTCAATACAATGGCAAAACAGGCTAAAGCAATAATAACAGTACAGGGGAATACAGGGGAAAAGCTGTTAAAAAGCACCAACAGCCTGGCTTTTGTTTCTGTGCAGTGAATCAAGCACTGGCAATACATGACATACAGGAGCAAATTTAGATAGCATCAGGTTGTGTTCAGTGTATGATATTGGCATCAGTACTCATGCTAACTCTATGTATGATGCAGCTAACTTTTTATGACAACCAAGGCAGCATGGCCGTGGGCTCCAAATGGGTTGTTTGCATAAAGGCCCCAATGGTTGTTTGTGGGTTCCATGGTGGGTTCCATATTGACATCTTTTAACTTAAAAAAGCGAATTGCTGGTATCGGCAGATATTAACGTTTCTGCTAAAATTTACAACTGATAATTTGGCTTTTAAAATCTGCCTATGAATCATGGCTGTACAAATGATAAGTAGAGAAAAAAAGTGGATTTTTAGATTGGACCAAAAGACCTACATCAGCTGAAGTATTTTTTGATATACACCATCATACCTTACACTTTGAAGTGTGTTTTAAGGACTGCAATTTATTAATTTGTTCATCCTCAGACTTGAAGTTGTGTTTTAAGGACTTAAGTTTTAGGTCTGAACTACCTTTAAATATCACTATCAACATCAGTATCAGCTAAAATTTATTTGAGAGTATCAGATAGCGACACAAATATAATATTTACCTGTGATTGCCCATGTCAACTTTGAAGACCTTGTGAAGTGAAAGCCAGAGTTTTTGTCTTAACACACTAGATATGTTGGAATAAGGTTGCTGTAACCATGTGAAACACTGAGATCTACATGTGACTGAGTTCTGGATTTAGACTGTTTTGAAGTTTTTTACCTCTTGCCTGGCTTGGTTTAATTTGGGAGGGGCAAATGCAGTATGTGGGCTCATGATGTCACAAGCCCACAGTGGGGAATGATCCCGCCCCTCTAACACTACGTCACAGAGCAAAATCACAGAGCAGTTCATCACATTCTTTACTTTCCTCTTTCTTCTTTATTTCAAACATGTAAAGAAAATAAAAATAAAAAATGATAATATAAAATGTAAAAAACAATAAGAGATAGTCACCATAAACAAATACAGTCACCCATGCACATGCAAGATACAGAAAAGATAGACTGTTGACAATATCTTGCATTTGTCACAAATTTACAAGTTCAAAAAGACATTGAAGACACATTAAAGTCTGTTGTTACTGATGTCGCTGCCTCTATTCAAAGTAAAGTCAGTTAAATGCTGTTTTTTTGTTCATAGTGAGGTAAATTTACCAAATCTATCAGCCACAGTATGGATCCTTTAAAGTATCATAACAGAGATTTGAGCTAGACAGGCAGCTGCCTTCTGATCAGGTCAAGGTCAACATTCAGATTGTAACATTTTTTAAATCTGAGAGTATTGTATTTCTCCTGAGTGGGCGTGGCTTCAGCTCATTCAACAGACACGCCCACACCATCCTGGAGCAGATTTTACTGCCTCATTATTCATGATGTTGAACACTTATTTTATAAACTTAGAGATGTTTTATTTGACTGTAATTTGATTTAGGGGTTCATAACACAGTGACCTGTCATACAGCAAACCTAAATACAGATTCATTTTCACATTACAGAGTCTTTAATATTTATGAGAACCATATAAACTCCATCTTAGGTAGATGTTCACATGGGCAATCGCATTTGGAACCGCCGTGGAAACCCGCGGACAAAACCTCTTGGGACCCAGATTGACAGCCTGCACATGAACATGGTGGTTAGGAAGATAGCAATTTAAAGTGTCTTAAACATCAGATTGTACAGTCCCTAACAGTGGCTTTCTTGGAAATAACTACAGACCATTCACTTAAAACACTTCCCAATACATTATAATGAAGCACATTACAAAGCAGTAGTAGTTGTGTAAAGATTGTATGATGGCTGCAACAGAGCTACATTTATGTTTAGATCTTCTGTGAACAAACAAAACCAATTTATAATCATATCTAGCTATCAAATGTTCAAACATAAGTTGAACATGTGTTCTTTAAACCCTTTTTCATTTTAAAAGACAAAGTCAGTATGTTCAAGTTCACACAACATATGCTATTTTTCTGCTGAAGGGCCTCTAAATAATGAATGGCTGTGAGTTGCTTGAGAACAAAGTTTACTGGTTGATTCAGGAAGATGCTAAACTATGGCTTTTTAAAACTCCTGCCTTTTGGCTCTCTGTAAAAAAAACATTTTTTAGATTTACCTAACCTAAAATTTTCCTTCCGGAAAAACGGCGTTGGTGAAAAACTAGCCTTTTACTCAGCTCGCTCCACTGCGATGGTCATTTTCTGTTCCTCTCTGCCACATTCAGGCAGTTTGATGCTTTATTCAGCATTTTGCTTTGCCTTTCCTCCTGCAACTGATGAGGCCTTGACACCGGTCACAGCTCTGTACCCTGCCTCTCTGCACTCCACTGTCAATTTCAAGCATTTCAGCCCCTTTCATTTTTTTATTGTTTGCCTTCTTCTCCATCTGCTGTCTTCTGTGGCTGAGCTATTTTAATGGCGCCCCCCTTTTTAAATGCCTGATTGTTCTATTGGAGAGATTCCTTCAACTTTTTAAAGAGATAAACCACTGACAATATTTCTCATTCTTTCTTCAGTGATAGTATGAGACTCAGTGAATGCTGTGCAGTCACAATGGTTTGCCTCACATGTACTGTTATTGTTTTTGTTGCCCTAATAAAGAGTTTCAGATCTTTTATAGCTGAGCTGAAGCACTACATCTAATCTCAGCAGCCCTGAATAACAGCAGCACCAAATTTTTAAATTCGACAGAACCTTTTCAAAGTATCAGGAGGCTTGATCCTCAACTCCTGTAGTCACATGTTGAAGTGTCCTTGAGTAAATCAAAGAACCCAGTGTGTCAGTAGCTTAAGAATGTGTATGAATGGGATTGCTCAATACTAAGGCTATCAGCACTGATGCATTAGTTTGCATTGTGATTAAAGTGCATAATTAGTGCATTAATTTTTCAAATTGTAATAATCACATTCTTTATTGTCTCTTTCAAAATATTTTTGGTTAAAGTCAAAATATGTGCCTGCATAAATATTCATCCCTTTATATTAACTGACCTCATTCAACAGAGGTCCAGCCAGGTGGTGCTTAGTAGTCGTAGAAATGAAGATCAACTGAGTGCAGTGAACGTATCTGGAGTGATTGTAGTATAAAGACACCTGTGTCTGGAAGGTCCAGTCACTAGTAAATCAGTATTCCTGGCTACCATGACAACATGAAGACAAATTAACACTCCAAGCAACTCAGAGCAAAGGTTATTGAAAAGTATGAATCAGAGACTAGATACAAAAATAATCCAAGGCACTAAACATCCCCCAGAGTTCAGTTAATGCCATCATCAAGAAATGGAAGGAATATGGCACATGTATAATCTGCCTAGATCAGGCCATCCTCACAAACCGAGTTGCTGTGCAAAAAGGAGACAAGTGAGAGAGGCCACCATGACTCTGAAGGAGTTACAAGCTACAGCAGCTTAGATGGGAGAGACTCATACAATAACTGTTTCCGTGGTTCTTCCCCAGTCAAAGCTTTATGTTAGAGTGGCAAAGAGAAAGCCACTGCTGACGAACACTCAGATTAAATCTCGACTAGAGTTCGCCAAAAGCCATGTGGGAGACTCCGTGGTCAAGTGGAATAGTTCTTTTTTCTTATGAGACAAAAATGGTGTATTTGGCCATCAGACAAGACAGTATGTTTGGAGGACACCAAACAATGCGCATCACAACAAACACACTAAGGAGCATGGTTGTGGCAGCATCATGCCATGGGGATGCTTCTCAGCAGCTGGCCCTGAGAGGCTTATAAAGGTAGAGGGTAAAATGTTTGCAGCTAAATATAGAAAAATCCTAGACAATCTCTTTCAGTCTGCAAGAGAACTACAGCTTGGGAGAAGATTTATTTTCCAGCAAGCCAGTGACCCAAAGCATTAAGCCCAATGGTTCAGAGACAACAAGGTGAATGTTCTGGAGTGGCCAGACCTCAAACTAGTAGAGAATTTGTGGCTGCACTTGAAAAGGGCCTGATCCCTCTGCAACCTGACAGAGATTGAGCAGTCCAACAAAGATGAATGAAGTAGATTTGCAGTTTCCAGACTATCCACACGGATTCAGGGCTGTGATTGCAAACAAACGTGAAACTACTAAATACAGACTTGAAAGTGAATATTCATGCAGTCACTGATTTTATATTACATATTTTAATCAAATTGACATTACTTTGTAGAAATCTTTTTTACTTTGATATTAAAGGTTTTTTTTTTTTTGTTTTTTTTTTTGTCAAAAAAGGCAAATTATAATGACCATGACTGATTTATAAAATCAATAGAAGGGTAAAATATCCAGGGGGGTGAATACTTTGTGTAGGCATTATCAACCTTTTCCATTTTTACTGTCCTATGATTTCCTCTTCAATCCATTACATGTTATTTTCCATACTTAAGTTTATGTCAAACTTAAGTTCCTTATTCTCTTTCAAAATAAAAGCAGGTTGGGTGCGCCGGTAGTCAAGTGGTTAAGGCGCACACCATGTACACAGGCGACCCGGGTTCGAATCCGGCCCGCAGCACTATTTCCTGCATGTCTCTCCCCCCTTTCTTCCCTGTTTCCAAATCTATCCACTGTCCTCTCACTAATAAAGGCACGAAAAAGCCCAAAAATAAATCCTTAAATAAATAAAAGCAGGTCTATATCCAAAAATGAGTCCATTACCTTAAGTGTGAGACACAACAAGATTAAAAAATTGAAACAAAAACTTCCTTAAAAAAAGAAAAAGTAGCAAAAATGTCAGAGCAGGGATTAACCACGAGGAAGTACAGAAATTCTGAGATTAATCGAGATTAAAAAATTACATTGTTTCAAGTCCTTGTTAATACTGATAAACACTTACCTTGCAAAGCAGATGGATACACCCATTTCCTTGTTTTTCACTGGCGAATCCATCTTGTTAAGCTCCCATCTGAACCGCCTGGGCCCGGTTAGAAGGTGACAGTACCAATCAGCGATGAGGGGCAGTACTTTCAGGCATGGCAGAGTCGGGACATAAACAAGCAGCAGCAAGAGGCCGGTGCAATTATGGCGGAAGAGCTTCGTGTGGATGCTGCTAAAGTGTAAGTTTTATCAGAACTTGACAACAATTCTTCGTTAAAAGAAGAACAAAGAACAGCAGTGAGTTGTTTTCTTTTCAAAAACAACAAACGTCTATAGTCGCCATGTTTCATGTTATTCCGCGATAGCTGCTATGTCACATGTTTTATTGCTCTGATTGGCCTGTAGAGATGTGACAGATAGAACGTTCATCCAATCACACTCCAAGTTTTTTTCAAAGCCTCTGCCTTTTCTCAAACATTTCCTTTTGAAGCTTACCCAGATGGATGTGTGAAACACATCCATCTGGGTTGTCAGATTAGATAAACACTTGACTAGCAGTCTCTGTTACCAGTACTTGAATGTTGGATGTGGCAAGGTATGCAGAAACACGGACGTGGAAGTGACAGGGAGCAGGATAATTCAGTAGAGCATTGACCTGTTAGAAATTATACAGGTTACAATCACTAAAGCACTAGCTTAAGATATTAGCCCTTTTTATCCTGCCATCTGGTGTGCTAATATTACTCTCATGAGGCAGAGTCCTGTTTAATATAATTAAAGAGAACTCAATGAGTTGAGCTGCATGAAAATCATGACCATGGGACACTGGTCTGACAATCTCTCAACCACTATATCACAGGCAACAAGGAGTGAGACAGAGGATGTGTATCTGAAGCAGCTTTTTAAAAGCATCATTTATTGCTGCAGAGCATATTTGCAGAGGAAGAGAATTCTACAGTGGGTCCACAAACTCAAAAAGCAACGTCATCTTCAGTTTTCAATTCGACACATAGGACAGCAGGCAGACCCTGAACAGAGAAGGGTCTGTGAGTTGGGTCTGTCTCGGATTTGCATGCAACTACTCTCCATGTGTTATACTTGGAGTTTGCATGCTCTCCCTGTGCATGCATGGATTTTCTCCAGATACTCTGGCTTCCTCACACAGTCCAAAGACATGCTCGTTCGGTTAATTGGTGACCGTCGTGTGAATGTGAGCGTGCCTGGTTGTTTGTCTTTGTATGTCAGCTGTCTGATTGACTGATGACCTGTCCAAGGTGTACCCTGCCTCTCACCCAATAACAGCTGGGATTGGCTCCAGCCCCTCTCTGACTTCGAATGGGACAACCAGGGTAGATAATAGATGGATGAATGTTGACAGTGCCTGCGAGTCTATGGGCTGGGATGAATAAACCAATGAAACAGGCATATCCATCTGCTTTGCAAGGTTACGGTACCACTGAAAATGACTAAAAACGCTGTAGTATATACACCCAGCCTGTAAGTGTTTTTTCTGGGCACCTTTAATTTAGAACATGTCTATACTGTACTCTTAACATTGACTGAATCATACCTGCCCTCTCTCATGGCTTCTGCTTGTTAGTGGTGATGGCTCTTTCTCACTCAGTCAGCAGCAAACAGGTTGAGGGGCTGCAGCTGCTGCTGAGGTGATGTTTTACAATTAGTTATTTTCTGTAACACAGCTACTATTTGCAAAAAATGTATCTGTATTGTATATAGATTATTATATAAAACCATAAAATTAATTGATTTGATTCATGAATTTGGATGGTGCACCATTTATGTTATGTGTTGCATATCTGGCACTGCTAGCTTAGCTGTGTCGTCTCCACCTGCTGCATTTACATAACAAAATAAACTTACATGTTAGGTTGCGCAAACTTATGTAGTTTTGTGTTTTTTAGTTTAACTTTGCACTAACTTTGCTTGAGTAATTTTCACCTTGACCGTCTGGGGTTGAAGGGATTAACCAGCGACATGGTGCATGAGGAACCAACAGAACAGAATTTTTTCCAGTCAGATGGACAGGGATCCTGCTCGACCAAGCACAGAGATATAGAGATATCCTTCATCCACCCCTCACAAGTGCAGCTTGTTCAATGACACTGCATCCCAGCTTTCCCAGCCCCAAAACCAGCCTGGCCCAGCAGGAATTCTCCCAGTTCTCCAGAATAGCCATTCTGGGCCTGCCTGCAGTGAACTCAACATGTCATAATTTCGTCATGAACAGCTCTACAGGTCTAAACCTGAAATCAGCCTTGATCAGAGTAATATGGTTTGTGCTGTTAAGTATAAAAGTACTAAAACTGTTATTATTGCTTTAGCCTATTTTGCCATAGTATTGAAAAGATCTGCTGGTTAATAGTTGAAAGGGTCAGAGTAAAAAAGAAAGACCCCGCTTCCATCTGCACAGGGCTTATTTCTCAAATATCTCTCATTCCTCCAGACTATTCACTTCTTGTTCCATTGCAGGTACTCATGTGCTACACAGCTGTCAGTGTGGGTGAATAGATTCTGCAGATGGACAAAGGTGTAATAGTTCTCTCTACAGTCTGGGTGAAAGCAGAGGCTGAACACTTTGCCACTCTTATAAGAAATGATTTTGAACCCGGCTACTTCCTGGATAGAACCTCTTAAAGAGGCAGAAGAGTTGCTTTAGAGGCTCTTAACTTTCTCCTTCACATCTAACCTTTTTTGTCTTTTGGCTTGTTGTTAATCCCACCCTTATTGGTTTCACATTTCTCGTCGATCATGCTGTTCATCCTGTTCTCTCCATCTTTCTGGTTCTGTTCGACATTCTCACTGCATGTCAAATAAACAGCGGGGATTTCTGAAAGGAACCTTCTGTTGATGATGTATATTACAGATCAACCTGTGTCTTTTCTTAACTTGTCAATCAATAGAACTCCTGGGTGCTTTTCAGGGCCTTGTTCTGGATGCTGTTCCATTGACTCTTTTCCCCCCTCTGTGTACTTCTGTCAGCTAAACGGTATGGTGGCATGAGCAATCGCTCACGAGGAGGCTTAACGAACATCAGGCACAGAGTGCATGCTGGAAAAAATCGTTCTATTAATTAATGGTGTAATTAAGGTTTTGTCATTGACATGCCACTAGCTGACAGGGATGGATGGGGTACTTGGTCCTGCACCAGGCAGTCGCACGTTCGATAATGAATGGCAGCTATTACCAGCACGTTTGGGTGGTGATGGGGCCACCTGCAAAGGCTTGGCTTCCCCACCTCTCCTTGCTCTCTTTCCTTCCCTGAGCAACTTTCCTGGCCCCTTTGGTTTCCCGTTTTTGATCTTATCCTCCATTTAGCATCCTCCTAATTTAGCACAGGCTCTTTTCCTGTTGTTCTCAGACAGATTTGCCACAACCTGCTGCCCCAAATTAATGCCAGGTAATTTAACCTGAGCTATTCCCCTTGCCCCCTAATGTTTTATTGGTAATTACTGATATACAGTGGCTGGAAAAAGTATGTATATGCAAGTTTTTATTCTTTGATTGGTCATCAGATGTGATCTGCTCTGCATCTAATTCACAAGTACAGACAAACATAATTAACTTAATCTAATACCACTCAACCAATCATGATATTGATGTCTTTATTTAACTCAGCCATTCACAGTCACAGCGCTGCTGGAAAAAGTAAGTGAACCCTTAAGCTTGTGACTCCAAAAAGGCTAATTTGAGTCAGGAGTTTACACACCTAAAGTCCAATCAATTAAATGAGATTTTAGCCAGGTGTGGAGGTGTTATGACTTTTAAAACACATTTAAACCTTTAGAGTTTGCTCCTTAAAAGAAGCATCTGCTGATGTGGACCATTCCTCCCCAAAAAAGGGATCTCAGGAGACTCTCTGTTCATGAGTCTACCATACTCAAAAGACTGAACAGGCATGGTGTCCATGGCATGCTGCTTTCCAAAAAAACATCACTTCATACCTTGAGTTTGCCAATCAGCACCTTGATACTCCACAATGCTAAGGGGAAAATGTTTTGTGGACTGGTGAAACTAAGGTTGAAGTGTTCGGGAAGAACACACAGCACTACGTATGGTGTAAAAAGGGTACCATATACCTACATGAGATCATCATCCCCACAGTGAAGTACGGTGGAGGGAGCATCAGGATTTGGGACTGTGTTGCTACCTCATGGCCTGGGCCATGAACCTAAAGTTACTAAATCCAGGGTTCACTTACTTTTTCAGCAGCACCGTGACTGTTTATTGGCTGTGTTCAATAAAGCCTTGAAATATTTTAATTGTTTGTGTGGTATCAGGTTAAGCACATTGTGCTCTTCTGTACTTCTGACTTAGATGCCGATCAGATCACATTTGATGACCAATTAATGCAGAAAACTAGCAAATACATACTTTTTCATTTCAATACTTTGTCTTGCCAATGCATTTCCATCTGTTTCCATGATCAGTCCATCTGATTTGTCCCTGTTCCTTATCAGGAAAGACGGTTTTACATTTTCAAAACTCAGCCTAGCTTCATCATTCCACTCCAACAGGAAACCATATCAGACTAAATAACAATTTAGGGCAATTTTATCCCTGCAGCTTCTGTAAAAAAGTTACTGTAATTTAAGCTCTGATTGGACATAAAATGCATGTATTACAGAGTTACCATGGCTACCACATGGAGCATTATTGCAAGGCACAATGTTGTGTGCTGTCGGTCCGTGGTCGTAGAGCTGCAGTTATTTTCACCCCCTTTGAAAGTGTACATGAATAGCTCACTTCTGTACACTGTGGTAGCTCAAAAGGAGGCTCAGCACTGAAGTGCATCACCAATGAGTCTTCCATGGAATCACATTTGAAGTATCATGAGAAGAAGAAAAAACTGATGCTTTTTGCATGCAGCTGTTTTGCCTTATAAGCCAACTGAAGGCTTCTAATCAACATCAATGGCTCAGTCTTTAATTATTAAAACCAAAAGGATGGCATGTAATATTAAAACATCTTCAGGCTCCTCACAGCGGTGGAGTAGGAGGCAGATGATGGTGGTAATGGTGATGATGGGAGAATGAAGCTAATTCCGAGATAAGGTGATATTTTCATTTCCTATCGGGGGAGATTGGATGGTTTTTTGGAGCTTCAGATATGAGGTTAGTGTCAAAAAAATCACAGTGCTTTTGATTTATTAGAAGGCTAATTTTATATTTTTACCAATGAAAACCTAAAAAAGAAAGATCCTGAATGCACACAACCTTCAGGTGTAAGTCAGCACAGATGCACATGAACAACCTCACACTTCTAACATAAGATTATATTTTCACTTATGTCAAAACACGGCTTGAAGAGGAACCTGCACAAACATTGTGAGAAGATGCAAATTCTACACTGAGGGTAAAAAAAAAGGAAATAGGGACTACTGTAAGCTAGAGGTGGAAAATACTGATCCATCATTCTGCCGTAAGTGGAAAGAGGAAAATATACAATATAAATGCAGCTTTTGTAGCGAAAATATTGATGGGTTTGGTCGAGTACATCCAGGTGAAGGCTGCCATGCTTCAAAACTCTGCTGCAATAACATTGCAAGATTCAATGGCCGTTTCTATGAAGGACTTACAGACTATTCTGAAGTCACCTTGGGTAGTTCTGAGTTGCCTTTTGTCCCATAAAATATATATGTAGAAGCAGTGTGAGTTTCATTACAGATCAAACACCAGTTCTCACCAGAAGCCTAACAAAAGAAAAAATGTTGATAAAACCTGACAGGAATTCAAGCATGCTGAGCAAAAACATCTTAGTCCAAAGCTAACAAACCTGCATTACTTAGATATAGTTGACACATTATTAGGATTTTGTTTTACTTTTTACAAAATAGAATATTAAAATGACAACAGGATCTTCTTTGTGTCCTAACTGGATGGAACGCATTAGCTAAGAAAAGCCCACAAATAACCAAATTTTTTGTCTTTGGTTTTTCTTTGACTTAAACATCTTAAAAAAGGGATGTTTCTAAATGATGTTAATCATCCTATCAGAATGCTAGTGGATTTCATGAACAAGACGGCTATTTAATCCTTTCTTTTTATCTTCGTTTGATTGAACTTCAGTTTATTAAAAACATTAATCAAGCTAATATCAGGATTTTGTCAATTAAATATAACTGAACACATAGTAATACTCATTTTTGCTATCTAAAAGGAGTTGTTTTATTTTTTCTTGAACTGTATGTAACTAGCGATAGAGATAGCAATTTTATTTACAACTCCAATTCCAAAAAAGATGGGGTACAGCATAAAAACAGAATGCACTGATTTGCAAATCTCATAAACCCATATTTTTTATCCAAAAATGGAACATAGAAAACATATTGGATGTTTAAACTGAGACATTTTACCATTTATTAAAAATATTAACTCATTTTGAATTTGATGGCAGCAAAAAATCTCAAAAAAGTAGGGACAGGGCCATGATTACGCTTGTGTTTCTCATCTTTTTTTTAACAACAGTCTTTATGGAAATTAAGGAGACCAGTAGCTGGAGTTCTGACAGAGGAATGTTGTCTCATTCTTGTCTGATGTAGGATTCTAGCTGCTCTACACTCCTGGGTCTTATTTGCTGGATTTTTGTTTTACAATGCACCAAATGTTTTTCAACTGGGGAAAGGGTTGGACTGCAGGCAGGTCAGTTCAGCGCCCAGACTCTTCTACTGTGAAGCCATGCATTTGTGATGGATGTGGTTTAGTATTTTCTTGCTGAAATATGCTAGGCCTTCTCTGAAAGAGACGTCTGGATGGGAGCAGATGTTCTATAACCTCTATAACCTCTAGATGTTCTATAACCTTCTATAACCTTGTATACTTTCCAGCATTGATAGTGTCTTTCCAGATGTGTAGTCTGCCCACACCGTCAGCACTAATGCAACCCCACAACATCAGAGATGCAGGCTTTTAAACTGTGTGCTGATAATAAGCTGGATAGTCCCTCTCCTCTTTAGTCTGCAGGACATAGAACCAGTAGTTTCTGAAAATAATTTAAAATTTTGATTCATCTGACCACAGAACAGTTTTCCATTTGGCCTCAGTCCATTTTGAATTAGCTTTGGCCCAGTGAAGATGTTGGTGTTTCTGGATCCTGTTTACATAAGGCTTCTTCTTTGTGTAATTCAACTTGCATTTGTGGGAGGCATGGCAAACAGAAGCACGATGTTTTCTGGAAGTGATCCTGAGCCAATGCAGTGATTTCCAGTAGAGGATCATGCCTGTTTTTAATGCAGTGCCGTCTGATAGCCAGACGATCGTCGGCATTAAATACTGACCTTTGGTCTTGTCCCAGAGATTGACCCAGAATCTCTGAATCTTTTGACGATAATATATACTGTTGATCCCGGCATATTCAAAGTTTTGTAACTTTACATCAAGGAACAGTTTTCTGAAATTGCTTCTCAGTTTTTAGATGTAATTTTTGTAGTTCGTTGAACCACTGCCCATCTTTACTCTGAGAGACTTTGCCTCTCTAAATTGTCCTTTTATACCCAGTCATGTTACTGACCTATTGCCAATTAACCTAAGTGGTATCAAAATGCTTCCCCAGCTGTTTGTCCATTGGCCTTATGTTGCCTTATGTTGAATTGGGGTTGTATAAAGCACATTTGTAGTTTTTTTGGTTACATATTTGAGGAGTTACATGTCTCTATGTGCATAGGCTTCTATGTAGGTTTCAGGGCTATGCAGACTTGAGATCTGGACTTGGCGGAGAAGGATCTCTTGCTCCCTGATGTAATTAAGCAGCTTTGACTTTCCAGGGAGCGCATAGCTAGAAACCCCCATAAGGATAGATACATTTATTACAGTGCATATTGAATACAATCAAATTAGTTTATCAGTTATTATTCCATAGTAGCATGAATCTGAATATGAATGTGCAACAAGCTTTATGCTATGAAGGAGGAGGCTGGGGTGGAGGAGGTTAAGCTTCACCAGCAGTGGGGTGTGTCAGCATTAATGCAAAGCAGGGATTAGTGAGAAGTACATCATGTTAAAATACACTGCTGTGTTGAGAGAATGAGCTGTGATTGCCTATGGGAGCTGGGAGGCGATAATTAGGATTAGCTGGCCGTCATCTGATCACAGCTGGAAGTATGACTACTGTGTCCTACATGAACTAACGCTAGGCTTCATTATACTTTGCAATGGAGTAAAAACACTAGAATACATGAATTAATAGTTGTTCCACGGTCAATAAGAGCATACTGATGACAAAGCAATTAAACATATGTACATTAGATACACCACAATGCAAATGCCAGAAAGCATAATAAAGCCAAATGAATAAAAAACATCTAGATTAACCTGCTTCATATCAAACATTTCCAGCTTCAGTAGATAAATAAATCCTCTTTAGTCCAGCAAAATGGGCTTTTCTGAATTTCAATATCTCATTCTCAAATATCTAATACAGGCGTTTCCGCTTTCTTCTCTATTTCTTTTTGTCTCTGTGAATTAAGCTCTATTTGGCTGCCTTTATTACCACGTCTCTGGCTCTTTATTATTTCAGATTTACCTGGAAACCTATTACTGCTTTGTGTTATGAAGCAATTTGCATCAAAGCTGATACTGTTCAGATACTCTGTACACGGCCTCTCCTCCTGAGAGAACAGACAGAGACAGTGGTCATAAAGTAATTTAAGCTGTTATCTCCTGGCCCGGTGAAGGTTTATCAGTCATAGAAATTAATCATTTCATCTGTGTGCCGTCAGAGGTTATTCAGGGTTATTTAGCCGTATAGATCAGATCAGTCTCATACATGACACTGTGAATTTTTTTCTCATCAGTCAGGCAGGCTTTTTCATCAGATCCTGCCTATTTGTCAACATATCTCCTTATTTTCCAGCATCATTCAGTCAAGGTTACTCCCTGCTTGGGATTCCCAAAGAGTTAACCTGCCGTGTGACCTTTTCCCCGTATCTCATTCTCCTCAAGTACCCGTTTCTCTCCAACATAATATCAACTCACTGATACCAGCTGCACAAAGGAAATTAGTCATTTGGGGAAATCAATCATCCTCATATAAATTCTTTTATCAAGTTGACCTGTTTCCAGATGAAATATTATAGAAGAGTGATGGGACTTTTGATTCCCCGCTCAAGGGCTTAGCTATTTCCTTTTTTGAAGGTTGAACAAATTTGCTTATTTGGTTGGTTGGTCTGTTTGTTCAGCATTCATATGATGCTCAGAATTTAATTTCAGCAGAGCTGTTGGATCTCCTGCAAAGCTTAAACATGCATTAAAATGGAGAGGGGGAAGTGTAAAGCATGGGAAAGTAATACCACAACTTTATGAAATATGTCTGAAGTTGTGTGCTCTGAGCGGATTTGCTAAGGTAAGTAGAAATACACAAAAAAATTAAGGTAGGATGGTGTCAAAAATGAGCCAAACACAAGGCTAAAGCTGGTCAAAATTTCAATTACCCCACAGGAGGTAAAAGGAGGAGAGGAAAGGAGGATGAAGCGGAATGAGAAGGAGAGAAGGGTGGTGGGGGGTGGAGGGGGTTGTCACTGAAAAGCGAGAGAAGCTATATCAGTCTGATCAGTCATCCGTCCTCCTCCAATCTCCTGATAAAGCAGGTACTGCAGGAGGTGAAACGATGTGTATCAAAACCTCATGAAGATCGATGGCATCCTTCTGCCGGCTCTGAGAGAGACAAAAGAGAATGAGTGCAAGAAATAAAAAAGAAAAAAGAAGGCTATCTAAATTGGTCAACACCAAAGTGACAACAGCGGGGAGACAGAGGAGATTGCGGGCTATTAAAACGTACAAAGAGGAAGACGGTTTTATTTCTCCTCTGCCTGTTAACACACAATGTCAGGAGATGTGGTAAATAAGTCCCAGAGAAATGATAGAGGGCTATAATCAGAATTCAGTGGGATCTGGAGCCAGGTGTGTTTGTGTACACAGCGCTCAAGCAAACAGCAGAGCGACAGGTGATATCAGCTTTAAGGGCTTAACGGGCCTACAGATGTAGAGGTCATGTCTCGCTTTCACAAACACACTTGGGCTAGAGGAGCGCCACGATTTCCATTTTCATCCCTCTCTCCGTCCTGCCATTATTACAGAATTTACTCAGGCATCCTTCCATTGCTTTCAGAAAAAGCATTAACATCAGGGGGAGGGTTTGCAGAGCTGTGCACAGCAATCTGTCCATACAGACATTTTAAGAACACCTCTAATAATTAAAATGTTGTTCTTTTAAAGCCAGCAGAGGATTAATTAAATTACAAAATGCTATAATAAAAGACAAGAAAGAAACAAATGCAAATGACGTCCCTGGAAATCTTTCTAAATGCATGCATATGAATTTATTTTTAGTCAACAGCCACTCTGACAATATTGTAATCATGAGTAAGAACAAAGAAAATATGTTTATTCCAACATGGGGCCCTTTATGTTTCCCCCCACATTTTATCATCCTGTAAATAGATCACAAGTAGCTTTTATACTATGGCTGCTACCGCTATCATATTAATATAAAGCATTTACCTTGTATATGAAGACACAGTGATTATTTCTTTGCTCCAGGGAGCAGAAGGATCCTGATTATTCCTCAGGGAAACAACAGGAACTTAGAACATATGGTGTTAAAACAAACACTGCTCAGGCTGTGCTGAACAGCGAATATGATGCACTGTAAACTCAGGAAAAAACAGCAGAAAACGCAGGGAAGAGTAAATATTGTCACTGCTATGACTTTGTAAGATGCAAAATACTTTGGGAATGTCATTTTAGCATTTGTTCATATTCAAATGCATTCACATAGATTAGCTGAGGTATGTCTTTGCAGACGTTGTGGTAGTACAGGTCTTTTTTTTTACCCCAAAAAAAGCAAATTTTTATGTGGTTAAAACAATGAAAGTTGGATTTAATGTGGCTACTTCACCATCATGGTTCTGGAGTTGTGCATGCAAGCCTGTTATCTCCGTGAATGAGATGTTGATATTATCAGTTACTTAATGGGATAGTTAAGGTCTTTTTTAAAAAGTTGATTTATTCATAGCTTTCAGCCATGTGACTTGCACAGAGGCCTGAAGGGCAGAAAAATCTTAGATACAGTAACAGCCATCTTTGACCACTACACAGAGCTGCAACACTAGGCACTTCAATTATCCATCTGTATAAAATTCTGCATGCTTAGATCACATGTCAAATACAGAAAACTAGAAATATTCATCTAAATTGTAAGATTTGGGCACTTTGGACCTTTACACAGTACCCAGGATACATTTAATTAAATACATATAACAATATAAAGAACATTAAATCATAATATAACAAGACAGCAGATAAAACAAAACAAAACAAAACAAAACAAACAAACAAACAAAAAAAAACAACGGAAAAACAGACCAGAATGGACCATTTTTGACCCGAAGACAATGAACGCGTTAATTTTTTTAATCATAAATCAGTACTGTTGATTACCCTTTTTATCTGTTAATGGCTTTTAACAAATTTAAAGCAAAAAGTGTCAAAAAGACCCTTACTGTGACCAGTGTTTTTTCATTCCCTGAAAAGTGATGATTTTGCAGATAGGAGGGTTTGACCTGATGCCAGTGAAAGAAGGGGTTTATGAGCAAATAAGTTAGAGGAGTTTAAGGCGGGACCCACAGACCTGAGTAAGGTGAAGTCTTTCTTTTTTTTTTTAATGATAATTTCTTATACTACTATTTGTTCATTTGTTCATCCTTAGACTTTAAATTATGTGTTTTAAAGACTGAAGTTTTAGGTCTGAACTACATTTAAATACCGGTATTGATATCGGTTTTAGCTCAATTCTTTTTGTAAATATCGGCATGCTGGATATTGGCAGACATCCAGTATTGTGTATCCCTGGTTTTAGTGTGTAGGAGCCTTAAAACTATCTTGGCCATCTTTTTCCATAGTTAGGACAGCTGCTGTTGTGAATTTTGTGAGAGGTATGTTTATTATCCAAAATCCATGTGTATCATATTGTAAGGTCAGGTCATGAATGGGAGCAAATGCTGGTTCAGAACCAACCTTGGTTCCATACTGCTCTGTCTTCCCGATTGCCATTGTCCAGGCTTACGCCCCATCTCCACAGGTATCCTCCAGTAGATTCTACAGGTGCCTGTAAAAACGCAGCTGCTGTTCCAGTATCAAGCAGCTGACTCTTCCCATCCCTGCTCCCTAAAGCACATCAGCATTAGACACAGTCTTGCCAATGACACCCAAAAATGCGCCATAGAACATGGTCTCCAAGGAGTCCAGCCAGCACCTCTGGCCATTATTCAAAGTCCGTGCCTCACGAGAGTATAGTAAGACCAGAAGACTGACTTTTTTCTGCATATTTAGATACCAGGAACACCACACTGTCTTGCACAGCAAACCCATTACCCCATGCACAAGTCCCAGTCTGCAGTTGATCTCAGCCTCGCAGTCAGCGGATTGATGGATTATGCTGCCAAAGTAGGTGACCTGCTCTACCACAGATTTGATGGCAGCTTTGAACTCATCCTAAAATAACTGGATCTTTGTTCTGGCCTAGGAGACGGGCATTCCCTAAGCAATAGCCTCCTCTGTCACCAAGTTAAGAGCTTACCCAAGGACATCTACAGTCTCTGCAAAGATCATATCATCATCAGAAGAGTCCAGAGATCTGAACATCCTGAAATGACACTTCACAGTTCGTTACCCCTCTTACCCGCCCCATATGGGAAGTGCTCAGCCCTAAAAGTAGCATTTCAGCGAACTATTCTGATCAGAATTGGGCTCAGAAGGTAGAGTCGGTTGTCCTGCAATCAGAAGGTTGTGGGTTTGATCACCAACTCCTGCAGTCACATGCTGATGTGTCCTATGGCATGTCACTTAGCTCTAATTTGATCCCCCTCTTGTTTGGTGGCATGTAAATTGCATGATGACCAACTCTTCATTGCAAAAGTCTGCCATCAGTGTGTGAAGGTGTGTGAAAAGTGTGGGAATGGGTAGGTGTGGCCTGTGGTGTAAAAGTGCTTTAAGTAGTCAGATGAAGAAATGAGAGCTGTACGAGCTCAAATCTATTTATTGCAATGCAATGCAAACACACCAACTCACAGGTATGTGGTGCTCATAACAGAGTAGCTCGCTACAGCATAGCATGGACTCGATGCAGAAGTACAAACCAGAGCTGTTGCCCCAGTGGAATGGGCTGATGTGGAGCTGAGAGTGAAAATACTCATGCTATATTGCTACATTTGTCCTACTTTGACAGGGAATATTTACCAGAGACAGAAGTAATGATGTAAACAAAATCAATGCCTCTTTTTACCATCTAGTTTGGTGTTGAAAGTTTGGCAGGAAATAGTTTATCACTGGCAAAATAAATGCACAAAGTCTGTGTAACACTGTTTTCCTCTATTATCTGCCCCATTTTAGATAAAACCAGTGAGTACAATGGGACAAAGTCCCTGAAAGAATTAAGCTATTGTTCACAGCCTTTAAATCTAAGTCTGAAAGTGATGCTTCAATTTTCACCTTGCCTCACCAGTGAACATTAAAGGTGTTTCTGTTAATGTGCTTCCTATTTCAAACAGTAACACATAAATAAGTGCTATTTCTGTTGCAAGTGCAATTTACTGGAGCTTAAAATCAAGACAGTTTTCGTTTTTTGGGGGGTCTTTTGGGGTGAGTGGTTGGATCTACACCTTTAGAGTTTATTTACAGAGTGTTTTAGATAAGTCACACTCAGTAAGCACATGTCAAAAGAACATAATATATTTCTAAACCTGTTAAATGAATGCTCATGCCCTTTATTTAATGAGATTTAAGGGAATCAGTTCTGTATAATAAAGAAAGTCAAATGATCAGACCAAGAACACATATTTCATTTTTCCAGTTCAGTGCTGCGACACATGTGCCATGCACCTGCTCCCTTGTTGGGACTAAGTGTGGATCAAAGGTGGGAGGGGCTGCAGCTGGAGAGGCGGGTCTTGTTAACTGCTCATACATCATACACTGGGCTGGATACAAAGAGACAGAAAGCCTCAGAGAGAACAAAGAGCCTGCAAATACACAGTGGAGGCAGAAAAAGTCCACATTCTGCAAACTTTGAGCTGTGCTCTGCTGTCAGGAACAACAATTTTTCTAAATGTGTGAAAACCATTTTGCAAACTTGTGAAAATATTTGTGAACAAATGCATTTAAAGAGAGGAAGAACATTGTACTGAAAAACACTTGCTGTCTCTCTGGCAGCATCCTCCCACAGAGTAAGGTTTAAAATTTTAATGCGTGCTTTTTAAGTACAAGGGACTTTTGTTGTTTGAGTGACGACTGGAGGGCCGCCAATACTGGGCCTGCCCACTCTTCACGTAGCCAGGCAGGCGCTAGAGATGTGCACAGTGTTCTTTTGCATATTTACCTCAGCCCATAAAAGAGCAGCAGAATAACTACTTGTATAGTTGGTGACTTTTTCATGGTGAGTCCTGTGATCCAACAAACAGAATGTTAATTGTCTTTGCTCTAAATCTACAGGCATGAATGACTGCAGGCGGTGAAATGGACACAGAGATGATGGCCAGCCACTGCAGAGCTGCACATTAGAGCTTTATAAGGGTGATTTATCTGAAGCTTGGTCCACCAGTCATTATGTGCATGACATCATGTCCGTCCCTGATGTTCTAGTGTGGGCACAAGAGGACAAAAAGCTGCAGAAACAATCACAGGTGAGTTGAAGTGTTTGTCTGAATAATCCTCACCAAACAAAATCACAAATCTCAAATTAAAACTGAAAAAATTGTTGGAAGAAATTCTGACCCTGTTTACTCATGGTGTAGCATTTTCCATTCACACAGGGCTCTGGTTAATGAGTGGGACTGTTTCTCTTACAGTAATGAAAATTTGCTTGTATTACACACAGGGCTTTGCTGTACTGAATTTTAGCACAACTTTGAATCAGATATATAGAAACAAAGATCCTTTTATATATCAATTGCACCTTTTATAGTGATAAACAGAAACAACAAAACATTTTTTCCCAATTTAATGATTTACTTGTCTTCCCTTACAAAACCAGGTTGTGATTTGACTATTTAACTGTTGAAAAGCAACAAACAACTGCAAACAATGTCCTGCTGTCATTTTTATCTACTGTTAATGTTTAAGCCAGGGGCTAAGTGCACCAGCACTTTTTTAATCAGCCAAAATTGATTTTTTGTTATTATTCCAAATAAATATCTTGTTAACATAGTGTGCTGTATATGAGATGTGTATGGTGTAATTCATAGCATCTTAACATCCTTCAACTGACAGGAGAATTTGTTGTCACCCCCTCTGTGGAGCACATCGCACAGTACCTGTAATATCACACCTGAGCAAAGCTTTAAGCTCGGCACATAATGCTGTTTGTTTGTTTATGTAGATTCACACTATAAATGAAAATGCTCAGAAGTTTTTGCAGTGCCATGAAAATTGCTCCTCCAACCTTGATTACCAGAGGATACCCATGCTCACTGATTTCTTCCTGCATGTCTACAGCACTGATGTTTCTGCTGACATGTGTGTCATCTAGTATTTAGGTACTGGTGGCATGTTTCCCAGTAACTACATCGGAGCGGCTCAGAAAGAGATGACTTTGATGTCGACCACAAATATGTAGTAGTTTAGTAGATGAGGCTCTCATATATGATAGCCTCTCATGAATTATGAATCAATTACTCAGCTAAGTGATTGGAGTCTTGTGGTGAACTAGGACAATGTGAACTCTTTGAAAAGTTTATTATGATTGCATAGCCAGGTCTGTGTTTTACAGTGGTGGAGGAATTACTCAGATCTTTTACTACTAAAGAAAATTAGCATTATGCAGAAATATTCAGTCATGAGGAAGCGTACATTTGAAACAGCAATGTGTCTGCCAATTCAGTGTATCTTTAATTCAGAATCCACTTATGATTTATCCCCAAGGCATCTATGAAGTATTATGCAGAGTAAAAATACGTTGATTTATTATTATTTTTTCAGTACTTTATGTCTCAAAATGCAAAGCAGCAAACATGATAGAGGAAAAAACTGTCTCTGCTTGTAAAATAAAGTGAGGCACAGGAATAAAGTAACAGAATTTCCTGTAAAAAAATACATCAAATTGGTCTTAACTACAGTATTTGACTGCACACACATGGTTTCCTGGTATTATGTGCAGTAAATTTGAATTTGAATTATAAAGAATCTTCCCGGCTGGAAACACGTTTGCCTGGGCAGGTTGCCCAGGTACAGCCTATGCATCGGAAACACTGATCTGGCAAACACAAGCTGTTTGGGAAGTTTCCAAGGCACCTTGCAAACTTCACGCCTTCCCTCTGCTGCTATGAGAGCCTCATCCAAAGAGTCCTCCAAACATTACTAGAGAATGAAGGGGCAGTGAAGGAGCTCCTGCCCCTGATCTGTTAGTTCACTTTATTAATGGAATCTCACCAATGAAGAGCAACTTTCACACTTCTGTCAGGGCTGTACTATATGAATAAACATAGATGATGTAGCTTTCTTTTTGTCTATTTTGAGCCTTTTGGACTAGAATGTGTGTGTTACTTTTGCAGATCCTGCCATCAAAATCTCTCGTTAAAGCAATGTCTCTAATGAATTAATCAATTTCTATTTGATATACCAAATAATGGATTATGTTGTTTCATGACACAAAAAAACAGGCCTAGATTGCACTCCTGGTTATATTACTAACATTAATCCATTATGACCCAAATTCTCAGTCAAAGTGGTGAAGAAAGCCTTGTCTTTTACAGGAGGAAACCTCAAACAGAAGATAACTCATTGGTGGACAGCCATCTGCCATGACCAGGTGGGCTGGGAAAGTGGGGTGGAGATAGAGGCAAACATCAATCTGGCTAGAGTACGACTCAATTTGAAACTTGGCGGTGGAAAATATAAACAGAGGCTTTGTGGTATTTATGCTTTAAATCATTTTTTTTGCAATCTTAGAACCAATCCGCAGTCATTGTCTATCATTGTCTAGTAGGTGGTGGAATAGATGCAAATTTCTCAGCAGTTCTGATGAAGCCAGATTTCAGTGTGAAAGACTTCCTGGGAAGATCTCCATTTCCATGTGGCATGTGCGTCTGCAACACAAACACTATATTGAATTGTCCATATAATGCCAGAGGAGCGCCTTTCACCTCAGTTCAGCAGTAGAATGGAAGTCATATGGTGGCTTTACTTGCAGTCACTTCGCTAGTATGACCAGGGAAAGAAACTATTTTTCAAAGAGATTTCGCCACAATTAAGTGGAATAAAGTTGGCTGAATGAAAATTATGATACAGTTTATAAAAAGTCAAGTTCTGTCAGGTTTTTCCTTGAGAGCAGAAGAAAAATAATTTTAAAATTCTTAAGTTTTTTGAATAATTGACTATTTTTGAAGCTTTTTTGCTAAAATTTGCCACACTTTCCCATGCTCTTGAACTTTTATGTAGATATTCATAAAGAGACATTTAAATTAATTATTAAATCCAGCTGTAATTGGTGGGAGCTTGAGTGTCAACTGTGCAAAGCTGTACCTGTTTACAGTTGTTAGCATGGACCATTTTACATGCATACACCAAAGCACAATGACATGATTGGTCAATATATCCCGGACTACAAATGTACTTCAAACTAGAACCAGAGCTCTTAACATGCTGAAAATCAAGCCCCCCTGTGTATGCATTCTGCATCCTTCTATAGAATCCAATCATGGACTGTATAAAACATGAGCTTCTTCTAAGAGACTTCCCTTTTTGATGTTTGAAGAGCACCCTTAAAGACTAACAATGGCCATGGGCAGCTTTACCATTAGGATAAGAGATAGCTAAGATAAGATAGCTGTTATATGAATGCATAAAATATGAGGCATACAAATAAAATGACTTTCAATGATTAAGATGCGTATTTTGTGTGAATGCGTGAATCAGGAGCCAGGACTGTATAAAAAGCACCAAACTAGAGTTACATGATCAATATAAGTCATAGACCATGGCCCCCAGCAGCACAGTCTCTCATAACCCCCAAAATGTCTATTTATCCAGCTAGTTACATTCAGATAGATCCACATAGACATATTGAACAATGCATTACTGGATTACTGTGTTGTGTTGTGTCAAATTGTTTCAGTAAATAACAATGTATTATTTGTTGCACAGCAACTGATACTGACCAATAGTGAGCATATATTTTAACTTTTATTACTTCCACCTGGCCTTCAGAGACATGTTAACATTTTATGATGCAGTGGTTTAGGATATGATGCTCTTCTAAGGAGTGATGAAATATTACTGGATAAATACAGTGTATTCAGAAAGTATTCAGATCCCTTCATTTTTTGAAGTTTTAACATGTTGCAGCCCAATGCTACGGGAAAAAAATATATATTCTCATTAATCTACCCTTAGTATCCCATAAGGACAACTTGATAAGAATTTTCTGCAAATTAATTAAACATAAATATACACTTAAATTTTTAGCTTAGCTGCTTCCAATTTCTTTCACTGAAAAAAAAACACATGAAAGCCCACTTGGAGTTCGCAAAACACCCCATGTGAAAGCCAAGTGGGCTTTCGTGTGTTTTTCCCTGAGTACAGGCTTCCAGCTAGCGTCTTTGCCATAAAGCCCAGATCAGTGGAGGGCAGGAGTGATGCTTGTCCTTCTGGGACCCTGTCCCATCTCCACACAGGATCTCAGTCAGGGTGACCATCAGGTCTCTTACAAAGGCCCTTATCCCACGATTGCTCAGTTCTGCCAGGCGACCAGCTCTTTGAGGAGTCCTGGTTGTGCAAAACTTCTTCCAAGTGAGAAATATGGAGGCCTCTACTCATGGGAACTTTAAGTGCAGCAGAAAGTTTTGTAGCCTTCCCCAGATCTATGCCTGTCAGCAATCCTGTCTCTGAGTTCTACAGGCATTTCTGACCTCATGGTTTGGTTTTTGCTCTTATTTGCATTGTCAGCTGTGAGACCTGCTATAGAGAGGTGTGCTGTCCAAATCATGTCCAGATAATTTATTTTACCAGAGGTTATTTCCAGTCAAGGTGTACAACCATCTCAGCATAGATCAAGAGAAATGGGAGGAGCCCGAGCTAAATTTAGTGTTTTTGCAGGGACTTATGTCAATGGGATATTTCCATTTTTAAATTTCTAATAGAATTGGAAAAATGTCTAACATTTTGTTTTCACTTTGTCTTAATGGGTTACTGAGTGTAGATTAATGAGAATAAAATTGTTTCTTTCCAACTGTATCATCAGGGTGCAACAAAATGAAACTGAAAAAGGTGAAGTGGGGTCTGAATACTTTCTACATGCACTGCATGTTGTCCTCTGACTTTGTTACCTCAAGCTACTCTGCTCACTCTGTATGATTGATTTTAGCTAAATGGGATAGAGCCTTACATCAGTCATTACCTGGGACCTCCAAGTTACCAGAACCACCCCTGACAGTTAGCATACTGGACATATTGGGTAACAACAGCAGATATTATATGTTTCAAACTTTTGGTAATCTTTGTAACAGGCACATAAGCGGAGCTAAGGCAGGCCTCAAGCCTCCTGTACAGCTGCACCCACTCATCAGTTATTATTATTATTATTACTAAACAGTTATTTTGGTTGTAATAATGGGAATTTTTGAACTGGTGTGCATTGTAACTTCTGGGTCTTTTGCAGCCATCCTTAAGTGGACACTGAAGTTACTGAAGTGTTTGCCTTCTTTTCACCCAGTTGCAGCAGTGACAGACATTAAAACTGACAATAAAGGGAGAAGGAAGACATTAGTATTAATTCAAGTCTGTTTCATTACCAGCTCGATGCTACATTTGAGAATTGAGTTTTTGTCTTTAACTAACTTTTATAAAGGTGGGATTAAGGTTTGAACTTAAACCAACAAAGTGATTCATTCTGACTATTTTGATCTAATAGAGTGTGAAAAATATTCTTAAAATCATAATTGAAATCCTTCTCCATCTGATCACCACATTTAATCCCAAGTATATGATTCTAGCTCCAGATACGACTGTATTGTACCAGAGAGATGGGATGGGGGAGGGTAGCGGGGTTGCCTGCTGAATATTGCAGCAGGCCAGTCATCCACAACACAGATCTGTGTGCAAACACTACTGTAATAAGAAATTTGTATCCAAGAACACCTCTGCCTTTTCCAAACACAGTCTAATTTCATGCTGTCGTGTTTATTCTCTCAAGATGTTTGACCCTTTATGGAACAATTCAAATTTAATTTGTGGCACAAAGATCCAAAGCACCACAGACATGGAGTCACAGAGTTAAACCCTCCGTACATGGAAAAACACTGCAGGGGCACAGGGGTGTGATTTGTTGGAAAAACAGTTTATTTGTAAGGGGATTTGTGCCGATCTGCACATAAACACAAACAATGGAGAGGCTGTTATCCTACCCCAAACCTAAGTATAATAATATGTTTTTAATTACAGCATTTGCTCCCCTGGTTTTATACACTGTTTAATGGGATTTCATTAGAACTACTTGGTTTTCCAATAGTCAACATGTATTGTTTTGATCACCTCATTTTCTGTGCTTGTGTACCAGAGTGAGGCTTTAAGACCAGCTTAAAGTCACACTACTAACAATTTAAACACCAGGGCGGGGGGTAGTGACCGGCGTTTTCCCCAAAGTTTCATAAATGTGAAGAGTGATGTCTTAGATATAAAAACGTACATGGACCATGAACCAACAAACAATGCTTTGACCCTCGGGCTACTCACTGTAATTCTGATAATACCACCCAGTGGTATGATCCGTCATACTGGGTTACAGTAGTGAGACCCTGTTTGTATTTCCTCTGTAGTGTTAAAACAACAGTACAAACAGAATAAACCAGTTCCTTGCACAGACATCACTCTGAAAATAACACTTCTAGTTTATTGTTTCATCTGACCACAGCAGATAAACCCAAACCCAAATTAATTTGATTATATTTTTCTCTAAACCTGTTGTTCAGGGAGATGAGATTGGGATTGTGGGATGTTTGGCTCCTCCATATTGCCAACAATGGGGGTTATCTCTCTGACCTCTTTATGCTCTACAGCAACTGTCATTAACATGTCCCTGGTGATTACATTGTGATTGGATAGTGCTAGAACACATAAAATCCAGAAGGAAATGCTTTCATGAGGCAATAAAGACCTGATTACCTAAGCAACCTCTAGAAGTTCATTATGATACAATCTAATACAGGAAACGGCCTCAAAAATGAGCACAGAATTGAATCTACGCTTGACCCACGCCCACAAAAATTGACATCGTCAGCCTCACAAAGGTGTAATTTATCGAAGGACTTTTGTAATAATCTGTGTCAAGGGCAATACACACCAGTGGACACTACCCACAGCTTGTCAGGATACACCAACATCCTATTTCCCAGGGAAGTCATGCAGCAAATCAGAAGAAAAGCAGTAATTTAATTACATTCCCTGGCGAGAATGCAGAGGTGAAATTATTACTAATCCTGTCCTGTTCAAAGACAGAAAAATGATGCTGCAACTATTTTAATATCCTATATCCTTTTCATATCATCATATTTTTTATATCATGTCAATCTGGAGAGAGTTGCATAGAGATGAAAAATTATTTTGCACACCATAGATGTGATATTGAATTATGGTTAGAGAGTCTGTTGCTCTGACTCTGCAGGGGTGTAGGGGGATTGAAGTATCTGCCCAGAGTGGCAGCACGATCTATCCCCCTGTAGGGTCCAGACACTGGTGGTGATGTTTGCTGATGATGTCATCATAGGCTGATGAAATAGAAAGGCTGATCAAGCTTTGAAGACCTGGGTTGACCGGATGATGGCTCTGAGGTTGGGGTAGACCACCCTCTTGGTCTGTGATGTCATTGAGGGCTGATAGGGTGAAGACAACGATGAAACGGTGAAGACTTGGCAGCGATGGGGAGGTGGAGGGTCACACCTATCGATGGTATGAGCTTGTGGAAGAGAAAGCCATTTTTATAAAAGCTAGAGATGTTATGATAGCGTTGTAATGCTAGGTTTTCATTATTATATTTATTATTATTATTATTATTATTATTATTATTATTATTTATAAATGAATATTGGTTTTCAAATAAATAGAAGGTGTGAAATTTTCAATTTGGCAGATTATTACAGCGTATATGCACAATACTCTCAGATGTCTCTTTAAACCCTTTAAAGCCTTATATTTACCAATTAAAGACTTTTACCTCAGATAATGGGGGGGTTAGGGTATTACCTATGGAAGCCCTGCAGTCTCCTTGGGTCCCCTCCTGTCAGAGAGGAGAGTGACAGGCTGCAAAGCATACTGGGAAGATGAGTCTCTCAGGCTTATCTGAAAATTCCCTCCAAAAGTACTACATCTCAGGCTTCAACCATGCATTGTAGGCCAGGGCTTTGTTTCATGAAATCCACCACATGACTGATTCCCAAAAACTGTTTCACATTACATGTTCCATCATGTGTTAACTGCTAGGGTCATCTTCAGTTTTGTTGATTTTGCTGCCACAGCAAGCACTTTTGGGGATGTGTATCCTTCTTTCACAGCTGTGACTCTCTTTTCTCCATTTTTGTAAGACCAGTCAAATTTACCAGACTTATTTCCTCAGATTCAGCCCTCCAGAGTCTGTGTCCTTACCTACCAGCTGCTTTCCTGAGTAAAGTTTTGCTCTTTTTGACAAAGATGATCTGTTGAGGGAAAGCAGATGGTTGCAATGTGTAACTGACTATTCAGGATCAAGTATTTAGCGCAGACATGACTTTGACTGTTCTGCACATTGAGTTTGAACTACCTGCCTGTTCTCACTCCCAGACTGTCAAAAACTATTTTCTAAATGATAAATGTTCAGTCCTTAAAAACAGTCGACTCACTTTGCAGATACACTCCTCATCTGAGTTTAAAATGCAAACCATGATCCTCTCTAACTCAAACCCAGTGGCTTTGATGCCAACACTAAAGACCCGTGGAAGAAACTTTCTCTTTGACATTTTCAAATCAAAAAATCTCATCCTGCACCCTTTAAAAGTATGGTATCTGCATCCCTCCACCAGGGGGCTCTCAATCAAAACATTAACAAAGGTGATGAGTGGAGATGTGCCACTCAGCTCTGCCTGCCTCCGCCCATCTCCACTGTTGCTCCTTGTTTTGAATTTAGGACAAATACGGCACTCCACAAGGTGTATTTACCAACAGTAAAACACAGTTTTGGTTTCATTGATGAATGTCACACAGTGAGGGAGAAAATCAGTTAAAAGTTTTTATTCCCAATGAATGTTACAAGATACTGACAAAGCATTCTGGGGCCACTCACAGCGTGACCCAGCAAGGGCACTTTTAATCAGCTTTTCTCCTTCATTAGGTGACATTTATGTTAGTTTACTGATAATAATCTGTATGGAGTGCAGTTTTCAATGAACAGAGTTTTCAATCCTGTTACAGTGGCTCCATCAGGACAGCCGCTGTATCAAGACAACTCCTAAAACTAAGAATATCTTTCTGGCTTTGAAAACTCTTAGAAATATCAAAGGTTATGGAAGAACCCAACTAAAAATATGTATAATAAGGAAAGGTCATTTTTTATATTGATATAGACATTTCAATGCAAAAATTCAATGTGTGCCTCTTATATTCTCCCATATCACCATGATACTTTGCTATGGAAATGTTAAAAAGGTCTAAGTTTAGCACTGGGATCTTGATTATTGTATCTTACACCTACCAGGCCATAGATTTTACAGTTGTTTAAAATAACCTTATTGAATGAAGAATTTTTTAACTGTCTTGTTGATCCGACTTTTTAACAAGGGAAAATCTTCTCACAGGAGTCGTAACCAAACTGCAACATGTTGCATGACTCCACTGTTTGGATTTTGCAGTTAAAAGTAACCCAAATATGACTTTTTTTTTTCTTCAAATGTGTCTTGCGTCTGATTGTTTTCCTGACAGTGTAAACAGTGCAAGTCACATTGAGTTTGATGTTTTCATATCAGACTCACTCCACTTTCATATGTGGTACTAAATCAGATATTTGATATTTTGGGATTCGACTGCAGTCTGAACAGTCAGGTCCCACTGACATCGACACACATCACAGTTCTGCGCTGGTGGGCGTCAGAATCAGTGGAGGTGGGAGTCTTGTGCACAGTGAGAATAGGGCAGGACCATATATGGTTTTTAGAATATATATTTTAAACCAGATTTAGTATAAGACATTATCATATATATCAATATAGTTAAAATAACACTGTCTTTCTTCCATGCAGCTGCTGGCTTGTTTTCTTCTCGTCACTGCCTGTCCCCTGTCACCTTGCCCCTCCCCTCTCCTTCTGAACAAAATCCAAACTTAAGAACACACCCCTCTCCCTGCTCATTCAGAACGACAATACCAGTCTGCAGTGAGCAAGACAACATGGATGAAGATAGAGACGGGAGCAACGCAGTAAAAGAGGAGCTAGTCAGCAAAAAAAAACAAACTCGGCTCAATTACTTGGAGGTAGTTCAGGTTTAAAGTTTCAGACGAGGAGCAGAGCAATGTTTTCTGTAGAGAGTGCTGACAACAGTTTGTAACAAAACGTTCAAGCACGACAAATCTCTTCCACCATTACAACAGCGTGCAGAATGCAGCATGAAGAGTGTATAAAACTCTGTTCTGCAACCTAGAACCCGACTACAGCCAACGGCACAGAGACAATTCTGTGAGAGCCTTGTTGCAGCGCTAGCAAATGGGACATGCTTTGCGCTACATACATACTTCCATACTTATATCTCCATAAACACACTGTATGCACACTCATATATGCTCTTATATGCATACATACAATTCATACACATACAGGTATCCATACACATACCTTCACATCTAAATGTACATTCAAGAGTGTATGCTCATATTTATCTTCAGGTGTATAAGAGTGCTGACATATTCCTACCCTACACTTTCACCATTTCCCTCCCCCTAATTTCCTACCTATCAGCTTACATACCTGCACCTGATTTATGTGGATTCAACTGAAAGCTGACTGTGTATATAGAATAGATATGTTGAGATATATAACTGTCATCATTAAGCTTGAAAATATGTAGATATGATTTTTTATCCATATCGCCCAGCCCTAAATGAAAAAAGAAAAACATGAAAGACAATAGTGATGGAGGCAGTCAGAGGAGTAACAGGGGTGTTAGACCTCAGAAGTCAGGGATGTCCAAACTTTGGCTGGGGGGCTAAATACTGCCTGCTGTCAACTTTTAGGCTGCAGAAAATTTAAAAAATAAAATGACATATGGGCCACATTAGAACATGAAGTTGTTGCTTGTGTGTATTGTATGTCATACTTTCAGCACAACGTGGTGCTAGGTGGTACCTCCACAAGGTGCTACCATGATAATTCAGTTAACAAACATTTTGACAAAAAGAATTTAATGATATATTGGAAACCAAAACTAAACTTAATTTACAATGGCCTTATTCATTTAATCAAATAGCAGCAGCAATAGCATTCCAGGGCTGGAGCCAGTGGTTGCCAGGGCCAATTAGTGCCCCCTGAAATCTGATTGGCTTCCCCAAAATCCTTAAACTGATTGGTTATTTGCCTTGTCAACCACTACCTAGCATGTGAGCACACTCAGTCAGAGTATCTTAACCTACATTAGACTGGTTATAAAAACTTCAATATCCTCAAGGTGTGGTGTATGAAAGTGGCCACACCATTCTTATATATTTCTTTATGTGGACCTCAGTGGAAAAAGTTTGTACACCTCTGTCATAAGTATTTGGGATGGTACTCTCATACAAGCAAGACTTGCGGTGTTGTATTGTAACCAGCCCATTTTTGAAAGAAAACATGGCCATGGACGGATGTGACTTTAGTGCCAAAGGAATGTGAAAATCCTAACAGCTAGGTTTAAAGAGGACTCCAAAGGTGGTCAGATAACATGTCTGTTTTGCAAGCTGGACCATACTTTTGGGGATAAACCGAGCTGTTAGTTCAGTTGTTCAGGACAATGACCTGATCACACGACAGTCTGCATACAGGCCGTATTAAAAATGTAATATGAACAGCTAAACAAAAAAAAGTCTGATCTGTGCAGAAAAATCAGAATTGAGCATTAAGGCTTGCAGTGTGAATGTAGCCTAAATTACTGGTGAATCAAGCATAACATGTGTGATAATTACATACTACGGAGGCCGCCTTGTGCCTACTTGATGTTAAATTTGTACCAAGATAGTCACATTGTGGAGCTCAGGAAGGGCCACAAACAACACAGCAGTATTAACAGTGTGCCGAATGATTCAACATCTAAGTGAACTTTCAAATCCAGAGATGTTTCTGTTTCATGTGTGGGATGAGCCCTCAATAAACTTTGACTAAACTATTAGGAGAATACCTTGTTGAAGGCAGTGTCAGGAGTCAAGTTTACACTTCAGTGTGCAGTTTTTATCTCTTTCTGAATACTTGAACACTTCAGCACATGTAAATAGATTTTTTTTTATCTCTTATTCTGCCTTATCTGTAGGAAGATGGCCTTTACTCTCTTAACATTATCACACCTTTTAAAACTCCCCCAGAAAATAATGCGTCTTTTCATAATCTGCTGCTTTCGTTTTGCTGTCACATAGGCCTTGTGATCTTGAGAAGAAAATAGCCAAATAAAGTAAATAAGGATGGAGAAAAAAAAAGACAAGTATATTAAATAATTCAGCCTTTCTTTTACCAAGCATGCATAGCCTTCATGTAGTTAGGCCTGAGATGTTGTACTGTATGTAAAGAACAAGTTGGCCTGCAGGCTTTCAGGCTTATGAGTGTCTTTGCAGTAGATAATTAGAACTTTTTCAAGAGAAAACAAACGCACCCAGAGCCTCTCTAAATCAGGGCTACGTTCATTATTTATAATAATTGACTATCTGACAAGTGTGAATGCAAGGCAGCTGAGCGGGCCACAGCAATCAGTCCAGTATGGAGGTGAGTGAATATTTTTAACAGTTCTGTCAGGAACACTCATGTTATTTATTGCAGATCATTTAGCTGTGACAAAGTTGGCAGCGTACACACAAACAGGAAGTGAGCCATATCGGCGCTGCAGTGCTCCAATCATGATCAGTATTGCTGTGCAGACAGGTAGACAGCTCCTCATTGTACCTCTCTGCAGTGTACTCTGCTTGATGGGCTTCTTCCTGGCCCCTGCACTTGCTGCTTGCATCAATATCTCTGTTTAATGTGTCTAACAGACTGGGGATAGAGAGCAGACCTGAATCTCCGGTGCTTTGATATTTGACTGTGGGAGCTGCAGCCAAAGAGGTAAAAACAAGTTGTATCCAAAGCTGTAATATCAAGTCTACTGCCTACATTCTGCTTCACCAGACGTTTTAGTGAGCTTCAATAGGTTTGATGTCAGTGGGCTGCTCTAAAACAGTAAGTACACAACTCTGCAGAATGATGTCCCAACTCTGTGTGGTTAAGTCTCTGCACTCCTTAGAAATCAGAGCAAATTGGGACTGTGGCTGATTAAACCTACAGAACACAGTAATTACCAATACAATTATGTAAAGCATCTTTAAAGGAGTGGGATGGAAAGTAACACCCTCTGAGACACATTTATTCACTGTGAGTGCTGCACACAATACGACTGGGAACAGAAAAAAAAGTGCACACCCACAGTCTTTCTGCCATCGCTGCTTTGCTTCAACTCTTTTAATTGTCAGTGCATATTTTTCTGCTGCAACATTTCATTACTGACTGCCATAATAGCATTATTAGGTTGATTGCAACTCATTTGTATTTAGCAAGATACACTCCCCTTTATCTCTCCAGGCCAATTGAGAGTTTCAAACATATTGATTCTTTCTGCCACATTACACTGTGCCTTTATTTCAAGCATACTGTACACTTTTACTGGCCTTTAGTACTTTTCCTAAGTAGCTTTAAGCACACTTCTTGAAACTAACAGCACAACACGTGACAAGTACAGTTTAGAGGCCTGCACAGCAAAACCTGGAGTGTTGAAATCTCAGTGTTCGTCCAACTCTGTACAGTCAACTGATCTAAGCTCTGTCCACTGCCATTTCAAATCTGGGGTAGCAGGTTTTCCCATCATGCCCTTGTGCATATTATTTAGCTGTGTTATATATGCTTTTAGATGTATTTCTTTCTGTTTATGTGTTTAAATGTGTTTAAATGTTCCCAGTTGTATAGTGATCCCTGCTGAGATTCCTTCACTTATGTTTTGAGTATATTATTGATGTTAGACACTTCTGCACCATGAGTGAAGTTATCCACTTAGTTATTGACTTCCTGCCTGTGGTGAGGGGATATCTCTAGGAAAGGGTGGTGGAAAAATTATCATCAAAAGGTGTTTCCCAATTCTGCATTTGTCTCTTTACTTCACCCTCAAGAGAAAATACCTAACTTTACTAGGGATGCGCACATTTAATCACTAAAACGGTTCGTTTATCAAATTAGCTTTTGCTGAATTGACACGTCCCATCTTTAGTGTATTAAAGTCAGTAAAACCATTCTAGTGTTTCTTAAAATTATATGAATATGCTAGAAGAAAAAACACATACATCATAGCTTTCCATGGCTTACAAGGCAAATAGCCAATCACTGGTAGAATTTGAGGAGGCCAATCAGTGCTAGCCAGGAAGGCCCTGGCTACCATTCAATCTGTCTCCTGTCTGCTCTGGAGAACGGCTCCGTGTAGCTGAGAGGGGAGACACTGATGGCTCATTTCCACATTCAGACACTAAATAAGAACAAACTGCTCAAAGCTGCCAAACTTTAGAGGCACTGGGAGTGTTAGTGCTTGAGGATGATTAGTGCAACATGGACCTTTGGACCAGACGGAGCAGACAGAGGAGCAAATGAGCACAATTTGTGACACTATTGGCTAATCCCTAAGTCTTTATTCATCAGGATGTAAAGAATTGCAAATTTTCATTGTTTTGTTGTCATTATGCTCCCTATTTACATTGTCATCTCAGCTTAGTCCTGAAAAAGCACATTAACCCTCTGAGCCATATGCTATTTTTTTTTAAAAACCCTTCTGTCTCACCTGGACTTTTTGTCTTAAAGCTTGTAAAGCATCAACCCTGTGGCGCACAGTCAAGTTCTAAACATCCTTTTTTCAGGACAACCTGGGCTTTAAGAACATGTGTGCTGCAGTTATGTTACCTGAGTTTTAAAAAGTTATGGGACAGTAAAGACAAAAGAAAAAAATAAGTAAAAATGAAAACTCACAGATTTTTATGTGGGATGCGCAGTTAACAATGATGACTAAGACTGTGTTTGCACAAACTTATTCTCTCATCTCTTGGGGACCAAAAAGAGAAAAATAATCATTCATTGACAAAAAGCCTTTAAAATATCCATATATTTACCAAAAAATCCTTGTGCTTTTTGGAATTATCTTATTTTAATTCACTATTCAAAGCCTTTCCTGTCTGCAGTGACTCTGAGAGCCACATCACAGCCTCTCTGTGTCTCTTTCTTTCCATTATAAGTCATTCAGGCTCTCTCCTCCAGTTTCAAAGTGTTTGCACATGCACTGTTTAGCAAAGCATGACATGACAATGGAACAGCCTGCCATTGGTTTGCACAGCCCATTATAATGCATTGTTGGAAATTGTCATGGTGGCAATGGTTGAAGCTGAACAAAACATGACTCTTCTTGTCGTAGAAGACAACACCAGGCTTAGATGGTATTAAAGATTTCTTTCTGTCAAAATGTTTCTTTACAGAATTAACACAGCAGCACAGCAATACAGTCAAACATAAGATTAGGGGGCCGTATATTTGGTTAGGTATGGGAACATGTGCTGGTATGGCACTTTGCCTTGCCAACCATGGTCCTGTACTGCTCTGGCCTCATGATGGCCATCATCCATGCATGTATAAGGCCCATGCCCCATCTCTCCAGGTAACCTCCCACATCAGCCCTCCACACTGCCCCCAAGGCTCGGTTCAATCCGACAGGTCCTGGGCAGCCAGTATGATGTGAGCTGGATCAGGCCCAGGAAAGCACACAAGGTGCCTACAGAGGCACAGCTGGCCCTCCTGTATCCAGTAGCTGACCCTTCCTATCCCCGCTCTCCTGAGCATGTCAGCATTAGACACACAGTCTTGCCAATGTTACCAATAGTGAAGTCATCACAAAGAAGTCCAGCTGGAACATCAGTCAGCATCCATGCCTCATGAAAGTATAGTAAGACCGGAAAGACCAAGACTCTGACTTGTATCCGAATGCTCAGATACTGTGAGCGCCACACCACCTTGCCCAGCAATCCCATTGCCCCATTCATTGGGCCAAGTCTGTGGTTGATCTCAGCCTCACAGTTGGTGGATTGATGGATTATGCTGCCAGAGTAGGTGAACTGCTTCACAACTCCCACACTCTCACCATCCATAGACACAGATACAATGGCAACATCCAAGGCTTCCCTGAATACTAGGATCTTTGATTTAGCCCAGGAGACAAGTGGTTCAGTCTCCTCTTTCAGCAATTTAGGAACCCCTGCAAGGACATCGACGGTCCCTGCAAGGACTGCTGTTAACCATAGATGTATGGTGCAGGATATACTTCTTATGTTTGGTAACTTATGTTAAACGGTCATTAGTTTTGACACAACCCAAACTTGATTCAGTGAGAGTAAGAAACTTTTAGAAAAGGTGTTAAAGTTAAATAAAGAAATGTGTTGACATTTGGGGAATAGCACAACAAACAGTAAACAAAGTAAATATTTTAAAATGGAAAGCATGCTGTTAGCAACATTCAGGGTCATTCTAACACTCACTGGCATGACTGGACAGGCTAAAAACATAGTGGGGAAGATACACTCCACTCCGTCAGGACAAGAAACTTCAGCATAAAGAAATGTTCCAGAAAGTAAACTTTGCCCTCAGAATTCAGCGCTCATCTGGTTGGAAAATATATGGCCTCAAACAAGGAAACTGGAGACTATCATTAAACACAGCAGGCAGAGTGCACATTGAACAATATTTAAGGATGCTCTTGATTTATCAACTTTTCTTCATTTTCACAACAAGAAAGCCAAACCAATCACTGTTTTTGGCTTTTAGTGATGGAGATCATTATCTTCCTCATGCGTGTTTACACTGGTGTGTCTACTAACAGACGAAGGCATGAAGGTTGGAGAAACACCGCTGCAGACTGGCAGACAACCAGTGGAGTGAAATCACACTGAAAGAACAGGTTATGTGATTCTCTGCTTCTGAGTTTACTGTGAATGCTTAACAGAGAGAAAAAATAAAGTCCACAGACGCAGTCCACAGTTGTGGCTGCGTTTTGCTGATGGTGGTATGTGTAAACCATCCGGATTTTAATAGACAATGTGATCTTCAATTAGCGAGAAGAGGAAACTCATTAGGGAACAATTACAGTCTCACATTCCTGTGAATCCCCACAGAGGCGTTGCTCTTGTTGTCCCACACTACAGAATAAAAACCTATGAAATGAATCCCTCTGCACCTGGGATTCCCCATCCAGACGTCTCCACCAGCTGTAGCCCCTTAAAGGCCGCAGGTAATACTTAAATTTAAGTGTCTATTATGGTAGAATAGCAAATGGTTTTCAGTGAAGGATACCTTGTTTAGAGTGTGAGCACCTAGACCCAGACATGCATGATTCATGCTAATTTGTTCTTCTTTTCAGGTGTTTATCCTGACTTTTTGACTGCTGTTGCTCTGACTTATGAAGGCTGGCATCAAGTAATGTGCACAAATATATATACCCAAATAGCATTTATATATAGTTATTCTTCTTGACCTTACTAAATTGTTATTTTAAAACTTCAACAGCGTGTCCTTACTGTACAAGCCTGCTGTACTGCGTTTGTTAAATATTCACCCAAATATTCTGTGCATTTCAGTTCCTACTTGTAAACATTTTAACCACTAGTGCTTGTATTTTTAAGGTCAGAGTCAGGGCAAAAAATTTCAACTATAAATATTGATTATTATTCATGCACCACTTTCTCCACTTTGCAAACGAGCTCTTGTTGGTCTCCTTAGTTAACTGTTCCTCTGCCATGTCTACACAAGTTGGAAGTTGAGGCAGTGGCAGAACATAATTGATGCATACTTCTACTGCCTATAGATCTCCCCCTGTGGCTGGACCTACCGTAAATATTGGATTAATAAGCAGTTTCCCTTTCAGATTGGGCTGCTTTCGACACTTTCAAACAATAACTTTCCTTGGCCTTACTGTAGTGCTTGCCGTACATTAGTGGTGAGGGATAAAATCGATACAGCATAGTATTGTGATATTTTGCATGGTGATATATTGTATCGTTAACCTGACATTCACACATCCATCTGGAAAACTTGGATGTTGATTGGATGAATGTTCAGAGCAAAGAACAAAATCATAATAAAACACGTGACGTCGTAGCCGCTACCGAGGAGTAAACTCCATAGAGAACTGCATAACACAAATAATGGCGACTATAGACATGTAAGTACATGACTTATGTCGTTTTTTCTTTGCCCTTCTTTTAACGAAGAAATGTTGTCAAGTTCTGATAAAACTGAAGCTATGACAGCAATCAGGCTAATATCTTCCGCCATAATTGCACTGGCCTCTTGTTGCTGCATCCTTACATCACAACTCCACTGCACCCTTGAAGCTGATTGGTCCTGTCACTTTCTAACTGGCCCAAACAGTTCAGATGGGAGCTTTGCAAGATGGATTCACCAGTAAGAAGCACAGAAACGGGCAAACCCATCTTCTTTGCAAGGTTATCGTACCGTATCTTCCACCAATTATCATATATTTTATATATTTTTTTCAAATTAATTGCTCATATGAACTGAAGTCTATGATACTGGATAAACAGTATCAGTTGTTTTTCTGTCCACTTGATGATGCTGTTGCGCCCTTTGTCCAGTGAGGACGGCAGAGGTGATGGTCATACATTAGGAGAAAGTTAGCACAACCAATACGGCAGCAACAGGGAAAGGACATTAGGAATGCAAGCAGGGCACAAACAACATGGACATGGCACATGGGGTTTGAAAGGAGTGCCGCATGAAACTAAAATGCTGTGGTAGTACAGTAACAATGAAGGCAAAGCTAATGCTAAATCAGCTCAACAGTTTAAAAAAAGGTATACATAGCATTATATCACAATATATGGTATCGCAATACTCTGTGTATTGCAAAATGTCTAACATCGCAGTAATATCGAATCGTGGCATAAATATCTTGATAATATCGTGTGGCCACTAGTGATTCCCACCCCTACTGTACATGGGACTGAGTCAATCAAATCCTTTATCCAGAGGATGGTGCATGAACATGGAAACGCTAAGGAGTCAGAAACACAGACACAAAGTGAGTCAGGGAAAATGATCAGAGACAATAGGGAAAAAGAGTTGTAAATTGAGAAGAGACAGACTCTTATATGTTCATTGTTACTACAGATGTTTTTTTTTTCAGTGTGTTTTATGTTTGAATACCATTGACATCACTAGATGCAGTAATGTTAAACATAAATACATGGCTAGTCACAATGTGGAGCGATTGTACCTCACAGTTACTTTACTTTACTTTATACTTTATTCCAGACCCATAGGTTCACATAAAAAACATACACTAAGCAACAACAACAACAACCAATGGATAAAATCGCATTTCACAAATTATCAGTAATTAAAACACAAAGAGACATTTGTACCAATGTTTCCAGTAACAAGATGAGGACCTTGTGTTGCTCATTGTGAGCTGAGTAAGTGACATTATTATTTCATTTTCTGAGTCAATTAATCGACCCATAAATTTAAACATATTTCTTAGTACAATGTGAAATGTGGACACATTATTAAAAACAAACATGTGACTAGCGCTTGTCCATCTAGGCAATTTCAGAAATATTCTAAATGCATCATTATAAGCTATCTGTAACTTTTTCATTTTTGCTTTACTGTAGTTGCACCATAAATGATCAGTGTACAGTGGAGTTCAGTATGCTCTAAAAAGCTCAATTTTGACATTCTTTTTTGCCAGGAGAATGTTGTTTTCTATCCCAGCCATCAGAGATGCTGATAGATGTAATTCATAATACTTGAAAGAGGGAAATTATTCACTACAGACACAAAATTATCCTCAAAAACTCCATAGTTCAGTTTTGTACTGTTGAAAAGAATCAGTCGAAAACATACTGCATTCTAAAAGCCTGTGTCTTGGATGTTATTTCAAGATACAACAACAACAGTTCCCTATCGGTATTCCGTATGCATTAGCTGGCCCTTACAACTGACTTCTATTTATGGCTGAATGGGACTACAGAGAAGAGAACCATTATTTCACAAACAACTTTCAGGGCCAGGAACCAACACTGTGCTTCTGAACATATGAAAGAGCAGAAATTAGCTTTTAAGCACCCTTGAAGTGGTCAGTCACGTGGTGTTGTTTGCAGCTTTCACTGTGCAAACATGGTTATTGGCAGCCTGTGCATCAGACTTCACACCGTGCAGAATGAATGACAACAGCACATGACTCTATTTTTCTCTGCTGAATCTGTGCTTTTTGGAAAGTGTAGCCACGGGGAGAGTGACATTTTCTATTCTGCGTCTCATTTGCTCAACATAAATTGTATGTTGTCATCCGATAATACCTTATCACTCTGGGCAGTGATTTGAATGCTAAAAGCTTGTGTTGCCTGTAAAATGATGTGTTGAGTCAGTCTGGCATTTTCTAAATCACTAGTACGTGTTGGCATGTAGTAAAACAGAGAAAAAATACAGCTTTCTAACTTAACTGAACCATCCAGTGAGGGTTACTGAGTTTTTCTTAAGATTTTTTTTTTTTTTTACTTTATTTTGATAAGGACATATTATCCACCAAGTAACAGAACATCAGAGAAAGGAACAGATTGGAATATGTTTGGATTATTTGCATTTACCTTGTTGAAATAATGAGGATAATTCTCATGGATTTTCTTGAGCTGTGGCTGTTAAACAGAAGGAGCTGGTAATATATTAATCTCTGTAAACAGATTCTAATTATGAATGCAGATGGAACAAGATTTTTGGTGTCTGAAGGGTCTTAAATTGTTTGGGTTTTGAGTTAAATCAATGTCTAGAATTTAGGCATGCTCTGTTTGCAGGGAGACTGCAAAAAGCAATACAAAGTGGTTGACTATGATCTACCCAATTGCAATAATGTAATCTAACAGCTTTAGTCTGACTCAATTACACCTACATGCTGGCAATAGTCAGGGCCAGAGGCATTATGCTTCTGGGTTGCCCATAGATCTGTCCATCTGTCCGTATTTGTGAATGTGATATCTCCAGAACACAACAAAGATTTCTTCAAACTTAGCACTTTTTTCCCCTCTAACTCAGAGATAAACTGATGTTTTTTAAGTACAAGATCAAGGTCCTTAGGCCTCATGCTCATCCTTTGCTTGTGTGCATAATATCCTAAGAATACCATCCATCCATTTTCTATTCTGCTTATCCTGTTAGCTCTAACCCTAACCTAATCCTACCCTAATGTCCATGCTAAATCAGGAATGCATTGATTACATCAAGGTCTCATGGCCCCTTGTTCATCCCTTCATGTGAAGAAGTTGACTCCATTTTGACTCACTCAAAGGATGAACTGACTAGAATTTGAAGGTCATACATCAATGGGCAAGATCATTGGGCTTTATGTTCATCCTTTGCTCATTGAAGTGGTATCTTAATAATGCTTTGAAGGTTTTCTTTTAATTTTGCACAAATGCCAACTTTAACTCAAGGAGGAACTCATTTGATTTTAAATGTATGAAGTCAATGTCATAGGGCCTCATGTTCATCCCTAGCTTGCAAATGTATTACTTTAAGAATACCTTGGGTTTCTTCAAGCTAGTCACAAATGGGTTCCAGCATAGTTCAGTGGGTAGAGCAGGTGCCCACATACAGAGCTATAATCTTCAATGCACTGGTCAGGAGATTGATTCCTGGTATTGGTGCTGTTTGGTGCATGTCTTACTCTCACCCTCCTCCATATTTCCTCTCACTCCACAGCTATCCTATCTGAAAGGCAAAGAAGTCCGACACAAATCCTTCCAAAAAGAAATCTGCACAAATGTTCACCCTTGGATGAACTGATAAGATTATGGAGATGCAAGCATAATACTTAAAGAATGCAACGATTAAAGGTGTAGTAAGCATTTTATTTTCAGTGTCATATGCCCACAACAGCAACACAATCTGTCAGGGTCTTGTTATTGAAGCCATCTGACAGAATAACACACTTCTGCAACGCCTCCTCTCGCTGCACTCTCACTTGAGGAAAGCCAGCAAGGGACGATGCTCCAGGGAGTGAGGAGGCCAGTACTCGCAGCCAGTCATGGCTCAGGTTGGAGGGATTGTCCTATTGGTGGCTGTAGTAGGTGTGCTTCCGGCTCAGTGAGAAGTTGATACATTGGCGGAGTTACAGGAAAAGTCGCTATTCCAGTAGTTATAACGACAGCCTACACCATTGTTCGGTCCTATGTAGAATTTTTTCATGCTGAGATGAAGTGTGTTCTTGCCTGTAATCCGGCCATTGATTTCAGTAGAAAAGCGGAGCAAAAAACTCCACGAAAGCTTTGCTGCCGTCTGTATTCAATTAAGTGGACATGCACATTCGCGAGGTGGTATGTGAGAACAGAGGCGGAGCCACAGAGCTCAAATACAGAGAAGAACAGGAAGGGAGGGGGAGTAGAGTTGATTCTACACGTTTCTCACAGAATGTTACATATTTAAGCTTTAATGCAATTCAACCCCCATATAACTGACCCTGTAACTCAAAGTCCATCACAAAACATCCACCTAAATCATTAAAGGAATAGGATTTCTGCCAATCATACTACCATTAAAAACTACCCCAGCCCTTCTCTTGTCTCTTGTCCCCACCAGAGTACTTTCTGGTGATTGTATACCTCACTGCTGATAGTTTGCCTCTGTATTAATTTCCATAAAGAAGCATCTTGATAAACATGCTGCTGCCAGTAATTCATGTGCACCAATTCCAGCTCCATCCTCACTCTTCACAATCTGCTTGTTGGACCATAAACAATGACCAGCGCATGGATAAGAATATCTCAGCTGGAGGTCCATTACTGCTAATATCTGACTGCTGTTTACACCTTAATCCTTAAAACTGGCATCTATTCCAAGAAATCACAGTCTTGCCATCAGACATGGCCCAAAGGTCTTCTAAAGTGGTTACATATACCAATTATAAGTGTGTTTGTGCAAACTAAGCATTATAAAGTGAACAGAAAGAGACTTGAATAAAGCTCCAGGTTGGAATTATTTCCGAAAAACATTGAATACTCTGTTTTAGTTGCCTCTTGAATAATGTCATCATGTGAAACTTTAATTAATCTCAGCTTGATATGAATGTAAGCATATGAATGGATGCCTCAGGGTCAGAGACATTGTCAAGACACATCATTCACCTTTTCATTTTCACGTGTTTCTTTTTTTCTTTCTTTTTTTTTTTTTTTTTTTTTACAAGCAACTTCAGAAATATTTGTTGTAATTACATGACAGATCTATGGCACCGCCTTCAAATGGAGTGAGTCACTCTCTTTTATGAGGCTGTGATTAAAGTGAATGGTGGGTGTGTTTTACATAAAAGTGTGGCTGCAACAATGGGTACACACCTACAGAAAGATTTGAGTGTTTTGACAGTGTAGGTACCATTATTCTTCATCCTTCATTATCTTTGATTAATGCATTTTCATTTATTTGTATCAAACCCAATTCATTGCACTTGAAGTTTGACCAAGACTACACAATTTTCATTGTGGTTTGAAGAGTTTTCCCTCTTTATTCACACCAATATCAGCCAATGACAAGCTTCAATAATTAACCACATAGCAGACATATTTGCCCCTGAAAACACATTTCCTTTAGATCTTTGAGGCCAAATATGTAATGAGTAGGGATGGAATTTGAACCCATAATTGTAAAGAGCTGTTTCTGCATTTTATAAAACCCAAAAATCAATCATGTTTCAGCTTAGCAATACTGCCACCAATTTCCATGAGCTCTGTTACTTAGAATTATTTTGTCTTATCACTGGTGTAAAACATGCATCAGTTCTAGCAAGAAGGAACAAAATCTTAACACAAATCAGTATTGTGCATCAAATTGAGGCAAAATGTGTCCCCTTTAGCTGTGCTTGAAAAAAAAAATCTCCGACTCCTGGTGAGAGTTGCATGCAATCATAATACTGGTTTTATAGGACAGTTATCAATCAATTGATCCCATTCCCTTGTAACGAGTGAGGTGGATTTTTATAGTAGCCTTAATTAAATCAAATAATTCTTCATGGTTCCAAAGCAGTTACATCACTGTTTGTACATTAAAGAAATGGCGATGAAATGTCTTATAGCAGTGGTTCTCAGCTGGTCGAAGTTCAGGACCTAGCACTACATCCTTAATGACAAATTAGGCCCCAATTTCATCAGTTCTTCAACCAAAGCCCAATATTTTTGTTGCAAACAGGGCAGATCCAAGCAGTGTTAATTTCTTGATTAAAACTCTGACTAAAAATGTTTGTCAACAAAACAAAGTTAAGTTTTCGTCAAGATGACTTAAACTACATTAAAATGTAATGTAGTTTTCGTCAGACATTAAAATTTAAGAGCACAAAGAATTTTAACAAGCGTTCCAATCAATTTACAAAGCTACTTTATCCGGTTGTGTAATGGCATCAGAGTGCAATTAATCAGCATACATTTATATATTTTCTTTTCTTTTTTCACCTCTGTGATCAATTTATTGAAATTAATCAAAAATTTTGAGAGCACGACTTGTTTTACATGATAGTGGCTGCAGAGAGACACTGCAGTGGCTTAACCAAAGTGTGCTGAAAGCCAAAGATAAAGCATACAGTTAATGCAATCAAAAAACAAATGCATGTCCTAATTATAGACCTTCATCATTTCATGAGCAATGCATTAAAGCTGACAGCCCTAATATTTATTAAGTTATTTATTAGATGCAATCCACTAGTTCAAATTTAATAAAAATAAGTAAATAGACCCTAGCTCAGAGTTCCCAAACAGTGTGCATTTGATTCAGTTCATAAACTGATATACTGCACAATGACTAGAGTGTGAGAAGTTCATCCAAGTTACTTGTCCTCTAAAGAGACATTCAGATAAAGCAGGAACATTATCAGAGAGGGATTTCATTAAAGGACTGTTGTCAAATCTGGGTCAGAAACATGAACATTTTTGACAATGTCTCAGTTAAACATGACATAAGGCAGTGTATAAAAATAATTGAAACTCTGTGGATGCTTTGTATGCACTCTTAAAAAAGGAAAATGCAGCATTAATGCTGAATAATACATTTAATAATTCTGCTTCGGTGGTTCAGTGATTGCTGTGCCATTTTTTAAGTATCTCAGGCTAGAAGCCTGTCTACATGGTTATCATCTTAGTAGCATTTCAGCAAATCTTTTGTAGGTTTCTCTGACATTTTTCTAATTTTGTGCAGACACATCTTGATTTGATCCATTTATGTTCCCAAAGTACATGATCACAAAACCAAGGACTTAACTGCCTTATTTCTGGATCTTTGCTGCATTTTTATGCAGCATGGGGACGGTAAAGTATTTCAGGAACTGTGAAATAACTAATTAGCCACATCCTCTTGTTAAATGTGAAGCTGCTTGGCTAATGCATGACAAAAAGTGCCATGTAGAGGATATGACCTTTAGGATGACACATTAGAGCCTTAGCATGGAATATGTGGACATTTTATTCCCTCTTGTCACAAGCTGTCAGCCAGTCACAATAAATCAAAATAAATGTGCATTATTTTAAGATACATCCAGATATTACTTAGATAGGATATACTCTCTATACTATATTTAAGTGTACATGCAGCACTACATGCAATCATTATACATCTCACGCTTGGCTGAAGCCTTTTATAGCAATCTTCCAGTCTGATAGAGATGTGTGATAACACATGCCAGAGGAAATGCTGCCTAACTGCTTGTCAGTTATTAAAAATAGTAATCTTATGGGTAGTAATAAACAAACTCTTCAAAGCCGTGATGTGCAAAGCTTTGCAATCACCAGTACCAATCAGTTCCATATTCAGAACGAGAAAGAGATGTACTGTTAAAAGAAATAGTCATGAATCTAATCAGAGGTGCTTAACTCAGTTTCTTTTCAATTGTTGCAGAGAACTTTAACTGCATGTATTCTCTGTCAAAACTACACGGCTCAGTTTGACAGGATCTGAGACAGTATCGGTGTTGGAGAGCATGTCAAGTATTTTATAACTGGCTACTGCCTGCACAAGGTCAAATCAGCCTGTGCACTGAGCAGAAAAGGATCTTGCTCAACTTTCTTCGCCTGGTTTGCAGGTGTCTTTGACCAGGATCCATTTCAGCCAGTACACTTCAGGCAGGCTTCTGACTTTCACATCAGTGAGAAAAGAGAATGGGGAAGAATGTTTGACCTTTCTCGGAGCACTGTCTGGAAAGTGATATGTGATTCAAATGTGTCAGGAGGAAGGGAAAAAATGAGAAGAGACAGAACGAGAGAGCAAATTACAGTCCGGGGGAAGGTATGAAGACAGAAGAAGCATTTCTTATAGGGGAGTTCTTGCACTTTCGGCATCCTAAAACTTTAATCCACCCAGGATATCTTCTTTGATCAAACAGCGTGTCAATCAATGTAGGGAGGATTTTTATGCATGGCATTATACCTATCAAATGCCAGCCGTCAGACAGTGAAGGAAGTGTTGGGTGCATGAAAAATGCCTTTAGAAGTGGTTTTACAATAATTAGAAAGGCTCAAGAGAAACTTTGGTTTGTCTACGCAGGTGCCATATGGTTTATCAAAACATTACCTCCGGCAAATATTTACTTTTTAGCTCCCTCAGCTGTAAGAGCTCTTTCCCTGAACGCATCACAGTGCCTTGTTAATACATTTAGCGACAAAACCGTTTCATAAAGGGAATTCAGAGTTTAAATTCCACTGACATCCCTTTCAAAGTAAATGAACAACATTTCCTATCCAAATTCCACTCCCATGTATCTAAACTTTCACTCTGATTAGAAGCTCTGATTAGTATTCAGGGTCCACAGCGTGTGTGATGCCAATTATCCACCGGGTCATTACCACTCTTGAGAGAAGTCGTGCTGGCAAAAAGGGTTTTAAAGGAAAGGGCCTAAATTTTCATCAGCTGTTGCAGAGGCCCTTTGTGGTATTTACAAGGAACAAATGAAAGTTGAGTTAAAGAAGAGCAAGTTAAGATTCAGAAATAGGACAAAGCTGCTTTTCTTTGTAGACGTTTTAAACAGTGTAGGTGAGTGATGAAAGGCCCAGAGTCGCTGTTAGCTTTTTACACATTTGTCTGAGAATGACACAAAACTAAACAACTGTTTCTGTAGGAGGTCTTTGCTTTACTCAACAAACTTGAATTGTGTGCTGCTATGATGGCAAAAAGGCAGGAAGCACGTCACAAGCAGTAGCTTCCAGCACTTGTGATAATAGCACCACTGATATCTTTTTTTTTTTTAATCACATGATAGTTAACACTGAGGTGGGAAGAAAAAATTAAGAACAAGTCTTTATTTCAGCTGTTGTTTTTTAGAGGATCTGGCTGCAGACCTCTATGGTGGGGCAACCTCAACCCGCCCAACCTGGGGTGAGAAATGTCTATTACCCAAGCCAGTACCAAAATAACTATAACAGCAGAAAATTGAGGGTCAGGATTAGGTATCCTAACACTAAAGGTTAGGGCTAAGTTAAGGGAAAGGGGAAAAATTAAAAACACACCACAAACTAAGAAAAGACTTAACAGGAGTACATCACTTCCAGTCCCACAGTAGAGGTTGCGCCATTGTGGAGGTCTGCAACAGATGAGCCCAAAATGCCCCACCATAGAGGTCTGCAGCCAGATGCCTGTCATTGTCTTGGACATACAGGATGTCCTGGAGCGGGCCGCCTGGTTTTCGGGCAGAGGTGTCAAAAGTATTCACATTTATTACTCAGGTAGAAGTACAGATACTAGGATTTAAAAAGACTTCTGTAGAAGTTGAACTATCAACTCAAGCTTTTTACTCAAGTGAAAGTGTAAAATTACTGGTTTCAAAACTACTTCTCATCCAACCACAGTCAAATTCACTCTATCTGGACGGCGCGATTTCTCTGGATAGGATTTTTTTTTTTTTAAACGATGACAAGCCGGAATGAAAACAAGCTGAAATGAAATAGAAGTAACGAGGCTATGTTTAAAATGTAAGGAGTAGAAAGTACAGATAATTGCATAAAAATGTAAGGAGTAGAAGTAAAAAGTCGTCTGAAAAATAATTACTCCAGTAAAGTATAGATACCTTAAATTTCTACTTAAGTATAAAATTTTAGTATATGTACTTGGTTACTTGACACCTATGTTTTCGGGCAAGTGTACGGGGACAGTAAAGAGATCTCTCCCAACTGTAATGTTGTGTGTCCATCAGCCAATCAGTGCGCTTGTTCTGTGAAGTCAGTCCGTGTCGGTCTAACTTTGATCATGATCTTGAGTTTCCTTGGTTACCTATTTCTTAAAACAAATAAATAAAAAGAAATAGGTAACCAAGGAAACTCAAGATCACGATGGATCATAAAAGTAGAGGAGATGGCACTGAAAAACTGAATTAGAAATGGAAAACTCTAGCAGGTGCGTGACAGGAAGGAAAGGGGGATTTTTTTTTAAATATAAATTTTCAATTTCTACTAATTGAAATATTCAGAAAAATCATCACTAATTTATTATGAACTATGCATAATTATATCAAAGAGCTTAATATGATGTAATAAATAAGTTAAATATGAAACATTCAACTCCCTAGAGCAGGGAGGAAGATCATAAAAAAAGACACAGCAGAGCCCACACTGCACAGCTATGGCCTCAGCTCAGACTCCGGTCTTGTCCGCACCGCTGACCAGTTACTGGCATGTCGGGCCTTATCGAATGTAAGAGGCTTTTACCAAGTAAAATAAAACTTCCCATGAGTGGGCTGAAAAATGCTGCCCCCAGAATAACAAATACTCTCACTCTGCCTGCGTAATGCAGTCTGCCACAAATGCAGACATGGTATCTCGCTTTGGTGAGTGCCTCTTTTCAATCTCCCAACTGATTTAATCCCGCGTTATAATAAAATTATAATGCTTAATTAATGTCAACTGAATTTATTTACATATGATTCCATTTTTTGTCAACCAGGAGTGAAATTGTGGTCTTGATTGGTTTATAAATCCTGTGGTGTATTTACTTTTAACTCTCATCAAATGGTAAAAATCCATCTGTTAATGGAAAAAAATGGCTTTATATGAGGACACAGGTCATCCTATGACATCTTCTTCTTTGGTCTTAGAGCTGGGCTAAAAGGCACCAAGTTTTCACTCAGCAGGAGAACGTTTTGGAGCTCTATGAGCTGCATGGTAGCGCACCAGTGAGGGATAAATCTCCGTAGGATCTTTCTCTCTCTCACTCATTCCCCTCTCTGGACTCTTTTCACTGATCCCAGGTTAGGTGAAATAATCTCAGGGTCAGATTAGATATTGTGGACAACAGGTTGCTGCTTTACAGCTGTAAAGCTGCAGCAGTCATACTGAATGTATATTTATAATAAAAAGTGTACTATCTATTTGAAAAAAAAAAATAAGAAGGAAGGACTTGGAAAACTCCAATACAGCTTGTAACTGTCAAACATGTCTTTTTTAAAAAATAAGTTATCCTCTCATAAGTATGACGATCATAATGATGAGACAGTTTATAGACTTTTTGTTGTAGAATTTTTTGTCACACAGGGCACCAATGAGCTGTTGTCCCAGTCTGTCGGGGTATCTGCGGGGTCTTGAAAAATATTAAAAGGTGATAAGTCAATTTTGGGAAAATTAAGACCCTTAAAAAGTATTAAAAGGTCTTATCACGACTTTATAAACTCTTAAATTTTGAAAGTATTTTTTCTGAATTAGCTGTCCAAGAGTTTGAGTCCCAAAAACATCGTAAAAGTGTGTGATTTTATTCATTTTTCTTAAAAAACAAAGATGAACAGGTACATAAAAAAACTAGGCTATTGTGGGTGTGTTCGTAAATTGTCTCTAAGAGTGCCAGAGTGGGCGGGTGGGTGGAAATTCAGAAGCACAAAGATTTACTATCCCAGCCTCTTTGAATTTTGTTGTATCATAGTGGTCTATAGTCTTTATCACAAACTAAAACTGTTAAGTTAAAAATATCACTGATGTAAATGGTTACAGCTTGAAGTGGCAGTGAGGTATTAAAAATATTTAGAAGGTCTTAAAAAAGTCTTAAAAAGGTATTAAAATTAACTTCAAGATTCCTGCATATACCCTGGTCTGTAAACATTTGAAAGTGATACAATAGCTGAAAGTGACCTTTTATGCTTTTTGAAATTCTTAATTGTATAAAAGTATAAATATATATTACATCTACAATTTAATATATCCAGTTAGAGGCTGTGAACTCAAGTGGGCTGGTCTGAGCCATGCCACTCCAGGGCTGAGTATGAGCCCCACTCCAGCCCTGCAGGATGTTGTTTAATTTTAGATATAACAGCGGACTTGGGTGATTAGAGTTCTTCCGTCTGAATTACTTTGCATTATTTTGCACATCGGAAAGAGTAGCACTGGAATTCTAACCGCTCTCTCTCCCGCTCTAATATGAACCCTTCTGTATGAATTTTTCTCACAGTGAAGATTTTTTTCTTGCTTGAACAAGTGAGGGCCATAATCCCAATTATGTTAAAACATGACTTGTGGATTGGACTTTTTAAATTTGACTTCTGAAACTTGGTCGTCTCAACTCAGAAATGTTTCAATTTAAATAGAACCCCATTACAGCCGTGTGCGATATTCACAGTGAAAGTACTCTGATATTAAGTCCTTGAAAGGTGACGTTGTGCTATCTAAAATCCAGGCATGAGCAAAAATTGACTTTATACGGGAGGAAGAACTTTAAAATTAAAATGTAAGGTGCTGATAAAAGATTTATTAAGGGAATAGTAATAGTCAGAAAAACAGCATCCTTCCTCGCTGACTTCAGCTTTCAGCCATTTCTGCTGCATCTTGGCTGAGTACCAGCACTTAAGTTGTGACACCAACAGTTTGAATTTTCCAGCACTGGCCCCTCAGACCTTGTTTAACTTATAAAAATACATAAATTACCAGTTTGACCTTGTTCTTTAATGGACACAGAAGATAAACATATTTGTTCCTTGTATTATTCATGAAACCAATTCAACGGCACGAACCAGTCAATAAGTCAGTGTGAGAATCCAACCAAGGTGAATAGTGTGATTGACTGACCCTGGTATATGGGGAATCAGAAGGCCTTAGGTTTGGACCCTTCCCTTAGGCTCTCCCTTCACTATGAGATTGTACAGCACCAGACTCAGAGCATATATTAGCACTCTACATTATTCATCGCTTGTCAGTAGGTTGACTGGCAGAAACATTAGCTGCATCCAGTTCCAAACAGGCTAAATAAGAGGATAACAAACCTGAGAGACAGGCTAAAATTGGAATTAGGAGCAGGGAAATTGCTGCATTTGCTGATTTAAGGCCTTTCAGGTATCTGAGGCAACATCATGCAACACATAATTACAGGAGAAGCCCCTAATATATATGATAAAGACTGCTAATTTCTTGAAGGATATAAAGATGCTGCTTTTTAATTTCCTGACCTGATTCAGCTTCTATGAACTGATAGAGAATAGATGTTTTATACTAGCACTCTCTGCCAGTCACATTTTACTGCGTGTTATTGCCATACAATGGTACCCTGAATCTGTTTGATATTTTAGCTTTTGTAAGAGGGGTCTGGCTGCAGATCTTACATCTCTTACGACTCCTCTTACAGACCATTCATGTGAGACGCCATCTCTGTCAGAACAGAAAACTACGCTAAAACTTTGTAAAAAAAAATGGGACTCAACCTCTGTTTAGAGTTGGGGTAATGGTTGGGATATCAAAAGTTAAAGTTAAAAACCTGACCTACTAAACCTGATTAGAAACAGGAAAAAAGCTTGTCCTCAGTGGTAACATTCTAACACAGGAAACGTGCATAAACTACGTAGATTATGTAGCTATATAGCTACATAGCTGAAGATCTATTTACCTAACAGTTCCATCTATGCTCACTAAGTGGCGCCGTCGTGATGCGGTAAAGCGAGCAGAAATGGATAAAGGACAGAGACTTTTGAATGGTAGGTTCAGCTTTCAGATCATGTCAGATAAGACTGAAGTTATTTTCTCCTACTGTCGACATGAACGAAGTTACAGGAAGTTCGTAGAGTCTTACATAGCCCGCACCACTCGCTGGCCATGCACACCGCTAATGCAGAGAGCCGCCCCCCTCGCCATGCTGGATTTGTTTACAATGGAGACACTCAGACAACTCTGCAGGGATGGACTAGCTATCTGGCATACCGGGTATTTCCCGGTGTGCCGACGCACTTTTGGGCCAGTATGATTTATTCATTTATTTAGGCTATTATATCTGCCATGAACCGGCACCACAGCTGCGCTGACTATTTACATTGACTGCTGACTGGTCTGATCATGTCTCCTAAAGGTCCGTTTACCCGCCGCTCTCATCCCCACACAGCTCCTGCTTGAAAGTGAAAGTATTCAGAAAAAAACGAAACTTACTAAAACGATCGACTGGAACTGTGAATAAACGCTAAATTTAAATAACGGTCAATCAAGATGCTGCAAAACTGTCAAAGACTCTGCAGTCCCTATAGGAGATTGTCTGATGCTGGTGAAAGTACAGCTGCATCATGAGGAGGAGGAGGAGACAGAGCAGCAGAGGCTGGTGTGTGACAGGAGAGCAGAGGTTAGTGAATGAGCTCTGTAGAGTATCATAATATAAGCTGAAAGCATTATTAGAATGTGGGTCTCCTTTATTTAGGAAGAAAAAAAATGGTTTTAGATTAAATCTGTAGCTCTTCTATGATCTGAAGAATGAAAAGATGGTTAAGTCCTCTTACTTTACCATAAAAGTTGTCAACTGAGACTTCTTTTACTTTGTGTGTTCATGAGTTTTGAAATAAGGCTTCACATGTGTGTTTATTGACATCATTCCAGTAAATCTACTGGACTGATGACAGTCATTTCTTACCGTCAGCATTTATCTTACATTTGGACCACATTTTTTAGTTTGAAAGTAAAAATATGATAAATAATAGCAGACATTTTTTAAGTAATTACTTGCTTTTTCTCTTGAGCAGGGCAGATGTTTGTCCACCTTACTCATATCAGAACGGTGAAACACCATCAGATGTGTCTGTGCCTTACTGCTGAGCTCTCAGCAGAGACTTGACTTCTTTATGTCCATGTGTGATGATGAGATCTGTTGTTCGGTGTTCAGCTGCTGAGAACAGAGGAGTTAACTTCTATAAGTCTAAAGTTTGACTCTACATTGTGGTATTATTCAGTAATGTTACATTAAGGTCAGTATCTCCATCTTTTGTGGCTTGAGTTTAACATGTTATGCTCTCAGCATATTTTTGCAGGGTTCAGTATCTTTGAGCTCACACTAGAGAATTTTCTGGACTTTATCTGTTGTTATTTTGGGTTGTTGACATGAACAGACATTTGCATAAAGAAAGCATTTTTGTCCACTTGTGTTGATAAGGGTATTTAAATCTTGAGAAATAGTGCTGTAAGGTACATTTAGAACAGACAAAAAAGTGTGATTAATTTGTGATTAATTGCGAGTTAGCTATGGAATTTGTGAGATTAATCACGATTAAAAATTTTAATCTATTGACAGCCCTAATATATATATATATATATATAAAACATGGAGATGTGTTGTAAAATGGGCATCAGAAAAGCACGGTCTGCAGCCAGACTATCTTACTAACGTTAGAGCTGGGCCAGCTGTGCCATATGCCATGTCACTCTTGCATTGTCCACAGGTTATGTCTTTTTTGTTCCCTTCCTTCCTCTAGAGCCCAATGTGTGCTCTGCCCCTCCCATCAAAAAAGCTCTCACTCTGATTTAAGTGAGGAGCAGAGGGAGCCACAGTGCATTCAACAGAGCTGTAGAAAATGACAGAAAGGCAGCCGTTGATTCACTCACTGACTGTATTTAGAGCAGAATTGGGGGCCTCCGTCTGTTTTTGTTCTCATATTGGAAAGCCACTTATAATATCAGTACCTGCACTGAACAACTTTAATTTTTTAAGTTCTTATTTTTAGACTGCCATAAATAAGACTCTATCACAGTTGTTATTGAATCTGTGCATTGATTGAGATACTTGCTGATATCCTGTTGTAGGCAGCCATCCAGGCTACTGCTGTATGAGCTCTAATATTCTCAATATCAGAAGGCTGATAACAAGATCTGTACCCAGGCCTGCTCACAGAAATCACTCGGACCCTGAAAAGCCCAATAAACGGGCCCTTCACAGACTTGATTTCCAAATATCAACACGTGTGACGGATCAGTAGCATTGGAGCTAGCCTCCTGGCTAACTCCTTTTGGTTCTAAAATGTATCTTATGCTAACTGTAGGTCCACACGTTCCATCAAAAGGTGCCTCAGGTATGTAGCTATGTCTTACATTACTAGTAAAATAGTTTAATTCAACTGACCCAACCACATTGGTTTATATCAAGATGTATTTTTTTCCTTTTCATGCCTCTATTGTTATAGTGATTGGATGGTTAATAGAGTTAAAGATAGGGATGATGGAGTAGGGAATGACATGCAGAAAAGGAGCCCAAGGTTGGACTTGAACCTGGGCTGCCCAGCTTCCATAAATGGGGCATGACCTAACCATTAGGCCAGTGGTTCTCAGTGGTGTTGTGTATGCCTTGAGGAAAGTCTAGGTGTGCCTTGGGAATTTGTACAACCATGTGTGATTACTTTGACTATACGACAACTTAAGACACTTTCACATGTTTGCTCCAGTGTGTTTGGATCCTATCAATGATTAACATAGCCATTGTTATAAGATAATATCATTTTAAAACTTGCATTATCATAAATGATCAAAGAATTAGACGATCTCTTCAGGAAGCTAAAAGTTCTCTGTGGTATTTCTGTTATTTTCTAACCTTATATTCTTTGGTGTAAATGCCTAATAACAAGTGCAAAAAGTTTTGGATGAAATTCATCAACTGTGAATAAGGTAGATTTAGCTGAAATGTACGCTGCAGAAACATAAATATTAGAGTATTTTTGTGTGCGTCAGTTGTTCCCCAGTGGTGATACCCAGGAACGTGTTGTGAATTTGAACAACATACTTTTTTTTTCTGAATCAAAATTTTTCAGAATAAAAGCAGTCATACCATTTTTACAAAATTGGGTTTACATTTTTAAATAGGCTACATTTTGTTGATTTCATTGGTGAGTTTTAGGGTGAGAAATGAAATATAGTTTGCATGTTAATTTTAAAATGCACCATGTTTTTGCTGACCTTAATTGGCCCCTCATGTGGCTAGGTACCAGAAAGCTCTCCTTTTCCCCCCTGTCTCTTATGGGTGGCCTTGTTTGTATCGGCACAAGAACATCGGTCATATTAGTTTTAAAGATTTATTCTTGTTTTTGTATTTACCCTAAACAAGATTCTGTTATCTTGTGGCATACACTAATCACAGTAAATCTGAAGTTTAATAGAGTTGGCTAATAGGGTCTTCATTACTTCACATAAAGTGAGGATTTTTTCACTTTCAAAGTACACTTTGTGTCCAGTATCCCCAGCTGCTGTGCAGTCCTGCCTGTGCTACAACTGAAAAAAAAAGTTCTTTCAAATTGAAACATAATTCTCATTTAGCTGAAAAACCTCGAACATACACCCTCTCATACACACTAGCACGATCCCAGAGAGACAGTAAAAGCCGGCGATGAGTTTCTAATGACTCCAGCCGGCCAGCGGAGCAAGAAAGTGTTTCAGCACTGCAGACAGTTATGTTGTCACTTTTTCCCTCCACATCAGGGTGTCAGACTTTAAAGTGAAGTGACAGATCACTCCCTTTCACTGTTCTCTCCCAGCAAAGGACACTGACGGCTGGAACCAGAGGCACAGAAAGGTCAAGCCACCGGGTTGGTTGTGCTAATGGAGTGCTGACCAGGCAATAAGCCAGACTCTCAGGAGACATTTGTGGCCTAATTCTCACCTCAACAGTGTGGGTGCCATGTCCTTTACATTACTCCTAGCTCTGGTGCTTGTTCTCACTTCTGCAGTGTCTTTATTCACTTCTGGTTTGCTAGTTTTATCATACATTATGTGCTCCCTTCTTAAGATTGCTGGATGAACCAGAATCCTAGTCCAGAAATGTGTAGACAGTTGTTTTCATACGCTTTAGAACTCAGAACATAGCCAAGGCATTTGTGTGAGAGCACCTCAAGATGGCAGTGTTCACCATGGCAGGCTGCTCATCCTCACAGCTCAACAGCTTGAACAGACTAAGAGCCATAGATGAAATCGAGAGTTATCTATTGCATTGAAATTAAGCAATGATTGGGAGGCAGTAGGTATTAAATGCTGTCTGGATCTGTATGGCTGAGTCTCATTTCCATTTTATTAAACCTGCTGTTTCCTCGTTACCTCGCGTCACTTCTGAAGTGTCAGTTTTGGGCTCAGTCCCACTCTTCAGCCTCCTCTTGTTGCTGTGAAACTTGTCGAGTAAGATCATCTGCGGTTATGGGCAATTCCAAAGTCACATCACAGCCTCCTCAGATCATCACAGCTCTACGCACGAGGCAGTAAAACTTAAAAAGAGATGCAATTCACCCATTATATGCGCAGAGCTCGCGCCACATGCCGCTGCTGCAGCGTGGCTTTGATGACACGGATAACTGTCAAGGTTATTTCTTTATGGACAAATGCTGATGACTGGCTGCAGGGCGCGAAGAGTTGAGGACAGAGCGCGTGCAAACATGTTTAGACAACGGCTCCTCTGTGCAATTATATTGGGGACTGTCACACAAAGCTTGTGTTTATTCAGAGGCGTCTTTATTGATGTGCTTTCAGTCTTGTGACTTTTCATGTCCACCCCAATTAAAGCAGCCCACCTGACTGCAACCTAACAGGTTGGCTGCGTCCCTTTGGAGCTGCTGTGTGCCTTTAAATAATCCGATAAGAAAGCTCTTTCTGTTTCTTCCTTATATTATGATCAGCAGCAGCACGAGCAGCTTCATCATCATCATCCTCGTCATCATCACCCCCCCTCCAGCCTTGGGGTTTTTGGTTAAGCGTCTCTCTGCAGCCTGCAGCATCTTCACGGAGCATCTCACCGCGGACAGCCCCTCCGTTTGCTTTTTTCCTTTTTCTTTTTTTCTCGCGCTAAGTGACGTGACTCCAGGCCAATCCTGTTGCAGCTCGGGCTGTCGACGCCACCGAAGGAGCGGGGCGGTGTCCAATGACGAGGGTCGGCGGGTTGGAGGGGGGTGGGGGTGTCGGTGTGGTGTACTTCACCACCCCTCCTATGGGTTTACACAGAGTTAGTGCAAGATATTCTGCTCGGGGAGTGAGAGTGCAAGGATAAACGGAACATACACGCTGCGCATCGGTGTCACACTCAACAGCATTTATGATCAGCTTTCTAACTGGGATCCACTTTCATATTTCCTCCTTTTTTTGCCTTTTCAATCTTTGTTTTTTTGGTTTAACCTTGTGACTACGCCGGCTGATTATTGATGCTGCTCTGTGAACTTGAAACATGACGGGACATAAGTGTGTCCTCTCGCGTTCACCTCCTCTGCGCCTTCACCTTAACAGGTAACCGCGGGGGAGAGAGAGAGAGAGAGAGGGAGAGAGAGAGAGGGGAGAAAACGCCGGTTTTTCTCGGGACGTGTGCGGGAGATGAGCATTGATTTTGGGACTCGCTCTAATGGAAGACGCCGCAAACCACTGACCACCTGGCTGTGTCTGCTGGAGAGCAACGCTGATCACCGCAATCACCGCAGGTTGCACAATTATTATTAGATCCTGTCCATTCCTGAAGTTAAATGGGGGAATCGGAACTGCGACATATGCAGGCTCTAATTCACCCCAGTTTGAGCTACCAGCTGCTTTCACCCAAAACCTTTTCTAGAGTCTGATTACTCCTGCAGGCGACTATTTTTCCTCCTATTTCCTGGACACAAAGCTAAATCTGACTGAGAAGGATATCTTTTTACGCGGAGAAGCTTGCAGGCACGTTGGATGAGAAGACTATGAGCTGACACACTCCAGTTTTTCTCCTGCGCTGTAACGGATTCGGGTATGTACCATATGAATAGCTCTCAGATGCCAAATAAGAATTGAAAATCTGACTGAGCTTATTTAGTAGGCTTCATTCATGCGTTTTCATTCGTTTTCAGCCCACACACAGCTCTTTAATTTAGCCAAATTGAGTGTAAAATTAATAAGACAGTGTAATGTGTTGTGAAGTTTTGTGCCCATGAGGATTTGAGGCAGTAAATTCTTAGTGATTATAAATGTGGAGGATTTTAAGAAGGGGAGCAACAGACATGAATGGCTGCCTTAATGGTTGCTGCAGTGTTTTTGTAGATTTTTTTCCTCTCCTATGAATTGTTGATTATGGCCTTTGGGCAAATTAAATAGTGAGAATTAAAAAAGTAAGTGGATAAAACAGCTGACTGTGTAGGAGGGCTGTGAATTAAATTTCTGCATGGCAAAGTTATTCCACTGAAATAAAAACTCACATATTCATGTATTCATAGGTTTGTCCGTGGAAGATTCCTGCCATCACATGCAAGGAGTCACTGCCTGTGACAGTGTTGCATAGAAAGAGTCCTTGAGTTGCAAAGGCTGGAAACATATTTACACAGTCATGGATCTAAAAGACTATTACCTGTTGGGTGCCCTGCTTGCCTGCATATGGCTAGATCCTTCAATAGCTCAAGAGCTAATCTACCCCATCAGAGAGGAGCTGCAAGAAAATGTCCTCATTGGGAACATACCAAAGGACCTAAACATTTCCCATACAAACGCTGCCACTGGGGCAAGTGCTAATCTGGTCTACCGGCTCGTCTCAAAAGCAGGAGATAACCCGCTGGTGCGCGTTCTGAGCAGCACTGGTGAGATATTCACAACATCAAACCGAATCGACAGAGAGAAGTTGTGCCCCGGTCCCTCCTTTGAGGACAGCGAGTGCTCCTTTGAAATTGAAGTGGTCATCCTGCCTAATGATTATTTCAGGCTGATTAAGATCAAAATAATTGTGAAAGACACAAACGATAATGCCCCCATGTTCCCGTCCCCTGTGATCAACATCTCCATCCCGGAGAACACGCTCATTAACAGCCGCTTTGCCATTCCTTCTGCCACTGACCCAGACACCGGCCCCAACAGTGTCCACAAGTACGAGCTGATCAACGGGCAGAGCGCCTTTGGCTTAGACATAGTGGAAACGCCTGAGGGGGAGAAGTGGCCCCAGCTCATTGTGCAGCAGAATCTGGATCGAGAACAGAAGGATACGTATGTGATGAAGATCAAAGTGGAGGATGGTGGCAGCCCACAGAAATCCAGCACTGCCATACTTCAAGTAACAGTAACTGATGTCAATGATAACAAGCCCGTCTTTAAAGATGGTCAGATAGAAGTGCATATACCTGAGAACTCCCCGATTGGCACGTCTGTGGTGCAGCTTCAGGCCACAGATGCAGACATCGGGGCTAATGCTGAGATACGCTATGTATTTGGGACTCAGGTGTCTCCTGCTACGAAGAGACTCTTTGCATTAAATACAACATCTGGCCTCATTACAGTGCAGAGGCCCCTGGACAGAGAGGAGACTGCTATTCATAAGCTCTCTGTTTTAGCCAGTGATGGCAGCTCCAGCCCTGCCAGGGCTACTGTTACTATAAATGTGACTGATGTTAATGACAATCCTCCTAATATTGACCTGAGATACATAATAAGTCCCATTAATGGCACTGTTTTTCTCTCTGAGAAGGATCCCATCAATACTAAGATAGCTCTCATCACTGTGTCAGACAAAGACACTGACATCAATGGCAAGGTCATCTGTTTCATAGAGAAGGACGTGCCCTTCCATCTCAAAGCTGTGTACGATAACCAATATCTCTTAGAGACATCTGCACTCCTCGACTATGAAGGGACAAAGGAATACAACTTTAAAATTGTTGCTTCAGACTCTGGGAAACCGAGCTTGAATCAAACTGCTTTGGTGAGAGTGAGACTGGAGGATGAGAATGACAACCCGCCTATTTTTACTCAGCCAGTAATCGAGCTGGCTGTCATGGAGAACAACAAGCGTGACCTGTTCCTTACTACTCTTAGCGCCACCGATGAGGACAGTGGGAAGAACGCTGAGATAGTTTATCAGCTCGGACCAAATGCATCATTCTTTGATCTCGACCGCAAAACTGGTGTCCTGACTGCATCAAGAGTTTTTGACCGGGAGGATCAGGATAGGTTTCTTTTCACTGTGACTGCAAGAGATAATGGGACCCCTCCTCTGCAGACACAAGCGGCTGTTATTGTAACTGTATTGGATGAAAATGATAACAACCCCAAGTTCACTCACAACCACTTTCAGTTCTTTGTGTCAGAGAATCTTCCTAAGTACAGCACAGTGGGGGTGATAACTGTGACAGATTCAGATGCTGGAGAAAATGCTGCTGTTTCTCTCTCCATACTGAATGACAATGAGAACTTTATCCTGGATCCTTACTCCGGGGTGATCAAATCTAACGTGTCATTTGATAGGGAACAGCAGAGCTCCTACACCTTTGATGTCAGGGCTGTGGACAGTGGCAGGCCCCCTTGCTCCTCAGCCGCCAAGGTGACCATCAATGTCATTGATGTGAACGACAACCCCCCTATCGTCATCTATCCCCACTCCAACACGTCTTTCAAGCTCGTCCCTCTGTCCTCTATCCCGGGATCCGTGGTGGCAGAAGTGTTTGCAGTAGATGGTGATACAGGGATGAATGCAGAGCTGAAATACACTATAGTGAACGGGAACGACAAGGGTTTGTTTCGGATTGACCCTGTCACAGGGAATATAACTCTGGAGGAAAAACCGACGGTGTCTGACTTAGGCTTATACAGACTAGTCGTCAACATCAGCGACCTGGGATATCCTAAATCTCTTCATACTCTGGTGCTAGTGTTCCTGTATGTTAATGACACTGTAGGCAACTTAACACTCATCCATGAGACGATCCTGCGCAAAATGGACACCCCAATTGACCGAAACATCGGGGAAAGCAGTGACACTTATCAAAGTGGTGATTATTTAACCATAATGATAGCCTTTGTCACCGGCGCCTTGGTGGTGATTATTGTTATCTTTGTCACTGTGCTGCTGCGCTGCCGCCACGCTTCCAGGTTCAAAGCAGCCCAGAGGAAAAAGCAAGGTGCTGAATGGATGTCACCCAACACCGAGAACAAACAGAACAAGAAGAAAAAGCGCAAGAAAAGGAAATCCCCAAAAAGCTCCTTGCTCAACTTTGTCACCATCGAGGGAAACAAACCTGACGACCCTGCCCACGAGCCCATCAACGGAACCATCAGCCTGCCAACCGAGCTGGAGGAGCAAGGGATCGGACGCTTTGATTGGAATGCCACACCGACCACGACCTTCAAACCCAGCAGCCCAGACCTGGCCCGGCACTACAAATCCGCTTCTCCGCAGTCAGCCTTTCACCTCAAGGCCGACACGCCGGTCTCGGTGAAGAAGCATCATGTGATTCAGGAGCTCCCTTTGGATAACACATTTGTCGGGGGCTGTGACACCCTTTCCAAGAGGTCCTCAACAAGCTCCGACCACTTCAGTGCCTCAGAGTGCAGTTCCCAAGGAGGGTTCAAGACGAAGGGGCCCATGCACACCAGACAGCAGGTAAAAGAGCACTTTTACTGGTCTATAAGTACTGCCTATAACTGCCCTGTTCCACAGTGCTAAAGTGCCAGTCTAGATTAGAGACTCACTCTAACTTACTGTGAAGCAGCAGAAAAGAGTTCTGAGAAAAACTGCTTTAGAGAGTTCCACTTTTTCTCAAACTTAAAGTTGGAGAAAAAAGTAACTTGAACAACTGCTAATTAATGGACTCAACAATCACATGCGTAATTCTGGGGGATTAATTATAGACTGCTGTTTTGTCATTACTATCTATTTAATTCATATTTAACAAAATGCAAGTGGGTGAGTGATTGCCTTGCCTTATTCTGTCTCTTCAGCACCGAGGTTAGATCACTGGTAAACTGTACCAACATATCATTAATTGTGACTCAATGTTCTTTGTGAAAGAAACATTTTTTTCTTGCCTATCTACTCCGATTACCATCATAGATAAATGCTGCACACATTTGCCAAAAAAACAAACAAAAAAACACAGCTCAGCTGACTTTTCACCTCTTTCCTCATAAAACTCTGAGTGTGTTCATGTTTTTTGTTTCTTTCTTTGTTTTGCTGTGTGAAGTAATATCACTAAAGACCTTTTTAACACCTGCAGCAATAACAGCAGCCAGTAATTAGTGCGCTGCGGTGGTATTGTGAATGTCACTGTAGGCTTTGCCACATCATCTAAGCTTGAATTAAATGCCTCCTCTCGAAGCACACTAGCGAACTGAGTGAAGCTCGTCTGCAACTTGATACACATCCAATTCAAAAAGGATTAGCCAATAATGAGCCTCGAATTTCAACGTAATCCATGCTGCTTTTTATCAAAGCCTTATTAATTTTTCTGTTAATAAAGCAGCACTACACAACGCACGGTTCTGATCTAATAGGAGCACACGTGGACAAATACAGGGAGCAGCAGAGAAGAGGGATGAGAGAGCAAGTGCAGCGGGAGAGAAAAGGGAGGCAGGGAGAGTGTTGTCAGTGGGTCAGGCTTGACGGGTGGTGGTACTGAACCTTTAGGTGGCAGTGTTGAGCTGCATGGCACTGCCTGGCTCTCTGCCAACCTGCAGTGGACTTCTAAATGCGAGGGAGGAGAAGAAAGGAGTGAAACCCATGTCGGTGTTCTTAGTGAAATACTCTAGCCTAATGATGTCGAGGCTGCACGGGGAAGATTGATAATGGCAGTTAGGGATGAGTGATAAGATCTATCCGGAAGAGAGAGGGTGGAATTACAGGGGTGACACTGTGCGACTCCTATCGACGCATACCTCCAGGTCACTGCATCTGGGGTTGCGTTTAATGCGTTTTCTGTGTGAGAGGTAGCAGTCAAAAGAGGCATTCAGTTTGGCATTATTCGCCAGGCACCGTTAGTGTGTTTGTGTGTGTGTTGCTGTGTGTTTGTGTGAGAGAGACGAGGCGAGGCGATGAAATGGGTGATGGTGGCAGCGGGGGGGGGGTTTCAACCCTAGAGGAGGACATGTGAGATATGACACTATACTGTAAGCACAACTTCATTGATTCGCTCAGTCATCCCACAATTCCACACAAGATTTATTGGAATCAATAATTCTGACAAATGATTCAAAGACGCACACAAACAGAGCCAGTGTGTTGTATATAGTGCCATCAATATTATAAATAATGCACTGCCGCTGATACTTTGGCTCACACGTTTGTCTCACATGCTGTTTTCTGATCAATACTATGTACCTGTTTAAAGTACAACTGTAATCCTTAAAGAAGCTGAAGGTTGAATATGACCTTGAGTAACTCCTCTCATTCAGTCTTTTCACCCCATAATGACAGAGAGCAGTTGAGCTTTATCAGTATCACCATCTTATTACCACAAGCATGACACATATCCTTGCGCATATAATCTAATAACTGCCATAAAATTCAAACATTATTTATTTATTGATTAGAATGAAATATGTAGTTCCAAACATAATCCACTGCCAGATGCTGCCCACTTCAGCAATACCTGCTAATAACCAAGATAAATATGCACTTATATATTTGACTGCACTCTAGGGTTCATGTTCTTATCTCTAAATCCTTATTATGAGAAGAAAAAGTAATTTTCTACCTTCCTGCTATTAGCTAATGTCTATCTTTGGAGATTTGTAATAAAGGCTCTTAAGTATCTTTGCTCACTTCTTGGTAATAATTACACCAAAACACCTCAGTGATAAGGATCCCCCTTTAGATTTGAGGTTAAATGGCACTTATTGATTGTGGTTAAATCACTGCACCACACTGACATGACTTACCGAATAAAGCCGGGTATGTCATCAATTACATCCATATTTTGATTGTTTTGCAACCATCTGTATCGACATGTGGATGTCATCTCCATTTCATGAGCATTGATGACTGGAAGTCCATTCTGCTTGTCCCAATTCATTTTCGAAACTCGCCCGCATTAACAAAAAAAGACAGATAGGGAGATTAACTGTAATTTCTGAATGGAAAGCAAAAGCCAAAAAAATACCAATTACCTTTGAATGAATCTTTAGACAGACACTGTATCTGAAAGGTAATATCAGAGGATTATAATATCATATTTCCTGCAGAGTTTGAGTGCTTTGGAAGATGAGAACTGCATTATTAAAAGATTTCTCTTACATACATAGATAAAACACAAGTCAATATCATTTAATGCTATTATTACAAGTTATTTTCAGTTTTGGATACAGGGTTTGCTGTGCTAGAAGTTCTGCGTAATGCTGAATGAGGCTGGTTCAAAAACACATTTGTTAATGATGTATTGTATCAAAGAATACCAAAAGTTTAAAAACTACATGTACTTCATAAGACAGGTGTGCAGAGAAAAATGAGTGCAAGCAAAATCCTGCACAGTGTCTAAATTGTGCAGAAAGTTTAGACTCTGATATATTATCAGTTTTTGCTAATAGAAAATAAGAGAAAGGTCACTATTGGGTGCCTTGGACTTTTATTTTTGTAGCTGTTTTGTCAAAATAGGTACCCAAATCAAATGAAATAATTTTTTTTCTTATTAGATATCTAATATTTAAGCTGTGGCATTATACAACCCTGCTTTATAGTAGTAATGTTAGAAAATATTCATACACTAAAATATTGAGGTCTTTCATGGCATGTTACTGTATCGTTTTTTTAAAGTGCTGTATCTATTAGGGCTGAATGATTTGCAAAAATATTGCAATATTGCAATTGTGATTTAATATGCTATTATTCTTGGGTTCCTCATACATTTAACAATTTTCTTGCAAAATGGATTTATTAAACTTTTACTTGGCAGAGAAGACTTTGCTCAAAAGAAGCTCCCTGAGTTAGTCAAGCAGCTGCTTTGACTTTGCTGGGGGCACATGGCTAGAAATCCCCATATAGATACTCACATTTATGACAATGTGTGTTGAAAACATTAGAATTATTCAGAAGCAATTAATCCATAATAGCATGATTTGAATATGAGGGTGCAACAAGCTTTATGCTATAAAGGAGGTGGCTGGGGTGGAGGAGGTAAAGCTGGCTATCAGCTGATCATAACTTGGGATATGACTTTTGTGAACTATGACTTCATCAGTTTTAGATAGAATGAACTATTTATTTTTGCTCATTTGCAAATTTGATGTATATGCTTAATTGAAGGGAATTATCATTTTTATGTCCCTCATTTTGATTAAGGAAAACATGCATACAACATGAAAAGGAGGATTTTTGTAAACCATTATAAAAAATTTGACACTTGAATGTTTGCATAATGTGCATAAAATCTCTGCAGCTTCAAAAATGGGATTTTTCCAACTGGTGTTCTGACACATTTCATGTTAAGAAATATTGCAACTTTTGAATTGCAGCAGGCCATATTGCAATTTTATCTAATTTGCGATTAATTTCCCAGCCCTAGTGTCTATTTTTTATTAAGTGATAATTAACTTTGTTGGTGTGTTAGTTTTGTGATGTAATGTCAAACTCTGACCAGTAGTTGGCAGCAAACATTTAGCCGTTAGATCCTTCCCTCTTCCCCTCTCTTGAGACGAGATCATGCGAGCCTTCAGGCCTGAGCGAGCCGGTCGCTCTTGGCTATCCATTAGAGCAGCTTCTGCTGCGTTGAAAGTGGATGTGTGGATTTCTTTCAGCTTCCAAAACATTAAAGACTATACAAATTTACACAAACGTCAAGATGTTTGCAAGCTATGCCATGCCAGAGTGAAACACTCAGATGCGATGATGAATCTTTGAGCTAGACAATAACCGTAGCACAGCTAATGGCTAACATGAAACAAGTGGATAGGTGTTAAAGCTACAGCTGGCCTCTACTTGTGCAACCAAAATTACACAATACTTGCATTACTATGAGAAAGGTGATAAATAAATATAGATTTATAAATTGCCTTGCTCATAGTTTCGCAATATATCTATATATTGTATAGACCCCTCTTTATTGCAGTATTTATCGTATCTCCAGATTCATGTTAATACGCAGTCCCACTGCACACTAACTCTTCATAAAGCTCCACACAGGCATTCAATAGACCTATAAGGTTAGAATTCCCCTAGTTTTCTTTGTAAAAACCATCTTCAGTCTTCTTTTTTTTTTTTTTTTTGCCTAAAATAGTCATATAATAAGCGATTAAGTAGAAGAGGATGTTCAAGAGGCCTAGATGTTTAAAGTTAAGGAGAATACCTTTTTAAATTGACCTTCTCTCCCTGAATTGAAAAACCATTTTGTCCCAGCTCTTAAGAGTCACTTCTATGCATCAGCAGCATCAATCAATACGTTCATAAACTGAGGGAAAATTGATAAACAAGGAGGCAGAGGACAAGAGGCAGGAAACAACAGAAACGAAGGTTATATTGGTGCCTTCCTCTGTGAATACAGCACATAGGGAAATAGAAAACATCTACTGTAGCGTCATCACAGACAGACGCCTGGTGAAATCAGCTTTGTAGAGACCCCAAACTTTGCTGATAGCAATTGAAGCAATCCTTGCCTTTTTTTTCCTTTTCCTACTTATTATTTACCCTCCAGGGACCTACATTAGTGTAAACAACACTGAGGAAAAAAAAGCATGAAAACACTGTCCTAGTTTCACAAGGCAACACAAGCATCTAAGAAACTAAGTCTAATCATCGCCGTTTCACCATCAGTCTTGCTTTCTGCCTTTTGGTGGTCTTACGAGGAGACGCAGACGTGGTTCACTAACACAACATGAGCCTAGCAGCTACGCATTAACCATGTACTGCACGTCAGATCCAAAGGCTTATGTTGTGGACACATTAACATGGTTAGTGCAGGGTTTGGTGCAGGGTTTAAAAGAAATACCACCGCTATGGTGTATGAAATCTGATCCTTAATCAATAAAAAACACTATTAAAGTCGTTTTTCTCCACATTTAACAGTTAATAACCCCCAGTGTGGTGAAAATACACTTGTTTATTCTATGCTGCATTATGGAGCATATATAGATTTATTTGTTTATTGTCAAAGATGCACAGTATATGTCCTTTCCCCTCTTTCTTTGTTATGGTAATACATTTTACATGTAAGAATACACCATTACAGGCCTTGTGTAGGTGCTTTCAGATGTGCAGCCATGCGGCCTCAACATCCTTTATACAGAAAGGCATAATTGTTGCTGGTTATTAGTGTTTTTCTTGCATGGCAGAAAGGATGCAAGCTCTGAAAGGTTGTGTATACCTACAGTTCAGTCATCCAGCACAGCTCTGATGTCCTCTCCTGCAGCACAAATCATGCCTTATAGCTCTGGGGAATCAGTATAACAGCTCCCTCTTTATGCAGATTCACTACAGCAGGTACAGAACAACAGACAGCATATGCATATTAGTCTGACTTAATCAAATACTTTGTTTTCATTTTTTTCTGTCTGCATCTTACTCCAGTGTCATTTTTCTTCTTTTTGTGGCCACTGCAGTAGAAAGGTGGGCTTGTGTTACAGTATCAGTCACATTAAATGAGCAGCCTATTACATTTGACCATAGACGTGGTATTCAATTTAAAATGCAGGATGAATATAAGAGCAGCTAAAGAGCAGGGAATCTTCTGCACAGTATTCCTGGTGTTGTCTTGTCAGTGCATTATAATGAATGGACGTTCTATGCAAACAGGAGTTTGTACAGACCACTGTAATTATGGAGCCTTGGGGGAGTCGTCCTTCTTGTGCAGGTTCATTTGCCACATTAATAAGGGGATTAGTAGTACGTACGGGGGCTGATGGCAGCGGGAGAAGTTTGAGAAGATTAATGAACTATGACAATGTTGCACCTGAGGGGAAAAGTCTGTTGCAATATCTTCTGGGTTGTGCTGACACAGAGTTTGGCGCCCATGAAAGAGGAAGATGGAGAGAGGCCAGTGATTGTTGCCGACTGTGATCATACATCCTTCTCCTCAGCTATCCTGTCACTTCTCCGGGATGCTGTGTTTGTGATCTCTTGTGCTGTACATCCTCGTGACACTTTGGAATTAAGATGTTCCAGTGGATTCAAAAGCTGCCTTCAAAATAAGAGCACTAACTTGGAGTTTTTGTGCATACTAACAAAAGAATAACTAACTATAACGACATAAATTGGGATGTACGATATTGGATTTGTGCTGATATCTGATAGGACAAAATTTTCACATTTATTTAAGCAGATACAGATATGTGAATGCTGTTCAGACTTAACACTTCAGTCCTTAATATGCACTTTAAAGTATAAGGAATGAGGAATGAGACTCGACGCAGGTCTGTTGGTCCTACCTAAAACTGCACAGCCAATATAGGCCGATATTTGCAGCCTGTATATCAGTTGTAAATATTAGCAGAAATGCTTGCTTCTGCAGAAATAGATAAGCTAATATTTGCAGATGCGAATATCATGCCAATATCATGCATCCTGAATAAATCCTCATTTTTAACACTTTTTGCAAACTTTCGTTGCAGAAAATGTGGGCCTGTTTCCACCATCAGATAAATGATGAAGTAAACCCCTGGTAGATGCAAGAGGAAAACACCTGCACTGCATTTTCTCACTGAGTCAAACGTAGCAGTTCCTCAAAACAAATGTAGCTATCAGGAGATGGTAAGCCAATAAGTCTCGGAGTGAAGTTTCTATCAAAGCTTTAAATCATCAGCAGAGGATTTGCAGGGCTGCAAAGAACTTTGTATTCTTTAAGAAACTCGTCATGTCCTCTATGTCTAGGTGGGTAAAAGGAAATGAAATGGGTAGCGCGGCTGTACTAAGGTAGCGGGTGTGAGTACAACCAGAGTAGATTATTGCCCCAAGGGGGATCTAGTTGTGTCTGCACAAAACAACAAAATAAATCAAAGCTCCCTGTTGGAACACTGGCTGAACTGTGGAGTTCATTTATATGCTTTTATTTTCCGCTGTTAAGAAAAATGAAGTGCTACTGTTTTTTTAATACATTTATTTATATATTTATTTATTTATTTTTCTCCTTTGTTGTCTTTAACTGGCAGGGACAGGATGCCAAAACACAGATGAAGGCAAATTACCAGGAATTACATTTGATTTTTTGTGACCATTTGTCTAATTTTTCATTTCATTTCCAACCATTTTAAACCAACTGTCCTCATCATTACTCTGTTTTATTTTGTCACACACACACAGCACAGTTTTGATTATGACAAATGTTGTCATACATCAAAGTCTTTCCTCTTTTTGCATTTCTTTCCTCCCTTGGTTTGCTGTTTGTCCATCACTTTTTCCCCTGCAACCTATTCATCTTAAATTCATCATCCATTTTTGCAATTTCTCAAAGCAAATTGATTGATGATCAATCTTCAGGGGGTTTGCTTTGTGAAGTTTAATGTTGTGCATGCACAAAGAAAACACAAAGTCATTTTGGCTTTTGTGCGACTGTCATTACTTAATTCATCTCCATGTTTTCACTAATCCACAAAACACATTTCCCATTTATCTCAGGCAATCAATCAAGTTGACATACTAGCTTCATATTTTTTTTCCTCTCCAACACTGCATGATGAGAAAAAGACAAACTGCAGCTTTAAACACTTATGCTCTGCACATCTCAAGTGAATTTTCTCAAATTTAACTTCAAACGAAGAGTAGAGGGTGGAAGAAAATGTTTCTTGACTACTTTGCTTGTCAAAAAAATGATATAAAAAGATGAAGTTATGATGCTACTTCATTGTTTGAATGCCCCTTCACCCCCCACTCCCACCCCCCACCCAAACAACCCATCTCTGCTCTCCACCCGCTCCTTATCTCCCCTGTCTCCGACCCACAACTCTCACCCATGTTTTATCGGGGTCAATGCCGTTACATGCAATGTTAAATCACCGAGGGTTTGTTCACCTTTATGTTCTGATCATTTGTGACAGATGAGGCACGTAGCCCCCATTTCTTCCTGTTTCCATCCTCTCTCCTTCCCCCGGTATCATCATGAGAGAGAGGTGTGTGGGTGTGTTTGTTACAAAAAACAAAAAAAAGGGCGAAGTGGTGCCGTGCGTCCTGACATGACAAACCCAGAGGGAGATGCATCCTTGTCATTGGGTTGTTGTGTCAAGTGACACACGGGCCCCTGCTCTGTCACTAGCGTGTGCCAGTGTCTAGACTAATAGTTGTGATAATGGCGTCGCCAGCCAAAAACCGCCCTCAAGCAAAAGAGCCACACTTGACTTGAAATGTGACTGCCATTGACTGCTTTGCCATCGGGCCCCATTGCTCACAGAGACTGTGTAACCCTCATTAATGTAAATCTTTCTTGTATATATGAGATGTTTCATGTAAATTGAACTCCTGGTAATCTTGCCTAATGTGCTGTGGTAAACAATAATGGACTTGTTTTTATTTTTTCTTTTCTTTTATTTATTTACCCTGCCTTTTCTCTTTTTCCCCTCACTGCTGGGTACACTTTAATTACATCTGAAATAAACTGCTGCCAGTTATTCAGTACAATGCAACTCCCATTCTGTTTTCAAAGAAAGCTTTATTTGAACAGTGCTATTCAACCTTTATAATTTCATAATAAATGTTTCAAAGAGATGGTTTCTTTCTTGTTTTTCATTCGTATGTTTGTTCTGCCTATTTTGTGATGCTGTGATAAGACATTGTGTGTAAACTGGGATGTGTTTCAGTCAAGCTGCCGCGTGTGAGCCAGTTCTAATCAGCGTGGCCTGTAAACGTGCTCCACCGCTGATTATAATGCCAAGTTGTGTATTTTAAGAAGCAAACAGATTTGCTGGTTTTACAGCATCCAGTATTTCAGATGAAGCAAAAGCACCAAAAAAAAACCCAGCACAGTATGGAGAGGAGGAATCATTACGACAATCAAAATGTTTTTCTAGGTATACATGAGCTTGTGATTATTTTAAGAGCTTTTCTTTTCAAATATACAGAGCTAAACAAGGACAGTTTCTGGTATAATTGTAACAGGCACCTAACTGAACAGAGGAACAGACACATTTCCTTCAAAATAGTCTATAAGATAGTATCTTTAAACTGTTTTTGTGCAGTGTTACTTTCTGCTCCTCCTGGGATTTGACTCTGATTGTTGAAGCAATGAAAGCAGGCGTAACTGAGCAACACTTACATTTGTAAGATTTGAAAAGTGTTTAAAGCTGAGGTGCAAGTTTACAACAAAAAATCTACACAATTAATATAGAAGAATCTCTGAAACAGTGGCAGCTGGAGCATTTATCTCCAGGGGAAGGGGGCGCTGTTTCTTCCAGATGAACTTGGATGTACAGATTTATTACCTTGCTGCTAAAACATGATGAAAATTGACATCAGTGGGCTAACTCAGGGGTGTCCAAACTATGGCCTGGGGGCCAAATCCAGACTGCACCATGAAGTAGACCAAGTGCTTGACTGTACCGTACTTCTTAGTTTCAAACTAGGGAGTGCTGCTGTTACTTCTGCATACAAACATTTTGACAAGACAGATTTCTTTTTTCATGACTTAGTTGAGATAGTTGGGTAATTTGAAATCACATGCCCTGATAAATGAAAACAAAAAGGTTACAGCAGTCAATAACAGTGCTCCTTTGCTTCTCTGTCTGCTCTATCTCAAGGTCAGCTTTACAAAGCATATCGTGCTAACCATCTTAAATCACCAGCATTACTACAAAGTTTGGCCACTTCATTCAATTTTCTCTATTCTGAATGTGGAAATGAGATGTCAGCATCTCCCCTCTCTGCTGCATGGAGCATCATTTTCCTATTGACCAAAGGCAGGTGGCAGGCGAGGCCGACCAGGGCCCAAAACCCTTGACAATAATTATCAATTTCTTTTGTCAGCTCTTGATGTGGCTGCTATTTTTCTACAAGCATATTTATTTACTGAACACATCTTAAACTACTGTTACATCAAATTGGTTTTAGTCGTTGTAGCACACTAAAGGTGGGGTATATAAAAGTGGCCCAGTCAGCCTTACATTTTTCTGAATGTGGACCTCATTCAAAAACTTTTGGACACCCTTGGGCGAAGTGAGTTAACTGCAATAATTTCAACCGAAGAAAACGTATTATTTAATGACTGACGTGAAATAAAGTAGATAATTTCTCAAGTTAGGAGATGTCTTAGCACAATGGTTCTCAACTGGTGGGTTCAGACCCATAAGTGGGTCAAGTAGAGTGTTTTTCTGGAAAAAATAAAGCCAAAAGTGCATTATGATAATGCTGGGCAATTGATCAAGTTTTAATTTCAATCATGATTTTGACTCCCCAAAATCATCAGAACAGATTATCAAGGTTAAATGATTACTATGCTGCAATTTCAATCATAGGATTGTCATTAGGGATGCAGGATATTGGATTTTTGCCAACTGATTTACAGATTCATTTTCACCAATACTATTGATACCAGTATTTGAATGTCTTAGACCTAAAACGTCTGTCCCACTTTATGGTTTAAAGCCTAAAACTCCACTAGTTTATTAGCATATATAGCCAAGATTTACAGTTGAAATATGCTGATATTCACAGTCAAAATATCGGGTACAAATACCAGCAGAAACTTTGATATCTGCTTATACCAATATCTGGCCAATACTAATGTGCATCCCTATTTGTCATGTCTGAAAAATTTCTACTTCTTGTTAAATTTTCCTTAAAAGTACATCCCCACTTCCTCAAAACATAGTTAAGTAATTAAATTTTGCATTTGAATTATTATTAGTTGTTATTTCTAATATGTATATAATTATCCAACTCCCAGCCCTCATGATACCTAACATGAATTCTGGGTGTGACTTCTGGTGCCTTCTGTCAAACTGGCATTTTCTATAGTAACAAGAGGCTAATCCTGGATGTTAGAGCAATTCAGACATAACAAATGTATGAACATCATTGGGTACACCTGAAACAGGATAATGTGATTATTCCTCCTCATTATACTGTCGAGTAATGGGAGGACAAAATGAAGAAATTGAGGCTAATGTGATGTAATAAGCTTGATCATGTTTTGTTGAAGTAGTCAGGGCTCAACCTCTCACTTTAAAGCTAATATAGAGCCACGGCAGAGCCTTAATATTTAACTCTTTTGTTTGTGGATGTTCTGAAATTATTATCATTTATTAAATTATATAATCTGTGTTATTTAAGGTTGGTGAATCTGAAATTCTTTCTTTAATATCTGAAGAATCATATCCCCGATGCATTCAGACTGGCATTTAGACACACTGAAAACACCACACCTGTTAGAGACACATACTCCATTCTGCTACAATAACAAATACCTATTGGTGGTTCTCCTCAGATCATGACTCATGTATCTTGTGATAACAAAGCTGTTTTCCCATGATAATTTACAACATCTTGAAATCTCCAGGAAACAACCATAGTTTACACGTTATCACAGGAAATTTTGTTAAAATATTGTGATGATGGGCATGTTTTTTTGTCTCATTGTTCAGTTATGTTTTGTTTCTTCTAAGGTCCAAACCGCAACAATTTTATTAAGAAATCTAAATTTATGTTCCGACTGCTTATTAAGGTGTTAAAGGATCCTGAGACCAGACCAGTAAAGAACCACTGTCTTAGCATCTGTACAGTCTAAAACACTATAGTTCAGTCGTTGATCAGTACTCTATGGTCTGTTCATGAAATTTACTTAGCCAAAATGATTAGCAAATTCAGGGGAGCTTGGCACCTGGTACTTAGTGCTACAGTACTGAATGACAGAGGATGTAACAGTGCTAGGGCTGTAAAATTAAGTTCAGAAAATTCAAAGAAAGCCAGACACTTTTTTCGTGTGACTTTTAGGTTCGGTTGTTACTCTGTGTTCCACCAAGCTTCAAAATAATTTGCTTTAAGTGATTTGAAGAGTTATTTTCTCATTAAGGAAGGAGGACTAAATCCTGCGAGCCCGCAGAAGTAACAGCAGGCTTGGATGACCTAACCCACTTCATCTTCATCATCATCATCACCACCACCTACACCATAATAACTCACATTTAAAGCCTCTGTGAAAAAAGTTTGGTTTGTGTGGACTCTGGCAGCTCCTGGTGTCTCTGCTGATCTCCTGTATATTTGTAGGTACTGTTTACCTAAGAAAAATCTCATCTGATGTAAAACAGTCAAATGTAGGCTATAAATCACTGCAAATATCAACTGCATGAAATGTAGAAAAGAAGGAATAAACGGTGGCACTTTATACGTGCCCTAGCTAACCTATTAACCTATTTAATGGTAATATGTAATAATTAACTAGTTATTTCTCAAGAGTAAGGTGGTACATACCTAGTAATAGGTTGACATTTTACCAAGTAACAATAATAAGAGCTAGTAGTATTGTGTTGGTCATCAAGTAATTCCTTCTAATACTGTGGTGTGGTATTTACCCTAACCCTCTAACCATTCCCCTTGGCCCAACCCTAAGACTAATCCTTGTAATATGGTGGATATTCTCTGGCAATTAGGTGGAATTTTACCCTAACCCTCAAACCCTTGCCCTAGGCCTAACCCTAAGCCTAACCCTTGTTATACTGTGGCAATTCTCTGGTACTTAGATGGAATTTTACCCTAAGCCTAACCCTCTATCCTCATCTCTAACCCTTGTAATGCTGTGGCAATTCCCCTCTTAAATGGTATTTAACCCTAACACTCTAACCCTTGCTCTAGGCCTAACTCTAAGCTCAACCCCTGTGATATCGTAACAGTTCTCTGGTAATTAGGTGGAATTTTACTCCAACCCTCTAACCTTTCCCCTAGGCCTAACCCTTAGCCTAACCCTTGTAATATTGTTGCAATTCTCTGGTAATTAGGTGGTACTTTACTAAGTAATGTCTTAGAAATTAGATGATAACTTTCTATAGAAGCTGCTTGATAACTCCCAGGTAATTCCTTTATTTTGGCCCACTTAATTAAAGTGAGTCTTTCCTGAATAATTTTCAACAATTGTTAGGGTTAGGCTTAGTGTAAAATACCACCTAATTACTTGAAAATAGCCACAGAATTATAAGAAATTACTTGATAACAATGCGTTATTACAAGGTAAACACATATACTTGTTAGAGGTACCACCTTATTCTTGGGAAATTACTAGATTATTACACTTATTACTATTAAATGTCTTGGTAATTAGGACCCACTAAAATAGAATAAAAAGCTAGTTTTCCATTTACACCTTTTGCATGTGACATTGCACCGTCTGTCCCAACCAGTCATCTTGCACAGTGGGTGCCTTTGCTAAATAAATCCTCCCATGCAGAATATCCCTGTGGTAATAGATGTAGTGCACATTTGTACATGGAAAGTTTTAAAAGCTTAAAACGTCAATATTAGATTCCAGCAATTGAAATGTAAGACAGCATTCACCATAGTAATAGCAACAGGTGAACTAAATGTGCTAAGGCCAATGTTAACAAACACCAATATTATTGTTTAAAACCCTTTGTACTGGTGACTTTTAACCAAATGAGATGTAGAAAACAGGAGTACTCCTCTTGAATCCCGCTTTGTGTCATCTGCATTGTGTATTTTGTCATTCTAATGGAAAACTAAACAAAGAAGATATTCCCGCGGACAGCTGCGTAGGCTTCAAGGCTTTTGAATGTTTTAAGATCACTGCCTGTGTACAGAGAAACATCTCTTTCAGTCCATGCTTCAAAAGTTTGTTTGTGAGCACCCTTGAGGTGACTCAGCTCATTTGACAGAACCACTGATATCTATTGTTACCTTCTCCTACTTTTATAGTTCCCTAATACACCTAGAAAGTCATTATCATCCAAAATGCAAACATCATCCACTGTAATGAGTGACATCATAGTAGTCATGTCCGCAAAAGGTTATTCCTGATGGTTTTATTTGCTTTTTTAGCTCAAACAGAGACATAAGGAGGAATTTCAGTCTGTTTTATAATCACTAAAAAAGCCTCACAGGGGCTTAGAAATGCTATGTTATTATTCAGGGGAAACCCTTCACAAATGGCATTTTTTCCTGCAGTTGCAAACTGTTTTCTGTGACACTTCAATTTGTTAATCTCCAGCTACCTACCAGTCCAAGAAGTACAGCAGATGTGCCACCTCTTTACTGTATTTTTTTTTTTTGCAGGAGTATAGAAAAAACAGAGTGGGGGTTAGTGTGGATTTCAAAGTGCCACGCCAACACATCCATGGAAAGTAGGCCTAACTCAGCTTAATCTGTCCACTCCATTTTCAAGCCAGCAGCAAAAGCTTAGTCTTCATTTGAGTGAGGACGAGGGAGGGTGGAAAAAAAGGAGAAATAAATAAATATAGGCTTTAAAGTTTGACCTCGACTATACGGTCACTTTAAAAAAGCTGGGTGCACTTACTGGCTGGAATTTGAAACCTGACTTCTGACCTAAAGTATAATCATATTCCCTGTCCTTTCCAGAAAAAAGGAGGGTAAGGATGTGAAGCTGGTGGTGCATCTGTGGACATTTTATCAGAATATGTCTGTGGGTGTCACACAATCTTATGTGGCCAGATTTCCAAGTTTTATGGAATCTGTGACCGCGATAGCGTGAATCTTTGAAAATCCTCTGCTATCATTAAATTTAGGGGATGCACTGTGGCAGGTTTACTCCCCCTCCCTGCGCCTGCACGGGCTATTTTTGCAGGCAGACAGCATATAGAGATGGTTCTAAGATTTGACCCCTATATGCAATGTCTAACTAGTGAGAAAACATGAACAGTCAGCCCTTTTTCCAGTACAAAGCAATTCTTCAATTAACATGCCAGTGGCAAAATGTAACATATAGGTTTTGACAATGAGGAAGCAATTAGCGGATAGCACAAAAGACAAACACACCAGACTAAAACTGAGCCCCGGCAGCCACCAGATGCATTAAAGTTTGTGCAGAGAGACTGTGTATGCACAGCGATATACAAACACAGTCTTTTCAGCAGATTTATAAAGCCCTGTGTTCACATTGTTCCCTTACACAACTTTGTCATAATGATATTGAGCGCACATGACAGCGCATATCATCCACTCCAGCAATTACCCACGCAGGGATGATGTCACATGCCTTTTTAACCTTATTTGGACAGAAACCAGACTAATTCTGCCATCTGCCTCCCACAAAGCCGTCCTTGTTTTATTATGCAGGCCCGCTATGCATTGATATTTTTAGTAAGCCAATAAACGTAATTGATTGATGACCCACGGGTGGTCCGGCGCATGATTTATTTGCCCCATTTAAAGAAGTATTCAGATCCATGCAAAAGTAAGAGGGTAAAATCCTCCATTACAAACCCAGCATTAAAGTGTTGTATTAAAGTTTTAAAAGTAGTCGTAATTATTCGGCAGAAAGTGACCCCTGAGATCGTTATGTGATTTCATTATAACAGATGCATTCAAGTGTAAGTAACATTTTACTGTTAGGTGAAGCTAATTGGAAATCTTTTATACACTGTTGGCTAGTTTAATACCCTGCAATGCATTCTAATTATGATTTTTTTTAATGTTTTATTTGTTAAATCTTCATTAGCAGATGTAGCCATGTGTCAAAGAGGTGGAAAAAGTTCAATATCTGGCCCCTGGTTGTGGCGATGTTATAAAACAGCACTTCATAAAAGTTCCTCAGACTTATACTGAAGATTAGAAGTTAAGCACGGACACTTTGTAGCATTCAGCTGCAAACTTTTCTTTACAATTTCAGTTTGTAAGCTATAATGGTTTATTTACACTAGAATAAACTGCACTCATTTCTCAGTGTTACTGAACTCTGCAGAGATGCCACAGAGACTTCTAATGTGCTAAAAAGATTAAGGCTCCAAATAAAAAAAAGTTCCTCTGAGAGGTTCTTCTCCTCTTTGCCACACTGTAGCATTAAACATACTCAGTCTTGGCACAGGAGAAGAGCATTTTTATAAGTATGAATGTGTGTTTGTGGAGTAGTGAATGCAGATACTCTCTGTACACTCCTCAAGCTCAACTTGAGGGCCACAGGCTGTAGCCTGTGGTCCATTATACGATTGGTCTGCTGCAAATTATAGAATTAAAAAGAGCAAGAAGCTTGTGTCTGACTTTATTCTATTTCCTGTTTTTTCACAAGGCGGTGCTGCTGTGGTATTGCTGCAAACATTTTGACAATAAGGATTCATGAAAGATACCAGATTTTTGCCCATGTCAGCTATGCAGATATTTACAATTTAATTTGTTTTATTTATTTTATTTTAGCCTTTATATAAACTTCAAAGCTCAATAATAATAATAAAAAAAACGTCAGACTTTAAAACATGCTTTAAAAAATTAAGCGGATGAAAAAAAGAAAAAAGACTTCAGCTGGTGAAGGTCTGTTAGTCCTGACTGAAACTCGACTAATGTATTTATATACATAAAAGATTTATATCTGCTATATCAGTTGATATTATAAGCAGAATTTTTCACATGATGAACTTTTTAACCCATCATAGGGCTCTTATTGGAATACTCTGAAATTCTAAATTTGAGCCCTAGAATAGTTTTGGAGGTCATAACCATACTTTCGAACTTTTGTCACTTTTATAGATATTCTGCATTTTTATGGTGAAAATCAAGGTCGACAACCTTAACCAAAACAAAAACTAAAAACCCAAACCAAACCAAAACAAAACAAAACAAAACAAAAAATCATAAAGTGTATGTGTAAACAAAGTTTCAACAAAAATCAAAAATGAACACATATAGAGTGAAATAAGTATTTACTCACACATTACAAATACTCAAACACAAAATATTAATTTTATACAAATAACTCATTTTTGAGGCACATGATGACACATCAAAGATTAATCAACGTAGGACATGAAACAGAAACAGGTCAAAGCTCACAGTCATCTGAGGTGGCTGCAGTGTCTCCTGGGGTCATGGTCTTCAGAGTTGGTGAGGTTGTCTTCAGGTTGTGCCCTCTATTGGAGGAAAGACATGACTGGCTTCAGATTATAGTACAAGTTAATAATGGTGTGATATCACACCACAATTACTCGTACAGTCACTTTCTGGGACGTTGACTGATCTCCTGATTGCCTGCGAAAAATCATCCTGATTCCACTGTATCACAGAGAGTTGGGGAGAGGCTATAAAGAAATCTACCAAAGTGATCATAAATGGTACCTTGCCGCATAAAGGATTAAACTAATATCTGCCAATACCGATACCATGCCAATAGCATCATGCTTCCCTTCTTCATTGATGTCCTTTCATCATCCATCCATCTATCCATTTTCTACATCACTTATCCTGTTTGGGATCACAGGGGGGCTGCACCTATCCAAGCTGTCACTAGGCGAGAGGTTGGGTACACTCAGGACTGGTCACCAGACAATCACAGGGCTGACATGTAGAGACAACCAGGCACTCTCCCTCACTCACACTTATGGTCAATTTAGAGTCACCAATTCACCTAACAAGCTTGTTTCGGGTCTGTGTGAGGAAGCCAGAGTACCAGGAAAGAACACATGCATGGCTAGAATTCAAACCAGGGACCTTCTTGCTGTGAGGCAACAGCACAAATCCCAGCACTGCTGTGCAGCCCTTTCATTCATCATGATTTAAATGACAGTATAAATAGAGAACACATTGTCAACCAAATTCATAACCTGAGATGCACTGATAGTAGAAATTAGGGCAGATGCAGACACTAATGATTAAACCAGTGGTTCTCAACAGGTTTAGTGTCAAGATCCACCACAAACTCTTAAATGACAAATCGTGACCCACATTTCTTAAATATTTCAATCATATCAAATGTTTTAATGAAAATGGGTGACTTTGGATCTGAAATGGAACAAAAAATGTAACGGAACAAAGAAATGAAGACATTTCCTTCAAAATAAAAGCACATCATAGACTTTTTGGCACATATGTTGTTTCTAGGCACAAAACTGTGACTGAAAATGGTTTCTTGACCTACTTTTGGGTCCCGACCCACCAGTTGAGAACCAAAGTTTTAAACTAACAGTTTAGCTGATGACCAACACTGATGCCATTTTTTTTTTACATTCTACATGCTACATTCTTGGCTCTTTGCTTGTCAGACATTAATGGAACGCTGTGATGTAGACTGTTTTTCTTTAAACACATTCAGTTACCAAGCATAACTAACCTATGCTGGACTGGTAAAAGATGAGGTTTATCAAAGTGGCCCAGTCACCTTTTGATTTCTGCCTGTGGGCCTGAGTGAAAAAGGTTTGGACACCCTTGTTTTATATGATATCTTCAATAGATGCACATACTTTGCATCTTTTGGCATATGCTAAATTAACAGAAGGATAAGTATCAGAGGGTTCACTGTGAGCAGCTATAAAAAGAAGAAAACTCAACAAAGCACACATCAAGTGTTTTGTATAAGCATCTAAAAAATATCCGAGCTCTGTGAATGATAACTTTGAGGTCAGGTGAGTTTTTATGCAACGCTCAGAGATAAATGCAGGAATAACCAGGACAACAAGAGATAAGGAGTCTCTTTTGCAATATTTTGCAAATCTGTGCAGAAAAGCTGACTTTAGTTTTCTAGCAAACACTTTGACTCCTCTGAATATGCTTACATATGCTACTTTCTCATATCTTTGCGTGAATTGACAGATGCTTTTGAACATGGTGTGCGTTGGCTGGGAGCTTCACTAAATTAGTCATCTGCCCGACTTCGCCATTGCACTGAATTAAAATCAGGATCAGTCAGACACTTGAAGAGGGCCCAAGAGCTTGAGCCTTGTATTTTTTCTCTCTCTCTCTTCTGCTGATGCACGCACGGTCATACTTCCTTTTAGTGACAGCGTAGAGTAGTCTCACTGACATTTTCCTCTGGTGTAATCTTCCTTAACCAGTATCTAGTCACTCATACTTTCCCTTTTGGGAGGGAAATGAAGAAAGGTGAGTGCATTTCTCAGATTGAATCCCCAAATGCATATGGCTCCAGACAAAGAGAGAAACTATTTTCATTTTCACCCCCTAACAGCCCAGAATCCTTCAGGACAGCTGTAAGATATGCAGTGATGTTTGCAGGCAGGAGAGAGTCCATCTGCTGGCATGTATGTATAAGATCTTTATTGAAGCAAGGCGCTGTGGTTGCACCATTGGGAGCCTGAGGCAAATGTTATTTTTCTATTTCCCTTTTGTTTCCAGAGACAGTCTGACACATGCAACCATACATAGAAAAAGAACAGGAGAGTGGCCTAAAGGTTACTAGAATGAACTTTTGACCGGGAGGTTGCAAGGTCCGTGCTTGGACAGGAAGGATAAATTAGACCAGGGAGGAGAAACTACCACTAAGGTACTCTAAAGCAAGGCACTTAACCCCTGCTCACTCCGGTGGGGTTGCTCAGTGGATGAGACTGTTGTTGAACTGGGAATCTTCCAGGTGTGGAAGTCTGGATGTGTTTGTGTAGAGCAGGATATTCCTGCAAATGTGGATTAAATCTGCCCAAATGAAAGCCCCTGTGAGGAACTCTTGGTTTGTGTTGATTACTCCACCTCCTGCAGATAAAGTGTTACATCTTAACTTTTAATTTGCCCTATAAACATGTAAGAAAGTCTAATCATGTTGTATTTCCAGCCAAAAGTAAGACTCACAACAAAAAAGCCATATCCAGAAGAGGTAATTCATCTTATTTATAGTCAAAATATCAATTTTGAAATCTCCATTCACTTGACAAGTCAGGATAAACATCTTATTTCAAGATATAAAACACAAAAATAAGGCCTGCAAAGGAAAATCTGCTAACGGGACATGCAAATGCTACTTGAGTATTTTTTAAAAGCAGCGCCTCTGTCTCAGTTAGTAAGTGCATCTGGGTACATCTTATTTCAAGACACTCAAGTGCAATTTGCCTGCCCTCTTGTCAGATATATTTAACTTTTACAGGCAACTACACCTTATTTTTTGTCTTTTACATCTTGAAATAAGATGCTTATCTGGACTTGTCAGCTGAATGCTGCTTAGAATACATTCACTTCATTAGATACACTATGAATATCTAATCAACCAATCACAGGGCAGAAACAAGTACATCAAGGCAAGTAGACATGACTAGAGCAATCTGCTGAATTTCAAAATGAGAATCAGAGGAAGAAAGGTGATTTAAGTGTCTTTGAACGTGCCACTGTTGTTGGTCTGGCAGGCTATCATGCTGTTTATGCCAAATTCTGAAGCCACTATTGGAATGTTGCAGCAGGCAAAAGACCAGACAACATTTTTCAGTCTTTTGTCCAATTTTGATGGGTCCGTGTGAACTGTAGCCTCCGTTTCCTGTTCTTAGCTGACAGGAGTGGCTCCCTGTGTGGTCTCCCGCTGCTGCTGCAGTAACCCTTCTGCCCTTGATGTGCTGTGCATTCAGAGATGCTCTTCTGCATAACTCTGTTGTAAAGAGTGGTTATTTTGTTTTGTTGTTGCCTTTCAATCAGCTCAAACCAGCCTCGTTCTTCTCCTCTGACCTCAGAGAGCCGCTGCTCAGAAGATATTTTCTCTTTTTCAGACCGTTCTCTGTAAACCGAAGGGATGGTTTTGCTTGTGAATCCCAGTAGATCAGCAGTTTGTGAAATACTCAGACCAGCCCATGTGGCACCAACAACCATGTCACATTCAAAGTCCTAGTCTCTCTGATGCTCAGTTTGGACTTCAGCAGATAATTTTGACCATGTCTAAATGCCATGTGATTGGCTGATTAGACATTTGTGTTAATGAGCAGTTGAACAGGTGCACCTAATGACCGACCCGTCCACAGACACGGCTGGGCCCCTGAAGGTTTAGTAAATAGCCCCCTCTCTAGATGACTAAAGCCAGGCATACTGTATGATCTCAAGCTGACTCTGACAGTCGTGGTTGCTTACGATGCACAACCATCATACATGACTTATATCCTCGTACTCCCACTATCTATCTCTCTTTTCCTATAGAATACACAAAAACAGCATCACCATCCATGTCAGCTGGAGGCCTGCGCTTAGGAATATTCCCTGTTTGTTTATTTCCTTCATTATAGCGAAGGTGGGAAATTAGAAAGTCCTTCCCGCTGTGGTCGTGATGATTTAAGATGCTGTCTAACAGTTTACAAAGGAAAAAATACCCTAAAGTAGTGGGTTCTGCTTGTGGTTTTGCTCTCCCTGTAAGGGTGTCTGCAGTCTTGCAACCATAATATCAAACATGTCGGAAGTCCATCTAAACAGTCATGAGCAGCAGGTGAGGTCATATTCAGGTCATGGTCGGCCATCGCATCCCCCTGTATACAATGCACAATCTGACTGAAAGTTGTTACATCCTCTGAGTCGTACAATTCAAAATGAGTCTGAATCAGATGAAATTTGAGATGAACTGATATGAACTAATGTTCAGATGAACAATAAATCAAAAGTGTATTTAGTTGCTTCAATAAGTAAAGCTGAATAAGTTATACAATAACTTTTTTTAGCATGCTTAAATTTCAGATGGACCATGTTTTCTATGGGCCCCCTCCCTTCCCCTTTCCCCCCCTTAGGGCAGCCCTGTCTAAGGTTTGTCAGTAGATTTAAGTGTAATTACATTTAAAAAAAAAAAAAGGAAAATAGATAAACTTGCTTAGTTTGAAGTTGTCGCTTTCCATTAAGATGATCTGCACTGGAAAATGTAAAGATAGTCTGCTTCTATACCATACTGTTTATTGCCTCATCTGACACCTGCCCCCAGCATTGTTTTTAAGCTTTTAAAGAAAGAAGTGCATAGAAATTGTTTCTCTTTATGCTGATCAGATTTAAAGTTGTTGCAGCTTAGAAAGATTCATCATCATTAATATCAGCTAGTTTGACAACCAGCTCAGAAATCCACCCAGGAGCTTTAAATTAAAAGGAAAACAGACACATATGCATCTTTATGCCTCTCTTCTGCATGAGAGAAGGATAGAAACTCCACTTCTTGTGCCAGCCTTTGAAGCAGATGAACATGATAATTAGATACAGTCAGTGGTAGACTTATTTGGTTCCACATGGGCTCTTACACGAAGCACATTAGACAAAGAATAAACCCGTAAATATGATTTTGTGGGGATTTTCAAGGATTTACATTTATGAACAACATAGACATCAAACGGATTTGTCTTCAACATACATAATGATCGTTTTTGAACAGCTTGGTCATGAGCTGAGGTTTACGACCCTGTTTGGATCATGAGTTGGCGCTTTCCAGCTTTGCTCCACAGCCAAAACAAAAATCCGAGACTGAATATGCGCCCTTACAATTTGGAATAAAAGCCAATTCTGCAGAGACACTAATGGGCAGAACATGCAAAGATATCAAAGCAACTCTAGCAGGTATCTCTTGTTCAAGATGAGAGCTTTAGCTGTCTTGGCATTAACACTGGGAGAGGTTTGATCCCTGTTATTGAACTGTTGTAGATCAGAGTTAAGAATAAATTATGCCCCATGATGAATTGGATGAAGAGCATTGATTAATTGGTGTTAGGACTAATTATATATTTCCTTAAATCTGTGCTACTTCATTAATAGAGTACCTTCATCAGGACAACAAAGGGAAACAAAACGTAGCGTGGACAGCGTGCACTTCTCTCTGGAGCAAAGTACAACAAGAGATATATAAGTGAATTGGTAGACACGTAATGCTCTACAGGGAGCTAATTAGATAAGAAGTGGTGATGTATGGCTGTTAGAAGGATGTATGTCAACCCACTCCTGTTCAATGTATAGACTGCAGATTTGTATTGATTGTATGCTTTGTCTTGTGCCCGAGGCATCAGCGTGCTACACTGTAAGCCTCCGCCTTGCCTTTGTCTGGTGAGTTGAGCAGATAAGGGTTGTGATAAATCTGCCCGAGAATAAGCTGTCATAGAGGTGCCGCACATGGGAATATTTAACGCAAACATAAAATATGGCTTGTCTGTTGTTTTATCGTCAAGGGTATAAGAAATGGCAGGGTTTTAAAATACTCTCAGCCCTTATTTTTTGCACTTTTCTATCTCTGCAGCCCGAGCCTTGCACACACGCTTACAGTCCTGCTCATCTTTGTCAGGGGCCACGGAGCGGACAGAAAAAGCGAAAGGAGAGATTCTTTGCATGGACTGGTGAACCAGCACCTTATCGCCACTCAGTAATATGCAGAGGTGTAAAACATTTGGCTGGCTTATTTAGATGAAATGATTTAGTCCTGGTTGTGCAGAGTTAGCGAGGGCTGAATCAAGAAGTGTGTTGGGGATGAGGAGGGAGGAGGTGAAAATTGGTTTCCACTATCTTCCTGCGCACATAGAGACCCAGCCTGGCTTTTTTTCCCTCTCTCTCCACAGACTCCCCTCTGACGATAACGTGCCCAGATAATGGATATATGCACCCAGATTTATTTTCTATTTCCTGCCACAACTGCTTTTCCAGAAAACTTCTTTTTTTTTTTTTAATGTATGAGCTTTATGCCTGCTTTCAGCCAGGGCATTCAGAAGGCAGCGCTCCAGTATCGGAGCAAGGAGAGGAACATTTGCTTGGTGAAAAATAGCAGAAGATGTTCTTTAGAGGGCTTCGACTTTTACTGTAACTCACGCAAAGTAGCTCCATTGCAAGCTTATATAGGATGGAAGGAAAACTTAATCCACTCTGTTGGTTTGTCTGCCCACAGGGTTTTTATCCCACTCAGAATCACTGCAGGAAACGAACACACGCTTTCATTTCATTACAAGGCTTTCCCTGTAAGAGTGGACTTTGCCAATGTGCAGAACAAAAATAAGTTGTAAATATTCTCCATGAACTCTTGAAATTAAACTTCTGATTTTCCAAAGCATGCATGACAGTCTAGTGACAGACTCACATGACTGGCTGTGACACCGCGGCCCCCTGTTAGCCCCTATGTCCCCCTTCCCTTCAAATCTTTGGCTCTGTCTGTCATGCGGCATGTGACCCCCGCTACGTGATTGTTAGGGTGGTGCAGTGTCCCAGAAACCAACCCGGCCTCTGTCACATGAACAATGAGGTCCCTTCACCACTGACTCTGGTCGTTGTTGCCCCAGGCCATACATGACATGGAATTCCCCATCAATGGTGCATGTGTGCGTGTTTCTCTATGTGATGATGGAACTTAAGTCCCTCAACACTCATTCAACGCTGCTCTAAGCTGTTCATCCATAGAGATCAGTGGCTGCCTTGTTATTGTCCATATCTCCACAGAAGGAAGTGTGTCTGTGTGAGGATGTGTTGACTTATTAATAGCCCAGCCTCTGGGATAATAGTCATATCCAGAGCAGGAAAAAGGGGATTTAAAGCAACACCCTGGGCAGATCGGACTGATTAATATCTTCGAGGAGTGTGTCCTTTGATCTCGTGTTTATTTTGTCATTAAGAAAGCACAGTTTGGAGCCATGTCTGTCCTACTGATGGAGAAGGACATTATTGATCAGTAATGGCCCTGTGGCTTTTAAAGAATACATTACTCTGATATGATGCTGGTTATATTTTATAAGGAAATGTACAGTATTTATCCACTATAATGAGTTCTACTCACCAACAAATATTGAGCATACTGCACCAGAAATGTCTCATTACTGTTTCTCTTCTTCTGTGAAATATTCTAAAGGCTTTTGACGAGTTGCTGCATCAGTATGAGACCTAACACGGTGAAGGCAGGGGTCAGTTTGTCACTTGCTGTTTCTTGCATGAGCGCACTCACACATTCTATGATTAATTTATCTTTTCTGCAGTCCTAACTTGGCCACCTCCATTATCAAACCCTTTTGTACTCTGGTTAACCTATTCTATATGTGTCAGCTGTCTATTAGCTGTGCTCTTAAGCCCCTTTGACCCTAAAATGACCTGATTTCTAATGTCAAGAGCAGCTGTAAGGTTGATGCTAACCTAGATTGTGCATGACTATGGACTGCCATTGATACTGTTGAGTTTGAGCTAGAGTATGACCTTATTCTGACACATGCTGATTACTTTACTTTGGGATGATTTGGCAACATGACTGTCACACCAAAGTATCATCCACATACAAGTATTTCCTTCAAGTATATATGACTTAATCATATGGATGCAGCACCCAGTGTCACATGTAAAGCATGTGGACTCAACACATGCTGCTCAGGCATGCAGTAGGGATTTTGACTCTTTGATGTTAAAATATAGACCCTGCAGAAGAGAGAGGTCTGGTTGCAGACCATACATCATTTGAGATACCATATATTCCAGAAAGAAAGTGCCATAATTACCTCCGCCAAGGAGGTTATGTGATCGGCAGGGTTTGTTTGTTAGTTTGTTTGTTAGTTTGTTAGCAACATAACTCAAAAAGTCATGGATGGATTTTGATGAAATTTTCAGGAAATGTCAGAAATGGCACAAGGAAGAACTGATAATATTTTGGGAGTGATCTGGATCACCATCTGGGTCCAGGAGTTTTTTAAAGGATTCTTTACTGTTGGGAGATAGGGCTAATGGCAGAGGTCTGCGCTCTCCGAGTGCTTTTCTAGTTATGTTAGTTATGTTGCCTATGCAACATATTTACAGTTTTATGTATTTTATTTTATTTTTTTTATCAGCTTTGTTCATAAATTAAGTCTGGCAGACACAATTGAAGAAATAATCACATTGCATAACACTAAGCAATATTTCATGACTAAAACAGAGAAAAAGATCCAAGGTCTTGGATTAAATCACATATAGACTCCTTTTAGAATAAGTTGGGTGAATGTAGGCTAACTGTACTGTTGTTAGCTTTTACTTAAGCCAACATAGATATGCTAGCTACATACTTAATGTTACTACATAGGCCAATTTAGCTGAGTTCACATTAGCAAGGTGAGCTTTAGCAAACGTAGGTAAAACTAATGAGCTGACATAGAAAATGTAACCATGTAGCTTACATAGCTGTTTTGTAAGTTAAGCTTTAGCTACGTTCGCTACGTTAACTACATAGCTCCGTTACCATAGCTAAGTTAGCTTGAGCGATGTGAGCTTAAGCAAAAGTAGCTAAAGCTAACTTAGCTATGTAGAAAATGTGTACCTAGTTTAGATAGCTGCTCTGTGAGCTTAGCTTTAGCTATGTTAGCTTTGTCACTCTGTTATCTATGTAGCTCCATTATGTAGCCTTAATCAGGGGTCTGGATGATCCTGATATGAGCTGAAAAGCGTCAGACTAATAAAGGTGTCCTCTGAACTACAAGTGTTGCTGGAGCTTTCTGTTTTCTTCTAGACTTTATTCATCCTACACACATCTTGGCAGTTGGTGAAGCTGTTCCAGAATGACCTACCTCTGTTCTGATTGGTTTGAATGGGTAAGAGGAGAAAAGTACTTAATTTGGTATTGAACAATAATTATGTCAACATGAATCTGCAAAAATGGAGAGTAAATGTGGAGTTCCTTAAGGGTCAATATAAGGCCCAAAATGGTTTATGCTTTACATAACTGATATTTGCAGGTGTCACAAAGAGTACAAATTCCTGGATTGATTTATTATTGATTTATTTTATTTAGATTTATTTAACTAGGTAAACCTCTCTGAGATTAAGAACCCCATTCACAAGAATGTCCTAGCCAAGACAGGCAGTAGCACTTTAAGCAAAGATACTAAAACAGAGCAGTTAAAAACAGATCAGTCACATCCTGGGTCACAGAGCAGAAAGTTATCAGTCTAAACATCTACAGCCTGATGTGTCTTCCTCTAATGCCGACAATCAATTTTTCAAATGATTTAAAGAGACCAGCTCCCCTAGACACAACTTTTCCTGCAGCAGATTCCAGGCTGCAGCAGCAGCGTATCTGAAACTCCTTTACCCCATCTCAAGATGCACTCTGGGAACAGATAGCAAAAGTAAGGCTTGTGACTGAGTCACAGAGCAAAGACTGTAGCTTCCAGTGTTTTTGAGAAGAATAAAATCACACAAGAATGATAGAAGCAGATTGAGTATAGCCTTATGAATAAGGATAGGTCAATGACTTTATCAATGAGTGGTCAATGAGGGTAAACCAGTTCAACCGTACACTATTCTAAGGAGAGTTTGCAACAGCTTTTGCAGAGGATACGTTGTAGACAACTGTGTTTCATATTTGCTGTTAAAAAAATAGTAAATAAGGGGTGGGATAAAGAAGTGTAAACATTGTTCTTCTCCTTTTGGAATTTTTACCATTTGTGTCTTGTTGATAGGTGAGTTGTAACTGTTGTTTAGGCTCGCTTTATCATTGCTCATTGCTTTTCTTATTGCTTTTGTCTTTTGTTGTCATGTTGCAAAGATGTCAATTTAGAGTCCTTTAAATAATCATATGACCTGAAAAGCACTACATAAATTAAAGTCCAGCCATGCTGATAAATTACCAGAAACAAAATATTGATAAGTAGAGTGAGTGAAATAACACCAATGAGAAACATGCATACTATTAAGTATATGGATTCTAATGACTCTGGTGATCTTCAAAATATCTGAAGTGTCAGAAGCAGTTTTTTTGTTTATGCAAAAAAGTATTACATCAAGTATTGGATGGACTCCATGACATTGTTTTTATTTACCAACATTCACCCTTCATAATGAAGCATAGACTCTTACAGTGCCTATAAAAAAGTATTAACCCGCTTAGATGTTGAACACTTTCATTGGCTTTATAAATCAATCCTGGTCAATATTATTTAGCTTTCTGTGTGGATAGGTCTTAGTCAGGCTTGCATATCTGGACACTACAATTTTATTCCATTCTTCTTTGCAAAACTGCTCAAGCTCTGTCAGAAGATCAGGGTCATTGCCTTGCTGTGAAATAAATCTTCTCCCAAGCCGTAGTTCGTCTGCAGACTTAAAAAGATTATCCTCATTCATATTACCCTCTACTTTTACCAGCCTTCCAGGGCTGGCTGCTGAGAAGCATCCCCACAACATGATGCTGCCACCACTGTGCTTCACAGTGGGGATGGTGTTTGTGGTGATGAACAGTGTTTAGTGCCTGATTTAAAAAGTTTTCTTCAGCAGTGGCTTTCTCTTTGTCCCCTCTAATAATGAAGTGTCCTGGTGGCCTCTCTCACTAGTCTCTTTCTTGCACGGTCACTCAGTTGGTGAGGTCGGCCTGACCTAGGCAGATTTACACATGTGCCATATTCCTTCCATTTCTTGATGATGGATTAAACTGAACTCCGGGCAACGTTAAGTGCCTTAGAAATTTTTTTGTGTCCATCCCCTGACTTTTTCTCTGAGTTGCTTGGAGTGTTCTTTTGTCTTCCTGGTGTAATGGTAGCCAGGATTACTGATTAACTAGATACTGGACCTTCCAGACACAGGTTTCTTTATACTACAATCACTTGTGACACATTTACTGCACTCAGGTGATCCCCATTTCACTAACCTTGAGACCATTAGCATTAATTGGACCTGTGTTGAATTATAGATCATTCACTTTGAAGGGGGTAAATATTTCTTCAATCATCCATTTTACATGACATATTCTTGATTGATTTACATTACTTTGTAGAATTCTGTTTTCACTTTTCATTTTTTTAAATAAAAAAGCCACATTATATTGATGATGACTGATTTATAAAACCAATAAAAATGTTGTTGTTCATATTTTAGCATGTTAATGTTAGCATTTAACTGAAGCATCCCAATCTATCGTACATCCTCACCCAGCTGCTAAGATGATTAAAGGCACGTAGCCTCACCCTGTTAAATTGTTGGTTCATATTTAATAATAATGATGGAATTAGCCAGTTCTCATCAAAATAGTAAGACTTGGTGACTGATGATCCCAAAGAACCTCTTTAGTTTTTACAATAAAAAACCTCTCTATATTTCAATGTGGGTGCATGTAATGATCACAACAGAAAATAAAAAATGAAAGTATCCTTGTAGTGATGACAGGCTGTATTGTTATCCTAAAAATGTTACTGCAGTCTTGCAGACCTCATTAGTTTAAGAGAAAAATATAAAGCATCATTTGATGTCTGGGCTGTCTTTTCTGCACCTGGGTGTCTGCTCCAGAGCTTCACAAAAAGGCAGCCTTTCTTCTTCTTGTGTGTGCATGTGATGTGTGTGTGTGTGGAGGGGCTGTGCAGAGGTCACTGCCTTCATAGAATATCAGACTTGAACCTAGTCACATTTTTGGAAAATGACAGACATAGCTGACATTGAAAGCCAGCAAAACTGTCAACAAACTCTTAAAATTTGAAGAAGCAGCAAATTAGTAGATGGAAGCTTCTTCCATCATTGCTCATTATGGGGACAACAGGGACGCGACGGTTTGTATTTAGTTTTTCAATTCCTTAGGCTTTACCGAATGCCATCTCTAATTTTCGGCGAGGATCTGGCCTTGAAGGCCCTGGTAATATCAAGCACAAACAATCAATCCCAGCCAATCTCTTGAGGCCTTAATGGACTTGGAAAGAATATTAAGAGGTTTTGTCTGCAGAGAAGCTTTCTGCCACAGCAGTCGTCCCTCAGCTAATTTGTGTTTGTGTGCCAAGGGAGGCCACACACTGGGACTGCTGTAACAGGCTCTCAGTCCTACTTTCTGAGGAGCTGCTGCCAGGCCAACAAGCAAACACACACATGCAAATATGCACTCCCACATACACACACAAAGACTAAACGGGCATCATTATGCATCGAATCAATCCCTTTTCAGCCAATAGCATAAATTTCAACAAGATATTTCTGACTATTGAAACCATTATTGACATCTTTTGTGCTTGGGTATTTCATGTCGGGCTTTTGTGTCAAATACAAGATTGTCCATAATGCTTATTATTTAGTGAAAGCTGCTGCAGCGTGTTTATGCAAGTGAGACTGAGAGAAAGAGGGAGAGAAAATGAGAGGGTGGCATTTTGGGATGCCAGGCTGAATGTGGGGTAACCATGAGAATGTGGGACCAGTGCCCAATCCCTGGGTGGCGATCCAGTAGTAAATCTGCCTGTGGTTGCCACACAATGCTAATGAAACTAAACACCACCCTAGAAGTGCCACCACGTCTTAGCCTTACCTCCCTGTTTAGCATAAGAAAAATCAGCAGCGAGGAATCTAATTAAAACGAGCTATTGTGGACCTCCTTCCTCTGGTTATTAGGTTTTCTGGAGAGCGCCTGCCTTCGTGGTGTGAGATGAGAGGTCTGGCTTAGGATTCTGACTTAATACTAGTCTGACATTTGTTTTTGTTCTTTTTTTTATCCTTCATCCCTCTGTTCTTCTCTCTCTGTCAGTATTCATTTTCTATCTCAGCTTGAATGCAGGGAAGAGACCACAGGCTACCTCAGACACAAGCACTTCCTCTCATACATGTATGTTTTTTCCCATCAGACGACAAAGAATAAGCTGCTTTGCCATTGTTATTTCAAATTCTTCTCCTGCTCTTGTATTTTGTCCCTCTCTCTCTCTCTCTCGACTTCTAATTTCCATGCCTGCATTTTCCTCTTCCCCGCTGCTCTTCTCACTCCATTCTCTCTCTGTGTTCCTCAATCTTCTGTCCTTTACGCCTGCATTTCATCCCTTCCTATGTATCGCTCATTTTGCTCTCTAATTTATTTCTCAATTTTCATCATTCACCATCTGCCTGTCAATTTCACCTCACCGCTGCTCCCTCTGTCCCTGTTTGTTGGGAGGGAACATTTCAGCACTGCAATTTCGCCCGATTCCACATTTTCTTTCTTCCTCTTCCTTTCAATATGCACTTAGCCAAAGTGTAAAAGACAGTATATAACTATTTGATTTTACCCACCTGACTGTCCTCTCTAAGTGGCTGCTTAGCCGGCTGCCAATTTAGAGTTTAACCTCAGGAGGGGGAGGCTATTGCCAGAGAGGCAGATGGTCAGAGGCGGATGCAAAAGATGCTGGGAAATAATCCTTTAACCTACACTGCCCACTCTACCATCCTGTCCGTCCTCTCTGATTATTTCTGTGGTTTTATGAGTGAATGAGAGGAAGGGCCAAAGAGACACAGAGAAAGAGAGAGATTGAGGATATGTGGGTGTATTTGCAGGGTCGCAGCAGAAACCTCCTTCACAAACCTACCTGCATATTTTAAAGCCCTCATGCGATATTGCTTCCCGGTTTTCTGCTGTTGTCTGTTGCAGCCGCTCTCACCAATTTTCTGCCTCATTGTCATTCATGTGCAATCTGTTTGTTTGGCTAACCTCGTCGCTTTCAGTCCATCTCAGTGGAGATACTTCATGTCCGCGTGTCACTGAGTCTATTTTGTGCTCTATCTTTTGTGTTATCGGCATCTCCTTGGTGATCCACTCATCTCGGCTTGTGTAAAAAAAAAAAAAAAAAGTTCCAGAGAACCATAAAGGACTCTTTTCTCTCCAAGCTCAAGGTCTCTGCATCTACTTAAAGTTTAGGTCTGCACAAAAACGTGGAACAATAAAACCTTGCAGGAGGTCTTACAATTGCACTGCTGCTTTCTGTGATTCGCCTCAGTAGCAGGATGCGGAGGACATAAAAGTGTTTAATTCTGCACAGATAACCAGTGGTTCTGCTTCATGGAGAGACGACCCTTACCTGTTCCTTTGCACTGATTAAAGGGATGATTTATATCTGCTTTTTCTATTGCATATGACCCAGCAGGGAGCGTCTTTATTGTACACCAAGCACACGCAGCCGTACTCTATAATCTGGTCCCTCTTATCAACACCTAACTGTTTCTAATTAGCATCTGCAAGGCAAATTTATCTCCTATGCTTTCAGCACTATTTTCGGGCTTCAGAAAGCATTCATATTGTAACATATACAAACACAACTGTAAAAGAGTTGTTTAAAACGTGATTAAAAACAGAATACAAGGATTTGCAAATCCTTTTCAACCTGTATTCAGTTAAATACAAGGCAACAACAAAATGTTTGATGTTTAAATTGGCAAACTTTTTGTTTTTTGGGGAAATATACCCACATTTTGAGTTTTAAGACTAACAGTTCCAAAAATGTATGGACAGGAGCATATTCACCACTGTTTTACATGGCCTTTTCTTCCAGTTCTGCTGAGTAGCTCAATGGTTTACACTGCTGACTTTAGTACAGGAGACTAGGGGTTCTAGTCCTGGTTTGGGCACTACCAGTATCCAGTGTGGACCCTTGGTCAAGGTCTTTAAGGTCTTTGTCTCAGATGTACATCACTCTGTATTGTTGCTCAACAGTGCTAGGTGTCCATTGTTTTGTGTTTCATAATGCCATTTCATTTTGAAATAATTTTCAAAAGGAGACAAGTCTCAACAGTCACATTCTGGCCCTCTTTTATTGTGAAGCCATGCTGTTGAAACTCATGCAGAGTGTGGCTTGGCCTTGTCTTACTTGAATAAGTGGGGGCTATATAAGTGGAAGCACATGTTTCTCCAAAACCTGTATGTATCTCTCAGTAATAATTGTGCCTTCACAGATGTGCAAGTTACCCATGCCATAGGCACTAATACACACCACACCATCCCAAATGCTGACTTTTGAACTTTACTTTGATAACGGTCTGGATGGCTATAATTGCCTCTTTCGTCTGGAGGACTTAATGGCTGTTATTATAAATGTGGCCTCATCAGACCACAATACACTTTCACTTCAGGTCAGTCCATTTAAGATGATCTCAATTCCAGAGAAGTTGAAAGTGCTTCCTGATGTTTGGCTTTTGCTCTGGATGGTGGAGTCTTACCTGTATATGTAGATCTAGTGACATTCCTAGTTAACTGAGCATGAATGGCTTTCTGAAGTGTTCCTGAGCCCACACTGTAATTTCCTTGAAAGAATGACGGCCACTTTTAATGCAGTGCTGCTTCAAAAAGCAAATTGCCCCTCAGGGAAAATAAGGATATCCTTGGTCCTTGATTGGTTACTTTGCCCCTTATGTGAGAATTTTTTCCCCAATTCACTGAATGTTTTGATGATGGTAAGGACTGTAGATGATGAAATCCCTCAATTCTTTGTGATAACATGGTAACCCTTTGAACCATAAATAATAGCCATTTACTTGTATCTTGAAGCAGGCCGTTGTGGTGCTCTAATGATGCTATCCACACCTTTGTAGCCCTTACAGAAGCTTTTCTAGCAAGCCGGGAACTTTGTTGGCTTTTCAGGAATACTAAATCCACACCAGTAAATCCGGAATTTTGCCACTGGTGGCTGCCATTTTCATCCCACTTTGCGATGGGCCCAGGCAACCAATGGCAGGCTATTTTATTTTTGCACCATGCTTTGTCAAACTCCTGGAGGAGACGGTCTGAATAGCTCATAATAGAGAGAAAGAGAGAAGGGTGCAATGTAGCCCTCAGTGCCACTGCAGACAGGAACTGCGCTGAAAATTGGCACAAATAGATCCAATAATTTTGTCACAGGATCATTATTTTTTAACTTTTTGGTCCCAAAGAGATGGGAGAGCAAGTCTGTGCAAAAAAAGTCTTAGGCGTAATGGTTTACTGTGTCTCACATAAAATCTTTGAGTTTTAATTTCTGTTTAGGTTTCTATTTTGTCTTTATAGTCCCATAAGTTTTTTTTTTATTTATTTTATTTTTTTTAATACAAGTGACATTACTGCAGCACACACATACCCAAAGCCCGGGTTGTCCTGAAAAACAAAGGATGTTTAGAGCTTGACTTTGCACCATAGGGTTGATGTTTGACAAGCTTTGTAAGACAAAAAGTCCAGGCATATTTTGCTTCAAAACTTTTGATTTGGATCAAATTAAAATACATCATTTGCAATGCAATTTTCTTTTTTACCTTTGACATATTTTGATTTTGAACAATCATTGCCACTCAAAATAAGCTAATATGATCGACTACAAGTAACAAAGATTGAAAGGTGAATTTTTTTTCCCAGAAAGTATTTTCAAGCGGTCCAGTCAGAGAAAATGTATTTAACCAAAAGTCTGGAACATCATAATGTCTAACTTGAGTTAGTGTGATATTTGGATACGGGTGCAATTTCAAGGACCTTTTGCACTGATAAAGTATGAAAATTATTCTTCCTTTAATGGTGTCAATTTTATTTAAAACACAAGTTTTTATTTAAACAAAGCAACACATAACAGAAGTAAAAGTGGAAATAATTTTATTGTCATTTTAAAGCTAATTTACAAAATGTAATACTCCATAAATTCTTAAAATAATATTCAAGATAAAGAGCTTTAACTGTCTCAACCAACGTAACAATATATTAAATTCAACAAATCTTTGCCATTTTCTTTATCTACAGCTCAGCTGTTTCTCCATCTGTGAATCTCTTCTTGTCTCAGCTCACTCGTCTTTTCATCTACGCTCTTTGTCTTTATTTCTTTTCTTTTCTCTTTATGTCTTCCTCTCGTCTGTCCCTTGAATGAATGCAGTGGTTCAATTGTTACCGCATGGAATGCAGACAGTTCATTGGCCGAGTAGCGCCATTTGAGATGGCTTACCTCGCATGCATCTGGTCTGTGCATTTCCTGGTCTGCAAAACTGGTACCGTGATTCCTAGAATAGCAGCGCTACCTAAAAAAGAAGCACCCCCTCAAATTCAAAGTTCCCTTTTAATCTAATGATTGTTGGGCTGGGTCCAGGTCCTCCTCAGATGGCATCTGGGTCTGGACCGGGACCACGGTCCGCCAGTTAGTGACCCCTGGTCTAGGTGCAAAGCTACCAAAGGAAAGTACTTTCCTGTTTTGAAAGGAGAAAAGAAAATCCTATACATACTGGAGTGATTTGTAATGCTGATTTTCAAAAATACCTGACACACATTATCATTGTTTCGGTGAGCATACAGTAAAAGGGCCACATTGTAGCACTGCACTTATTTACTCTGCCTTATTACTAATGCTGCACTAGTCCTGCTCTGCTTTGCTGCTCATGTCAGAGCTTGTATGGTTTCCAATGGTAACCGGGCAGGATAAGAGGATGAAAGGCTCATTATAACCCCACTGAGTGAAAATTAGCCCCTCTCTCTCAATAGTGCACTAGCCTCTCCTTCAGTGGACAGTCCTACATATCTGTTGTCATGATAATAGACCTCTTCTGTGCGAGTGGGGAGGCCATTTTCCGCTGCACAGGTCTCTCTAAGGCTGAGGATGTTCAGTGTGCAGGAGTGTTTCTTTTTAGTGCGGATTTGCGTTTTTAGTTCTTTTCAGTTCATGTGAATACATCCAGGCAGGCGACGGCGTGAGTGCAATGTAGATTTTTCAGTAATTAAAATGCAACGTGAACAGTGACTGAGTTAGCATGAGTTGATCCCTCATCCTCTGCTGTTGGCATGCTGAACATCAGGTGGGTAGTGTTTGTATCATGACCCTGATCTCCAAGAGAAAAGCTTTTGTTTGCTTTTTGTTTGTGTTGGTTTCAGGCTAAATTGTGTTCTTTTGCAGTCTTTTTTCTCTGCGTTGAGTTCCAGGAATATTGCAATTCTCATGTACAATAAATGTTGTGTACTGCAGCTTAAATTCATGTGTCCAGGGGGGTTATTGATATTTTGGACTCGGGTTGCCCTGCAGAGGGAATGACTGCAGGGCAAACATTAAGCTTTACTGTTGCTTTTTAAGCTTTTCTTTTTTTTACTTTATATTTTTATGGACCATAAAAGGTTCCTTAAAGAGACTAATGATATTTAAATGAGGTTGAATATTGTTTAAATAAAGTATTAATTGGCTGAACTTAAAAAAATGAATCTTTAAAGTGCCTTAAGCTGTTAATTCCAACTGAAAAGTGAAGTATTTTCCTTAAAAATCCTCATTTTAAACCAAATTCTATATATGAATGTCTAATTCTATTTAATGTCATCTTTTTGCACCAGTAAAGCACCAAAGTGCAAGAACATGAATTCTCACATATACAAATTAACTACCTTTTTTATCCCCACCAATAATATCTAGAGTTAAAACTGAACATTTATATTTTTTTACTATGTATTTTTACATACATGTAAGGTACAGTATACAGTACTGCGCAGAACATTTAGACATGATAATCTGTTGAAATAATAACCAAGCGCACACTTTTAGGGTGGAGTAAGGGGTGGATGTGGAAAGGAAGCACCGCTAGGGTACCGTCCAGGCAGATGTTGGGTTGCTTAAAACCCTGGTCGTGCTAAAAAGGCTGGCGGTCTCTGGGTGTATCATCCGAGGTTAAAAGATCCAGAACAAAAGAAATGGTGTTGAGTTTGACTTTGCTGTGTTCCAACATTTGTAGAGTTTGACTCCGGTCTTCTGTCTTTCACAGAAAATGTAAGAGGATGAAATAGAGGTTGCAAGCTGAGTGGTGATGACCAGGGGCGTAGCTTAGGATTTAGGGCCCCTAGAAAGAATATTACACAGGGCCCCTCTTAGCTGGCTAGCAAAGCAACAAATGTTGCATCAGTTTTACAAATGTATATGCATTTTGATGTATTTTTTTACCATAACTTCCCAATTTATGAGCATTTTTTTTTACTATGGCTAAATTAAATTTACCTGCATTATTTTGCAGTGCTGGACCACATTATCTGGAAATTTTTAAGAGAGGGGCCCCCCAGAATTGTATTTTACTCTACACTCTTAGAAATTCCCCCTGTTAAAAAACGGTAAACAACTGGCAGTAGGGTTGCCAGGAAGTTACTGTAAAATTAACGGTATATTGCTGTTGCTGAAATTTACAGTTTGTTTTTATAAATACAGCAAAAAGCTGTTATTTTAAACCTTAACAGGAAAATGCTGTTGAAAAGATAAGCGGTTTATTATTGTTTTTTTACACTTTTTCTTAAGAGGTATATTTGCAGATTCTTACTGCGAATTATAGCAAAATACTACACCTTGCTGTGAATTCATTTCCTTCTAGCAAAACTGACAAAATATTTATTTTTCTAAACCTAGTGATTTGATAAATTACTCCTTGCATGTCATGTTATAAACACCATGTTTTAGTGTGATAAACATAGCCTTTGAAAGTGCAACTTAAAATGTCAAGAAAAATAACAAAACTTCAAAGTGTCTTCCCAAACCATGCCTCTTTATTGAAATTGAAAATACATACAGGTATGTGTTAAGTATCACTGCTGTCGTGCCAAAACCTTCTGCAAAAAGGTCGACTTTTCAAGGTTTAACATAAACTGGCAAATTTTGAATTTGTTTATATATTGGGTTTTTAATGAGTTTGATGGTTCTTAGGATCATCAAACTTTCTCATAACATAGAGAATAACTTAAAACTTCAATTCTGCTTAAAACACTAAAATAACACAACAAAAAATAAGTTGGTGTTGGCCTGACAACAGCAGTCTGCTTCAAGCATTGCTGTCTAAGAAGATTACAACACAAACAATAAATATCAAAAAATTTGGTTGTAAAAAAATTGCATCACTATAAACTGAAGTTTCCCATAGGCCACTACAGTACTACATTGATGTCCACAGATGTGGCATGGAAACATTATTAGAGCTGCTGTAGGATATCCTGGACTAGAGACATTTTTACCGTAACTCCCTCTGAATTTCCTTGCTGGACAGGAACTGCAAGGACTCTGTAAAGGGAAAAAAAACACATTAGAACAAAAGCAATAATACATTAAATGAATTATCTGATTTCAATTTTCAATTTGTGTCTGTCTGATTACAAAATTTGTAGGGTTACACTTTAAAAATGTTACGTTGTCAACCAAAAGACAGGTTAAATTGGGCATAAACACAATTTTCAAACAGTTTGAACTTCCACGGAGGACGGATGTAACTGGAGAAGCCTTTAGGTTTGGTTTAACTAGGTCTTCAGAACAGTTCTTGATAAGTTGCCCTGAGGTCATAATAATGTCAGAAAGTATAAAAGAAAATTTGCTATGTCACCACAAAAGCTGCTAGCAGTCTGTTGCCTGATAAGTTGGTTTGAATATAAATCCTGCCTCTGACGGAGCCAAGGACCCCCTCGGCCACTTCTTGGACATGCCCTTACATGTGTCAGAACTGGAGTGACAATGTCTGAGTTAGTGTTGAACATCCTCATCAGTCACAGCACATTGATCAGGCATTGATTTCTTTATGGACTGGGGCAAAATTCTGCTCATAATGTTCAATAGCCTCCCAGTCGCACTCGCTCTCATTACTGTGACTAATTACTACGTAAACACTAAATAATGTTTTGTTCCAAAAATCCGACTTAAGAACAGAGTATTCCTCGCTGCTGAGTGTTTAATTATTTTCATTATCACAATGCTACAATCCTGTAAAATAATGCTATGCAAATCCCACAAAATAAGCCTCTGCAAAATAATACCTCCCCTAGTAATTTATGTTTGTTCAAATACAAATGTTTACACAGAGTGTGAAGAAATTCAGGCACGCTTATAACTGAGTTATTCATCGACCATAGCCTGGAATGGAGGAAAAAGTTCACTATGAATCTGACTAGAGGCAAAATATGTTCTTCTCGTTCAGCCAGCAAGTCACAGAGATCTTTTTAAAGCTCTGGTAGTTTGTTTTTCCCTGCTCACAGCAAAAGTCATGTTCTTAGTGCAAAACGACCCATAAGCAATCTTGATCCTAGGTCCCTGTGGTCGATACATCTTCATAGTAAAATAGAAGAAACTTAAATAAACTCTTTGAATAACAAACTCTGTAAAGGCATCAGTGTTATCCTCTACGTGAAACCCAACAGCTTCTTAAAACAGCTGGGTCAAATTTGATTAAAGGCTGGGTTTTATTGTGGCATATTGCTTTTTATCAGATTGGGTTGGTCTGTACCACGAACCCCATCTTAAAAAAGGTCAAGGCAGAGGTTGGCTTCTGCAAACCCCAATTCTGAAAACGTTACACTTTTCATAGCAAATCCTTTTTAACCGATATTCAGTCAAACACAACACAAAGACAAGATATTTGACACACAAACTGATAAACTTTATTGTTTTTGGACATAACCACACATTGTGGATTTGATGCCTGCAACATGTTCCAAATAAGTTGGGACAGGAGCGAATTTACAACTGTGTAAAATCACCTTTTCTTCTACCATCACTCTGTAAGCACTGAAGACGTTAAGATAGTGATTGTTGAAGTATTTAAGAGGAATTCTTTACCATTCATGCTTGCTCAACATGGCTAGGCTCCCAATTATGTGCTCCCTATTATGTGCTTCATAATGACCCATTTTTAATAGGCGGCAGGTCTGCATGCAGTTCTACACTCTTTTACTGTGGAGCCAGGCTGTTGAACAGCCAGCCACACACTACACCCTCCTTACAACCAAAGTCAGCAAATGCCCAATTAATCTTTATGATTCTAAAGATTATCTTGCCAGACCACCCAGTGTTGTGTGCTGTGTTCAGTCAATTTTTGCTTCTCTGACCTGATCGGAGGCACTCTGACCCAAGATTTTAAATATTAAACGTGTTCAATATTTACGACCAGAAATCCTGTTTTGTGTGGTGAGCACCAAGGACAGCCAAGCAGACAGAAGCAGGGTTACATGGGATAATGACTGCCAGACAGGAAGCAAGGTGATCAGATGGATGTCAGAAATGAGAAACTTGATGATTTGTTGCAACAAAACAAGTGTTGAATGATGAACTGACAAGGTAGGGAGCTGGACTGAAATTACAACTGCAGTAGGTTTAGCTGGTAGCTAAGAGCTGATCACAGCAGCTTCTTCACTCTTAAGCCCCTTTTGAGTGCGTGATGTTTGGCACTTTGAGAGCTGAGACCAGGCCAAGACTCTGGTAGTCGGTGAACACAGTTTGTTAGTATGTAGTGTCCTGGGTTGATTCTCTCATTCTACATCACACATTATACTAACAAACAGTAAAATCAGTGATTATTTGTTGCCATGTGTGGGGTCTCTCACACTGAAAATGGGTTCAGATTTTAAAAATCTATTTAATGTGGCAAGCTTTAATTGTGCATTGTGAAGAAAAAGACATCTGGATACAAGAATAGGTTTCTCCAAAACCTGTATGTACCTCTCAGTGTTAATGTTGGCTTCACAGATGTGCAAGTAACCCATGCCATGGGGACTAATACACCCCCACACCATCATGAATGATGGCTTCTTATATTTGCATTGATAAAAATCTGGATAGTCATTCTATGACATTCAGCCTTTTCTGTCACTGTTCACAACTTTTTTGAAATATGTTGTATGCATCAAATTCTATGTGTGTATATACAGTTCTTGTGTATATATGTGTACAAGGAGGACTGACACAACCCAGGCAATGCTCTGGATGTCCTTGCACTTTACCTGTTGAATAAATGACAAAGTTCTCCGCTTTAGGGAGGAGAACGGGGTAGATGTGACAAGTATAGCCCAGGGTACCACTCAGTTGGATAGTAGAGCCCCTAGTAGAGTTGCAGAGTTGCCATGAGCCCCTGGTTGGGCTGTGGATGTCCCAAGAGCCGAAAAACTACTTCCTGTCTTCAGGAGTATTACCAGGGGTGAAAGGCCTGGACAACAGGGATGCTGTCGAGCTTGACCTTGGCTGCCAAGCAACATTCATGTATCAAAATGTGTCAGCCTTAGCTCTGGCTGTCCCCCTCCCACATTCCCACCTCCTGGTTGTGGCACATTGGGCCCCATCATGACCACTAGCATCCTTCATATCCACATTTAATATTTCATCTGTGTGCTGTATTCATTTGAATATAAGTTGAAAATGATTTGCAAATCCCTGCATTCTGTTCACATTATACACGACATCCCAGCTTTTTTTTTTTTAGAACGGGGGTTTGTTGTAGCCAACTTCTCCTGATTTTTTAAAGGATGCTCTGAAAAGAGAGGCATATTCTGGAGTATTTTACTCATTTTTAGGCTGTGGAAAATGCCCAAATGTCCCAAAATAGCAGAATCACAAATGTGCCAGTCAGAGATTTATGAACACTGAGAAGAGGGAATTCACACCAGAATGAGCATCAATAATTTCATGAAATAGAAAATATTTTTAGAAGCTTACAAAACCCATTAAAACAAACATGTCTTTGAAATGTTAGCTGGTTATTACAGTCTTGCTCTGGGATATTTGAGCTAAACCAAATCACCAATTAAAGAGGCTTGATTGCATTAATATTGTCGTTTTGAGGAAAAATAACACAGTTTGAACAATAAGGCAATGAAAATTAAATTGCAGCTAACAATGGCTTTTTCTATTTTCATTAAATAAGCAGATGAGAGAGCATTTAGTGTAACTTGAGATCCTTTATAGTCAATGAAGCAAGCCCAGTGCTGCAGTGTATTCTCATTCACAAAGCATGTAAAACATGAGGGTTTAAGGTGTATACATTAGAAGGCTGTGCTTTTACATGACTGGCAGTGGTGTTTTATATTTGTAAAAATGTGAAAGTATAAACCAACAACACATTATTTTTGGTGCTATGTCAAAAGCCAGTATTTACCAGAATGCCAACATCCTCCCTTGGCACCAGACTAGCTAGACAGCTGTTTTTTTCTTTACCCGGTCCGGAACACGCCAGCATGCATCATCTTTGTGTAGTGCTCACCTTTTCTTTGCACTAACATAAAAATAGAAGCTATATACTCCATCACATCCACCGAAAACACATCATTTTGCCTTTTTGACTCTGTTTTTGCAGGTTTGCTGTGTCTGCTTGTGCTCATTTGTGTGACATTTCCGTATCTGTAAATAAATAACTCTAGATACAGTGGTGTGTGTTCCTGGAGACTTTCTGTGAGTACAGGCCAGTGTGTGCTTATTAAACAGTTCTTGACAGATAGTTTCAGTTGGGGTTCCTCTTGCCCCGTCACACAAATCATTGAAACCTCCATTGATTTTGTCAGGGACATAGTTTAGAAACCAAAGTGGGATGGAAAATTAAGCCTGTTTATATTCTGATAAACGCATATGTAGCAGTTGTTAACTCTTTCTTGGGCTGTGTGATGTCTCAGGCACAAACTTTCACTTTTGGCACCAGCATGTCATCTTTTCTGATAACAGCAGAAGCATATTTGGTGACTCCCAGCCACTCCAACAGTAAAAAGCTCTGAAAACCCACAGGGACATGTTGCAAACTGGTTAAAATACACCAGCCACTTTATTAGGTACACCTTGCTGGTAGCGGGCTGGACCCCTCTTGCCTTCAGAACTTCCTTGGTTCTTGGTGGCATTGTTTTAACAAGTAGTTGGAGACATTCCTCAGAGATGTTGGTCCATATTGACATGATAGCATCACACAGTTGCAGCACATTTGTGGGCTTCACATCCATGATGTGCATCTCCTGTTCAACTACATCTCAAAGGTGCTCTACTGGATTGAGATCTGGTGACTGTGGAGGCCATTGATGTACAGTGAACTCATTGTCATGTTCAAGAAAGCAGTTTGAGATTATTTAAACTTTTGTGGCATGGTGCATTATTCTGGTGGGAGTAGCCATCAGAAGATGGGTACACTGTGGTCATGAAGGGATGGACATGGTCAGCAAAAATACTCAGATAAGCTGTGGCATTCAAACAATGCTGAATTAGTACAAAGGGGCCCAAAGTGTGCCAAGAAAATATCCCCCACACTATTACACTGCCTTTATGTTGTTTAGGCAAAATTCTGACCCTACCATCTGAATGTCACAGCTGAAATTGAGACTCATCAGACTATGCGATGGTTTTCCAGTGTTCTACTGTCCAAATTAGGTGACCCTGTGTGTATTGTAGCCTTAGTTTCCTGTTCTATGGTCTTCTGCTTCAAGGTTTGACGTGTTGTGCGTTCAGAGATGGTATTCTGGCATTTTTGTCCACACAACTGCCGCTTACTGGTTATTATCTCCTTTTCAGACCATTCTCTGTAAACCTTAGAGATGGTTTTGCATGAAAATCACAGTAGATAAGCAGTTTCTGAAGTACTTGGACCAGCCCGTCTGGCACTAACAACCATGCTACTTTCAAAGTCACTTAAATCCCCTTCTTTCCCATTCTGAAGCTCGGTTTAAACTTCAGCAAGTCTTCACCACATCTGCATGCCTAAATGCATTGAGTTGCAGCCATGTGATTGGCTGATTTGCTATTTGTGTTAACAAGCCATTGAACAGGTGTACCTAATAAAGTGGCCGGTGAGTGTATAACAATAAATGATATGTAAACCTTGCAACATAAAAGCAAATCAGGGCTCTCACAGCTACTTTTGTAGCAACAAGCTCCAAAAATGCTAAACCAGAAGCAAATAATTTAGCTAACTATCAGTTAACTAGCTACAGTAGTGAATTTATTACTTCAGCTTGTAAAGCATGGCAATGTGGTGAGCTGAAATTACTCAATAACAAACCAATATATCACAGAAACATTTGATATTGATTTTGGAGACTCAAACGTACAGTATCACATGGATAATTTAACAAGAAAAATGAACCAATTTCAAGAATCGTAGGGACATGGTCAACGACATCATTGTACAGACCGGCCACGAAATGTACACTGTCAGACCAAACATTTAAAAGTTGTTTAAAAAAGTTGTACTAATGTTAAACTAAAAATATTTATCACTCCAAGTATTTTTTGTCATTATACTCAAATTATTGGACAGACATCCCTTAATCTGCATAGTTTTCCCAGAATAACTTTGGGAATTAGACACTTTTGCACAATGAGTGAAGTTACCCACTCAGTTAGACAAGTCCCACTTGTGCGGACCGACTTCAACATAGCAAGGATGATGTACTGAACTCTGTGGAAGAGGACGTTCTGGATCTATGTGCACCTTTCATTCTTTGGAAATTGCGGTTGATGAACATGTGAATTGTATATTCTTACTTGAGTTATACTGGAAAAAAAAATATTTCCACTACATAAATACTTTAATGTAATCAGTTTCAACAAATATGTTGAGTGTATTGTTTTGGGTTTTGTTTTTGTCTTTATTGTAGTAGGACAGCTGAAGAGAGACAGGATATGTTGGGGAAGAGAGTTTGGGAAGACACACACTCAGGAATCAATCTACCAACTGAGCCAAACCAGTGCCCATTTTGAGTATTTTCAGTTTCTTCAGTTTTACAGTGGAGGACTCCCTCAATAACAGTATTCTAATGACTAAAGTGGCAATTAAAATGACTACTCATACTCAAAGAGGAAAACTGCTTGATTCAACTGTCAGCACAAGCTCCATTAAAATCTACAATAAATACAAAGACATCATTTAGTTTAATTTAAAGCAACTTTAAACTATGTCACCGTCAGAGCAGATTTCAGACCAAAATAAACACTTTCCCCTCTCCCCTTGTGTCACACTCCTCGACGCATCCTGTCCAGTTCCCAGAGATTTAGTGACAGAGTGAAAAAAATCCAAAAACAAGATTCTGTTATCAATGTCATGCAACAAAGCACATCTAAAAGTAATTAGGTTTGACTTTTTAGGCCACAGAAAACCTTTTCTCTGTTTTGAAAAGTCTGGTTCTCCTAGTCGTACTGAGACACAATGTTCTTGAGGAGACAGGGCTGTCTCTCTCCCTGGTGGGGTTAACAGTTGGAGAGGGAAGGGTTCACTTGGGGGAAAAGAAATGTATGAAAAACTTTCAAGGGAAACATACATGAGTGGAAGGAAGCTCAGTTCTGCCCATGAGACCATCGAGGTGACAGCAAGCAATCCAGGGATCATTTTACTCATTATTTCACTGCATGTTTTCATATGGTTTATTTGAATTTTTTTCTCTAATATTCAGAATGTTTTATGCTACACCTTTAAGATGGCAACGATGTCTCTGATGACAGCTATTTTTTCTTGTAAGTTCATATATTTAAAGGTCATAACAGGCAAATCAAAATATAAATAACAGAATGTGGAAAAGAATGGCAGTAGTGGGAAAATATATGAGCTGAGCTAAAAGTAAATGAAGAGTAATAAAAGTAAGAAACCAACACGCATGGGTATTCTGTGAAGGAAGAAAATTGAGGAAAGATGGGTTAAGAGAGGGGACTGGCACTGAATTTCATCCGCACAATGAATTGATTTAACTCAAAACTAGATAGATTATTCAAAACTTGAACAACAGGCGATACTGTAAAAGGTAATGATCTTTTTGGCTTTGGCTATATAAATAAACAAGGCCGTATATAAGGGGGGAAATGGAGAGAGCTTTATGGAGTCTAGCCAGACATGGTCCATTTTAAAGTTGACAATGATCTAAACGGCTCTTATAAAAGCAAAAAGATAATAATTCTATTCATTAATGCTGTAGTAGACTATAGTCTTACTCAAAATGTAAATGGCTTTTCCTAAAAGAAGGTGAAAAGCAGCAAAAATTGAATAAAACTGCCTGACAAGTTGCATAAATGAGCAAAAATGGCAAAAATGGGCAGAAGGCAACAATAATGGGTAAAAAGTGGTAATAATGGACAGAAACTTATGAAAATTGGTTAAAGCTGCAAAAATGAGAAAACTTGGCAAAAATAGATTAAAAGCGCCAAAAAGACTTGGCAAAAATAAGCAAATAGTGGCAAAATAGTGGCAAAAATTGGGTAAAAAGTGGTAAATGTGGACAGAAAGTGGCAAAAACAGGTTTGAGTGGCAAAAAGGGGCAAAAATGGGATCAGAATGGCAAAAAGAAATTGGCAAAGAAGACAGAAGTTTCAAAAATAGTAGCCAGAATGTGTGAAAAAGTTGCAAAAATGGATTGAGGGGCCTAAAAGAACTGGCAACAATGGGCAAGGAGAAGCAAAAGTGATGAGAAAGCATCAAAAATTGGTAAAAAGTGGAAATGATGGATGGAAAGTAGTGAAAGAGTGCCAAAACAGTGGCAAAAATGGGAAAATTTGACAAAAGTGGCAAAAAGTGGCAGAAATGAACAGAAAGTGCCCCCCCCCCCCAAAAAAAAGTGGCAAAAACTGACAGAAAGGGGCACATATTGTTAGAAAAAAGGCAAAAAAAGGCAAGAAGTGGCAAAATAGTGGCAAATATGAGTGAATAGCAACAAATAATTGGATAAGAGTACCAGAAAAGTGGCAAAAATGGGTGCCTAGTGGCAGAAATAGACAGAAATCAGCAAAACAAAGTAAAAATTTCAAAAATTGGTGGAAAGTGGCAACAAGTGGTAAAAATGAGCAGAAACCATGGTGAAAAGGGGTTAAAAAGTAGCGAATAATTGAGTGAATAATTCCAACACTAGAAAACAACAATTGTTTCCTTTGCTGCTCCAAAGTGGGGTAAATGTTAGTCAGGAAGCTAACATTAGTGCTACTGATCCAACATACATGCACTGACATCATCAATAAATCACAACTGGGGAGGGCCCGTTCTTTGGGTTTTTCAGGGCCCAAGCCAATTCTGTGGGCAGGCCTGTAAATAGATATAATACATTTTATTTAAGGGCATCTCTCAGGACATACACACAGGGCCACTGTACAGATACAACAGCAATAAAAAGTAATTGGAAAAAAAATACAATTTAAGGCAAAACAGTCTAAGACATTATGCTGCTCTCTACAGTCAAGCTAATTCTTCTTCCAAATTGGCAACGGCCCTGTGCATACCATTAAGACTTGGCTTTGCTATTGTCATAAACAATTCAAAAATAAGATAAACAGGGCATGAAATAGGAGTGCATCAAACAAGAAAAGTGTCATGAAACACAAGGTTATTTCCATCAGTCACAGATGGACTAAATTGCAGTGAATAAGGAAACACAGGGAGCACTTTGCAGACATTTCCTCTGCTTGTTGTTCACCTTGTTTTCTTGTTAAGACCAGCTAAGACAGAAACACCACTCCATCTGAGCTCTTCTTTTTAATCCCTTTAAAACTTACAGCTTGTTTGCTAGGAATATATTCATATTACAGTCAGTCCAAATGAATTGACTTCAGAAAATCCCACCGCAATTATTCTTAATTCATAATTAATGCAGAGCAGACTGGGGACCTAATTTACACTTGCACATTGTCAGTTTCCCTGCATGTGCTTGTCATTCTGCATAAGAGTAAACATGGCTTGCTGTGGAAAGAGGGTGGCATCTCCCACCATTACCGAGGCTCTGGGGAGCAGTGCACTGTGGCACACAATTGTGCCATTAGATGATAAAAACAAAGGAAATGATCTGAGCACCCAGTCATTCCAAACAAGAGCAGGTACGCACAGGCGTGTTAACAGTAGGGAGTATCCTTTTATTGTGTTGTAGTCAGCATTGTTTATCATTGAACACCCTCAGAAATATTACTGATGCCTTCACTTTGAGTGGGAAAACAAAGTCTTTGTTCATCTGCAAGTCAGATCTGTAGAGCTTGTGATTATAACAAGACCTGAATCCATCCGTACATATGTGCACATGCATGTGTGGGGGTGTTCTGGGGCTTACATCTGATCATGCATGGGTTGGATGCTACTTTTTATGTGTTTGAGACTGGGCGTCTTCGTCAGTCTTAAAGAGTGTCACACTGAGATAGCGCGGCTCTTGATCTTTGTTGTTTATGCTGTATTGGGGAGCCATGTTGTGTACAGTGGTGTTTCTGATCGGGTTTGACGTGCTGCAGCCGACATGCACAGACGGAGGCTGCTTTGGAGAACCGCAGAGTATTAGTCCAATCACAGCCCTGGCAGTCAAGCTGACATTCTGAATTTGTTATTCTCCTTTATTCAATCTCCAACATTCACTCACATCCTGTCCATGAACCCCCTCCGTTGGATCAGACTGATGTGCTTGCACACAGTGACAGGCCTGCTCTCAGAGTTGGATATGTACATTGTGTTTGCTTCGAAACTCCAGCACAGTCAGAGAGAATGACGAAACAGGTTTGAATTGGAACACGGTCCACAGTTAGTTGGGAATGGGGATTTGTAAAGACATTTGCTTTTTTCTTGCTGTTTCATAAAGTAACTTCTGACCCACTCAGCTCCTATCTACATCATAGGTAGTGCATCATTATATACTGCATGCGGTGTTTACAATACACACTTCTGCATTTACAAGTGTATCTGAGCCTGACAAACAACTAAATAATCGAATACAGTGCCCCTGCTGTGTGGAAATGATTTTATATTCTAAAATATAACATCTAGGAACATATTCAGTCATCAGGTGGGAGCTGTCACTATATGTTCCTGTTCCAACTCATAATCAACTTACAATAGACAGTCTAACAAGTGTAAAAAGAAAGATGCCCAAATGAACATCTATTTTTCCTTTGATATTAGGAGAAAAAATAATAACCAAATTCACCTTTTATTTGTGAAGAGATCTACCCTTAGGAGCTAGAATCTGGTTAGAAAATGAGGCAGTTTTTTTGTTTTTGCATATTTTGTCCTTTTTTTGTCCTTTTTCATTCTTGTACATTGTGATCAACCCAGACTAGTTTTGTCCCAGGAGCTTCCTGGCAAAGATTGGTGAATAGCAGCAACGATTTGAGAAAAGTGCCAGAAAGAAAGTGGCAAAAATAGATATCAAGTGCCCAAAAAAGTGTTAAAAATTGGCAAAAAGTAGGAAAGATGTGTGGAAAGAGCCAAAAATAGACTAAAAGTGCCAAGAAAACTGGCAAAATTAGGCAAAATACAGAACAAAAGAGTGCCAAATAAAGTGTCAAAAATTGGCAAAAAGTGGGAAAGATGGGTGAAAAGTGGCAAAAATAGATTAAAAGTGCCAATAAAAGTGGTGAAAACAGGTTAAAATGTGGCAATGTAGTGGCAATAATGGGTGAAAAGTGCCAAAAATGGGATAAAACTGCTGGTAGGAAGTGGCAAAAATTGACCAAGAATGGCAAAAATTGAATAAAAGTGTCAAAAAGAAGTGGCAAAAATGATTGATAGATTCAAAAAAATGAACAGAAAGCATAAAAAATGGGTAACAAGCAGTAAAAGGGGACAGAAAGTAGTAAAAATTGGATAACGGTGCCAAAAAGAAGTGGCAAAAATGGCTAAATAGTTGAAAAAATGAGCAGATAACAGCAAAAACAAACAAACAAACAAACAAAAAATTCAAGTTGTATTTAGTAGTAATAAAAAGGGACAGACAGTAGCAAAAATTGTTTAAATTTTGCAAAAAGTGTCAATAAAGGGCAACAAACACCAAAGGTTAGTTAAATGTTGCGAAATGAAACAGCAAAAATGGGTGGAAAATGTGGTCAAAAGGGGTTTAAAAGTAGCATGAACAAATATTCCAATATAGCAAGTAATAGTTTGACCCAGCTGCAAAATAAGGGAATTGTTAGCCAGGATGGTAGCACCAATGCTTCTGATCCATCACACATGCATTGATATCATCAATAAATCAGAGCTGTTGAGGGCATGCAGGGGCCAAGCCAATTCTGTGGGCAGGCCTGTTAATAAATATCATACGTTTGGAGATTATTTTATGAAATAAAGCATCAAAGAGCATCTTCAGTCACCAGGTGGTAACTGTCACTGTATAAAACATTTTATTTTTCTGTTCCAACTCATAATCACCTTACAATCTACAGTCTACCAAGCGTAAAAAGAAAGATGTCTAAATGAACATCTATGTTTTCCTTTAATTAATATTTAGAGATGGAAAAATAACCAAATTCACCTATCATTTGTGAAAGAGATCTAGTCTCAGGAGCTCTAATCTGGTAAGAAAATAAGGCATTTTTTTTTCTTTTTGCCAATTTTGTCCTTTTTCATTCCCATAAGCTATGATTCAACCCCGGACTTTTTGTCCCAAGAGCTTCTTTAAAGGAACTTCCTTTAGCCCATTATTGTCTGTTTTTCCACCGAGCTCTAAAGACCTCAGAAGATTAGGCAAATTAGTCTGCTGACATGTGAAAAAGTCACACCTGTTCTCCTCTTAACAGCGCTTAAAGGCCTGCATGAAAGTCCCCACACTTTAGAAAAGCATTGCCCCTAGAGCAAAGACCTTTTGGGGGTAAAATAAAGCCCTCAGGGTGGGAGCCCCTTTACAGCAACTGCTTAAGGCTCAATATGGTTATCCTTCACATATCTTTATGAGTCATATAATCATATTCTGAGCTTCACTTGGTCCTTAGAGTATCTGTCTTACTTACTATTGATTTCAGGTGGATGCTGCCTGGGCCCTGATGTTTATAAGCACTGGAAGTTCATATGTAATTTAACAGCTGGGTTTCTTCTGACATGACACACCTGATAGACTGTTTCACATCTGCTGCAGGTGATATTTTTCACATCTATCTGGATAACAACCCATACACGGTGTTTGGGATTACACTATATGGACAAAAGTATTCAGCAACCTGACCATTACACCAACAAGGACTGTGCTGTTGTTTTTTTTCAAAAACATGCACTTTAATATGGCCCCCTTTTGCAGCTGTGACAGCCTCCACTCTTCTTGGAAGACTTTCACAAGATTTTGTTTTGTGTTTCTGATGGAATTTGTGCCCATTCATTTAAGAGATCAGGCACTGATGTCGGACGAGAAGGTTTGGCTCGCAACCACTGCTCCAATTCATCCCGAAGGTTTTTGATGGGGTTGAGGACAAGACTCTGATGGGTCAGTCAAGTTCCTCTACACTGAACCCATCAAACCAAGTTGGAAGCATAGCATTGTCCAAAATATCTTGGTATAATGAAAAATTTAGATTGTCCTTCGCTGGAGATGAGGGGCCTAGCCCAAACCCTTTAAACATCCTCATTCCATTAACACCTCTCCATCTGACGCTTGGCTTTGGACTCTGTGATGTGAGGTTTGTATGCAGCTGCTCAGCCATGGAAACTCATTCCATGAAGCTCCTGCCTTCTTGTTTTGTGTGCTTACATTAAAACCAGTGGAAGTTTTAAACTCTTCGACTGGGGAACCAGCAGAGTGTTGACTCTGCTGTGATTTCGCGTGGTTTTCTGCTTCCACTAGTTTGCATTCAAAATGGTTATTGTGTCATTTTGGATTTTTCTACTGTCTTAAACTAGGGTCCTGTTTGGATACTGCTTTTATAGGTAGTTTCAGACATGAGCTTGATAAGAAAAAAGAACTTGTTAGAGATTGAAAATGAAACAAGGGAACAATACAAAGGTAGATGTTTGATATCACTAGGTTCACTGTGGATTTTTTAAGGTGGAATGAGACATTGAGGAGCAGTGTTGTCGCTTTTTATATCGCTGTGGCTGCAAGGAGATGCTGACGAGGCTTAACCAAAGTGCTTTGAATGAAACAATAAAGCATGTGATTAATCAGATTAGAAAAACAATACTAATGCACTAATTATGGACCTTTATTGTGAATAATGCGATTAATCTTGACAGCCCCGATAATCACATTATCTCATTCCAGGTGTAACAGATAACGTTTACACATCATAATCTTTGAATCACTGTAATAATCAGGATTAGCATCTTGTTACTAAGGAAAATAGCACTTTGACAGAAGGCATCAGAAGTTACACAAAGTACTGTGGACGCCAGGAATATGCTGGATATATAATATGTCGCTGTAAAAAAATGCCTCAAATACAGACATCTCTGTGCGGCGACAAATGATGGCAACACATGACTCAATGGTGAGAGCTATCCACGTGTTTTAGTGACAGTCTCTTTGTTGATACATTGTCAGTAGCCCCAATTCTGCTGCATTATCTTCAAATCTTTGCTGCTCTCGTTGCCTCCCTTCATGGTTTGTGTGTACTCTGGCTTGATAAATGTCATCAACCCACCCTTCTCCTACCACAGATCTTAATTGCCCTATATCTCCAGTCATGGTTGTTGTTATTAGCAGGCTAATCTTCTTCACTCTGATATCATCTCAACAGTTTATGCTAACAGGGTGATACAAGCTCTCATATTGTCTTTCCCTGTAGGTTTCTCCTTTTTTTTTTTTTTTTTAATTCAAGCGTTTTAATCAGACCTGTAGCCAGAGGTGTTTAAAATCAAGCACCTAGCCATAAAGTCTCCATTTGCAAACATTCGTGACACAAAATGGGTCATTCTGAATAGCTCAGTGACTTCAAGCATGGTACTGTGATGGACTCCGCCGTTGCATTAAGATGGTTCATGAAATTTCTTTTCTCCTGGATATTCCACTGTCAACTGTGAGTGTTAACATTAGAAGTGGAAGAATTTAGGAACAACAGCGACTCAGCTAGGAACAAGAATGACCACATAAATCAGAGCAGGGTCAACAACCACGAGGGCACATAGTGTAAAAGTCACTAACACTCTGCTGACTCCATAGCTGAAGAGTTTTCACTGGCATTAATGTGCAGCAGGAGCTTCATGGAATGGATTCTTTTACCTGTTTGGTGGAGGAGGGATGACGGTGTGGGGCTGTGTTTTTTAGGGTTTTGAGTAGGCCCCTTATCCCCAGTGAAGAGCAATCTTACTGCTTCAGCATTTTAAGACATTCTGGACAATGCTATGCTTCCAACTTTGTGACAACAGTTTGGGGAAGGCCCTTTTTCTATTCCAACATGACTGTGCCCTAGTGCACAAAACAAGGACTATAAAGACATGGATTGATGAGTTTGGTGTGGAAAAACTAGACTGGCCAGCACAGAGCCCTGACCTCAACCCCACTGAGCACCTTTGGGATGAACTGGAACAGAAATTACAAGCCAGGCTTTCTTTGTCCAGCATCAGTGCCTGACATCATAAATGCTCTACAGAATGAATGGGCACAAATTTCCACAGAAAAACTCCAAAATCTTGTGGAAAGCCTTCCAAGAAGAGAGGAAGATTTTACAGCTGCAAGAAGGGGCCAACTGAATACTTTTGTCCTTATAATGTATCTTGCACAGCATGTTAACATTACCTTTTTTGCCAAAGTACTCCTGGGCACCTTTTGTTCTGGTTACAGCTAACATGTAACTGAATGGAGGTAGGCAGCAAGCCTTTATGATTCTTTCTTTGAGCCTGTCCTTGTTCCCAGTGTAGGTGATGAAAATTTAGCCAATACAGAGACTGATGAAAGCTTCGCCTATAAGAAACACTCCACACAGACAAAGGTAACCATAAAGTGTCCTTTAGGGCACTCATAACACAGATTTGTTTTGGCTGATGTTGAACAAGTCAACGGTGACATGAAGCACAGGACTGTCAGAGTTTTCTTCCCTGTCCCCCTGATGCCCTGAAACCTTTTCCTAACCTCACTGAACATGTTTTTGTAGCTAAAACCACATGTGGGACCTGGGATATGGTGTCAAGCCCTGCATGTTTTTCTTCAAAATGTGATTGTAGTACAGAAGTGTTATTTCAAGGAGACATGGTTCCCTTTTTCTTTTTCGTATGCCTGCCCTCACCTGCTTCACAGAGCACTTGAACGGAAATGCTTTCTCATGTGGGAAGTTTTAAATTGCTATTTGTAACAGTCTGTTTGGTTCTAATCAGAGGGTAGAGGCAGAATCATTTTAATTTCATTACCACTGTGCAGGTTATTTTTAGCTCACAGTGCTTGTGATCCTTCTGGTTCATTGTAAGAGTTTGACAAGTTCTATTATTCACACAGCAGCTCATCCTCTGAGCCTGTACTTTTCAAAGCAACCTCTCCTGCTTCTCATCACACACATTTTACCAGCTGAATATAAAGGTAGCCTGATGCTGTGATTTTACTAGCGAGCCCCTTTGTGGTGATTACCTGGAGAATTATCTATCCTTAAAGGAGATTCAGAGATGTATAATTAACAGCAAAAATTGTCAGAATGTATTTAAATCAAGTAGATTGCAATGGAACTATATTTAAATTAAGGCTGATTCAGAAGAAAAAGTTTGAAAAAGACATCTTACTGGTTTAAATTTTACTTTTATCTTGTTTATGCTACACTTTTTACTTCTGGGTTTCAGCCTCACCAGAGGATAGGGTTGAAAAGTGCATGTATTTAGCTTTTATGTTAGATATGGATTTTATTCCACACTTAAATCACAACTTTAAAGCTATGGGCCGAAAATCGATCTCCACACCTAATCTGATGTAAAAATGATTATTTTCTTGTAATTTTTTTTTTCTTGCAGAAACAAACAATATGCTAAATGTTTTTGAGGTTTAAGCCATTGACCTCTTTTATTACCTTAAGAAATTGCATAAATATGAACCTTATTAGGATGTTTGTCAAAATGCAGTGCTTTATTTGACCACTTGAGGCTGACTTCAAAAGTAAGCCAATATCATTAGTCTCCCGTGTTAGAATGAGCAACTCTACGCTAACAGTAAACATGCTAATAGCGTGGCCATATAGCAATAATTGATAACTGCAAAAAAGAATAATTTTCTCCCATTTAACTTAATTACTAAACTAATGTTTAATAAGCATGGCTGCATTGCTGGCTTTTTCCTATGTGCCCCTCAATCCGCCATCTAACAAGCTAACATGCTAAGCTAATAGGCTAATTTTAAGGTCTTGGGCTATGTCAGAAATGCATACCACATACTACAACATATTCAATCAAATGACTTGAAGCATTCTGTGCTGCTTACTGATGTTGTTTCCTCCTGTTTACATCTTTGTTTGTGTTGTTCTTTCTCTCATATGAACAAAAGCATCTGCTAGATGATACTGTAACGTTGTAAAGGGCTGGTCCACGAAACTTTGCAGTTAGGCCAGTAAGTTTAGACTGTGCATTGCCATGCCAGGACTTTCAAAAATTTTAGATACAGGGTTAAAAGGATGGAGGAGTAAAGGAGGATGGTGGCTTGCACAACAATAGCCTGGTAATGCTTTTTTTTTATTTTAGCAGACCTGCATACAGTATAAGCTTTTGTGATTTTTGGAGGGACTGCATACATTATAAACTTCTTACTGCATTCTGAGGTAACAGTTAGTATGCAGTTCCATCATATCTCAAAGCCTGTCATCTATGCATCACTTGAACTTTATGTTTACACATTTATGTTCAGAGCTCTTTGGCAATGCTAGCAACAAGCTACCCTGACTATAGTAGTGGTAGTAGCCTCCAGTGATTTGTGTGAAAGTTGCTCCGGTGGTTATTACGAGCTCAGAGATATTCGCAGGATAATGGGATAATAACAGTAAAGAGCAGTGGTGGACTTATTTTACCTTACTCTGGATGCAGGGAGATGCTTCCATGGCTTAAACAATGGTGTTGAACGACAGAACAAAGCATGAGATATACACAATTTAAAGAATGTAGTGCACTGATTGTGGATCTCCACTAGTTGCAATTTACTTGATTAGTCTTGACAGCCATTTCTAACAACATTTAAAATGTATTCCGATACAATTTTCAATTTTATCTATTGCATGCTTTGATTTCAGATCATACTGCATACTCATTGTGACATTACATTTAGTATGGATAGTGTAAAAGTATGTGGTTTTAGACATAGCCCTAGAATCATTTTACCAAACAAACTTAGATTAAGTCCACGTAACATTTCATCAGTTTTTCAGGATTTTCATAAATCAACTCTATTGGCTACCTTTTACATCCATAAGTGGGTTTTAACAAACTTCAAAGCTATTTCAAGTTTCAAATCGAGGCTGATTATGACCGTTAAAGGAAAGCTCTTTTAAATTTCCTGAAAGTGGTGCTTTTGGAGATACAAGGTTTTGGCCTGCCACCAGCAGTATGCGATCATTTTACACTGATATTGAAGCTAAAAAGCTTCTGACTGTTTTTAACAACACTCCAGATGAGTTGACAAAGCCTCTCAGTGGAAACACAGGCGTAGATCTTAGGAGAATAAAAAAATAGAGCGGCCTCATTAATGTAAATGCATTTTACACATTCAGATGATTGATATGGCAACATCACAAGTAATAATATAAAACCCAGGAGGCTTTGAAATCTATTCTATTTCCGAGAAATGAAAACAATTAATTTTCTTAGGTATTCGTGAGTGTGTATCAAAAGGTGACTCCATGTTTGCACTTTTTCTAATCTCTGTCATCTCCATACATGCGCTGCCAAGCACAGACACGAGTGAGTCACAAGTTGGAACACACAAATGCGACGGGAGCACAAGTTAGCGGAAGAGATCAGTGAGGGGGAGGGGGGAGCCGGGACAAAAGGTGACCAGGGTGTCATCGATTGCTACAGGGATGGAGAGATGTGTCCCTCGCTGCGAGGCGAGTTGAGACGAGGCAGAGCCGCGTGCCGCCGGCCCTTTTTGTGCCTGATGACTCGCAGCTGATGTCTTATCTTGGCCAGTCAACACTGAGGATTGAGTGTGTGCACAGGGGGGGAAAGAGGGAGGGAGGGGTGACAAAATGAAATAAAATCAGTTATATGCCTTGTGATACAACAGATGCTACAGATTTGTAGCAAAGCTTCAGGATTTCTCCTCGGTATCACTTAACATCGAATATAAATTGAGACAGAGAGAGTGGCAGAAATGTATGAGAGGAGCTAAGTGCTTTTAATTTGTAAGCAGTTGTTTTGGATCAAATGTAAGATGCAAACATATGTCCATCACATCAGCTGTTCACAGCTTTGTTAAATGAATATGGATCTGCTTAAGCCTGGATTGCATTGAAAATTACACTCAAGTTAAAGAGCCGTTTTTTGCACTTTCTCTGTCAATATTTTCATAAAAAATCCCTATAAAAGGCAGTCAATGTTTCCTCCAGGGATCAGTTTGAACCATAAACACATTGTAGAATTGCTAAAGGACAGGTTAATTGTAAAGCATAAATTAAAGTCCAGGGTTTGCTGACGTCGTGCAGCTAAGAGAGAGGCATGGGTTCAGGTTACACTCGGGCCTTATTGACCGTTAATGTTGTTGACATATAGTTAGGTTGGTTGTGACGTACGCTGACAAACACAAGTGGCAATGTACCTGAATCAGTGAAGAGAGCCTGCTGCTTTGTTTGGTGCACCAGCCTGATTGCCAATGGCAATCAAATCAAACATTACTTTTTAAAATACATTTGAACTCCATGAAATGAGATGAGATGAAATGAAAGAGTCACATTGCAATTACACAATGCATCAACTCTATAACCAGATATTTGTTGTTTATAGCAGACAAAGGAAATGACAATGTGCAATATAATAATGAATTAAGGAAAGCTTTGTTTATCAAGGAGCCTCAGAGCAGATTCATATATTGCAGAATGGTGAAAATTATTTGAAATGAGCTCTTTTTTCAATTTCCAGTAGCCACATATTTCAAATTGGCTAGATTTGATGAACATTAATAACAGTGATTTTTTTGCAGGTCTAAATAATTCTTAGGGAAACAAATACAACCTCTTTATTATAAAAGTAATCTTTTTCTTTGTCTTTGTTTGTGGCACTGATCAGGAGAATATACTGTAAGAGTGGGCACCTCAAATTAAACTAATCTGTCCTCCTAATTTGAATTCATCCATCTATTATCCCGTTAGGGGTGGCAGGGGGCTGGAGCCTATCCCAGCTGTCACTGGGTGAGAGGAGGGGTACACCCTGGACTGGTCACCTGTGAATCACAGGGCTGACATAGAGAGACGAACAACCAGGCACGCTTACATTCACACCTACGGCCAATTTAGAGCCACCAATGAACCTAATGAGCATGTCTTTGGAGGTGGGAGGAAGCCGGAGTACCCACACAGATGCAAACTCTGCACAGAGACCGAAAAACAAACCAGGAACCTTCTTGCTGTGAGAGAACAGCCTAATTTTATTGTTTCTGAGAAATCCAAGCAATCATTGCACATATCAGTCTTTTATGTAATAGAAATAGTAAAATCTGATGTGTTTGATGTTATGTTTAACACACAGTAAGTTCCTTCCACCTGGGGGCTCTGAATCAAAACATTAACAAAAGACAATGAGACCATCTTCAGTGCTTATTACTTGTTTTGAATAGAGGACTCTGCTCACTGAAACACCCTATAAGGTGTATTTATGCTGCAAGTGATCCCAGAATGTTTTGTGTGTGGCACGCGACATTATCCAGGAAGGGCACTTTTAACAGCTTTTCTCAGTCACTGTGGGAATTTCATCTACGGAACCTAAGTACAGCTTTCACTTTACTAAATAGACGTCACAGGGTGCAGTTTTTTATTGAACAGAGTCCTCAGTTCAAAACAAGAAGTGCGCAGCGTGTCTACTTACCCTTAATGGAGATGGAGCTCAGTGTTTGAGCAGAGTGCATGGACACTGTAGGCGAGCACACCCCCACCAATTAAACTTGAGGGTGTTTTTTTTCTAAGATTTGTTTTGGGGCGTTTTTGCTGTTATTGGAGAGATAGGACAAATGGGAAGAGCCAGAAACAGTGATGAGAGAGAGTGGACAATGATGTGTGATGGAAGAGCCACAGGTTAGACTTGAATCTGGGTTGCTGGCGTACATGGGGCGCGACCTGGATTTTTGATGAGAAACTTGAATAAATTCAGTTGTGAAGATGAGGAATGTGCTTTTTCCTCAACGTTATACAATAGATATAGGAGATATCATGATATTTTCAACTTTTTAACTCAAGATCTACTGAGCTTGTAATAACTACTTTTGTTAAAACTGGATTGTCTTTCCAGCCACCAATGAATACAAAGGTATCAGTTGTGGTATTGTGAGGACTTGGATTGATCAGAAGCTTTGAATTGAAAATATGACTCAAACATGTGTTTTACTCTAGTAACTTGGGTCATTTTCTGTCCTATCAAGCATAAAAGTAATGTATTATATGTTGTTTAAAACGTGGCATCAAAAAAGTAGTAGATATAAATTTTGACTACCTTATTAAAAAAAGTTAATTTGTCAGCGCACATATGAGAGGGTTTTCATGTTTACTTTTAATGTTTACACAAACATAAAGCTTATAGTGCTCCATGCTGCTACCGCTAATTTAATTTACAGTGTCTTTAATATCAAACCTGATGACATTATTTGAAATTATTAATCAGTACTTTTTAAATTATAACAATATAAAAATCAAGAATTTCTCTGGCTTTGAAAACTGTTGGAAATATTTGTAACTATGTATAGATATACACAACATAGGAGTGGTCATTTTCAGCTTTTACAGATATGAAAATTCCACATGTTGTGCCTTTAAATTTAGTTCTTTCTGGTTATTTTTCATCATTAAACCAATTTGCTGACATAAATCGAGTGTTGTTACCAGACTGAATAACCAGGTGTGTTTGGCCACAGCTGTATTTGGCACCTGTTCTCTGGCTGTTTCACTGGTTAGTTTTCTCTCACAGCTGGTTCGCTGTTTTCAAGGTGACAGAAATGAAGGAAGCTGCTTTCAACTTGGTTTGACTTGTAATAAAAGATCCAAAACATGCTGGTACATACGGAAGAATGAAACTGAGTGCAAAGTCCCCATTAAAAGAGCAGTTATAGCAGATTGAACATCTCAGATCATGTAAACAATAACAGCACTGATTGTAGAATAAAAAAACAACAGCAGAATAAAAACAAGTATCAACATAAGATGACATTGTTGTCATGTTTGAAGTCTAATCACCAGTTAGGTTTTGTTTTGCTGTTCAGATGAGCAATCTGATTCTGAATGTGCAGCAAAAAAATTACATTATTTTGCATGACACACATTTAATTTAAAGCTCCAATAGCAAGTTGGAGTCCCAGAAAAGGTAAAAAATGATGCACAAAATTAAGCTGTTCTTTGGTTATGGGGAAGATAAAGCCCAGATGTAAAGACAGAGCCATTCTCTGCATTTAAATGCACCTCTTTACAAACTCTGCTACTGGATAAATTTAAATAAAAACATTGGATTTTGTCCAACGCAGCCAAGGGGAAAGAAAAAAGGACTTCAGACAGTATCCTGGCAAATCGAAAAGAAGCAATAAACCGTGCAGGTGTTTTTTTTTTTCTCTATAGTCAAGAGACACTTCTTTTCATTACATAAATCAGACCTTATGGGAGTTTTACATTCTTAGCATGATCCTGGTTGGACACATCAAAGTGGTTTGATGTTTGAATATCATCCTTCCAAAAGTGCAGTGCAGTTAAAGTGAATGTTTGAAACATTTATGTTGCAGCTCATTGGAATAACTTGTAATTCAAGCTGAGGAGAGCATTTATAACAATTTATACATGACATATAAGTTGATTAAAAATTAAGTTAAGTAGAGTTAAGTATCTACTAATGCTTTATCATACAATAATAATTGTCTTTACATGACATACTTTATACTTTTTTAGTTTATAATGCTTAATAGATGAAGGGTTAAGGGTTCACTAACTCTTAACTTATGCCTAAAGGTGCAGCATTTAGCATTATGAATACTGAGAGGGGTCAGGCTGCAGACAGTACATCTCTGACAGTTTCTCTTGCAGATTGTTTTTTCAGGCGCCATCTGTTTCAGAACGGATATCAAACTTTAATATGGAATCAGATTAAACTTCTGTTTAGGGTTAGAGTAAGAGTAACTTTTAGAAAACTAAAAACTGAAACTAAAACCTGACCTTCAAAACCTGATAGAAAAATGTAATAAAATCGAGTAAAAAGTCTGCTTACAGGAAAAAAAAGCTTGTCCTCCATGAAAACATACTAACAAGCAAACGTAGCTTATGTAGCTCCTTAAGCTTTGCAAGCTAGATAGATAATAAGCTACACTGCTAGCTTAGCTGCATAGCTAATGTGGATTAAGCTCAGCTCACAGGCGGATACTTTATCTATGTAGCTATGTTAGCTTTAGCTACGTTTGCTAAAGCTCATGTTGCTGAAGATAATTTAGCTGTCTTGTGTAGCAACTTTTTTTACATAGTTAGCATAGCAATGCTGGCTTTAGCTAGGTAGAGCCACCATTTTTGTATCTACTTCTCAAGCTGGTTGAAACATAATTTAGTCCCAATTAGACCTCAGATCTTTTTCTTTGTTTTATTTATGAAATGTTTCTTTGTCTGTAACGTTTGCAATGTTGTTATTACATAAATGCAACTGCCAGAATTTGATTAGGGATAAAGTTTGATAAGATAAAAATGTTTTGGGAATATTAGATAAGAGATACTTGAATCTGTGGACAGGGACCCTACTGATATATTATAAACAGCTTTTTTCTAAGTTCACATACAGTGCTTAACAAATTTATTAGACCACCTGTCATATTTGTCACAAAGACCATCCTGCATCATGAAGTGCTTTAATGCGGACTCTTTCATTTTCAGTGAGCTCTCCACGTTTTACCATTTTGAACAGGAATGAGGGATTTCAAACTGAATATACCCAAATTTGAGCCGGCTCACTGGGCTTCTCTGAGAAGTCAGAAATGAATCAAGCATAACATTCAAGCACTAAAACTCATTTTTCTGTTCAGGAATGAAAGTAAATAACTATAATTTGACATATTAATCAAGAAATAATAATGTGCTTTACTATTTTTTCAGTTTTTTTGTAAATCAGTAAATTTGAAAATTCATGGATACAATAATTATTATATTTTAGTATTTAAAAATATCATTTGGGTTAAAGAGCTTCTACATATTGGTGTATTAACCATTGCAGAAAGATAAAAAATGATTTTGGTAATTACCAATGCTGTTAATTTAGGGCAGCTGTGGCAGAAACCTTACTTTGGTTAGGGTTAGGGTGGTCTAATAAATTTGTTAAGCACTGTATGTAAATTATATTTTTCAATATTCTGGTTATTAAACAATAATTCAAATGTACTTATTAACATTAACATTTTTACCAAGTTTGTTCTGCTAACTGCTACTAAACATTACACACTGTACCTTTAACAATACCTAGTTATTATAAGACACTTACAGGTGGATTGTAAACTTCCACTGCTATGTTTACTCAAACAGGTTGTGCTCAAAAGCTTGTCAGTCAGTTAACTTTTAATTCTAGCTGCTTACTGAGAACTAAATATAGGTAATCTTCCCCACTGAAGTAATTGACACTATAAAGTTCTTCATTTAACAAAACATACCAATAAATAAAAATCAAGTCTAACCTTTAAAACCTAAATGAGCGCATTAAAAGGGTGCTTAATTGCATTAATGTACTTATACTTATAATAACCCATCTTTGATGAATATCCCTCCATACCAGTCAACAGTTCCAGTGGCATTAACAGCCTGGACTCTTTTTAACAGGCAGCAGTAAAAAGTTGCCTCTGGAGCTCCATAATGAGTGAACAGTCATTTCCATTCTGACCTTTTCCTGCTAAACTGTCATGGTAGTTATTTTGTCGCATGCTGTCAGAGTAACGCTCTCGTATTATCTTTAATGTCATTGGTTTTTAATGTCAAACCCTCATTCTGATAGAGCGCTGCAGAGCGTGTAGAGGACACCATTCATGACAGCAGAAAGTGATTTATTGATGATTTAAATTTGTAATGAACCTGCAGAGTTAACTAAAATGTACATGCTTTTATCGAATAAATTAGAAAGTAAACTTTTAATGTGTTCTTATGAGGAGGATTTGAGTGTTAACCATACTGGGAAGCAGAGCATCCCCATGACTTTGAAAGCAGTTTTCATTCTGGTAAACTGTCAGCCTTTAGGATCGATATGAGCCACTCACTATCTCCACTCACAGTGCATTGTGGTAGAGGAAGATAAAGGAGGAGGAAGCGCAGTAGTCCTTAAAGTTTAAATCATGTTGAAATAAGAGCTGCTTTGCGGATGATGGATGGTGACCAGCTGACCCCGACAATTTAGAAATGGTCATTGTTCCGGCTCGTCTGTTGTTTGAGTTTGAACAAAAGCAGATAGCTCTTAAGTGAGGCATCAAACTTCAGGCTTTATCTTCTTTCTCTCTGCAGCATAGCAAATTTAAATAATCAATAAAATTAACAAAGTATGCATGTTGATGAGCGAATAACAAACTCCCACAGTCACAGTCTTTGCTCTGCTCTAACTTTGTCACTCTAAACCTGCCCTTGTCTGCAATAGTACACAAACTTGGCACCCCCTCAACTCTCCTGCACTGTCCTTATTTGACAAAGCGCTCATAAAAAACTGGATCCAATTACTCTGCTGACAGATGCAGACATCAGGTACTGTGTGTAATGCAAGGGCATGATCAGATTGTTCACTGTATTGTGTAGCCAGATGCACATTACTCTTTTATAGCAGTTGTAAATAAAGCTACAATCCATGCAGCCCCTCCGTCAGTCAGTGCTGAGTGTCAGCATGAGCACTGGAGCAAACAAGGCCAGGGACACATGGGTAAATTTTGTTTTGTCATCATGTAACGGACGGTTGACCAACAAGCTAATCCCAGAAAAACTGTGTGGCTTTTGTCATTTTGCAAAGCCTTTTATCCACGACAAGCACGACTCACCAAATACAACTGTGTGTACAATAAAGAAAAAATATCATAAAAAACACCAGAGTACAAAATAAATGATAATGAAAGCAACCACTGGCAGTACTCACATTCAACTTGGTGTATGTGATCATCTCTTTCCCTTCAGTCAACAGCAGTGTTGGCACGCATGCATGAATAGATCCAGTACAATATATTCACAATGCCATTCCTGGTTCACTGAGAGCGGCAACGCCATTTACAAGTATACTCCTTGTATATGCATGTCTCCTGTTTCTTATTTTACATAATTAGCATGTGCTACTGACAGAATCAAGACAAGCACTGTGCTTATCTTAAGACATGAGGTGATTTCCATCTTGCAGAGATAAGACCACGAGGGAAAAATGGCCTTTGATAGTTGAAAAGAAAATAAATTATAAAGTATAGCAAAGTAGTCTTAATAGCAGTGGATATATGCCAAATGTGTGAATGTAGATAATGAGTGTGAAGTAGGGCTGTCACAATATTCAATATTGACGATAACTGTCTCTTAAAACATAATGATACTGTCCTGAAAATAGGCATATGGGACAATGTAACTTATTGGATCATAGTAGGTAGCAGTAGTAGTTCCTCATTCTAGATTCCACTCACAATAAAATAGAAGATGAAGAAAAGCAGCAGGAGAAAAAGAAGACTCAGTAACCCGCCTGCTAGCCTTTAACAGAGAGCAGTTATACTGCACAAATAATTTCAGAGAAGATGACAGCTGGAAGCAATGATCCATACCTGCATCCAAAATAATTCATCACCTGTTTGGGACTTTTAAGAGAAGGGTCTGACTGTAAGGTACATCTCTGACAGCCCCTCTCACAGACTATTCGTTTGAGACGCTGTCTGTGTCAGAATGGAAATACATGCTAAAACTTTTTGAAAAAAAAAAAAAAAAATTAAACTTCTACATAGGGTTAAGGTAAAGTCCAATAAACAGTCTGCTCACAAAGCTTGTGTCGGTTGATTATGAATGTGCATGGATAGTATTAGCTAATACTGATGGCCACTCTGCATATCAGCTTTCACCATCGATGTGTGATAGAGGAGGAAATGGATGTGACACATGGTGTAGAAAGCACTTTGAGTGGTCAGCCAACTATAACAGTGCTGTTACGTTCAAGTCAAGGGTTGGTGCATGGGCAGAAATGGTGCCTTAAGAATGCACCTTAGACGCCAGAATTTATAGTAACTTAATGTACATCTTGATAAGTATTGTTTCTACCCAGGCCTGCCAATAGATTTCACTGGGCCTCTGACAAACCCAGACAATGTGCCCACCCCAGTTATGATTTATTAATAGCATCAATGTTTGTGTTAGATCAGTAGCATTGGCACTAGTGTTGGTCCCAATTTTTTTACAACTTCGCATACTTTTTCTGCTCATTTTTGCCTGTTTTGTAACATTTAAGCCACTTTCAACCCATTTGGTCTCAATTAATCCTTTTTGCCCAATTTAATTCAATTTCAGTATGTTTTCTACCTATTTTTGCCACTTTTTACATTTCTATTTTACCTTCTTTTCTGCGATTTTTGCCACAGGTAACCCATTTTTGCCAGTATTAATCCATGTTTACCAGTTTTTAAGGGTCATTTTTGCTAATATTTTGTTCATTTTTGTGTCATCACACCCATTTTTTCCACTTTCAGCCTATGTTTTGCCTCTATTGACCAATTTTTGACACATTTTTCCCATTTTTCAACTTTTAACCCATTTGAATTATGTTTTAAAGGTCACATATTATACAAAATACACTTTTCAGGCTTTAAAATTGCCCCTGGCCTGTCCACAATACCCCCAAGAATCAGAAAAATCCATTCCCTCCCTTCTTTTCTTTCTTCACCTTTCAGAAAATGTGTGCTGAAACAAGCCGTTCTCAGATTTTCCCCTCATGATGTCATGTGGGGAGTTAGCAACGCCCCCAGGTTCTGTTGGCCCTTCCCGCTTGGGAGAAAGTCCCACCCTCCTCTCCTGCTGCCAGCTGAGAGGAGGATCCATTTCCTGAGAGGGGCGGAGTCAGATGTGGATTCAGACAGCTCATTAACATTTGAAGCCACAGAAACAGCTCATTCTAAGCAGGGCTGAAACACAGGGGTTCTTAAACATGCAAAAATTCAATGCTGGAGTGTTTTTTTTTTCAGCAACAAACTTCACAGGCATGTTTTGGGGACCTCTGAGACCAACATAAACTTGTCCTAAAGGGGTTAAATATGTGACCTCTAAAAAAGGGGATTTTGAGGAAGGTCATATACTATGTCATACATTTTTATTTTGCTTTGATTAGAGTGGTTATTCAGGTAAAAGATTCAATAGAAAGGGTTATCACAGCTCAACTTTGCAATGGACCATGATTTTGATGACCCTTATGGGCCCCCAGTTTGGCTGGGCCTCAGAAGGTTCTCCCCTTTATCCCCCCTTATGGGTGGCCTTGTTTCTACCATCCAGTGCCTTTGAAGAGACATTTCATGACACTATTTACCTTTATATACTGCACACACAAAGAAGAAGATGTGAGTGAATTAGCATAATCTTTGGAGAGGCTTTGCCCCTCATCATTCATATCAAAGAGGGTGTGAGTTTTTTATTTTTGCAATGACATGGCGTAAACGGAGTTCCCCCTGACTTTTCTGGAGATTTATTTTTGAACAATACAGCGCTGAAATCCCTGACTCCTTTTCCATCAATTTCTATTCTATCTACACACTTGCAGATGTACTAAAGATTGGATAAGCAATAGCTGGACCCAAATGTCCACAACAGCACCGAGTCAACATAGCCAAAAACTAACATATTTGAAAGTGAACAAGTCGAGACAGTTTGCTTTTGAAAATGAAACATTTGGGCTTCCAGTGAACCGATTCCTTAAAGGGTGGAGCAAACAGGCATTATAATAGTGTTCATAACAAATAAAGATGGAGAAAATAAATGGGATTAAGCAAGCGGAAACGGCGTTGTGCATGAGTGAGTGTGAATGGGAGCAGAAATTTCACAGACGCACAGGCCCAGTGTATTTTAGAGCTGAAAAAAATGATAACAAGCTCTAATGCTGCATTATTCATGAACCGATTCTTGACACTGTCTTTTATACTCCCAACATAAATCATTAGTGGCTTATTATCTTTAATTCTCACCTTGTCTCTTTCTTTTTTTAACTCTATGAATATGCAAGTGATTTTGACAAAAACTATCATTAAGAATTAATTAAATAAGTAATGCATGAAAGCGGAGACATAAAACATTGAAATAATTGCAGCTTGAATCAAATTTTCAGATCGAAGTGATCCCTGGGTATTTATAGTGAATGGAAAATATTATCACCTGAAAAATGTTAAAGTTCACCTTTTAGAACCAGAACAGACATTCTGCGAAAAAGGAGGGAAGTATGTGACAATAGCAGAAAGTAAGAACTGGTCGGATCAGTAATTTGGGATGTAGGTTGCAATGCTGACAAAGAAATTACATCCGCAGCTTCTGTTGGCAGGAGCATCAGCACAGCAGCTCTCTGGCTTCCAGATTGTGGTATTTCCATTTGATTGACAGGCGTGTCATAGCCAGAGACGCACTGGGCAGACCCCCAACTGCCGTTGCCTTTCCTGTCAGTGCGGATGGTTTGAAGCTGTCTACATGGATTGTCTGGCCAACATGGAGAACATGGTGAATTAGAGAAGTTGACATGGTAAATCAGGAGAGTTGGCTGTGCAATGCAGTGCTGTGAGCCATGCTTTGTATCAGCACTAAGGCAGGGTTTCAGGCAATGAGGGGGGCTTATCAAGCAGCAGATGCCACTGAAGGTATCTGTGTGTGTTTGTGGACATGTTTGTGTACATGGCTCTTACAGAGTTTCCTGTCCAAGCACAGGTCCATCTATCATTAATCATAATTCATTTTGAAAATTAGGATGCCCGACTCTTATTCTTTTTAGTGTTTTGAAAGCAGATTGTTTCAACCTACCTTGAATTTTTAAAAATATATTAACGACATAAATCACCAAGAACAATCATATGTGGTTGAATCCCAATGTTATAATACCTTTGTTTTTATTTTCCTTTAGTTTTCACTTTTTTTTCAGACTTTTTACTTTAATTAGTTTTTACTTTTAGTTAAGTGCAAAAATGCTTCATTTTAGTTTCGTTTTGATTAGTTCTTGTGTTTTTATTTTTTTATTTTATTTTTTTTTATTTTTAGGGGATAACCCCAAAAGGGCCAGAGAAACTAGACGTCATCTAGTTCTGAAAACATAAAATAAGGTGTAAACTCAACTCAGGACCCAAAGTTAACATTGTGTGAAATCAAATCAGGCCATTTTAAACTTGGCAGGCCTTGGTGATGAAGATACAGGATGGGTCATCAAAAATATTTCCTTTAATGCTCCGATTTAAAGCTGATGCGGTACCTGGAAATCCATTGTAACATTAAATGCATGCTATTCATTCATGTGTGCACACAAACTTAATGCCACTTCTGCATACGTGAAAAACTCAGAGTCCAAATGTCCCATTTCTTCTCATAAAAGTGTCTGTACCTCCATTGTTCAAGAAATGAACCCACATCTAACTTCAAACAAACTCACTGAAAATGTAAATCCCTATGCCAGAGACAAATCATAAATGTTGTGTCAGTCAGTATTGAATGCTAACTCTAAGGATATTTTGACCCTAACTAAATGTGTTCTAGCTAGTTTTGTAATCACTCTAGAGATTCATGCAGTTCATTGGCTAAACGGTTACATTTGAATATCAAATCAGCCGGCAAAGACTTACCAGTCCTGTCATTGGAACAATGCGATGTTGCAGTGTTTTGAACATTAAATGGAAAAAATGAGGCTGTCAAGGGTTATACTCATGGGTTATTGTCCCTAAACCATTCTGTGTTGTCTTGGCTGGGTGCAAGTGTCACTGTCAGGTTGGAAGGTAAACCTTTAGCTCAGTCTGAGATCCAGAGTGCTGTGTAACAGGCTTTTATTTAGGATATCTGTGTACTTTGCTCCATTCAGCTTCCCTTCAACCCTGACCAGTCTTCCAGTCCCTGCAGCTGAAAAGTACACCCACCGCATGATGCTGCCACCACCACCATGCTTCACTGTCGGGATGGTATTGGGCAGGTGCCTGGTTTCCTCCAGACATAACCTGAGGCCAAACATCAGACCAGAGAATATTGTTTCTCTGTCTAACCAGCAAACTCCTCTTCCTCCTATAATGTGCAGCTTTTAAACAAAAGTACCAGATAAAAAAATATAAATGGTCTCTGGGATCAGGTTGGTTAGATGGGAAGGCCGCTTAAGTTTGGCAAAAAAGTTACCTCAAAACTGTATCTAAATGACTTGCCAAAGGACATGTGCTTGGTTAATTTCTCTTTCATTGTAAAAGGATATTTATCTTTCTACAGCTGCAATGAAAAAAGAGAAAATGGAGGTCCTATTTAGCTGTCGTAGACCTGTTGTCCCCCCGGGGAAAACTGACACAGACCACATTAAGATGTGCGTGATACAAGATGAAAGAAATTGGTCACATTTCCACCTCATTAAAAATTTCCAGGAGGTTGTAGATTTGTAAAGTCGGTTGTTCCAGCAAATATTAAAAATCGGTGACAAATGAACACGTTAGGTTGAATGAGACGATGCCTGGGTGTCATTGTGGACTTTCCCTTTTACTGTTGCATTAGATAAGCTGTGACGGAGGGCAGACACGGATAAGCTTTATTTAAAAATGCGTCATTCACCTGTAGTTCATCCCCTCCAGATACATTTTGGCTACCATGGATACTGTGTGTGAAAGGATTATATATAGATCTTTCTCTCTGTGTACATTAGCAGACAGGTGGAAACATAGTAACTGATATTCCTTGAAAACCACAGCAAGGCTTGGTGACACAGCGGACAAATGTTGTCACTGGAGAGAGAGAGAAGAGCGTAGACCACACACATGCTTGGATCTCTAACAGTGGTCAGAGTTGCTCTCTCCCTTCCTGACCTCCCTATAGCCAAGAGCTCTAATCACTGTAAAACCGATTCATTAAAATCTGCTGTTAGTGAGAGGACACACACGCGGGTGAACAAATGGACCACAGCCAATTATGTGATTCCCTGCCAGTTAGAAAGAGATTTAGGCATTAAGCATCTCTGAGGAGGTAGACAGTGATCACTACAGCAGATCTGCACATTATTAGAGAGATTGGGAGTATGTGTGTGTCCTCTGAATGGTCGATTGTACAGTATAGAGAAAGGTGGAAGGCAAATATACACTAAGTTTGCAGAGAGCTAGTAAATAAATGTATATGTGATTTTTAACTCTCTGGGATAAACTTGTGATACAAACAGTTATCTCACCTGACAAGTTACCGTGAAATTTTAAATAAAGTTTGAGCCTGCCAGTGGTTTCTGTTTATATTGCTGCTAAAGTAATACCCCCATGGAAAAGGCTTCTATTTGCTGTGTTTGATTTTTCAATATGATAAGACAAGCGGAGAACTAAATGAAAGGCCTGTGGGCACATAAAACCCCCAGGAGAAATGGAGGAGCAAATACAATCCAGCTGAAATAGTTTTATGTTTGAGGTTTTAAACAGGACCTGAGAACTGGCTGATAACACCAGGGAGGTCCGTGTTTAGTCAATAAATCACACAAAGCCTTCAGTGATTCTACTCATGGAATGAGTTCACCTGCCATGAAGCCAGGGCCGCCTCACAATATGCTGAACATGGGCAGTGCAGTGATGAGCACAGGATGGTTGAGGGGCAGGGGCAAATAGAATAACATGAGCACCTGGTGTATGTGGCGGGGCGTTAGGGCACAACAGTTGTCATACATTAACGTGAAGTAGTAAGAAACCCTCTTTAAGATTAAAGGTTTGATATGTGATGAAACTACTACACCACTGTAAAAACACACAAGTTATCGTTAACTATTCAACCATTTCTTTTTCAAAAATATACAAGGGAGGGAGTCAGTGAAAATGATCTTAACATGGAGGAACTTATGGCACTTTATTTGTTATGGAGCAGTGGTTCTAAACTGGTGGGTCGGGACCCATAAATGGGTCGTAGGGCTGTTTTCAGTGGGTCAGACATCTGTCCATATACTTTATTTTGCTGGAAAATGAGTAAATCCTGATTGTTTTCTTGAGATTTTCACTTGTTCCTGTTATCTTGAATGGAACTATTTAGAGAAAGTTAGTTTTCATATGATACTTTGTAAATGTCTTGTCACCTTTCAAAAACAAAACAAAACAAAACAAAAAAACCCTAAATGTGTTATAATGGTAAAGCATAGTGAAATTAAATGTTTGCATGCATGTCCTCCCAAAGTATTAGCCGGTCTCTTTTTCAGCCTTTTGTTGTGTTCTTTCAAAGGTCCAAATTTTTTATTTTTTGTTAAATTAATTTATTGAAAATCAGAAATTCTGGGCCCCTACTTCACATTACAGTAGGTGGTGGATCCTATGGCTAGACCAGTTGAGAACCACTGCAACAGAGAGAACTTTGTCAACATAAATCCACTAAGATGGCACAAAAGAAGGCATAAATTTGATCAAGAGAGCATCAATGAGGGCACTTTGTCAAATTTTGTACTCTTGGAGGGCAACTAGTGGGCACTTTTAAAATTTTGTCCACTTAGAGGGCAGCAGGAATGGCAGATGTCTCGTTATGCCCACTTGTAGGGCAACCAAGTGGCTACTTTATCAAATTTGGACCTCTTGGAGTGCACACTTGTGGGCACTTTTCATTTTTTTCCACTCATAAGGCCCCAAAGAAGGCAGTTTTTCAAATTTTGTCAACTAAGAAGGCATCAATCAGGGCACTTTGTTAAATTCTGTCTGCTTGTGGGGCTAGTGGCCACCTTTCAAATTTGGTCATCTTGGAGGTCACCCAAGTGGGCACTTTTCAAAGTTTGCTCACTAACAGGGGACCAATGATGGCGGATCTCAAATTTTGTCCACTTGAAGGGAAACCTATTATATATATAATTTTGTTAACTTAAAAGGCACCAAGAAAGGCACTTTATTAAATTATGTCCACTTACAAGGCACCAAAGAGAACACTTTGTCAATCTTTCTCCACTTGGAGGGCAACCTAGTAGCCACTAGGTCTTTCTGCAGGGCACCCTGATGGGCAATTTGTCAAATTGTGTTTAATAAGATGTAAATCCTCCTGTATGCATTCAAGGCCATCCACTGTCTCGCCCCTCCTTATCTCTTTGATCTCCTCCACATAGCCACCTCCTCCCGCTCCCTCAGATCCTCCTCCTCCATCCACCTCACCGTGCCCTTCGTCCGCCTCAGCACCATGTAGCAGAGCTTTGTTTTATTGTAAATCTTTTTAAATCTGTAAAGTGTCCTTGAGTGATGAGAAAGGTGCTTATAAATAAAATGTGTTATTATTATTGTTAACCAGAGAAGGCCCTTTTCAGATTTCATACATACATGGCACTTTGTCAAATTTGTCCACTTAGACAGCACCAATGAGGGCACTTTGTGAAATTTGGTCCACTGACAGGAGAAAAAAGAAGACACCTTTCAAATGTTGTCTCCATAGAGGGCATCAAAGAAGACACTTTGTCAAAGTTTGTCCACTTGGAGGCCGCCAAAACAGCACTTTGTCAAATATTGTCCATATTACCAAAGAGGGCATATTGACAGATTTACTCCACTGCACCAAAAAGGGCACTTTAAGCTTTTTCACTTGAATGACACAAAAGAGGGCACTGTAGTGAATTCTGTCTATTCTGAGGGCACCATAGAGGGACGATGTCAAATTTTGTCCTATTAGAGGGCACTCTATGGGGCAGTTTATCATGTAGCAATAGCTCCCTTTTCCCTTTCTCTGAGTCCACCTGTGGTGCAGTGTGGGGGGGCTCAATAGAGGCAGACTGGGATGGAAAAAGGGCCTGACTGGCAACAGATGAGCCCCATTTAACAAATCACCATCTCAACATAAACATAAAATGCCTGACTAAATATGCAACACAGAAACAGCTTACAGTATGATCTCCACAGTATGTAGAGTAGTATGTATGCAGACACAAGCTCAGAGTTAGAGCATGTGAAGCTACAGCTTTGACATGCATCCTCTAAAGAGCAAATTTAGCACATATACGGGAGTCTAACAGTAGTTTTACACCCAAGAAATGAACTTTTCTCAGGAAAGGATTAAGAATACAACAGTTTGCAAGCAGGTTAGCTCTGATGACTAAGGCACCAATGCTGCTAGCTTCACTGGAAGTCTGAATTAGTTGCATGTTAGAAAAATAACAGCTTTCTGTTTCTTACAATAAATGCTCCTTTAGTCCTCTAGTACTCCATCTTCTTATTGCCCATGTTGATGCAACATTAGGCTTAATATCTATCCTAACTGACCTCTACCCCCTTGCTACCAGGATGGGTCATAGAGATCTTTTTCTTAATCAAAACATAAACTAAGACAGATCTCAAATGTTTCTGGCTATCTTTAACCTTTTCAAATGTATACATTTATGAGAAAATAAGAATAAACATTTCTTTTTTCAGATGAATAATGAGCCATACTGAGAGGCCCAAATGGCCTATAGTTGGGTGGCCCTTCTGTCATTTGTTCCTGAAAGCTAGTCAGTCATTGGGCCTCATCATCTGTGAGGGGCCCCTTGTTTGTGCGATTGTTTTTCACTCATCTGACTGCTGTCTATATGAGAAATATGACAAAGACAAGAAACATCCAGCACTTCCCACACATGGTCTTTACTTAGGCATCACTTCCAAATATATAACCAGCATCATGTTTATTAATGTTTGGAGGAATTATTCAAACCTAGATCAAGTACATACAGAAAGAATCTATGGGGTATTATCAAGAGGAAGATGAGAGACACCAGACCCAACAATGCAGATGACCTGAAGGCTGCTATCAAAGCAACCTGGGCTTCCATTACACCTGAGCAGTGCCACAGGCTGATCGCCTCCATGCCACACCGCATTGATGCAGTGATTCATGCAAAAGGAGGCCCAACCAAGTATTGAGTGCATAGAAATGAACATACTTTTCAGAAGCCTGACATTTCTGTTTAAAATATCCTTTTTTTATTAATCTTATGTAATATTCTAATTTTCTGAGACACTGAATTTTGGGTTTTCATTATCTGTAAGTCATAAACATCAACATTTCAAGAAGTAAAGGCTTGAAATATTTCACTCTGTGTAATGAGTTTATATAATATATGGGTTTCACTTTCTGAAATGCGTGACAAAAAATATTGAACTTTTTTTTAATGATATTCTAATTTTTTTAGATTTACCTGTATGTTTTAATCTCAAGTTATGGTCATGGATCTACATAGTCTAATACTTTGTATATACATTCATAAAATGACAGTCATGTACTAATTTTGAAGGAACACTTTCAATTTAATTTGCCTGGTGACAAAACATCCTGCCTTGCTCAGCCTGTAAGATAGTTTCTATAGTGTCCTCTGTGACTCTGAATCAAGCTTCTTGATGTAAGGTTAAAATTATCCTGATATTGGTCATGGTCATGTTATCAGTTTTATCTTTGGCTTGATTAAGGATGTCTGAAAAGAGAGTATGTGTTTACACTCAGGATTTGAAGCATGAAGGGTATGGGTCACAAGTTATAAAAGATCTGATAAAAGCATGTTCAGCTGCATTATGGGACAGAAATGTTTCAAGCAACTCAAAGTTACCATATCTGGGCCTCTGTTGCACTGATGATGACAGTTTGTGATAAACTAATCTCTTGTGTGCTCAAATCATTTTTTATCAAAATGCATCTTTGTGTATTAGCTAGCTTTATTTCGCCCTGTTGCATAGGTGCATTGACATGTAAATTGCTGTTTCACCTGTTTAAGTGGAGAAAAGGGGCTAGGGCAATGCCTTGTATGTGCGTACATGTGGCAACAGAATCATGTATCACTGTATTGATGTGGATTAAAAAAGCTGTTGCACGATTATGCTTTTTAAGTTAACAGGAATTCTTATATTTTGTCCTCTTTGGATCAAGGGAAAGTTCATTTTTCTCAAAATAGATTTTATTAACAGAACTTTTTTTTTAACCCAGACCAAAAGAGTATTGTTTTGTAGCCATGGGGTCAACATTTCCTGACTTTGAGTTGTTCAGAGATAATGTATGGAATAAGCTTCCATATAGGAATCAAAGCATCCCTTTAGCAAACAGGGCATTGAAACCATTGAACTGGTTTTCTTTCCCATTTCCTGACCACTCAAGCTTTAGTCTGGATCAGTTTTAAACATTTTTTTAACCTTTTGGGGCTTAAAAAATGGTTCCATATTGTGTCTGCATGGCATCTGTTGTTCTCCTCTGCTGTGCTATAAAAGCAAATATTGAAAATCCAAATTGTTCTAAGGCTTTTTGACTGTACTACACATTACTGACTTGTTACAAAAAAATATGAGACAGTGTAATTAGAAGGTTGGCAGCCTCTGCAGCTCACTGTGCTCCATTTCACATCCTGGTGCTCCAGGCTTGGACTTCATGGATAATCTGCAGGATTGCACAAAGAAAACTGCTTTATGGCACAGAACAGAAGGAGAGCCAGAGAGCTGCAGCTTTTTAAAATTTATTGTAATAGCACACGATGGAACAAGTGAAAGGTTGATAGCAAAATCACATTCAACATCTCATCTAACAACCCCTTTAAAGTCCAGCTGAACTTAATTCCTTCCCAGAGGCCTGGAAAACTTGGATCTGTGATTTCTATTACTTTTATTTTCTTGTGCTACCTTTAGGGCATAAAAGATTTGTCCAAAGTGTGAAGCAGAATCAATACTGCAATATCAAGTGAACCTCTGTTAAACATCCAACTGTATTTTCCCCGACCAGCAGGTCATGTTCACTTAGTGGAGCTCAAAAGAGATCAAGCTATTGAGAAATACTGTGGGCACCATTTAAATTTGAATCAAACTCCAGAGTGATGAGCAAAGAGAGCAAATGATTTAGTCCTAGACCTGCACGGGCTTTTGCAGTATTTTACTCTACTCTTGTTTGTTTTGGGGCTCAACTGGGGCTCTGATTTGTGCATGGGTGGCATGTTCAAATGCATTCCTGTGTACTGGTTAAAAAAAAAAAAAAGATGAGTGGCAGCATGTGAATCTTACATGCTGAGAAGAGGATATATCTACACATTTATAATAAAAAGTACAAAGTAAAGTGCAACAAAGCTTTTTGCTTATAAATTTAAGACAGCACACTTACAGGGTTGTAATGCAGTCAGCTCCTTCTTTGATAAATAGATTGGCAGATAGCCAGCCATAGTTGGGGTTGTCATTGACATGTAGGGAGCCATGCCACCAAATGAGCCTTTCACCATATCCCCATGTAAAACTTTGCAAATGTCTTTGCATTGTGAAAGGAATCTTTTCCTCTACCAGTGCTAATACTCTGCCCAGTGCAGTCATCGACAGCAGAGGCTCACCTACTAAATCCTTTCTCTCACTTCCATCTCTCCCTGTAAAACCCTCGATCCTCCAAATCCTCCAGGTTTACACGTGCTGCAAATCTCAGTGACACTGACAAGAACCATTGAGTTAGCTGACTTTAGCTTGTCGGTGAGCTACATCAGCCTGGAGATAATCTATCTGCACCATTAGCTTTGCTGTCACACTTGACTTAATCTAATTCCAAACATTAGACATCTCATTAGACGTTGACCAGAGCTGATAGCATCTCATGTCTTTGTGTTATTAATTGTGGATCCCCCTCATGTGGCCTTGCTGTTGACTCATTTGATTTTGTTCAAATACTTTTGCCTTATCAGTCTGTGGTTTTATCGCTGGCTGGTTTTGGCCCTCGGCTTTAGGTTGATGCTTTCAGGTTCACTGATGGTTTCCATATTCATGAGGAGAAGGTTCAGTGCAGCCCACAGACGAGTCTGCCAGATGCTCCTTTGATTCAAGAAAAGGATTTAATTACAGTAAATTAGATATCTAGGATGGTTAACAAAACATTTAAACATTTCATTTATATATATATATATATATATATATATATATATATACTGTCGTAAAAACAAGGAAAAAAAATAAAATCTTTGCTTGTTTTGTTTAAAACTAAAAATTTTACTAAAAATACATTCATGTGGCAAATTAACTGAAACAAATGAATAGTCCTCTTCCACACACCATAACCCAAAAACCTGAATATTTTGTATGGCCTCCTTTGGCCTTGATAACAGCTCGCATCCTTACTGTCATTGTTTTTTATCTACTTCTCTGACATTCTCTTTTGTTAATGAGTTGCAGATAGTTTCTAGCTGTTCCCACTAGGGGTGACCTGGAAGAGTCCGCGATTCGACGATTCGATTCGGAGGAGTCTGATTCGACTATGAAACTCATAGACTCCACCCACTGTCCTGCGGTGCTGAGGTTGTTTATCTCCTCAGACGGCAAGCACATGGCTAAGCATGTATGCACGATGACATCAAAGCAAATCTATTTCTCTGCCCGTGCTCAGTATCGCTGGGGACTTTGCAGGGAAAGTGGGAAAGTTTGACCAGAGCTTTCTGGTAAAGCAGGATTTTAATCTTAGTGAGGTTTTCCTGGTTGACCAAAGGCTTAATATCATCAGCGGTATGGAGGGATTTTGTGTCATCACTGCCAGTAATGAAGAGGCTGAAACGAAGGGAACTATAGCTGAGCGTCGCAAACACCGATGCAGCAGCAGCAGAGAGAGAGGCCTACACCGGCTAATTAGCAGAAGTAGTCTTGGATAAGCTGTTAATGAGAGGAGGACTGGACCGGATCTGCTGTGGAGATTTTGTCTTTTCGGGACCAGTCCAAATAAACCAGGAAAGTTGGATTTACAGTTTTAGCAGAGGTTTCAGCTGTCATCATGAGGACTGATATTAGGAACTGATGGTAAGACTAATTCTTCATTTGAAATGTAGAGTTTTAACGCAGTGTCCAGATAAGAGAGCACTTTTGTTATGTTTGGATGCTTTGTTGTTGTTTAACGTGGGCGTATATTGTGTAACTGACTGCGTGTGTCAGGAAAAGCTGATTCTATTTTGATATTTTAAACCACTTATACAAAAAAGTAAGTGAGAAATTTATGCGTTTTGCTGCTGTTAATGCAGCAAAATAATGTTAAAGCAAATGTCTGGTAGTTGTTCTAAATGGCTGGAATTCTTGAGGACTGCCGGTCATTTTGACCGGGGACAAAAAAGTCTAGCAGAAACGCAGTTCGACTATTAGTCGACTAAAGGCAAAATCTGACGAATCAGATTCGACTATGAAAAACTTTAGTCGTTGACACCCTTAGTTCCCACAGACTTGCTTCAGATGAAACTTTAGTGCAATCAAATTTTGAATCTTCAAAATCCCAAACTTTTTCAACTGGATTCAATTCCAGACTTTGTCTTGACCAGTCCATGAGTTCCAGCACTCCCGATTCCTTTTACTTGGTCAAATAGTCTCTGCACAGCTTTGAAGTATGCATGGGGTTATCATCTCGTTAGTGTATGAACCCACAACCAATCATATTCAGTCCAGAAGTATCCATGATGCACTAAAATGTTGTGGTAGACGTTCTTGTTCATGATATTTGCCGTATCCACAAATAGAGCCCCATACCATAATGGAATCTCCGTGTTTCACTCTGGCACCAAAATGTTCTCCATCTTTTCTGCAGACATAAAGATAACAATGATGACCAAAGAGCTCAAACTTGGTCTCATCCATCAAGAGTACCTTCCGCCAGTCATCAGCAGTTCAGTGTTTGTGCTCCTTGGCAAACCTGAGGCGTTTCTGGATGTTTGCAGGCCTTAATAATGTCTTCTCAGCAGCTATTCTTCCCTTGTTCTGTCAGCCGTCTGCTTGTGGCCATTCTGGAGACTTTTTCACACTCTGATCTAGAAGCTCTTATCTCTGCCCGAAGATCAGCAGTGGTCCTCCTTCTATCTCTAGTACTTGAAATTTTGAGGTGTCTGACTTCTTCTTCAGTTAACTTTCATTTCTTGCCTCTTCCTTGGCACAATTTGTAAGTACCAGTCTTGGCAATTGACTCCAAAGCATTTGCAAAGATACACAGGAGAGGATGTCAGAAAAATTGAGCTTCATACTGAGGAGCTAAGTCAGTGAAAGGTAGTCAGGGTGCTGGATTCAGAATAAAGTGTTTGAAGATATCAGTGACATTGTTTGGGTCAACTGGATGTCCTTCTCAGTTGATAGCATAAAATTGAGCCTGTCTTCCCAGCATCCTCCTGAGCAGGATGAAGGCTTGGCGTGTGTGGCGTTTGTAGCATTAGAGGAGGTTGGCCTACTGAGTGGGCACTGTATCAAGTTTTGTAAAAATGCTGCTGTGTTAGCATGTTAGCATGTTCAGCTGGGATAATGTACAACAGTAACTAGCAAAGCGATTTCATGGGCTAGCATAACAGAGTTGGACAGCTGTGCATGAGTGTTCTTCCATTTTCCACAACATACTGTAGATTCTCAAAGAGTGATTAAAAATAACCAGAGAAAACATGACTCACATATGTATGAACAAATCAGCAAAAGATTAGGGGATGCCACTTTGGCCATAGGGGGCGCCAAAATTAACACAACCTGAAGGTTCCTTAAAGGAGCTTTAAGAAATTGTTAATAGTTGAAAAATGCATTTACAGTCCAACATTATGAGCCACAGATTAACCAGTATGTTAAATTTTACTTTTATGTGATTCAGATTGGAAGTAACTAACTCATTGAAATTTATTAGGGACTGTGGTTTCATTTGAGTTGTTTGTAAAATCTGCAGCCCATCTTCTTTGGGGAGCATGGGTCTCAAAGTTTTTACTTCAGAAATTCTTTCAAGAGAATTAAAAAAAAAAAAAGATGAAGATAAGAAGAACAATAAGGCTGAAAATATTTCAAACAATAAAAATCAAACACAAGGTTTAGCTATGCCATATGAAAACAGAATACCAACAGCCTTTTGTAAATACAAAGCATATCCCGCAGCTACATTTTGCATTCAGGGACTTAATGCTAGAGTTGCCCCATAAATTAAAGATCAAAGATCAAGGACTTAAGAAGTTTTAAGATATTTATCCAGCGAGCTGAGATGCAGTTATTGACACAACTTAAGAAAACAAAAGGGAGGCTTTTCTTCTCCAATGATTAGCTCTAACTATAATACCTTATGTTCAGATGCAGGTGCAGTCTTTGGAGAGGCTGTTACATCAGCGAGGATAATGAACCCCTGAGTGTCTCGTTTGAAAGCACCGCAGCAAAAACAGCTCAGAGAGGATGGATGAGTTTTTAGTATTCGTGTTGTTCGCTTTGTTTCAAAATCAGCCATGTCCACAGTTGGACGATTGCATTTGAAATAAAATCATCTTTATTTTCCTTTAGAATTACATTCATTCAAGACAACACTCTCCAACCAGGATTACTTTAAGTTTGCTAAATTCTCTCGTTTTCTCTCAGGCATCCAATTTAAATCCTCTTTGATAAAGACAGGAAGTAATAAGGCAGCCCTCTTATTGTTAGATTAATAAGATACATACAAACAATGTATTTATGAAGGCAAACAACATACAAATAAAACAATAAACTCCAAATTAATTTTACCAAAGTGGTGCGGTTCAGAGTGAGATCTGATAAAGTTCCCTTATGAATGGTAAGCAAGGTGAGGGAAACTTTGGGCCTGATTGTTTCTTACTGAGCTGGTGCTCTGTTTTATTTCCACATATTAAAGAGAAAGAATTGCAATCCTCCCAGAAGATGAACATCTTTTTACTTCAAACGAGGCAGGAAAGGAAATGCAAGGCTGGGATTTGCTCTTATAAATGGTGCAAAGATTGAAAAGGGTTTTGACAGCTCCATGGCATTAAATATGGCTGACAGACATTATATCAGACATATTTCAAGCTATGTTTTGATCAGACTGTGTGGATTGGAAGCACCTCGATGTATTCCCATTTCAGCTTATCCACTCTCCTTGAGAAGTTCCATTATTTAAGGCATATTCAGGACAGCTTTATGGTAAAATGCTAATTTTTTATAGTAAGGGTGGATCAGTGTTCTCATTCTGGAGCCAAGAAGCAACCTCATGTCTGACCTGCATGAGGCTGCTTTACTGTTAAATTTGCAAAGACTGGCTGCAGTGATAAATAAAGGAAAGCCTGTGTCTTCTATGCTCATGATATCCCACAATTCCTTAAAAGTGCTGACAAATTGTATAATTTTCTCCCCCTGTCAGCTGAAAGGCTCTCTCAGGTTTAAACATAAACATTCTGGAACAGTACCCAACATGCTGACAGACACACATCTATGAATCTTTTCTGCCAATGATGAAATTTTAATTGACTATCAGTGTTTCATGGTAAGCCTTTTGTTTAAGGCGTGTGGGTTCCCGCCTTGCGTTCAGCACCCAGCTGTGACTACTATTGTCTGATAAGAAAAACCGCAGTACAAAACAACTGCTTCCAGTGGCAAATTTCACAGTGATATTATTACCACTTTATGATTTGATACAGTTATTCTTTGAGGAGGGAGACAGGCAGGAATACTAAGAGGAGTAACACATTTTGGCAGGAAGTCAGGCGGGTACACACACACGCTCCGAGGTCTAACTGGTTGGAATATGTTAAAAAATAAAACCAAAACATGGATATTCAGCAGAACCGAGGGAATGCAAAAATGGACTTTACTTGATATCAAGACCAGAGGACTGTAAAGGACATGTGGGAAATTTAACACATCCAGTAAATATGCTGTCACATTATCTCACAGGTACACTCACAGGCACATCTGGCCACTGTGAAGTACATGGACTTCTGCTGCGTATTTTCAGGATTCAGCTGTTACCTAAGTGGAACAAACTGCAGAATATGGTGCAACATTTAGGGCCTGTGTTCATTAACTGATCGATTTGCATTGGCAGTGCCGCAGCCTCACTTTAAAAGCACTTTTCACCCGTGTTACTGTTGCTCTTGGACAAAAAGTTAGCTTCTGCTTCCCCAGTTGTGACTGAAACTCTTTGTGCTTGTGTTTTCTTTTATTAAAGGAAATCTCACCAAGGAAACGTAAAAACAATGTAAAGGACCACACATCAGCAGCAGCTTCAGGAAACTGTGCCCTCAAAAAGACAGTCGGAAAAATTCGGCCACTGCCAATGTTGAAAAAGCTGAAATAGGAAGTACTGTCAGGGTTGTCACAATACAAACATTTTTTACTTTGGTATGATGCTGTGAAAATCAAACAATGGCAACTTCTGTTTTTACACTATACAACAGAAGTTCTGGACATCCATTAGTGGGTAATTTCTTGTTGTTCATGATCAAACCGGCAGACCTGCCTGCAAAATTGGCCAGGCCCCTGAAAAACCTAGTGAATGGACCCTGCAGTTGTGATTTACTGATGATGGTTATGCATGTGTATTGAATCTGTAGCAATGGAGCCGATGTCCTGGCTAACAGTTACTTCATTTTGGAACTGAAAAGTGTGTATTATTGGGATCTGATGTTTGAATTACTTATTCATGCCACCTTTAGACCCCTTTTCATCACTGTTTCAAATATTTTTGACTTAATATTTTCCACTTTTAACCAATTTTTGCCTCTAACAACCACATTTGGCCACTTTTGTCCTAATTTTGCTACTTTTGAAACCATTTTCCATACTTTAAATGCTATTTTTGTGCCACTTCTAACCCATTTTAGCAACTTTTGCCCTCCAAAAACCATTGTTTTGTTTCTGTTATCTCTTTTTGTCTGTTTTAACCCATTTTTGCCACTTTTTAACCTTTTCCCACCCATTATTGCCCTATTTTTAACCTCTTTTGGCTCTTCTGTACCCATTTTTGTCGCTGCTACCCCATTTTTTCTCTTTAAACCCATTTTTGCCACTTTTTAACCACTTTTCAGAAATTTTCTACATTTTAATCTCTTTTGCCTTTCTTTGCCCAATTTTGCTGCTGTTACCCAATTTTTCCTCTTTAAAACAATTTTGCCACTTTAAACTGCTTTTCACAATGTTCCGTCCATTTTTACCTAACTTCTGCCAATCTTTGCCTATTTTGGCCACAGTTATTCCATATTTGTCTCTTTTAACCCATTTTTACCACTCTGGAACCATTTTGCCCTTCCTTAACTGTTTTTCAACACCCTTTTCGTACCAGATTTTGCCATTTTTAGCCAATTTTTCCCTTTTCTCAACTTTTTTACGTCTTCACAGTTATTGAATTAATTTCCATTAAAATTATTTCAGTTCCTTCTACTTTATTCTCTGGCATTTGTGCACATCATGGCTTAGCTCTGAAGTGCAACATTATTTCCTAATAGTTTAGTTCAAGGTGCCCATCCATACTGTTAACATTACCAAAAACAAAGGTAATTCAATTTTAAGAAAAGGGGTTTACATTTTGACAAATGCTATCCTTTATTCCAGAATAAGTAAACAGATAAAATTCATTTTTGTTGCTTTGATAAGAGTTGTTATTATCCAGGGTAAATATAAAATATGTTTATCAGCTTTACAATGGACCATGATTTTCCAGACCTCTATAGGCTGGGTCCAGAAAGCTCTCCCCTTTATCCCCTCTTTTGGGTGGCACCTGAAGCAGGAGTTTGCCTGGAATTTTGTGGGGTCATTCCTCACCTACCTAATTGTCTCTTGAAATTAAAGTTGCTTTTATTGAGCTTTACCCCATTTGAAAAAAATTGGTATCATTAAAGTGCTGAAATCATGCATCCTAATTAGTTATTTTGCTCTCCAAATGGGTTGTTTCCCTGTGCATGGCCAAAACCAGTAAAATGTTATTGGGTAATCCTAATCACTTTAACCAAAGCTAGAATTCTCAATACAGAAATGCTGTCCCTTCCTGTCAGACTCCACAGTGAATGCAGAACCTGTCCAGATAACTACCACTTTAAATTTTCCAAAGATTTCACTGAAAAATGAAGTACCGTTCAGTTTACATGCACCGTGTCCTACCTGAAGGCTGAGCAGGACTCAATCTTGTGCATCAGTATTTGTCAACATAAGAATCCCCATCAGGAAGGAAATAATGTAATGGACTCAGAATGTCCCTCTTTCTCTATGGCTGTTACAGTGTAGCAGTCAACAGTATTTCCTTTGTAACCCATATTCACAAATTGGATCCCATGGATTTAGGCTATACTCTAAATCCTCACAACTATTTTACCCTTCATTGTCCAGCATTAGATTTAATAGGGTGGGGTAGAGTGGGTCTGAAGGTGGGCATATGCCTTATAAATTGGACTTACTGGAGTGAAGGCATCGCTCAGCCTCAAGGGGGGAATGCTCAGTTGACTTAAATGTAGCACTTTTACTGCAACAGCTTCATCAATTGACTGCGCTCTTTTGAAGCAGAGCAGCAGTTCCAGAATGAACAAAGAACCTTTGACTAGCTGGGGAAACAAAGACAGAAGCAGATAGATGGAGATATAGAGGCAGACAGAAAATGTCTGTGTTGTGTAAGGATAGTCATGGAGCTGTGAAATAGCTGTCACATGCTTCTCTGATGGTGGAGCAGAGGGTTATGTTTCTATCATTCATTCTATCAGTGGAGTCAAAGAGATCAGCCATCTTTTCTTCTTGTTAAATTCACACCAAATTAATTTTCAAGGTCTGTAACCTGAGTTTTTTTTTTTTTTTTTTTTAAAACAAACCTGGTTAAATACATTTTAAACATGTTTTTTTTCAGACCATTTTAGTAGTTCCATAGAATATTAGAAGGACCTTACTGCTTTTTCTTGTGTATGCACCATAAGCTGTATACAAATTGGAAATGTATATCTGTCTGAAACATATTCATAATGTTCAATGATGGTGTTTGGAAATGCCAGAACATTTCTTTAGGCCAGCCTAGAAACAGGTTAAGATGTAGAGATGAAGTGAGCTTTTTACCTCCTGGTGAACAGATGCAGTGTAGCTGCCTGTCAGTCAGTTCAGCCATACCTGTAATCATGCATGACTAAGGGCCGTTTCAGACTGAGTGTGTGATGGCAGCGTGACGGCTGTGTCGCAGTTTGATTTACATTTTGGCATGCTTGTTACCAAGCCAGAGCTTTCAGACTACCTGGATGAGTGCTGCCTCTCACATACATGGATTTAAGAAATGCAAATCTTAAGAAATAGAAGGCCTGTCTATTTTTACTGCACATCTCTACAAAAAAGACAGGAAAAAGATAAATAGAGCCATATTTACCTTCTTTTAGCAGATCTGTATGTTTAAATTAGTAGAATATGTCACATAGAAGACAGTACAGTTACAATTATACAGTGCAAATGCACGTTATAGGTTTTTGATTTTCAAAGTTAAAGTCTGGTTTGGCATTCATATGGAGAAATTCACCTCATTTTTAACCCTCTGAGACTGATGTCGTATATGACAAGCCAAGCTACAGGTTATAAAAAGTTCAATAACTTTTGAACCATAAATCTTAGCCGCTTATGTTTTTCCCACCGCCAAGCCCTTCATTTTGCCCATCTAATGACACTATCCACACCTTTCTAGAACTTATGTAGGCTTCTCTAGTGAGCCTGAAACTTGGTTGACTTTCTTGGGTCTTTAAAGAATAAATCCAAAATATTTATCCATCTTTAATCAATTTTTGAGCATTTCTGCTACTATTGGCTAATGCTATCAGCCATATTGTCTGTTTTGTACCCCAAAATGCATTGTGACCGGGCTGTTACAACCAAAAGCAGGCTATTTCGTCGTCCCGTCATCCTTTGTCAAAGTTTGCATGCACGATCTAAAGGAGACTGCCTAGATAGCTCACAATAGAGAGAAAGAGAGACAGAGAGCCTGTGATGTGGCCCCCTGTATCAAAGAGGCTCAAGATTTTTTTGTGAATATGTGACTATTTTGAAGACTTTTTATCCCAGAATGACTTTCTTTTTTTTATTTTTTGGTCCCCAAGAGATGGGAGAAGAATTTTGTGGATGAAAAGTCCTAGCCATTTTTGTTCACTGTGTTCCACACATAATTTAAACTTAAGTTTAGTTCCTTCTTTTGTCTTTATAGTCCCATAACTTTTTAAAAATTCAAGTTACATTACTGCAGTACACATATTCTTAAAGCCCAGTTTGGATGTTTAAAGCTTGACTTTGCACCACCAAGTTTAAGACAATAAGTCCAGGTGACAGCTTAGGACTCAGAGGGTAAACAGAATGCTTTAATTCTCTGTCAAGCAATGAATCTAGTCACTTGAAGGGAGATTTATTGAGATAAAATTTATGAGAAAAGACAGGGCTGTGACAGTAGAGAGACACAGCCAACATGCAGCAAACATGCACCTGGTAAAAAGCCGTGACAGTGTGAGCCAGAACCGTGCCGTGGCTGTCACACATGTACCTGAAATGGCTTAAGCCTCAAAACATCAAAACAGATGAATATACATATAAAGACTCACCTCTACAGTGAGCGCAGATAAAGACATGCAATATAAAGGTCAAATTTTCACATTGAGCGAACCTTAAACGTTTTTATTTCCACTGTAGAAAATGTTTAAGTGGGTGCTAATGCATCTTCTAGGACCTTCTAATTGTTACCTGGTCACTTTAGAAACAGCATTTTTTAGCACCTCTGTTTTGTCTTTAATTTCTGACACTGAAGGTTGCCACTTGGTCTGAGCTGTAATGAGCTGTATGTAGCTTATACTTCTGAGTAGGCACTCCTCTAGCATAAAGGAAACCATCTGCTTCACTACCTATGATAATTTACACAATTTTACCATCCTATTCACACACACTAGCTGACAGCAGTAAGAGGATCCAAACAAGACTCCACAGTCTAATGATGGGTTTCATGTATGTACTGAAACTGAACTTTTGGCAAGCACTAGAGGCATTAAGATGAGGTTGAAATCCTGACCATGACCGTGGGGTGGGAAGGGTCATAGTGGTGACTAACTATTTTTCACAGCGGCAGAATTTAAGGAATACAAAATTAAAAATTTAGTAAGGGGGGAAGATTTTGATTTAACACATCACAAACCTCAAAGAAAACCTCAAAGAGGGTTAGGGTTAGGCACCTGACCCCTTCAGGTAAGGGTTAGGGTAAGGTAGAGGTGGATGAATTAGAAACAGCACACCAAAATCTGAGGAAAAACTCAGCAAGGATTTGTACATCACTTCCTGCCCTGCGGTTGAGGTTGCCCCATTGTAGAGGTCTGCAACAGATGAGCCCATAATGCCCCATCATAGAGGTCTGCAGCCAGATGTCTCTCTGGAAGTTTCTGGTGCTGTCAGATAGCTCACTTTCCATGCAGCGTAAGCTGCTGATGAAGGGTCGACTGCCACATTTCTTTAAAACAGACCTTTGACTGTAGATACTTCCCTGGGAGTTCTGCAGACTTACCGTCACAATCTTAGAACGCCTCTATCCTCTGATGAGATCATGATAGATAGACATCTTCTTTATGAGTCCTCCAATGCCAGGAACTTGCAACAACCGAACACATTGCTTTCACTTTGTCCTTCCTCTTTTTTGTAATTCTGTTAACAATTCCTTGTTGTGTGAGTTCTTGAAAAACAGAAGCCTTTTCAAATAAAACAGCTCTTTAGGAACTGTTTGTTCCACAGATGCCTGATGGCTAAAGAACCGCAGAAAACAAACAGCTGAGATTTTTTTTGTGAATTTTGAATAACTTTTTTTCATGGCCAAGGCATAAAAGTGGTTACTAAAGAGGCCCAGTTCATTTGGAGAACTTTAATAGAGGAAGAAAAAATACAAGGTCAAATGTTCCGTTTTTGCACTCAAACGTTGTCTTAGCCTGTGGTATCAAAAGAAAAACTAAGTCTTTTAAGAAGGCCACAGAACAGTTTAGACAACGCTTACAGGGCTCATCTATCCTAAAAGATATCATTCTCTCAGGAGGAGTAAGGAAAAACTACTCTCTGCAAAGAAAATGAAGGTCAGAAAGTACAAAAACAGAGTGACCATTAGAAACCCATCTGATCATAGAAAAAGTGCTGCCCTGCATCAACTTTCTCCTCTTTCTGCACAGGGCTCCTCTGGGAGAACCGCCTTGGTAACACAATTCTGAGGCCAGAAGCACAGGCAGACCCCCCAGTGAGACCAAGTGCTTCACTTACCAGATGAAAGGTGCTCTTAAAGAATTGATGAAGGGTAAAGGAGAAAAATAAGAATTAAGGGAAATATATTAGTTTTTGTTGCTAATCGTTATGAAACAGCTTTTAAAAGCAGGTGAAATGTTTGTTCTTTGTTGCGTCCTGTTTCATCAGAACAACTGACACCTCTTTCACCTCGATCTCTCGTTGCAGCATCTAAGAGCAAAAGTAATTTCAACTGTGCAGTAATGGCGGAGAATTGTTCTGATAATACATTCGCTGTGTTCTTTCAACGACCTGCAGCTTTCTGCATTCGCGGCCGAGCACTCCAAATTCATAAAATCTGCTTATTACAATTCTGCCACGAGTCCAGCTGAATTCCTTGAAGCCATTAGTGGTTCTTGAGAACAGTCAGGGCTGGCCTCTGCATCGACTGTAATGACAGGGACAGGGTGCCAGGGAGAATCGATGCTTCTCCCTGGCTCAAGAATGAAACTGTAACAGCAAGACGGCCCCATTGAGTGCAGGACTGCTGTCTTTTTCAACCACTTAATTGATCAACGTTTTATTTATCTTGTCACAGGACTTTAACCTAATTTGTTTTCCATTCACTCACAAAGCACCTTCATTGAATAACCATGTTAACAATCCGCAATATTAGATTCATTTCATTCTCCCCTCTAAACACACTTTAGATATTGTGTCTCTTTTAATTTACATGTAGCAGGGGCGCTTTTAAACTTGTGTAATTAATTATCATATCAAACATAATCTTATATTATCTTTTGTTAGCCGTGCAGCCATATACACAGCAGGCTTTTCATTAGAGAATATTCTTTTTGTATGTGTTTTAATACCACAGAGGGAGAAAAGGCAGAGGGGAGGAGGGCTGAGGATGAATTCCTCTCCCTTTGTTCTTTCTGAACAAAGCAGAGGTGCACCATGCATATCCTCTTTACTCTGCAACTATGCAAAGATGTCCTTGTAATTGGGTGATATTTTTACTGCACTACCCACTGCATGCAATCCATTACATTTCTGTCATAAAATACCCTCCTCACTGTCGTCAACTTAAATGGAATGTCAATACTTAGTGTGTGGAATGGGGGAGCGTGGAAATGAGCTTAACACAGGGTCCCATAAACATAAAGTTTAATGCCGCCACCACAGGACGGGCCAATCACAGCGTTGCTTTGCAAATCAAAGAATAATAATCGCAGATTTTCTTGCACGGCCGCTTCAGCAGCTTAAAATAAATAAGTTAGTAGCAACCTTTTTGTGGGTTCATTTTCTAATCAGCACCAATTTCCTCTCTTCCATCCATTCCATTTTCTTTTGCATTGTGCACTTTGCCTTTGCGTGAACCCAAACTGCAAAATCCTCACCCTAGTTATGAATTCCTTTTCTCATTTTTATTGTTCAGTGATGGAAAGTAGGCTAAATAAAGCACATGAAATTAAAATAAAGGAAGAAAAGACTGGCAAAAAGGCTGCTGAAATCATTTTATTTGGTTTGTTTTGGGATAAAAGAAAAAGAAAAAATCAAATTATTCTGTGTCAGTAGGGATCAGACTGCAGAACAGGAGACAACGAAGCTTAGCCGATCTCCGCCTGATGTCCAGAGGGAGATTCCCCACACAGGATCGCTTTATGGGCTCATTTGCATTACCACAGCTCTGACTGTAAGTCAGCATGCTGCTTAGGAGGAGAAAGCTGTGCCAGAGCAGGGTGATTATAGCCATGATATATGAACCCACACTGGGCAATTTCCAGAGAAAAGTCACATGGTGTTGTGATTGGTTTTACTGTGCTACAAGTGTTAACTATTAACACTGCTATAACCTGAATATAGTCATTGTATATCATCTGTTCAATGGATGGTACAAGGATTATAACTGCCAGCTTCATGGCTATTTCAAGAAAGAATGCAATCTGCAATTAAAATCTGCTGCTAATGTATCTGTTTTATTGGTTTTAAAAATAGTACATCAAGAGCTTTGAAAGAAACAGTGCTGAAGGAGTGAGTCATCAGCATAACATGCAAAGCATTGTGGTTCCCCTCTTGAGAATTTCCACTAGTCACAAGATAAACATCGTGTTCTTTTCTTAGCAGCACAAAAAAACACTTGTTGAAGCGAATGATGTCTCGTGATGTCAAGGAAGGGTGCATACAGTGGTATCTCTAAGGTAATTAAAGAGAACTAAAGGTCTGCTGTGACTGGGAAGGCTTGGCAGGGCTAGACTAATGGGAAAGCTGATTAGAGTGTGTTTCACCCCCCCCCCCCATAATGAAAGTCATCTTCTCAGCCCACAGCTAACAGGCAAGTTCAACAGAGTAGATTTACAGGTCCACAGAGACTAGGTTAAGCAATATGTTGTTGCTCTTACCTTTTACATGTTGATGATGGAGTTCATTTTCTTCAGGGTAACTGGTGTGAGCCAGAGCAACAAAAAAGAGATAAAGATGAGCCTTGACAGGAAGACTGTAAAAAGACCTACAAGATGCTTGTAAATGGTAAAATGGAAAATGGACTTGAGCTTTTCTAGTTGTCCGAGTGCTCAAAGCACTACTTATACACCTATTTCACATTCACACACTAATCCCATTTATACACGTTGATACACTACACTACTGATACACGCTACTGATACACTGCTGACACAGCAGTGGAAGCAGTGTCTTGCAAAAGGGCAAATCGACATGTCTCTGCAGAAGCTTAGGATCAAACCCTGAGTGTTCAGTTCAGTTGTCTACCACTGATTGACTGTTGCCCTGCACATTTCCAGTGATAGACCTTTTTAGATTAAAGAGTTTCTAAAACCTTTGCCCAAGAGGAAAAATTTCATATGTGTACTGTTGATCAGTTAGGGTTCAGATCTTGCAATTTTAGCACAAAGTATTGAAATTTTATGTTTTGAGTTAAAAATGTGCATGGCAACTGCCCTCTTTGGGTTGAAACTGTCTCTGTAACTGAATGTTTTTGAATACTTTCTATTGGCTGAGCTAGTGTTAAGTGATGTCCAGTTAGGAGGAAAGGAGGGTTGACACAACCAAGCTTGTGGTGAATGTCCTTGCATGTCACCAGGGGTGTAGGAAAAAAATCTGTTGGAAAAAAAAAAAAAAAAAAAAAACAGGGCCTGCACCTTTAGGGCTGAGTAATGGAGGGATAGCACAGCCTAGAGTACCATCCCGGATGGGTTGTAGGGTTAGCTCAAGCTCCTAGTTGTGCCATGGATGCCCCAAGGGCCAAGAAACCTCTTGCAGTGTCCAGGTGTGGCACATCGGGCCTCATGATGATTCCTTGGTGCCCTACATGCTGAAAACATACAGTATGCATATGACTGTGTATGTTGCTGTTTTAGCATCAGCACAGAGCTCAACAGCTACTGCCCACTTTGTTAACTTCACCTGTGATGCTGATGTGACACTGTAGGATTATGGGTAATGTAGTGCTGTTGCCTGAGGTTGTGAATAAACCATCAGTGTGTCCCAAATTGCATACTCCTGTAATAAATACAAATATTCTGAGTACATAAGTGCAAAGTGCATTCAAATAGTTAACTCAAAAAGTTCAAAAAGTTAACTCAAATGCAGTATACTACTGGCACACTCAAATACATGCAAGAATTGAGTGTGGAACAATTGACACTTTGCACCCTCAGTGAATACCATATTAGCTGTTAGCATGATAACGCCCTAGCTAATGTGAGCACTGAAAGCTATCTAATATGTTATTAGCAGCGGCAGCATATTTCCATCAGGAATAAGGCATTTAAGACAAAATAAGTTTTTTTCATTGAAGCGAATAATGTCAACATAAAATACAAGTGACATGAAAAAGTAGCTGAAAATATACAAAGTTGTGTCTTCTACATGAGCTTGTGTCAGTGTTTTACCTTCATGTAGCTCATTGTAAGAGTGCCTTGAATAATTATTACATTATGGATAATAATCAAAAATGAAAAGAAGCATAGACTGAATGTTGTGGCTGATAAGGGACAGCAGGAAGAAGAAAGTGGGCAATCTGAATTTCTTTAAATTCCAGGGTGGTTGCAGCTCTTCTGAAACTCTGAGCTTTAGTTACTCTTGGTGTTTAATTACAGTGAGTGTATTTACACTCCACATAAAAAATACTTTATTCCAAAAAAGTAGTTCCTGGAACAACAGCTAATAACTTGTTCTGTGCCTTAACACTTATGTGTCAGGTATTTTGAAATATTTAACAGTAGAAAAAAAGTCTTGGCCAACAGAGGTAGCAGAACTCAACACTGTCTGGCCAAAAACCTCCCAGTTCTGTGATTTCATGATGGCATATGGCTTAGGTTTGTCCTTATAAAGCCAAATGGCTCTACTCATGCCCATTTGGTAACTCACTATGAATTCTACAGTGTTCAACTTCAAAGGTAGGCACAGTATGGAGGATGGTGTCTCAGCGGTTAGAACTATCATTTCACAGTAAAAGGGGTGAATGACATTGCCTGTTGATGTGCACAAGCTGTAACAGGATGGCAACCTTCCCAGTGTGTACCTTTCCTCATGCCCAGTGTTTGTTGGAAAGGGCTTCAAATCCCCACTACCCATGCAGATTAACTACCCAAACTCAGGTGTGGAAGGTTTTATGGTGGATTTGGCCCAGTATTGTTCAGATAATCACACATAAACTTCAAACAGACCTTATCCCACTCTGCTGCATGTCTTATATGGATGTATAAATGTGCTTTTGGCATGAATGCCTCTGGTCAAGCAAAGGTTGTGCACCAGGATGTGTGAATAGAGAACTGTGGAAGTGTCAGTACCCCCTGAAGATGTCAGGAAATGGCTGGTGGATGCACTTTCCTGTTGTCAAAGTACCCCTGCTGTCCACCACCATTTCTGACAGCGACTTTTGGAATATTTTTTTAACCTGTTCTTGTATTGAGCAGCATTTTCAGGGACACAGGAGTCTCATAGTGGGCAAAGTGTAACTGTATCTTCACATACAAACATGCCAGGTGCCTGCAATGATGCTGATTCTCCCTTACAGTCAATTTCTAATGGTGTCAATCAGTTTCTTTTTGGTGAAGGGCTTTGTTTGTTCATATTGATAGGGTCTAATTGGTCATGATGGATGCCAGTGAAACCGACCCTGAATGCTTGGTGCTCATTTGCAAGTAGAATTGTAAATGCAACTCAACTTTTTTGTCATATCCACACAGCATGGGCCAATTTTATTTCTGAGCTGCATGGTAGGATTGAGGGTAGGAAGAGGGTTTTGGTTGGCCTCTTAAAAATCATAAAAATATCCATAGTAGCCTGAAGGATGGACAATATTGTCCAATAGGGGCGTAAAAAAATATCGACCCAAGTAAGTACCATCTTTGCCTCTGCCTTATTCTTCTTTGTGGCTTTGGAAGCCAACTACACACATTCTGCTACAAACTGTATCAGGCAGATTACATGCAAGTGTGAACTGAACAACTGTTACTAATGTGAGAGAAAAGAGGAGCAATTGCACCCTGGAATTGTATGAAACAATCATGCCTAATGTGGGCATGCCCTAAGGCAACAAAAACTGCCCTGACACTCATTATTGGGTATTTTATTTCTTTTAATCATGAACAATTCCAGGCAAACATCCCACTGTCTAAATTGAACCAATGTGCTGGTGATGTGTGTTTTCTGAACCATTGTCTGTAAAAGTGGACAGTGTTAAGCCTTTTCTATGTAATTTTTGAATTCCTTTAACCTTTTTTTTATGAAATAGATCTTCTTTTTTTTAGTTGTGGTACTTTTCCAAAACTATCAATCATTAGAAAAATTAACCTGTTTTTCCAATCTTGCAGACTGCTGTTGTGACCTTATGACACTATATATGCCTTTGTAGCCCCTACAGCAACTTTCCTCGCCAGGGCATTTAAAGATTAAATCCCACAACAGTAACTCCAACACTGAACGTTTATTTGCTCCATTTATAACCTATTTTGATTGCTTCTGCTGCTAGCTTAGCATTAGCCACCATATTATTTTGCCGAACCATACATCGCTGCCTGGGCAGATTGTGCAGGGGACAGTATGAACATCTCATAATAGATAATAGATAAACAGACAGAGAGCCTGTGATGTGGCCCTCTGTGTCACTTCGCAGAGGAACTGCTTTGGATACTGGCTCAAATAAAGCTAACACAAAGAAGTGTAGGGACTTTTATTTTGCAAAAATATTAATATTTTGGAAACTTTATGTCACAGAATGATTATTTTTTTCACTTTTTGGTCCCCAAGAGATGGTAGACAAAGTTTACTCAAAAAAAGCCTTAGGCTGGCCACACACTAGATGATTTTTTAATCTGAAACAATTTTAAAACTGTGGGAGACCACAAACTTCAGGACAATTTCCAAAGATTTTTCATCTTGAATCCTCTGAACGCACACAGTAGACGACTCAGCCAGACTGTCAGATTCCTGGAGACCACACAGCTGCCGACCTGCCTACGACCTCGCGAAATCCTGACTGGAATTAAAGTACCGTTGTGTTCATAGTTGTGAGTGGTGGCGTCTGGTGACGCTACCTGGTGTGCTTGCTCTCATTGGTCGTTGTGGGTACTCTGTCAGGGGCACTACGACCTAGAATCATAAATATCAAACATGATTGATATTTACAATTCTGGGTTTGGGAGGCTACGACACGATTTAGAGCATTAAATGAACCGTGTTGACACCACACACATGCAGACTACTCAGACAAATATTCATTTATGACGAGGCTCCAGTCGGTATATGCCCCCATGATCGTCGGGGGAGGCAAATCTTGCCTCAAATGGGGCTTAAAATCCTGTGGTGTGTGGCCGGCCTTAGTCATTATTGTTAACTGGGTGTCACACATACGGATCGTTCATTTCTAATTGCTGTTTAGTTATTCTTTTGTTTTAATAGTCTCATAACTTTTTGAAATTTCAAGTCACATAACTGCATCAAACATGTTCCTAAAGCCCAAGTTGTCCTGAATTAAATGATGTATAGAGCTTGACTGTGCACTACAGGGTTGATGTTTTAGAAGCTTTATAAGACAGTAAGTCCAGGTGAGACAAAATGATTAAAAAGAAATAGCTTAGGCAGACAGTAGAGGATTAAAATTTGGTATTGAAAAGAAATTAAGTATCACCAATTTTGACAACTGCATTACAACAAACCTCTACTACTGGATTAATCTATTTTTCTTTAAGTACCAGTGTGTAGCACTGGTACCTAAAATTGGTTCAATTTTACACAAAGACTAAACTCTCTTCTCCACTGCTTACATTTACCTCTTTGTCTTTGACTTTTTTCATTCAAAACACATGCAATCCAACTGAGTTCAAATATCAGTTTGATCTAAATCTTAATAAAGCAGGAAAGGTCCCAGCAAAGGCAGACTTTTTCATTTCTCTGTGCTCCCATAACTTTAATAATCTGTTTGTCTTTCACTGCAGCATTTCGATCCAAAATGTTCCACTTTTGCCATTTCAGATAATGGAAAGTGTATTGGAACCTCATATCGCTGCCAGCAATCAATCAATCTCAATAACCTTTTTATTCAAACACCTTATTCGTGTTGTCAGCGTTGACAGTATCACGCACTGCGACCAAGGATTTACCACGATCACGGTGACATTGCAGAGTGAAAAATGATCAATTATAATGTTGCCAACTCTCACTTCCCCTTGCCGTCACTTATCACACAGCTGATAAATGGTTAGGTACTAATAAATAATCTCACATTCATAGCGCTCTGTGGAGAGGGACTGTCATTAATTAGATTGACAGACAAGAGGAATATAGTGAAAAGATGCATAATGAGATAAAGGTTCGGAGAATTAGTCTAGCCTTCATTCACCTCTTTCCCTCCTCTTCTCCCAATAATTGGAAGACTTTGTGAGGGAAACTGATGCAGCAAAAACTTCTTGTTAAAATGTTCTGAGCTCCTTTTATGAATATCCTGATTGTGACACTTAGGCAAGGCCTGCCTGAGTCAACACAATTTATGGACATCAAGCTGAGAAGGATACAAGGCCAAAAAATTGCTCTCACAAATTTTGCAACTGATTTGGTATCAAATTGGGTCTTCAGTTTTTTGGACAGCTGGAGGTTTTAAAGCCTTCTATCTTTGCAACAGTGTTGATTTGTCATGTTTAAAACATCTTCCATGTTGCATTATTTTGCACCAGTGAGGAACTGCACACAGCGATGGCACCAGTATTTTCCCACATGGTTCCTTGTTTGGAGAAGGCAAAATAGAGCCTTCAAAGGTTCTTTGCAGATGACGTCACACAGCAGCAGCGAAGTCCTTTGAGGAGGCAAGTAGGGATTTCTGCATAGAGAAATACTGCCATAAAGGCCATGTTTTGAGCTTTTTATGACTATGCCAAGCATTTAAAGAGTGAAATTTAAAAAATAACACTTTTTATTCTTAAGCTTTGTTTGTGTCCAAAAGTAGTGAAATATTCAGACAAAAATAAAAAGTTAAAAAACTCACAGTGAAATGGTAACAGGCGGGAATTAAAAAGCCTTTGTCTAAAGCCCAGATAAGCGGTGTTACAATGCTTTCATATGGTCCATTTTCACAAAGTGGTCAGGTTCAGTACAGTTTTGCCACGGTTTACCTGATCTTGTCTGTGTTTCTTCAGTTGATGTCCGTCCAACCTCTCTTGTTGCTTTAAAAAGATCCAGATTTATTGGCTCAGTTTAGTAGAGTACATTTTGTACCAGTTTGGCTTTTCAAATGTGGATGAAATAATCAAAAGGATGGAGGAAAGGAAACTGGCACTCAAATTGGAGCTAGCTACAGCAGCTCATATTAAAGAGCCGTTTTGAATAACAGGCTTGTTTGTGAACAGTACATATTTACTTGATCACTCACTGATTTTTACAAAATTAGAAATTTTTTTAAAGGGGCGCAGCTAGCCTCTTCACTCAACACCATACTCCTCTAGACTCTTGTCTCCCTTCATCTCACTAGATGACACTAGATGCTAGGACGCCTGCAGGACTGAGTGAGTTATCTTACATGCCGGGTAAATCAGCTTAATTGTGGAAAAGAATGATTGTTTTTTTAAACTGTAGGAATGATATTCAATATACTTTGAAATTTTCTGATGATAATTGGAGTGCACAGGTCCATTTTAAGTTTTAAAGTGCTTAATTTCTTCCATTCCTTATGGCTGTGCCCTACTTCCTGACCCCCAATGCCGACTGAATCACTTGACGACAAAAAACCTATGGCAATCATTGTAGACAACTTAAATGGCACCAAGTCAAAAGAATGTTGAAAAGTGAAGAAAAGAATGAGAAGTGGGTTTAAAGTTGCAAAACATAGGCAAAAAGAGGCACAAATGAGTTACAAAAGAAAAATGGGGGTAGCGGCAAAAATTGGGACACTAATGGGTGGGAAAAATTGTGAGAAGCGGTTAAAAAGTGTTGAAATGGCTTAAAAGCGGCAAAATGGGGTAAAAGTGGCAACGGTGGGTTACAAAGACAAAAGGCTACACAAAACAAAAGGCACAAACAAGGGCAGGAAAAAATTGGTTAAAAGTGGAAAGAGGGGGGTTAAAGTGGCACAAGTGGGTTCCAGAGGCAAAAATATGGAAATAGCAGCCGAAATAGTTTAAACTTCACAAAAAGTGAAAAAGTTACAAAAAACGGACAGGAAGCTGAACATCAGAACCCTATAGCTTGATGCACTTTCAGCTCCACTGAAACTCTAACAAGGATGCTAGCACCAATGCTACTGAGCCAACACACATGCATTGATATCATCAAAAAATACCAATTGGGGAGGGCCCCTTTGCAGGGTTTTCCAGGTGCACAGCTAATTCTGTGGGCAGGCCTGCCTGTATGAAATATGTTGAAAAGGAAAAATTCACTACAACAAGGAAACATTCAAAAGAATCAAACATCTTTCTGATGCTCAAGACTTTGAACATAGCATTTTTGATTGTGTCTGCAGTTATTTTTCAAGGTGAATTTTTCATCTACTAGTTTATGATCCTTATTTATCAACAAGAAGCATCTGCAGCCTATTGTTTGTGTTTTAGTGTTTTAATGTATAAATCATGCTTTCAATGTGATGGATCGTGTTATTTGGGTTATTTTTCTTTCTGATTATATAACCTTGAGTTACGACACTTCACTTAAGAGGTATGAATGTTATTGGTGACATTTAACTCCTTGTCGATGTTTGCTGATGAGAATGCTCTAACCAAGGACACAATTTTTTGCATCATTATTCATCATATTAATATTCTGTGCAGAGTTCTGTCAGGGGATGATTCAGTTGTATTTGGTTGATTTGCACTGTATTTTTCACTCCACTCAGTTTTGTACACATTACTCTCCTGTAACTGTGAGCTGAGCCTGTGAGCACAGATGAAACATTTTGACTTCATAATGAAAATATGAAGTTAAAATGTGTGCATAAGTGTGCCACATTGGGGGTGGGTGGCTGTTTACATGTTTATGTCAGTGAGTGTGAGTCATACCATGGAAACAGTTTCATGCCAATGACAGCAGACAGGCTGACAGGCTGACTGGCATGTTGCCATTTAACATAGTTAATCCTACCACATCACACTCTAGTCAATGAAAAAAGAAGCTTCCACCTGTGTGCAAAGCTGGGAGCAGTTATTACACTGGAAGCTGAGCTGTAAAGAGATAAATTACTGAAAATAAGTGAGCTGACTATTTTTAAAAAGACAGAAACTGTCTTAAGTAAGCAAGTTTGGCAAACAATATGGCCTGTGCTGATAAGAAGCACAAGTTGGATGCTATATAAAGCTGCTACCCCGATAACCCACTCCCTCCTTTCTCTCTGCTCCTGCTCTGTGTTGTTGTTGGTCATCTGGAAGTCAGTTAAAGACAGTGATTTATGCCTGGGGCTGCATGCAGCATAGCCTCATTACACACAGCCATTTTGAGAATCAGCAGATAATTACAGTATACATCATAGACCTCATGGGGGCAAGGCATATTCAGTCTATTCCACCGGCCTGTCATTTAGGCCAGAGGGCTTCAGGAATGGAAATCTGGAGTCTAACCTCATTTGGGACACAATTTGCTCTTCATTTTACAGGGATTGCCGTTGAAAATTCATTGTGGAATGTTGAATTGGCGTTTTTTAATTGCTCTGCTGTGAATATTCATTATAGTTAATGATTTCTTGCTAATGGATATATCTTTATTCAGGAAAGTAAAGACAGTACAGAGTCAAGCCCATTTGAAGGCGGTAAAAAAGATGAAATAAGAACGATGATTAAAATGTCTTTTCCATTGTTGTGTTTAAGAAATGAAATAAATCTGCTCATTCTCTCACAACCATCTGCACAAATGACAAAAACAACCAAAAATTCTAACAGCTTCTTTTTTAATCCTCCATAAAGGGAACATTAACTCGTGCCCGAACTGAACTGAACCCTGAATATCTGGACCTCCGTCCACGAGCCGAGCTGAACCCCGAATACTGGACCCCTTGCACCCCTTTAGTGAGTACCGATGGTCCCATTTCTCACTAAATGATCACCATAGATTCACTTAACACAAGCCATTACTTTCAATAAAGTTGAATTATGTTGTGCATCAGCATCCCACACATTGGCATGATAAGCTCCGTTATGAATTCAGTATCATTTTCTCATCCATGACTCTCCATCCATGCTTGGGCATTTCTCTATGTGAGAAACAGACTCTGCTTTCATCATACTTCCTCCGTCTTTAGGAATATTTTGCCTCTTAGTTATTGTGACATATTTTACTTACAACATCATTAAATTCACAGCCTAATGCGATGCTAATATCCATGCCATTTTTACTTGAGTAATAAGTATTTGTCTCATTACCTCCATGCTTAGGAAACACAGCGCTTGATAGTCATCTGGGGCTTGGAGGAGGGATTGCTTGTGTTGCTGTGCTTGCACACTAGTGAATCTTAATGATGTCAGTTTTTCTCACTCTTTGTTATCAACTGCAGTGTGTCAACATGGGGAGGGTTTCTCGTAAAGTACGAGTCTCACCATAAACAGCGTGCGCTGTAAACTGCAATGCCAAGATTGTTTATTTTTACCCTTTTGTAATGCAGGAATCATTCCCTGCCTGCAAATTTCCTCCTCTTCATTGTTTATTGCACTCAGAGGTGGCTGCAAATTCTCCAAATTAGACTTTACTAATGTTTTCATAAAAAGTGATGCATATCTTTCTACATACATCTATTTATTCAATCTCTTTCTGCATATTCCTGCAGAAAACTTCCCCCTTGCCTCGCCTTTGTCTGACTTTGTCTTTGCTCTGACATTACTGAACCCACAGAGAGTTATTGATTTGAATAAGTTGTTGTCAATAGGGGCCCTCTATGTCAGCCTTGTGTGTCTCCTCATCTGAATTCATTTTATACAGCTGCCCTCAAGTTATTGTTGTGTAAACTACAGCTGAATGAATGGAGCAAACAGACCAAATAAGCTCAAAAATGCTAAACTGCTCTCTTTTATCCCACCATAATCATGCAAATTATTACACAGCTTGCAAAATATCGATCAGTGCATTTGACATTGTGTTTTTTTTATTTTATGAAGGTGCTGTAGACTTGATATGTTGGTGTTTTTATAGATACTAAAGGGAGAGAAAGCAGTTATACAACACAGTGCTTTACAAATCATTATATTCTCAGTGGTTGCACTCTCATCCTGCCCTACATTAAACATTTATCACCTGCTGAGCACCCTTGGGTCCACCTTCAGCAAGTGAGGAAAGCTAACAAGACAGAGACACTATGTAAACACAGGAAAGTGATGTCACACCTATCCCATACTCCCTCACATCAAACCCTCAGGTGCAACCGGGTGTTGTGCACTAATTTCACTATTGTGCATGCAATTAGGAAATGTCAACCACAAAAACATGACTGGCCACACACCAGACGATTCTCAAATATTAAATGATTTTTAAAACATGGGACAGCAAAGACATGAGGACAGTTTCAAATGGGTTTTATCATTATTTTTATATTATTTAGAGTTTTATCAAATGAAAAATTTTGATAAAAAATGAAAAATTTGATAAAACTCTGAAAGCTTGCAATTGAAGTCTCGGCCAGACTGTGATGGTATACCCTCACTGAATCTGACAGTGCATAGTTTCCTGCTATCTTTTCATTAAAAACTCAACTTAATAAGGTGTAGGCACTAAACAGTAAAATATGTTTCATTTTGTGGATATATTTCGCATGTTAAGAGAAAAAAGCTGTTTCCAAAGTGCTGGCTTGTGCTTCGTGCAGCTACACACAAAGCATTTTGGGAAACTGATGCTGGAAGATGCAGCCACTCTAACACATATTTTCGCCTTTGATATGTGAAATTCATCCATGAAAATAAAATGCTGGTTTTCTGTAAAGTACATACACCTTATGAAGTTCAGTTTTTATGGAAAAGATACCTTAGTTGAAAAAACATAATTGTAAATGGAGGTGGGTGGAGTACAATGCTCAATTAGCTCACCAGACAAACTGATTCATAACCCTTAATAGGGCAACGAATCATATATGGCCACTTTGGTCAACTTCCTTTGTGGTCTCCCCCCAACTCTGCGATACACCTGAACCAGAATGATTTTTCTCAGCCATTTGTCAGACTACACTGTATATCCAGATAGGGCTTCTGTACATTGACTTTTCAGGAATGGCTTCATGACCCACTTTTGGGTCCTGACCCACCAGTTGAGAACCACTGTTCTATAGTGTTGCTGGATGTTGCCACAGGGTTGTAATAAAATAAAGTGTGGTCCAGTGTGGCTCGTCATGAATTTAACAATTTCATTGCATAATGGATATGCAGTGTCACTTGGCTGAGAAGATCCTTGGGTAAGTCAAGCAGCATGCTTTGACTTTCCAAGGTGTGTGTAGCTAGAACCCCCCGGATGGATGGAAACTTTTATGATAATGCGTACTGAAACAATAGAATTAGTTCAAAAGCAATTAATACATAGCATGACTCTTAATATGAGGATGCAACAGGCTTTATGCTATAAAGGAGGAGGCTGGGGTGGAGGAGGTTAAGATTTGCCAGCAGTAGCAGCACTGTGGTGCATCAGCATTAGTGCAAGCAGGGATTAGTGAGAAGCACGTCTAATTTAAATACACCACTGTGTTGAGAGATAGAGCTGTGATTAGCTGTGGGATCTGGAAGGCGATAATTGGGATCTGCTGGCTGTCAGCTGATCACAGCTGGGCATCTGATTACCATGTCCTGCATGAAATAATGCTAGGCTAAAATGTCTAGAAATTTCATGGCATAAATTATAAAAAAAGTGGGATTTTTGGTCAGTTTAATAACCTTAATGGCAGTTTTATGATACTTGTGTGATTTATGTCAGTATTTATTTTTTACTGTGAGAAATATTGCTGCTTAAATTGATTCAGACATTTAATTTTTGAGAGGTTTCTTACATCTTCTGGCAGAATTATAAAGAAAAAAAAAGGTATAAATAGTGAAATCTAAGATTTTAGTTGGCTTTACAACAGTTTAACAGTTTTATTATACTTAAATAGCTTAAAACAGTTCTTATTTTCATTGTGAGCCTCATCACTGCTAAAGTTAACTCCTTAATTCAGTATTTGTGATTATTATTATAGGTGTCCTGTTGGAATTATAAGATAAACTGGTGGTACCATACTACTTATCCAGTATTCTAAAGCGGTCAGAATCTTGAGACAACCTCACCATGTTTTGTAAAATGAATATTTTGTATTTACATAAATTTAATATCAAAGTGAATATCCATTAGAACCTGTATGTGTTTAGTTTCCATTATTATTATTTTAATATGCATACACTTAATGGATTTTTGACCATGATTGGTAAACCATATATTGCTGACCTTGATTTTCACCATAATAATGAAAATTATAAACAGGCAAAAGTTTTAAAAGCCTTGGGATGTCAATCAATAATATTTTTAAATTTGAATTTCCCAGACTGTTAATGAGTGCCCTATGAGGGGATAAGCAGGGTTTTGTATCTAGAGAATATAAAGTTGTTACTTTTCTCTGCCTCTTGTATGGACAATAGAAAGTGAGATATAGAGTCCAGTGCTCATGCATTACCAGCTGCTGGAAACTTCTTCCTGCAGCTCTCTTGGAGCAGCTTTTTGTGAAACGAGCAGGCTGCCATGTTTAAATTCTTCATTCTTTGTGTAATACGTCCATGGCTGGGAGCAGAAGATGTCTTTTGACCTCTGCCTGCCATGTTCTCCCGCCCCTCCATGCACAATTTCTCCAGGCCCTGTTTAACTATGTTAAGCTTAAACTTTACAGCATACCAGGCAGCCTGGACTCTTAATGTTTCTCTGCCAGCCTGATGTGCACTGTGGTGTTGAGAAACTGATATCCTAAGACACTTTCTTCCTCTTTTCCCCTCCTCTCTGAGTCGTCCACATCAGCCTGCTTATTAAAGGGCTACAGCTGCAGTAGCTGGAGATGTATATGTACGTAAATATCTCAGATGGCGTCCCTTAGGATCTCCTTTAAAGTCCACAAAGCTGCTTGTAGACATTGTTCCTGGGTTTGTGCATTTTCATCAAATGGGAGCCCCAGCGGGGAACAAAATAAACAAGAAAATAGCTGTTTGTTTAGAGTTTTATCAGAGTTCTAACAAGTAAGTCAGCGGAAAGACAGCACTTTGTCACAAATATGTGATTTTTTTTTGGGATCTGAATGTTGTTTCACTCACTTTCTGTTAAACATTATTCCTCTATCAACCTGAGACATATTCCCCGTACATATAAAGGGTTTAGGGACCTGTAAAAATGATATATGTGACGCTCTATGTTTTGTGTCTCCCTAAAGCCTTCAAAGTCAATATTTGGACTTTAGCCTGATTTAATGAACAGAATTTCTCAGTGATCTCTCCCAAGCTGTATTCAATGGGGGGGATCTCTCTCTGGCTTCGTTAAAGCACTCTGCTGTTTGCTTATTGGGCCTCACTGGACTAAAGAGGCTCAAAGACAAACACACTCATTGGTACACGCTCATCTACACAACCACACACATACACGCTCACACACGACCACCACGGAGGAGGCCCCCTCTTTTCTTCCAGCCCAAGAGGGAATGATGACTCTCATTATCGCCTCAAAGCTAGATAGCCACAGTGCCCCCACTCAGCAGCCCTATTAAGTTACCAGACAGCTTTATTGTATTGGTGTTCGATAATTTCCTTTCCTCTGTCATTCCGAGTGCATCGGGGGAGTTGTTGCACAGGGAAGGCGGGGTCGAGAGAGTGGCAAGAGCTAACGTGAAAAGACGCAGCTGGCTGAAATGATTCCCTCCGAGGGTTGGGGACTCTTTGGGATGACTGTTGAGCAATCCTTGGCAACAACATCCTGCCAAAAATAGTTCAATCTTAGGCAAAAATTAAGAGGATTTGAAGGGAGGCGCGAGTTAATTATGCAGACTAGTCACAACAAACAGCAGATAACATCGTGCAGAGTATTTGTTATGCTGCAGGACGGACGCATTGAAGAACAAGAAAAGTCACCTCATACACTGCATATGTCTTATTGATTTATTGGGAGTTTTCTCTGTGCGTTCCCCAGCCTCACAGGGATCAATAAATATACAGCCATTTATATCTATTTCTAGTCCCTGCAACACTGGGCTGTCTGAATGTGTTTAAATTAAGGAGGAGGAAATCAAAACACTGGCTGCACACAAACAATTTCTTTTTGCCACTATAATGAACTGTAACACAAAATATCCCTTATTTATTCACAACATTAATAAAGATTACAGCTTGAACTAAGCAGAACTTTTCCAGGCTGCTTATTCTATCAAAAGTTACATTAAAATGGCTTTTATCTACATAGTTTTAAACTGGCACCTAGCAACTCTTTCCTTTCACCGTCCATCAGTATATGGATGAGTTTAGGGGCCAGTAGAGGCCACATGGTAGGGTAAGTAGTGTAGATAGTCACTGTACCTATAAAAGTATTTACTCCTTTGGATGTTTTAACCTTTTATTGATTTTATAAATCAATCATGGTATGCAATTTGGCTATAATGTCAAAGTCAAAACAGATTTTTACTAAGTAGTTTAAATTAAATAAAAATATGGAAGATAAAATAAGCGAGTGCATAAATATTCACCCGCTTCAAGTCAGTGTTAGGCCTGCACATCTGGACACTGCAATTTTACTCCATTCTTCTCTGTCAGGTTGCACAGAGATCAGCCCTTTTCACGCTCAGTCACAAATTCTCTTCTAAATTGAGGTCTGGGCTTCACCTTGTTCATTTTAAATAATTTCTGTGAAGCTTTCACTGTATGCTTTTGGGAAAATAAATCTTCTCCCAAGCCATAGTTTTGCGCAGACTGAATGAGATTATCATCCAGGATTTTCCTCAAATTTGCCGCATTCATTTTACCCTCTACCTTTACAAGCCTTCAAGGCCCAGCTGCTGAGAAGCATCCCCACAGCATGATGCTGCCACCACCATGCTTCACAGTGGGGATGGTGTATATGTTGTAATGTGCAGTGTTTGGTGTGTGCCAAACAGTGTCTGCTGTCCGAGTAATATGTAGTTTACTATGTGTAACAATTATTAAATGCATTCATGTGCTTAAGTTCTATGAAGAGGGCTAAGACTTCATCATGGGGCCCAACCTCGGGGTGGAGAGGGTCAGGAGGGCAGCCAGATTCAACCTCAATGCATGTCAACACACACATTTCACTCAGCAGCCAAGGTCAAATTTAATGGCATCTCTTTTCTTCTGGCCTTTTCACCCCTGGTGATACGTCCGGAGACCACTGGATCCTTGGGATATCCACAGCACGACCAGGGGCTCGTGGCAACCCTTCTTCCTGGCCGGTCAGTACACTAGGTCATACTTACTCGCCAAGTCAACCCCTTACTATGTCCTTAAGGTGCAGACTTTTTTTTATTTTCAACAGATTATTTTCCCAATGCTGCTGGTAATATGCAAGGACATCCAGAGCACTACCAAGGTTGTTAAACCCCTTTCCCACCCGATGGAGCCCTCAGGCAGTCGCATCTTTGCCTTAATGTAGCCTTAATTTTTGGCCCAAACATGCCTAAGATTCACGCATCATACTGTGTATCACACCAAAATATTTCTCTCTTTTTTTTTTTTTTTTTGGAGAATGGAGTCAAAATCCCACTGTGTCTGATGTTCTCAGCTCTGTGTTCACATTGATGTTATGATGCTTCCTTCAGCTTATTTTCCCTTAGAGGTGAAAACACGTCATATTCCCACTGTTAACCATGCCTCCACATGCTGTAAGAGAGACAGTCCTTTCCAATCAAGGACACTGTATGTAGAGGCACAAAGGCAGAGTTTATAACTAGAGTACGGTTCAAAGAAAAACAGCAAACTTTCAAAACAGGAGAAAAGACTTTGTTTTGCCTAAAATGCTTCAAAGAAATAAGAACTGAATCAACTTTTGGCTGTGTGTCTGAATGCAAATCAGTCCTATAAATGTCGTCTTTTTTGAGGGCTGGGGGAGGAGGGGAAAGGGTGCACTGAAAGACAGCTTTATTTTGGTTTAAGAGACTGGTACTAAAGTGTGACATTTATGGACATCTACCGACATCTGAAAGTTGCCAATTTTACCTTTAAGCAGTTGTGATTGCAGACCCCTTAATGGCACGTAGAATTGAAGCTTGGATACTTGAATGTATGCCCATCACCATTCTCTTCTTTTTAACAGATGGAATAATGTGTTGTTTTTGAGTAATTACAGAGATTACTTAGGGAGACGGAGTCCTTCAGGAGTGACGTATCATCTGTCACTTCCATCATTCATGTGGTATCGTTTCAAACTTCTCCTATAACAAGGTGGCAATAGACATGATGTCAAAAACGATCTTTGTAAGTGTCATTGCAGAGGCTGAAGAGGAGCCAATGACGAGCACACTTACGCGGTTTACACGCAGGGTAAATGCATTACTCTCTAAAATGTGCTTATTGACCAAGCTGGAAAATCACATTAGCTAAATGCTACAGACACTTGCAGCTATTAATGTTGACAGTACTTGGACTTTTGAAAGAGACTGGGATGGAGTGCTAAATCATATTTGGGTGAGAGCTGGTACAGATGGGGCTTGGGAGTACGACGCCCAAGGATATTGAAAAAGAACAATTTGGGCTTTCTAAGGCATTATAAGTAACAACTCCTTTTTTTGCCCTGTGGTTTTTTTGAGTATGTTCCAGTTTTTGGAACAGGTGGGCATTAAAGATCCCTAATGTTGACCTCAAAATTTAATTTGAGTTTTCTTTAACGGTGGCTTTCTCTATGCCCTGCTACCATGAAGCTTTGACTGGTGAAGATCTCAGGCAACAGCTGAATGCAGAGTCTCTCCCATCTCAGCTGCTGAAGCTTGTAAGTCCTTCAGAGTAGTCATAGGTGTCTTAGCATCCTCTCTCACTAGTCTCCTTCTTGCACAGCCATTTAGTTTGTGAGGACGGCCTTATCTAGGTAGGTTTACACATGTGCCATATTCCTTCAATTTCTTGATGATGGATTCAGCTGAACTCTAGGGGATGTTCAGTGCCTTGGAAATGTTTTTGTATTCATGCCCTGATTTATACTTTTCAATAACCTTTTCTCTAAGTTGCTTGGAGTGTTCTTTTGTCTTAGTGGTGTAATGGTAGCCAGGAATACTTATTAACCAGGGAATGGACCTTCTGGACACAGGCTTCTATATACTTCAATCACTTGAGACACATTTACTGCACACAGATGATCCCCATTTCACTAAATGTGAGACTACTAGTACCAATTGGCTGGACCTCTCAGCCACTTTGAATGGAGTGTATATTTATGCGGTCTCTTATTTTACCTTAGATGTTTTTGTGTCATTGGCATCACTTTGTAGAAATCTGTTTTCACTGTGACATTAAAGAGGTTGTTTATTTCGGCAAAAAGCCAAACTATATTAACCATGATTGATTTCTAAAATCAATAAAAGGGTAAAACATCCAAGGGGGTGAATACTCTTTATAGGCACTTTAACTCAGATTTGCTGTTGTTCAAACCTGAAATTAGGTTACACTATGGAGCTTTTTTCTGGTGTTTCATACAATTAAAGATGAAGATCCTAATTGTAACTGGCCATGTGTGCGACCATCATTTACAATTAATCATCTCATTTTGGAACCTCAACTATGATGCATGTTCATTGGCCCACATGTTTTGTTTTGACACAATTCACTGTCTACAGTTACTTTCTATAAGACGCTCTGGGTGCCAAGCTTTTGTGGTGGAAAGTTGTCAATGAATTTGTTTATTTGCTCTCCTTCTATTCAGGGTCCATGATCTTGCTCAGTATCTGCTCCTATTTACTCAAACTAATACTTTGAAGCTCTAAGATAAATCCACTCCAAAAGATTTTAATGAAAACAGATCATCACCTAATATTACCTGCTGTTTCTGTATTTCCTACTGTGAGAAAAAAACATGTCTTTTGATTTATTTTTGTTTTTTTTACTAATGCCACAAAAGGCTTTGCTCTGAATAGTGGCTTGCAGCTCAGTATGCAACATTTTGCATGGCCTTTTGTGAATCAAGGCAAAGAAATCACCTTTCTAGAGCACGGCTGCCTTTGTACAGAAATGTTATTTTCTGCAACAAAGCTTTTTCCCATTCTGATTTGGAAACTGCTGCATGTTTTACAGGCTCTGTTGGCAGGAAAACTTTAAGATGAGATTCAGCAGTGATTCTAAGAGAGGTGCCGTTGTCGTTGTGAATGTTTGCCTGAGACTGTGTCTCAATCAGGTGCAGCAGAGAAACGCTCCATAGACTGCAAAGTGGGGAAATGTGATAAAGCCAGAGAGAGAGGAGGAGAGGCCCGGGGTGATATTACTTCATATGAAAACACTTCTGCTCTATTCTGAAATTCCAAATGATATTGCCTCTATACATTACAGTGCTTTAGTCAGCTTTTCTGCTTCTCAGGCGATGATGCACTATTTATGATGAGAAAAGAATAGCTGTGATGTGGTAAGGCACCAGCTCAAAGGACTGAAATTATTTCAAGGATTTTTGCCCCAGGAAAGCATAATTTGTTTACACTCTGCAATTACTAAATAATATAAGCTACTTTATCTCTAAAGTAGGTAGTTTTTCAAAGCTCTTTATTTATGGTTCCTCAAAACACATCTAGGAACCAAGAAACCCACACTAGTGGACTCATACAGTCAGCCAATCAGCAGTGATGGCAGATGCTCTATTCTCTATTCTCCCAGATGGACTAAGATGTAGCTACATCTGTTAATGTTTTAGCTTGATGCTATAGCAGACTTATAGAATTAGCATTACAATCACTGTCATTTTAAAGGTATATTTTTGACATTGAGTTGTATAAGGTACTTGGAAATACCAGTGGCATTAACCTCCAGAGATTTTAGTGAGCATTGCTCCTTCAAACCAGATGTGCAGGAGAAAGCTAGGCAGCGTAGCCGAGGCCAACACTATCTCTCTGTGTAAAGAACTCAATTTGTACAACTCAACTTTGAAAAAAAAAATCTCTATTTGGTGGTTTTTGTTCATTTTCTATTTTCATTTCTGACATATTTAGCAGGTATATAACATTAGCAGTTGCAACAAATACAGTGCATTCAGACATTCTCAGAGCCCCTTCACTTTTCTCAATTTTGTTGTGTTGCAGGAGGATGCTACAGCAAAAAAGTCACTTTTATTCTTGTTAATCTACACTCAGTGCCCCATAACGACAAGGTGAAAACAAAATTGTAGAAATGTCTTCAAATTTATTAAAAATAGAAAACCTGAAATATCACATTGACATAAGTATCCAGAGCCTTTGCAACCAGGCTTTACACTTAGCTTAGATTGCTCCCATTTTTCTTGATCTTTGTGGAGATGTTTCAACATTTTGATTGAAGTCCAGAATTTTATGTTTAGATAGTTACAAAGGAGTTCACCTCTTTCCTGGCTTGGTTTTATTTAAGCAGGGCAAATATAGGAGCCCATGACATCACCAGTCTTCTGTGACAGTGACAGTGTAAAATCACAGAGGGGTTCATCACAATACAGTCTGTTGTTTGCTGATGTCACTGCCTTCATTGAAAGTTGTATTTTTGTTCATTTTAGCGCAAGTTTTCCAACTCTACCAGCCACAGTAGCCTACTGGTCATTAAAAGTATTATAACAAAGAATTGTGCCAGAAAACAGTAAATTCAATCCCCATCTTCTGTCTCTCAGAGCCATGCAACTGCACTCTGATCAGAAGCATGTCTTTAAATCTTAGAGGTGGTATTTCTCATGAGTGGGCATGGCTCATTCAGCTGACATGCCTACATCATCCTAGAGCAGATTTTACTGCCCCATTTTTCATGATTTTAAAGCTTAATATTATTACCTAAGAGATGTTTTTACAACTGAAATTTGCCCCATTGGTTCAGTGGCCTGTCATACAACAATCCCAAAATACGGATTTTTTTTTTATCACTTAACAAGGACTTTAACAGTATATTTAAGGGAAAAAATATAACATTGAATAACCATATCAAAGATCTGGTGGCATTTAATCATTCCTATTGTATAATCTTTCCTGCACATTAAACCAAATGTGCCTCACCACTGTGTTTAAAACTCCTCTTAATCCGAAATGCAAAAAGCAGCCATGGTTGCCAGATGCAGATGCACAGACAGGCTGAAACACAACAGCTGTTTCTCACAGCTTATTTTAAGATGGATGAACTCACAGACTCCTGCCAAATAGGCTACATATTCTTTAATGAATTGGCAGAGACGGAGAGGGTTAAACAAGTCTGGAGCCACCGTGAGGTAAAGGTCAGTGATAATTAGGACTCTAATTAATACGTGACCCTGCTGTCTGGCTGACCGGCTGTCTACCTGTGCAATGTTAATCATTATAATGTATACAAGGTAGTCTTTATCTCTCTGTAATACACACACCCATATGGGGAGAGCTGGCAGGAAAGAAGAGTATTATAAAAGCAGCAATGGCAGCTTTTCATACACGTTTGTTGTATATAGAGCAAACAAAGACATTAAGCAAATTTCTGGATTTCTTTCCACACATGTGCTTCTCTGTGTCCGCCTTCCTCTCTCCATATTGTATTCAGAGAAGCATATCCTCGTCCAAGAACCTGGCCCTCTCACTAATGTCCCTCCTTGTCAGAGACAAAGGGGTTTTAAGACTGGAGGATTTGGCAGGCTCTACCACTTGCAGGCAATATTTCAACCCATCCATCTCGCTAGGATAATAGAGTGTCCTTGCCTTTCAACGCCTGGAGGAGTGACCAGTTATCACAAGCCACCAGCTCCGTTGTTAATAAAACAGGGAATGGGAGGACGGAGTTGGGGAGGAGGATAAGAAGAAAAGGAAGATGGGGGGGGGGAAGGGGGTCGAGGCGGAGCGAGTGCGTGTTATTTTGACAGACGCCTCGTGAAAGGTGAGGTTGATCACGGTCAGCAGTCAGTTATATCACACTGGCAGGAGTTCTTTTCAACATCTTAGGTTTGGGTTTTTTTTTTTGTGTAAAGATAAATTTAGCCTCATCACTTCTCTCCTCAGACCATGGAGGGGGGAGAAGTGAGGGGGGAGGAGGGATGAGAAGAATTGGAGTGGAGAGGTGGGGCACGCAGTGTTAGGCTGATCTAGCTAATGGCCAAACTGACCTTCAGAGAAAGTCGAACAGTAAGAAGAGTAAGTAGTGTGTCATACAAAAGCCACTGCAGCTTTATTCAGGTCTCTACTGACTTCACCACAGCTGCATAGGTGGCTGTGCAGGAAACCATTCTCTAATTGAAGACTTTGTCCGTGTTTATGTTTGTAAAGTGCAGTTATACGTTATAGCAATCTAAGACTGAAAACAAGCATCCATTTAATTTAAAGCAAGGTTGGTTAGGATTTCAGTTTGGTGTGCACTGGTGCCTAAAAGAATCCTTCTTAGTGCAACTGCACATTAGATCATTACCCTCCCCTTCTTAAGCTCAGTTCAGACCAAAAATTCGAGATGAGCTGCTTGCAACTGTCCACCCTGCGACATTCTAAACACCTAATTCACACTGCTGCGACTGAGGGAGACAATACATTGTTTCCATGGCAATGACTTTCATGGTCAATTAGGCTACTTTAAAGTGATACATTTCCTTAAGTTACAGCGCAATAAATCCATCTTTACTGTTATTCATGCATTTTTATCATCATGGTAATGTAAAAAGTTGTATCATACCTATATGGATACATGGAAGTAATTAATTACTGAATCCCCCTTGTTTTAAATATCGTGGTGCCACAGCAAAATTTCATGGTGCATATAAATACAAAAATGTTTTGCTAGATTAGTCATGTTTTAACAGAAATATCTGCTGAAAATGGTTGATTTTCTTGGAACAAATTTAGCTCCTCCTACCCAGAATTTTTTTATTCCAGTATTTCGTATTGCGACACACGTCTTACTTACAAGCACTGCTGGATAAAGGAGAAATTTTTCAAAACTATATTTCTACTATATTTCCTTTTTTCATATTTAATAGACATATAGTTTTGAAGAGGCCCTCCTTTTTCAAAGTGCACATGTAGCATAGATAGTTGGTTTCAAGGATTGATGCATAGATGGATGCAAGGATGGATGCATGGGTGGATGGATGAATGCATAGATGGATGCAAGGATGGATGCATAGATGGATGAATGCAAGGATGGATGGATGGATGGATGGGTGGATGGATGGATGGATGGATTCATGAATGGATGCACTGGTGGATGAATTATGAATGCATGGATAGATGCATGGATGGATAGATGGACGGATGGATGAATACATGGGTGGATGAATTATGAATGCATCGATTGATACATGGGTGGATAGATGATTGGATGCATGGATGGATGGATATGTGTATGGTGCAGATAGTGTGGCCATTAATATAGCATCTTAATTTCGTAACTACTTACAGCTATCTGCACTGCCTTAGACGCAGCCCTTTTTAATTATAAATTCCCAACGAGAGTTCCTACCTTCCCTTTATCCCTATGTCCAAAAATTTTAAGTAACCGGGGGTGACATTTCTGTCTTTGACCAATTTTATCCTGAGTTTGACCATTTAGAGTATCAGTATCATATCAGTATCATGTCAAACAGGTGCCAAATGAACAGCAAATTAACCTCTGAGAGACAAAGTAACATGTTGTTTGTATGTTTTTCTCTCCATTCCTATGTGATCCAGTGAACTAGCAAACAAAACTAGCTGCTCTGGGTTGCACTGTGGAGCATGTGCTGTCAAAGGGAGAAAATAATGACGCAAATGGAAAGCAGTGCTTATGCAGTCTCTGGATAAGATGCATGAATCCATTCATTTTTTGTAAACTGAGTTTTCCCATGACTAGAAGTTAATTTCTCTGTGCATTCTTGATATTATGACATATTGGTCTCATTATCTTAGGATAACAACACTGGTTTTCCCATGATAACTAGTTAATTTCAGTCTTTTGCTCAAGATCTTGAGAAATTAACTCATTATTGCAGGAAAACCAGTGCTGTAATCCCAGGATAATGACATTAATAAGTTAAAGTATGGATGCAGTCAGCAAAAGGATTATAGACCCGGACACAGTGGACACATGATTTTAACAAATCCTTATACGAACATGTGCAGAATAAAATGTAGATTTATAGCACTTAATTTAACTTAACGCTACATTTCTTTATTTAATCCATTATTTCATGTATTTACATCAGCATTGCTTTCTCATAGTTTAAGTGGGTTGTCATGCTCCTTGTCACCTGCTCATGACACCCCCTCGCCAGAAGGCTCTTCTCATTTGCTTTGCACTTCACACTCTCACTGTACTGTTATGTGTTTACAAATCAAGTGAATTCTAACGTGCAGACTGGTTTCATGTGATGTAATGGGTAAACATCTTAAAATCTCTCTTTAAAGGGACTTTTTTCCCCCTAAAGAATAGACCGCCTTTTCAGAGAACACACCGGGCCAGTTGTTTAAACCGCTCCGAGCGCTTTGTTTATGTTCACTTTTAAAGTAAAGCTGTGTGATGATCGTGCCATAGGCGGGGTCAGGAGGGAAGGATGGAAATACAAAGCATGTGAGTGTAATTCAGGGCAGCTAGAGTCTATTTTATACAAAAACTCACTGTTCAATCATAAAATCATGCTTATCACAAGAAGGTTAGAAAAAGGAAACTATAAACTTTTACTTTCTGGAAAATATTGACCTTAATTCTTCTTTGTCACTACTGCTTTGTATTTTTCTGATCAAAAATAGGGCATTTAATGCACTTGTTGGCCTTCTTAATCATATCACAGAGTCCATATGTAAAATATGTTCAAATAGACTCATTAGTAATTGAACAAACCTTTCATTAAAAACTCAGTTTTGAATTTGTTTTTTTATCTTTAGGACATAAATAATAATTAAATGTATGATGTGACTGTTTATGTTTAACCTACCATAATGTGTGTAATAAAAAGCTCCAAATAACAATATCAATAACAAGAATACAGACTAGTCTCAAATACATTGGTACAAATGGCATTTATTACAACTACAAAACATTACAGCCCATAATTACCTGTAACTCCATTAAGATTTTGTTAATATACAGTACTGTGCAGAACTTTAAGGCATGTTTGGGCCAAAAATTGAGGATGAAGTAAGGTGTAGACGTGACCAATTAGCCACCTAAGGGCACCATCATGTGGGAGGGAGGACTGACACAACCTGCTCTGGATGTCTTTGCATATTACTAGGGGATGACATTAAATTCAGTTGTTGTTCAATATAGCATGAGATTAGCGTTCTAATTTCATCAATTATATTTATCAACCAAATATCATGCTTTATTAATTAATGTAGACTATCTTTTTGAACAAAAAATTTACATTTCAGAAACTTTAATTGGACACAGATCTTAATCTTAGCAGTGATCCAAAAATCCATTGAAAAATCCCATAGGCTCACCGCCAAGGGAACCCATGTGATGCTAACTTCTGCATTTTCCCTAGGAAATCACACTATCACTGCACCAGTCTATATACAAATAAAATGGAACAGCATAGCTTACGTAGGTATGTAGCTAACATAGCTAACATAGCTAAGCTCACAAAGCAGCTACAGAAGCTATGTTTTAATGTTATATACGTAGCCAAGTTGGCTTTAGCTACAGCTGCTAAAACTCTACCAAGAGTAACTTAGCTATAGATAATGTAGCTACATAGCTAACATAGCTAACACAGATATGTAGCTAATGTAGCCAAAACTAAGCTCACAAAGCAGCTACAGAAGCTATGTTTCTACCTTACCTACGTAGCCGAGTTGGCTTGAGCTATGTCTGCTCAAACTCGACCAAAACTAGCTTAGCTATAGATAACAGCTTCATAGCCAACATAGCTATGTAGCTAACATTGCTAACATACAGTAGCCATTTAGCTAGCATAGCCAACCTTGCTACTTATCTAATGTAGCTAAAGCTAAGCTAACAAAGCAGCTATGTAAGTTACATAAGTACTTTATCTACATTGCTACATTAGCTTTAGCTATGTTTCCTAAAGCTCATGTTGCAAAAGCTAACTTAGATACATTGGCTTATATAGTAATGTTGATTAAATAGCTGGTGTAACTTTGTTATATTTCGCTAAAGCTAACAATGCCAAAGCAAGCCATCATTCATGAAACTAGTTTTAAAAGTGTTCAATACATAATTTAACACCAGATTAGACCTCGGCCCTTTCTTACCTGTTTTATCTCTGAGATGTGTCTTGGTGTTTTTGCAATGTGGTGATTTCCTTTCTGATATATATAACCAATCTGTGAGAGTGGCTGTCAGAAATGAATGGGCTGCAGGTAGACCCCTCTCACAATTATATAAAGTTTTGAAACACACACAATTGAACAATTTCTAAACTTTTGGAAATATCAAGTAACTTTGCATTTAAGCTTGTGCCAAGTGTAATGTAAACACTGTCTGCTAATGATAGCCCCTCAGACATTTTTGGTACAGCAGAAGGCAGCAGCAAGCTAGTCTACGATGGTAATTTTTTAGGTCAGTTATCGGGGTTCTTGTGGTTGAGAGTGCTCTGACCCTCTCACTCTGTGATAATGTATGTTAGTGTATAAACCAGGAGATGAAGATGTCCTAAACTCACTGGAATGGTTGTTGTGTGGACAATAAAATGTAATCCTTGCGGTGCCACTGTACACAGAAATTTAAGTTCAAGTGCAAAATCTGCAATCATGCTTCATTCACAGTTGTCTTGTGGAAGACAAATAGGAATTTACTGAAATGAGACTATATTGTGTCTGGATCATCCTCCCCCTTTAAGCACAAGCCTCACATAAAATGTCCATCTGGCGTCTCTCACAGAAACGCTCAGCTCTGAAGTTTATCACTGCCTCAAGGACTTTCTTTTTTACACGGCATGCTCATTGTCCATGCTTTTTTAATTGAATTAAGGAGCACTGAGTGTGGCATCTCTGTTATTGTTATCTTGTAGGTGTACAGGGTTATTAAAGAGGGGGGGCATGTTAAGTCATTTGTTATCCCTGGCATTCTAATAAACATGTTGGCTTTGGGCAAAGCCTGTAGCTTGTCTGTGCAGTTCAGATTGATACTCCTGCCATATCTGGAGCTATACACCTCATTATCCTAAGAGGATGCTTAAGAGGAGATGAATCTGGGGGAGAGTGTGGAAGACAAAGCATACGAGAGGAGAACTGCAGCACATAATGGTGTTTTTCTTTAGTGGAAAAAGAGCTGTGAATGTGCTTCAAACTGTGCGCATGGCAGATCTGCTGTCAAAATGTCAGGAAAACTCTGACTGCAATTTATTTGTAAATTATTTAGTTTTGCCACTAGGTATATAGAATGGGATGTGTAAAATAGCGGACAAAAGGGAATAAAAACACACAGAACAAAGACATTTAACCTCATTGCACCAGTTATTCCCGGCTGACTGCATGCTTATTTTTCCGAACTTTTTTTTTCCAGGCACAAGCACCGGTTCTTGACACGTATAACCCCATGGGCTTTCTGTCAGGAAAGGCTTGATTTTACTAATTGGTACCAAAGCTGTTAATTGGAGCTGCGGAAACAAGAAATGGAGAATCAGAGGGTATCCTCTCGGGAAATATGTGGGTCCAACCTCATTTTCTACCTTTACTCATTGTTTTTTTTAACTCTCTAACTGCAGAGAGGACATCCGTATGTTGTCACAACAAAATGCCCAGAAGAGATATATATTATGAAAAACACAGCATAAATGTTCAGGAAGATAAAAGGTTGTTCAGGGCTGAATTTCAGCGGTGGGCTCCTTATTTTCATTATAATAAAGCTTCAGTATGCAAATAAACAAATGCTGTTTAGACAATTTTCAAGTCGGATGCACTGAACGCACTTTTTCTTGTGCTGATCTGATACCAGTTTCCTTTTCCCTCCAAAATGTCCAATACTTTAAACCCTAAACTTATTAAGAATGCCTGCTATTGTGGGGCTGTAGGAATGTTGAAATATGTCTTAAATTATCTGGACTATAGAAACATGTATTCTTGATGTTTTTAAGGAGTAACATTCTGAAACAAAAAGGCATCACAAACATCAGCCTTTTATGTTAAAATAGATCCTATTATGAATCGCCAAACTATCAGCCGTGGTTTCCTTCACATTGCTCTGTACACTCTTGGGATGAACATCGTGTAACAGCAAACTCTGTGAATGTACTTTGTTGATGCGGATGTCTCCAACTGCAATAAGGTCAGCACGGAGGCCAAAACAGATCTGTTGGTTCAGATCCCTGCATCTCCAGTGTACAGTAATTAACAATATTCTAGTGTTAAAATGCCATCATTATCTCTGCTAAGCCTGCAGGGCATCATGTGTGCAGTCATGTGTGGGTGTATCCGTCTGTCCACTGCCAATTTTGCATATTATTGGAAAAAATATTAATATATTTTTTTCATGTCTTATTATTACAAATGCCTGTATGTTTAAAAGCCACACTATGTTTGGAGACTCACAGAATTTGAAAATAGTTAATGTATGACAGTTGTTTGTAATTATTAACTGATTTCTCCTCATTACACTAAACCAGTCTCAACGTGCTTTAAGTGATCAAAACGGCTTCAACTAGGGATAATATTTCTGCTGTTTAAGGTGGTTTTCTGAATTCAAACCCCAAATCTGGAGAGCATTACTGCAGGAAACCCCTTAAGGGAAAGGGATGGATTAGAAAAGCCTGCTGTTTAGGAACGTAACACTACACTGGACACATGTGAAAAGGGGAAAATAAAATTTAAAAAACACCCAGTAGTCAAGAGGAGTCTAGCCAGTACTGCATAGTGGAAAGACACCGATAGATAGATGTATAGAAATATGAACAGGCAGATAGACGGATAGATAGAAAGAAACATAGACACATGTAAGCACAAAGATCCAGCATTCTTGTGAAACACAATTTCTTCCTCTGAATATTTTTCTCCCACTGTGATCAGTTAATCTCTTGCAGCCACATTAGCTCTTCTCAGGGGCCAAACAGTCATCCCCTCAAATGCTTAACTGATTTCCCATTGTCAGCCACATTAGCAGCTTTAAACTCCCTGTCAATCTGCAGCAGCCACATGCTGTGCACCTTGGGAAATACAGTACGCACAATTTATCATGGGAAATCATCTTCAAATACAAACAGAGAGAGTGTAAAAAGCATCAGCTGTGAAAAAAAAATTAAAAAAAAAAAAGAACTGGAGGAACATCCCTCTCTCACTGCTGCCACACTTGTTGTTGTTCTTTGGTGCTCGACTCGCTTATTGTAACCCAATACGTTGTGAAACTGACAACCAACCAACATTTTTATTTATTTACTGTGTGATGTGAGTTGGTTCAGAGAGAGGCACTGTCAACTTGCACATATCACTGCTCGGTGGAAAACATGTTTCTCCGAGATGTCAACTTTCCAGGAACTGAGCAAAACAGACTTGTTTTTATCTCGGTCACAATGTAGTTTTGAGATATGGAAGGGCAGTTTGAGCCTTAGGGGTTGGATAATTTTTTTTTGAGGCCTTACAGACACATGTAACCCCTCAGCTTACCCTTACATGTGAAAAATCTACTGAAACAGCAATGTAGGGACTTATAAATCTCAGGGGTGACCTTGGCTGTACATGCAATAGGCAACCCCAGAGGCAACACTTAAATCCCAAACTCTTATTTAGTATGTTCCCAGCCAGAGGTGGGTCTTCTTTTCAAACTATTTTTGGGCTGTTTTGGAGCAGGCAACTTGAAGTCTTTCTAGCATTCCAATTCAACACAGTGTATAGTTTGATGCTTAAAGCAGTGAGCTTGGAAGACCATAATTCTGCTTGGTTATGTTAATTTTTAATCAAAAACTTGTGCATATTTTTGTATAATTTGTGTAAGATCTTACTTTGGAAGAAAAGACCAATTTGATGAATATAGAGTCAGTTTAGGCTTACTTCTGAGCTTTTTTGGTGATAAAAAAACAACAAATTGCTGGAAATTCAACAGTTTTTCAGGCAAAATATTATAAGCAGTGTTTGTATAACCTTTGTTTTCATCATGACAGGTTTATTATACCATATTGGTCAAATCGAATCAATAAATCTTGCAACGGCTAAGCGGATGGAGCTGTCCGTGGTCCTGAAATACCAGCAATACACACAGCAAAGACCCACATTTTAGAAAGGTTTGCTTTTTAATTTCTATTCAGAAATTGTTAACTACCCTCAGTTTATGCCACATTCATCAGACAAGACAATCACAGTCTACTTACTGAGTGTCTTGAAATAAGATGCACTCACCAACAATTACTGATTTGAATGTTGCTAGCCTGATTGGCTGATTTTTTACTTGTTTAAAGCAATTCAGCTGTTTTTGTGTTTTATATCTTAAAATAACACGTTTAACTGAACAGGTGAGGCAAATACATCTCGCAAAGCTGACAAGAAAGATGGCCCGACTAATCAGTGTCTTTTGAAGAAAAAGAGCCAAGGGCTGTGGGTGTGGTTTAGTTATACTGCAAGCCTGCAAACAACGGTGGTCAGTGAAGAAATTAGTGGGGCTGCAGCCATAGTGCTAGTTTTACCAGAAATGCAAGATATTTCTCGATTAAGCTATTTTTCAACTATTTTGTCTCACCAGAACCTATTTTTTTAAAAAAGCCTGTCAAACGCCAACTCTGTGGTACACAGTCAAACCCTTAACCTCCTTTTTTTCAGGACAACCTGGTCTTTAAGAATATGTTTGCTGCAGTAATGCCACTTGAATTTTAGATAAAGTTATGGGTCTATAAAAACAAAAGGAAAACTTAACAGCAATTAAAACTCAAAGATTTTTATGTGTGACACAGGTAACAATAATTACTAAGAGCAGGGGTGTCCAAACTATGGCCAAGGTGCCAAATGCAGCCCACAGCCCATTTCTAATTGGCCCCCAGCAAATTCTACAGATAAAATGAAATATGGCCCACATTAAAACATGAAGCTTGTGCTTTACTGTATTGTACTTCTTGTTTTCAGCACAAGGCAGTGCTACCATGTTAAATCTGTAAACAAACATTTTGACGAGAAGACATCTTGATTCATAACATCCTGATGGATTATCACAGCAAATAGCAGCATCATTAACTTTTCAGGGGCCAAGCCAAATCTGATTGGTTCCCCAAAACCCTGAAAAAAAAAAAGTCTATTTGCTGTGTCAGCCATTAACTAGCCATTTAGGCCTACTCAATCGCTAAGCATGTATTAACTTACATTGGATTAGTCTTATTAACTTTAAAATCCCCATGGTGAGGAATATGAAAGTGGCCCCACCATCCTAATATATTTCTGTATGTGGCCCTCAGCGGAGAAAGTTTGGACACCCCTGACTAAGACTGATAATCATTTTGTGGCAAAAAAAAATCCACATTTTGACGGATGTACAAAAAAAGTCCTTGCACTTACTCATGCCATTTCTCAAAGCAGTTCCGGTCTTCAGTAACACAGAAGGCCACATCATAGGCTCTCTGTCTCTCTTTATAATGAGATATTAAGGACATTTCCTACATGATCTGCCCAGTAAGACGTGCAGGTTGACAGCCCCTCACAATGCATCTTAGGGAAACTGGATTAGAAAATGGATGAAAAGACGATCAATGTCAGATCTACCGGTGTGGATTTAATCTTTTAAATTCCATAATAGTTACTCAAGTTTCAGGCTTTCTGGAAAAGCTACCATAAGGAATTCAAAGGCATAGATGGTGCCATTAGAAAGGCCTAACAGCTAGCTTTAAGAGGAAAAAAGTAAGTGGCTACAGTTTATGGTGGTTGTCTTACACGACAATGCTAGGCTGAAAGGGTTAAATGATTAGTGGAAAGGAAATTTTACTCTTCTCTGACCAGCTTTGGCAAGACTTTGATTTGCCAGCTGGCCCTACTAGTAGTGAACAACGATAAAGGTGCCTGTAGGTTAACCCCCTTCTGACATGGCATAGGCCCATGACCTCATATGTTTTGTTGCTGTGATTCACCCATTATGAATGTGACAAACGTGTTTGTCTGAGGTTTTTCTAAAAGTTCTGCCCCTCACAAACATTGTTTATAGGATGCTGCCTTGAAGGATGGGAATTGTATCCAATGCAGTGGAAATATGAAACAGTCTTGTTGGCTTGTCAGGTGATCATCAATTATGGTTAAGGGTAGGAGCTTTTAAATCTCCCTTGGGAGTAAACAGAAGAGACATTGCTTTATTACAGCCCATGGTATTAGTATCCCTGCAGATACATGTTGTCTGCTATGTTTTTATCATGTAGGCTAAATGACTTAAATAATAGGTCAGAAAATACATGCAGTCTTTAAGTAAGTCAGTGTCCAGGTTTGGTGCCCACCCTGCCAAAAAAGACTGGACACACCCCTAGCATGAGTAGTTTGTTTCACACAGTACAGTCAAAGCAGCACACAGCTCCAACAGAGGAGGATAATCTACAATGAAAATATTGTAGTATTCTGATAATGATGTGTGACAGTGATAAGCACAAAAAGAAATGAAACAAACCATAAACATGAGTTGAGTCAAACTCTTTACTCTAATTGTGGTTAGGCATTCTCTCTGTCATTATTTTGTTGTGTCTGTGTCAGGCCATTTTATTTTGGCAGGGGAAAGACATCCCATCTTTATTAATGGGGCCATGTGACCATGTGTCATCATCAAAAACTTTCCAGTGACAAAATTCAGCCTGGTAGGCAGCAGATGCTGCAGCAGCTTTTGAAGTGTTGCCCAGTACTGATAACTCATGCAGTTCAAGTCTGGAGTCTAACATCATTTCTTGATATGTACAACATACCCACATGAAGCCAGCGGAGCCGGTCGACATGCTGGAAGTCGTCCAGGGCGCGTTGGAGGATTGTCAGATGTTTGACCTGAAAAACTTGACCAAGACTGTGTTTGAGAAATCAGAACCCTTATCTGACACTGAGAGATCAATTGTTATGCTTTTAAAACCTATCAGAAAACATTTTCCGGATATTTTTGGCCGTACATTGAAGAAGTGCTCCTGCTGTTCACTACTCTTCTTTGTTCTCTCTCGATGCTGCCGTTTCCTTGTGTTCAGGTAGCAGCCAAGAATAATGCATCATATATAAAGCACAATAATAAAAGGCCAATATTAAGTCCTTAGGTGCTGTAAACAAAAGTAGAGTTGGCTTTAATGTGGGTGAACAAATGCTATTACTAAAGAGCAGAAATGTCTTGTGTTTCAGTATTTCTCACAGGAGTTCAGTCAGTCAAATAATCAAACAAACATTTTATTCATACAGTGCCAGATCACAACTAAAGTTATATCAGGACACAGAGCAACAGAGCAGGTCTAGACAGTAATTCCATTATTAATAACGGACCCAGGGTTGGGGAATTTATTTAATTATCTAAAATTGTGGGCAAAACAACAGACAATGTTTATATTGCTGATGTTTTTGTGCCAACTAGACAACGTGCAGGAGTTTGCACACATTTTTCTTAGATTGCACCTTTTTTAAACACAAGTAGTATTTGATTTAAAAGTATTAAAATAGATTTTTGTCATTAAAATGTTTGTAATCATCAAGTACTGAAGGAGGAAAACTTCAATGATGGTCATTTAGATAATAATAACTTAAGTTTATGCAGTGCCTTTAAAGAAAATGAAGGATGCTTTACATCAGAAACACACAGACAAAGACAGCACAAACTAACAAAGTTCATGAACTCAGTTGAAGAGGTGGGTTTTTAAAAGTTTGTAGAACATATCCAATGATGCAGCATTGCGGATACCTCCTGGCAGAGACTTCCAGAGAGGTCGGGATCTTCAACACTGAAGACTCTGCCTCTGAAAGTCTGCAGGTTGGTGTGGGGAGTGGAAAGCAGGGCAGCGTCCGAGGACTGGAGGTTCTGGGATGGAGAGTAGAGGTGGAGGAGGTCTGAGAGGTACTTGGAGGGCAAAGTACTGCAGAGATTTATGGGTGAGAAGGAGGATTTTGTATGTGATATAGGATTTGACTGGGAGCCAGCGAAGGTGGATGAGGGCTGGGGTGATGAGCTGCCAGGGCTTGTGCAGGTGAGAACCCTGGCAATTGTGCTGTTGAAGTGGTAATGGCAATATTGCAGGTTAGACTGAGGCTGTGATAAAGGGAGACAGTGTGATATCTTCTTATTGGGCCTAGAAATCCTGGAGATGTACCTGTCTGCAAGGCCAGGGCGCACAAGAACCTTTGGGTACAGTTATTACATAGGAAAGAAAAGAAAAAAGAGTGAAAGCTAAGCCCTCAGACCACTTTTTCAGATGAAAACGTGGAGATTTAACAGTACTGTTGCTCAGTTAGGGTCCAAATTGTGACTTTTTTAGCAAGTATTTACATCTTATATTAAAAATATGCGGAGCAACTGCTCTGTATGGGTTGAAACTTTCTCTTGCAACTGTATTTTTGTACTGGCTGATCTAGTGCTCTGTTAAGTGTGTGGTGCCATCTGTCCACCCTACAGAGCTCAAAGGTTACCACCCACTTTATCCACAATGGTTAACTTCACTCCTAGTGACTGACAACCAAAATGTATGCCTCCACCAATCAAAGGTATAGCTGTGACACTCTTGCACATGTTCATAAAGCAAGATTCATAATATACTAGCTTGTCTCTCATACATGACCACGTCTCATTATTTCCTAATTTAAACCACCTCTTTTTAAAACAAACAAACAAACAAAAAAACAAACAAAAAAAAAAATAACCATGTAATTCATTCGTGGCAGCAAAACACAGAAAGCCTGTGGTGTGGCCCTCTGTGTCACTGCAGACAGGAATTGCTTTGTTTAGTGGCTCAAATAAATCTTACACAAAGAGGTGCTAGGACTTTTTTAAAAATACTTTGAAGACTTTTTTCATTGAATGATTGTTTTATTCACTTCTAGGTCCCAAAGGGATGGGAGAACAAGTTTGTGTAAAAAAAAAAAAAAAGTCTTAGTCATTATTGCTTACTTTGTGTCACACATAAATATCTTTTTCTGGTTAGTTTTTTCTTATCTCTACAGTCTCATAACTTTATGTAAAAATCAAGTGACTTTACTGCAGTGCACATAGTCTTAATGCCCAGGTTGCCCTGAAAAAATGGATGTTTAAATGACTAATCAATTAATCAGAAACATTGTTTTGATACTCTAGGATCATGGGTAATGTCGTACTGCTGCTTGTGATTGTGAGTAAACCATCTTTTTTTTTTTTTTTTTAAATATGTGGATAATATACAAACTTGTATCTTCTACATAAGCATTAACCATTTGTTTTACTCTCAGAGAGCTCATAGTAAGTCCACCTTGAGTGGCTGTGACATTATGGCTGATAATTAAATGTGAAGAAGCAGCATAGTCTGAATGGTGTAGTGGCTGGAGGGAATAATAGAAAGGGGGTAGCAAATGCCTCCCTCCCCAGGTCTGACCATGATGTTCTCAGGGTTCTTATGAAATTCCAGGGTGGATGCTCCTCAGCTGAAACAGTCTGAAACAGTACAGAGATGTTCCAATTCTGTAGACATTTTGTTAAACTGTAAAAGTAAAGCGTGCTGTGAACTTTGTGCAGCACTTCATGGTAAACATATCTGCAAGGCTTGAAGTTTCAAAGGCATATATCTACAAGTCATTTCTGAAGCCTGCTACTCTTTCTAATTGCTCAACTGGAGATAAAACATTTCAAGCAGTGTAATCCACTAAATGAGTAAAATGACTGTAATGAAATCTGTCCTTTTATTATAGCTATCTGCTTTTAAGCAGCACAGCCAGACTGCAGTATGAGACTTTGTTTGACCACATGAAAACCAAATAGTCTGGCTGTATGTTTTATTCATTTGCATTACAGCCACAGAAAGGATGGCTCATTAGTTGTTAACCACATAATTTCCTGTTTTCTCATATATAAAGGATATATGGATATTGGGAGCATGTGTGCAGCTTCAAGTTTGACTGATCTACATAAGGCCTGGTGTAGTTACAGTCATTTGATGCTTATCTGAGTCAGTGTGAGTGATACTACATGCTGTAACACCTACATATGCAGTCATGCTTATGATGCATGTGTAAATAACGTGCAAGGAATTGATGGAAATCAGACAAGCAATAACGACTGCTTTGGAGTGTATTGGAAGTTAATGAGCAGATTTAATTTGTTACATTTCACACCATTTAGAATTTTATGCAAAACTACTTTTCACTGTTTCTCACACTAATTCGGGCTAATCTCATCTAAATTCTTGCACGCTGTTTGCATGTTAACTTACCAGAAGATTTGATACAGAAAATTGGCAAACCATAATCTTGGCATGCTAATAGAGCTGATAATTTGGGTAATTTCTGAGCACATCGGATGCATTATCAGGATGGGCCAAAAAGTGTGACAGACCACACTTGGCTTTATTTTACATATAAGGCATGCCGATGAGAATATCGACTCCTTTCTAATTGTCAAGCAAACTGTATTGACTGAAAGTTACAGGCTATTTTCCTCAATAGTTGCCAGAAATGAGTTTCTAAAAGCAGTTAATTCAAATTCCAAAATCTGCCCCTGAGCTACATATTAGGGAGGATTTGATTATTTGCCCCTACGCTACAGAGATTGCAGTTTGCATTGATAGAAACTGTCAGGAATTCCCCAAACTCGCTTGTGCTCCTGTTAGTTTATTGCTCAGGATTCACAATATACAGGGTATGTTTAAAATACACAGGTCTTAACAAATGGAGTCACAGAGCGGGGCTGGTTTTGATCAGCAGTTCACCTGAGGGACTGGAATATATTTGAGGACATGAAAAGGAATTGGATTGATGTATTTTATTTTTCATTTTGAGCATGCAAAATGCACACAATTTCAACACCTAATCACACCTATTTATTCCGGTTCTTTTCCCACATGCACATTGACTTTAATGCATGCATCCAGATACACAGACAGGCTCACAACTGTCAGTAACCCTTGGCTGATCAGAGGCTCCCGAGGCCTGCCAAACAAAATCAGCTCACAATTTCAACAGAGTTCACTGATGAATATTAAATGAAAAGGGTAAAGAATTAAGCCAAGGTGCGGCGGGTTAAATTAATAAATAAATGGGCTCATATATATTTATAAATATAGAAATAAAAAGTTGAGTCTCCTGTGGTCAGCCTCCACAGACCTCATGGTCTTTGAAGGCATCATTAGCTGGTTTTATCAGCACATTGACCCTAAAACTAGTACCTGAGGGGCCTGACTGTAGTAGAGCAGGCATGAGCATATGAGTCTTGGATGGATGAAATAAGACTTTGAAGTGGATTTTCTATTTGAAGGATTATACATCAGGGATTTTGATTCATGCCCATTTTTTGTCCTCGAGGCTATGCGCTTGTGTGGGTGGAAAGAGTTATCGTTCACAAAATTATTAATGTATTTGTTTCTTCTTCAACCAAAACAATGCTATTCAGCTAATGAGGAGAAAACTTGGCGGCTGTTGCATCTCAATTGTTATTTTCCTTTAATGACAACACTGTTTCCACAAGTGTAAAATAAATACAATGTAATGACTGTACTCGAGAGGGATTGAATCCTCAGGAGACTCATGTTCTGCACATTTACAGTATTTTACACAAATAAACCAAAGACTTCAAGTCACAAGTTAACAAGAACGCCTGAAGCACTGACTAATATTATTATGTCATCTTCTCTAAAGCCTGCAAACTAAACCCATTGTCTCCTTCTTCTATTTTTTCCCTTTTTTGATTGTATAGTAAATTGCATTTTAAACACATCACAAGAAAGAATTATTTCGATCTCCTAAGATAATCATTTGTATTTCCCATGGATTTTCCTAATCCGTGTTTATGTTGTCATGACCTAGTTTAGCATTGAAATTTAGTGAATACCCAGGACTTGGTAATCCTTGAATATAATATAGGCACCCTTTCAGCATCAGTGTCCTACTTCGAGAAAAAAATCTTTTGTTTTGCAACAGTCCTTTAAGCCATGCCATCAGGACTATAAGTACGTTAAAGAGCATCCAATACGATTGTAAAGTTTCATTATCAAATAGAAATTGTATTGGCATCCATTGTGGCCCCCATCCCCCTATTTCCTGTCAAGAGAAAGACAAAATGTATACTGGATCCAGTATATTGGCAGACAGGGTGAGTAGTAGCCTCTCCGTGCTAGGGAGAATCAACTTTCTCCTACAAGTATGCTCTAACGGCAACACCTTAATTTCCCTGAATAATTTCCATGACAATGGGGTCTTTGTACGGATGCACATTGTTTTGGTTTTACTGAAACAGTGGAGGGGTTATTGTTTCCAATATGTAAATGCTGTTTTTTCCTGCAGGAATACTGTCTTTGAAGTAATCTCTTTGAGTGTGTTTGGTTCAAGCACCATTCTCAAGGGAGGGGGGTTGAACTTCTAAATCATAATTTTCCTCTTACCACCCTTGAATACTTGTACTATGGCGTCTCTAACCTTGAGCCGTCAAAACAGATAAATCCTGGCACATTCTATTCTGATTAGATTATCTGGCTAATCTGCAACACATGCATGGAGCTGAAGGCAGCAGAGACGCCATTGTAAGGCAGAGTTAAAGCATTAATAGCTGGATGCTAATTCTCGGTGGCATTTAGTGATGATAGCAGGGGTTAGCGGTATTAATGGAGCACTGATCCAACAGCCAACAATAACACAATTTATCACACAAAAAGATGACTTCCTTGTATGAGTTCTCTAATAGCAGTTTTCACTGTGGGAAGCTCTCAGGGAATTTAGAAACCATTTAGGGAACTTTTGTTAATCTTTGATGAGTTTTAGTTTGGTTGTATCAGACTGGATCTGTTCACAAGCCTGGTCACAGAATTGGCAGGGTCCCTAAAAACTAATGAATGGGCCCTGCCCAGTTCTGGTTTATTGTCAATGCCTGTGTGTCGGACCAGTAGCATTAATGCTAGTGTCCTGGCTAACAGTTACCTCATTTTGGAGCTGAAAGTTTGTCCATATATTATTTGGATGAGATGTTAAAATGACTTATCCATACCACTTTAACTTTTCGCCATAGTCTCGACCCATTTTAGCCACAGTTATTTTAAATTTTGTGTGTCTTTAAGACAATTTTTGCCATTTTTAACCTATTTTCACTAATTTTAAAATGCCTATAACAACTTAAGTCACATGTTTGTCACACTGTTGTGCCACATTATGCTCATTTTGTCTCTGTAACCCATTGTTGCCACTTTCGCCCATTTTGCCACTTTTAACAGCTTTTCACAATATCTTTGACCATTTTTACCCTTTTGGCCTGTCTGAGCCAATTGTTACCACTTTTACCTCGTTTTTGTTTCTATGAACCAAATTTTTCCTCTCTGTAACCACTTTTACCACATTTTCTGCTGTTTTTTTTTTTTTGCCACTTTTAACCTATTTTCACTACTTTTTAACCCCTTTTAACACCTCAAGTTGTATGGTTTGCCACTTTTTGCCCATTTTGCCTCTGTAACACATTGTTGCCACTTTAAATGATTTGAGCCAGTTTTTGCCCAATTTTAATGCCTTTTGACCCTTTTCGACACTTTTTAACCGCTTTTCACAATCTCTTCATCTATTTTTGACTCTCTTTTGCCTATCTTACTCCATTTTTACCAATTTTATCCCATTTTTGCTTTTTTGAACCTATTTTTGCCTCTCTGTAACCACTTTTACCGCATTTTCTTCCAATTTTTGACACTTTTAATCTTTTTTTTTGCCAATCATCGCTTTTATGTTTCTTTTTGCAATTATTTATTTCCCCTTACAGTTATTTTAGTTACTTCCACGTTACTCTCTGGTATCCTAATGTTTGACACATCAGAATTTATCTATGAATTCTACATTACTTTCCAAATGCTTTAGTCAAAGTGACCATTCACTTAGTGAACATTACCAGAAAAGGGTCGAATCTGTTTAAAGAAAAGGGATATCCATTAGAAAAGGCTTTATTTTACTACAGCATTAATAGTTAAAGTCTTTTTGTGGTTTGACAGATTAACTTTATGATGGACCATGATTTTCCTCACCTCAAGCTTGGCTGGGCCCCAGAAAGCTCTCCGCTTCCCCCCTCATGGGTTGCCTTGTCTGTTCATTGGCATTTGGAGGCTTTGAGCGCGCTGTATGACTGATAGATGTGCTTCTCTTTGCATTTCCAGGGCTCCAGCACACAATCCCTACCTTTTTACTTTTGATTAAGGTTCTCTGCAGTATAATTTTGACACCTGCTGCTGTTCTGCACCACTCAACTCTGAAAAGTTCACTAAAATAAGTGTTTTGATCCTAGATGTGGCAGCTATTAAGGCTTGAAATCCTTGTTCCTGGCAGTAATTTCTGCCTTTTGCTTTCGATGGATTAGAACATAAGTGTCAAAAAAAGGTTTTATTTCTTTATTTAGATATTACCAAACTGTCTCTGTTAAGGTTTCCTCTCATTACTTCAGAGCAACATACCAGCTGTTGAGAACAAACAAATATTTGCGGAGTACAATGAAGGCAGTCTAGCAAGGAAATTGGGATAGCTTTGGTACATATGTTTAATGAATTGAAGGGATAGGGTTTGAAAGATAGCAATCCAACTATAATCCAGTTTGAGTGGATTTAGGAACAACCAATTGTTTGTCCAATGTAACTTCAAAATCTTGTAAAGATTGTCCAGTTAATGCTGTTCTCAGAAGAGAAATGCAATTACAATGCCATTTCATTTTATCCTCCACTCTCTGCAGGTGGAGATGAAAATACACAACAAACACTACATGTTGAATGCACTTTTGAGAAGAACTGAGGAAAGAAAACTTTTGTTGTCACTGCTGCCTTTTTTGTCAGAATAAAGAGAGTCATATTAAGTTTATATATGACAGTTTTTCATGCCTATGTGCTAGCGATAGCTGAGGCCAGAGGCATTGTGTTCAGGGTGTCCATCCTCAATCTGTGTGTCCTTCTGGGTCATTCTTGTAAATCTTCACAACACTTTGAGGGATTTTCTTCAAATTTTGCACAAGTGTCCACTCTGACTCAGTGCTGATGTGATTACATTTTGGAGTCATTAAGCGTCATGTTCAGCCCTTGTTTATGACATTTCTATGAATAACACTACCTCAGAAAACACTGCAGCCATATTCTTGACCCTCTACTGTACTTTCACTGTCTGCAAACGGGAAACCTTGGGGAGGCATAAAACCGCAAGGTGGTAGCTTATGAATTTTTCTCTTTTTACAAAGCTCAGTAGCTCTGAAACAAATACTTTTATGATACAGTTTCCAAGGACTCTGACGGTCCTAGAGTGTCAGTGTTTCATTCAGGATGAGGTTGTACCTTAAACATTTAGTTAGATTTTCCCCATTTGATGAGATGAAGGCATTACTCCATGCAAATTCCAATGTCTGAAATGTTCGTCCAGTTGAAGTTAAGTAAGCAGCATAGAGCTGATCTGTCCTTCATATCACAAACTATTCTTGTGTACACTTTAAGGTAGAAAAATTAACCTGGAGTTTTTTTTTAGATGTATCTTTATATGTTTGGTTGTGTTTAGATGTGGCCTGTGCAGTGAGCCTTTCTTTTTTTTTTCTCATGTTTCTGCTGGATTTTTGTTGTTTTCAGCGAGAGACATATTTGCACCCCGAGTGAAGTTATCCACTAAGTTTGGATTTGAATTTAGGGTTGTTTTAAAAAGACACATACTCTTTGTCAGTATTTATTGTCTCACTATGAAGATGACTTGCTGCTTTGTTTTTGCCTGAGAAAACCCACCTTGCCACAAATATGCAAGAGTTTCTGCAGCTCAGTCATACTGTAATATATTTAACACTCTAAAAGTGTAGCTTACCTTTGTACTTTGGGCCAATATAGACACTTTTAAGTTTTAAATTTAATCCTATATGAGTTTAACAAACACTGTCAATTTGCTTTGTATCTCAATGTATTATACAAGTGTGACAATACCTGAGTGACCTGGTTGGAGCTCTGTTCTCTTGTTGCCAATAAGGAAAGATCATATTTTACTGTAGAACTCCTTAGTAGATACTCAGTACTTAAAGTAAACTTTAAATTGAAATTGAAATTAAATTTGCTTTTACTTGAGTAGATTTATAGTCCAGTACTTTTACTTTTACTTAAGTAAAATAAAACCACAGTAATGATACTTTTATTTGAGTGCAATAGTTGCATACTTTTTTATGTGATATGTAAATCCTTTTACCAACACTCAATTAAAACAGCGAAAAGGCAAGATATCAGTAGTTCAAACTGATAAACTTTTTTTTTCTTTTTTTTGTAAATGTACAGGCATTCTGAATTTGATGCCTCAAAAATGTGGGGACAGTATGTACCACTGTTTTACATCACCATGTCCTTAATTCAGTAAACATCTCTGAAGACTAAATGAAAAGTATTGAAAAAAGAATTGTTTCCCATTCTAGCTTGATGAACATTGTAAGTTAACTCCTGGCTTTGACTGAGGACATCCTGATATTTCCAGGCACAGGGACTCATATGCATGATATGTGCACTGACTGTGGTCTGACAGTTTGACTTTTAACATAAGTTATGCTGTTTTTATGATATGCTTCTTCTCATGTGATCTGATTGTACTGTGATGATTGATGAGCTGGTGGTGAAAGACACATTTCAGAGGAATCTGAAAATTAAGTGTTATTTTATTATCTTATCATATTATTAAGTTGCTCAACATTGTGGATTTTCTTTCATTGTGCTTTGTGCCTTATAATACACCATACATTTTCAGTGAGAGATGCTGTTGTATTGTGCAGGATGTGACCTGGCATTGTTTTACTGAAATAAGCAGGAACTTAAGAAGACATTGAATCGAAGTACATGTTGCTCCAAAATCTGTATGTACGTACCTCTCAGTATGAATATCTTGCACATCTTCACAGATGTGCAAGTTACCAGTATCATGGGCACTAATACACCCTCACAGCGTCACAGATGCTGGCTTTTGATAACAGTCTGGATGCTCCCTTTCTTCTTTAGCTCATCAGACACTTTTCCACTTTAGGTCAGTCCACTGTTGTTTGATTCACATTTTACACAACGTTTTTAGGAATTGTTTGCTTTGAGCCATCAGAGTCCATTACATGTTGCAACTGTCTCGTAATTCTGACAGAACTCTCATAATGATGTCTATTTACATGTGCTGGAAATGTTCCATCCTTACAAAGACTGAGAGAAAATCCTAGAAGACTCAACAGACTAACCTGGTTGAAAAAACAGATGTACTTCTCTCTGAGATGTTCCTTATCTCTATTTATCTGCTTGTGAATGTTTGCAGGTTAGTTTTATGAAGAAACAACACAGTCGGAGATGAAAGTTAGTTTTTCCCCTAAAGCATATGCTGAGCAGAGATTTACCTTGTGTATATTTTTCTTTTTACATCTTAACATCACAAGATTAAAGGATTAAGCACTGACCTGTGATACTGCAACCAAATATGCAAAAATAAATACTTAATGAAGACACAAACAGGATGATGTAAATCTTGCAGGGTTGAAGTAATTTAGGGGATTTTTGTTCTTTGTGTTTTTGAATCATAGTTATAAATAATTACCGTCATTGTAACTACTGTCAGCCTAAGCAAAGAAGTCATTGCCTTAATGTTGAGTTGTTTTTGTAATGTGTTAAATAAAGATTTGCATAAGTAGAAAATTGAACTGAGTTGGGTTAATCCCTCTTTACCTTTTAAATCAAACAATATGTAAATGCCATCAAAGGAAACTCACTTCAACATATGTGAGTTAAATACAAAGACTTTTGAACTTATTAAAATGATAAATATATCAAAGAATCATTAAACAAAAATAATATATCCAGTCACCGTCTTGTAAAATATTTACCTTGTGTTGGCATGCTGTAGCAGAGCACATGGCAAAAGCTTGTCCTTGCACTGAGGTTTGACCTATGTTTTAAGATGTCTAACATATTTAAAAAGAAGACAGATGGAGAGTGGAATAGAAAAACTGATCAATATATATTTGGCTTGAAGAGCTTAATTCTTTTACATATAAACCTAGACTGAAAGGTGTAGAGGGCTTCAAAGAGGAGGCGGCCGGTTAGCTAGACTATTCACCTCTAATTGATGACTACAGAGTACAGAGAAGCGTCTTTTAGATAACAAGGTTAAAGTTTACTGTTCCTTTTATGTCTCAATTGATTTGATCTGTTCAGGGCTATCATTCACATTGGGAACAGCAGTGGGTGGTTTCACAAAAGATCTTCTTTTTGACCAATTTTTACCAAAGTTTGATCTAATTTTACAAATAAAACACTAAAAGACTGTCTTATTTAACATTTAGCTTTCTGCAGCAGGCTTTGCTATGGTCAGTTAAGTGCTACTTTATCCTACATTTTCTTTGTGACATGCATGCAGTGCATCATGACCAAAAGCATAACTTAAGCAAAAAGATTCCCATAGTATGTCGAATTTTGGACTGTGAGAGCAAAAAATACAGTCTAAGAAACTTCATTATACTGCTACTGTCATGCCCTTTACCATTCATGTGGCTTCTGAATGGGTTTATTCTGTAATATCAAAATAGATGTTAAACAGAAAGAGTTTTAAGTCCAGTCAGGGTAATAGCACTGGTTAATGTGTAAAGCATTCTACTTTTCAGCTTACAGCATTAACCTTTGAGTACATTTCCCATAGGAAATCTGGTATACGCACTTAGGCTTGGATGGTTTTAGCCCTGTGCTGGTCATTAACACCCACATTGTTATATTGTCCACTTCATTAGGTATACCTCTAAAGCTGCTCATTAGCATAAATATCAAATAAGCAAATTATGTGGCAGCAACCGATGCATTTAGGCATCTAGGCATGATAAGACCATGTGCTGAAGTTCAAACTGAGGATCAGAATGAGAAACAATGGGGGTCTTTGTCAGTGGTTCCCAACCTTTTTCTCTGATGCCCAACAACACTTATATCTAAGAAGCTAACCTCCAATTTCCACATACAACGGCTGCGCCGCAACCTATTGGAGAATTGTGCTGTAGGGCAAATTGCTCCCTCTCTAGTCAATTGGTGCAGTTAGTCAGTCAGTCCACATAGAGTAGATTGATCCAAACAGCTGAAAAAACATGCAGAGTCTCCAGTCACCTTCAAAATACAACACAATGCACAGACTCCTGTATCTCTATATCAACATTGCTTCCCATCCTACAGCACAGTCAAAATTTATTGGGAGGTCAGTGGGCCACAGAGGTACAATGGTGCTATTGATGAGGAAAAGTTAACTTCTGAGTTAAAAAGCAACACAATTTGACAGGAGATTCTTTGTAGAAATCATTAAACCTTTAACTTCATAAAAATCTCACCCATAGTAGAGGCAATAAAGTCATAGAATCATGTCAAAATGAACAGCAAATCAACACCAAAGAGGCAAAGTACTCTGCTGCTGACTTACTATCCCTACACAAACTTGTGGTTCTTCTGTGATCGCTGTAGCCCTTTAGGCATGCTTCCACTGTGCAAGGTAGATTGCATAAAACGCTGGCACTGTGGAAAGCTTTGCAGCTGAATATGCAGAAATTAGCCTCCAAAGACCTTCATTGAAAAAAACAAATGTCCTTACTAGTAGTTTTCATTCCCATCAGAATAGGCCTACAGACACTTGTTCTCACTTAAAGGTATATGCATAAACTGTCCATTATGCCTAATGGTGAATAAAATAAACCTCAGTTTGGAAACCAGCGGTCTAAGTGATATTGAACATGCCATGGATGTTGGTGACTGGACAGCTTTTTGCCAAATCCCTGACCGTACTCTACAAATGTCCCTGCACAATTTGAGACTTACCAGACCAGGTAACTTTTGTTCCAATCTTCTATTGTTCAGTTTTGGTCCTGTGTGAATTGCTGTCTCAGTGTCCTGTTCCTAGCTGACAGTAGTGGCACACAGTGTGGTCTTCTGCTGCTGTAGCCCACCTGCTTCATGGTTTGACTTTGTGCATTCACAGATTTATTCTAAATACTTTGGGTGTAGCTGCTACTGTTGCCTTTCTATCAACTCTAACCAGTCTGGTTATTCCCCTCTGACCTCTGCCATCAGTAAGGCATTTTAGCCCTAGAGAACTTCTGCTCACTGAATATTTTCTCAGTGGCACCAATTCATAGTCATTAAAATGAACATTTTTCCCCATCCTGAAGCTCAGTTTAAACTTCAGCAGATTATCTTGACCATGTCTACAAGCCCAAATGGTTCTTGCAATGTAATTTGCTGATTTAATATTGATGTTCTGAGCTGTTGAACATGTATTTTTTGTGCCATTTGTGTGACATGTTATCCTTTGTTCTTTATGCAAAGAGGAATATTAAAATTTGAGTATTAAGTAATGCCAAGTTTCTTAAAATATGACTAATAAATGGACTGATGTCTGAAACTGATTTAGCACCATTCAGTATTGCACAAAAGGAAAATGTCACCTTAATCTCGGTGATGAATTTGATATTTGTAGCGCAGTTAAGAAAGGATTTACTGGACATGCCTATAATCAACCAATCATAAAACCGACATTTATCCCAGACTTAAGACATCTGTAACTTTAAATGTCATATTAACAGTGAGATTCAAAGATTTGTGTCATTTAAAAGGAACCTGAGCTACATTTCATTCACTCAGGCACAGATATGTGTAGTTAACAGATACATTTGATTGTGACTGTCTTTCTGTGGGGCTAACTGTATTAATAATTGCAATGGGTTTCAATTATTGTTGTTAAATAGGTCGACATTTGGGATTAAACATACAGGCCGTACACAAAAAAGCTTTCTGCTGTAATATCACATTAATAATGTACTCCCTCTTATTTAACGTTATGTGACAGCTTCTGACAGCTTGTGATCTCTCAACACAAACAACAAATACGACAAAGGAGAGCAGCAAGAGTAGGTCTGTGCGCCTCATATCTCTGCATCCACACGTACCTCACACCGTTTTAATCAAATTATGTTGGCAGTGAACTGAATATTGTCCTTGCAATGACTCTATAAGTGTTTGAAATAACACAATAAGCGTAGAGAGTGAGTTTTACCGTCTGCTCTGCTGAGCTGAAGTGAGGTGCAGAGATTGGTGATATTTCTCCGCGGGGTTTGTCATTACAAGCGACGCCTTTCACATTTCTGACAGTAATTTGGTTAAGCCCAAATTTAGAAATATTGAACAGTGCAGCTTTTAAGAGCCTTGGTAAAGATTATTTTTTTTATTTGTCTATCTCAAGTAATACTGAAGTGTTTTTTTCTTGATGAGCAGGACTCAAAAGTGCATTATATACTTTGCAAATGCACGAAAAAGGACACATGTTTGAAGCACTGGAAGAAGTCTTAGTTTTTATTGCTAATTTGACTCATATTTGCCTCTTCAGATAATCTGTATTAAGCCTGTACAGAACCTTTGATGGCTGAGGTTGTTTTAAATGTGCTATATAAGTAAACATTTACTTCACTTGGCTTGACATTAACTATTTGGTTATCCATCAGTGATGGTCGCCTTATTGAATATGCTGTCTCAAACTAACATCTAGTCAACCTAGATGCCAACTGAGAGGTGGAATTTAGGCATGTCTTAAGCACCACACAAAATGCTGCAATGCATTGGCTTGCAGTCATATCAGCCATGCCTCTAACTAATCTAATGAACTTGAACATCTGGCTTGTAGATTTTCATAGAAAAGGACTGGGACATCAGAAATTCTGATTTCCTGTAGTTACTGGCCTTGAATTTGACTTTAAGCAAATGAAGAGAATGATTCCAGAATGATTTAAGCCAAATTAACTGTACTTTTACTAATGTACACATTAGGACCAGACTCTAAAGATTCTTAAAAAATGAGTTGTGTTAACTTAAAGGTGACATATTATGCAAAAAAAGACTGTTTCAGGCTTTTCTAATAAAAATATGCGCCCTTGGCCTGTCCACAATCCCCTGAAGAATCAGAAAAATCCATTCCCTCCTCTCTTTCTCCGAAAATGTGTGCTGAAACAAGCCGTTCTCAGATTTTGATTATATATGTATATATATATGAAAGAAATAAGGGAATATTGCAGAGGGTTTTTAGTGTTAGCGAAGTTAGCTGCAACGTGACAACTAAATCTAACCTCATACATTACGTCAGTAACATCACCTTGCAGTAAATGTTGCTATGTTGTGTTACTGTAAGTAAAGTTATTACCACTGAAGTTCACTTCAGCTTCATAATATTAGATCATCATATCATCTTTTTAACTTAGGGTGCCCTCACACTTTACTTGTGTGGTTCAATTGAAACAGACTCCAGTTCATTGCAGAGTTAGATTAGTTTGTTCTGGTGTGAAAGCTGACCGTACCCTTGATCCCACCTCACTCAGGAAATATTGAGTATTTTTGGAACTAATCTGCAACCATAGCCAGAGTAATATGTGTTTAAAGCCCCAGACAGACCTGAAAGAACTTCAGAAACAATCACGTAAATGTCTTTTCTATAGGCCAATTATGCCAGACTCGCATCCGTCTTGAAACCAGGTTGGATCAGTTCAAGAACATATGTTTGCTCGTAAAGACATCTGACCAAGATCATGGTTGAACCAGGCTGTGAACATGCTTATTTCTCCTGTAAAAACTGGCATGTATGTAACTTCCAATGCTTCTGCAGCCAGCCACTCATGGACATTCAAGGAACTGCAGCTTTTTGTTCTTCTGTCCTTTCTTCACCAGAGGTTGTTGCTTAGATAAACCTTTTCATTTGACAGTAGCTTGGTGGGAATGATGCGCTTAATAAAGCAGCAGTGCAACAGAAAAAAATGCAAGAATAACATACATGTTGTTTAGTTTTTAAAAGGACAAAGGAGGAGAATTTTCAGAATATGTTTAGTATGTTTTGGTTTGAAGAACACACAAAAGAGAAAAGAAAATAAATCCTGAACACAAGTGGCTATTTATAAGCAAAACTTAATGAATATTTATATCAGCTCCCTCTCTATTTGACCTCCAAACTGTTGTAAGCTAGTGTTGGATCTTTGAGTTGGATCTAGAGTTTGACACCCACAGAAGCATCACTTAACTTCTGTTCTGGACACCTGGTTGGCTTACAAAAGATTGTATTGATCACCTTTGAAACATGCTTGGATGTGGCCTCCAGCTACAACATGTTACAGACTTTTTATCCCCCTGTGACCCGGTGTTCAGCTCCAGGCCCTCAGGCAGGGTCCTTGCTACTCCAAAGATGGGGCTGAAGACCTAAAGGCAATTGTTTTTTTTTTTTTGCTTGCTGATGGGCCCCCAGGCTACTACTTCTCTTATCACTAGCATCAACAACACCAGGGTTGTATGCCGGCAGAATCAGAATGTTCATTACAAGTTATAGCTGTCTCACTTCCCACTGGGGCGACCAAATGGAATTTATTCTCAGCTCACACTCCTTTTTTTCCACCTAGTAAATAACTACTAATTGCACTTAAGTTTTTTGCTACAAATAGCTGAAAAAGTGCTGCAGGGAAGCAAGGCTGACACTCACTAAAGTGCTTTAACAATCCAAGAAAACCAAAGAATTAGGACCAATCACAGAATGTAAAAACAACATAACAAGGCTGAGCAGCAGGGTTTCATGAACCACTTCACTGGAAATTTAACATCTTATCAGCACCCTTTTTTGGTGTGTATTTTATTGGAGAAAAAGCATGATAAGCTTCTGAGGTTCAAGACAAACACAAGAAAACAAAGAAAACTAACACAGTGACAGATAAGATGATGCAAATTGCAGTGTTTGCTGTAATAAATTGTTGAATTGAAACTAATTCTGAAAGACTGCAGTTGGAAATGTTGAATGAGCTAAGGTGAATATGTATAGACTTTATAAGGGCATGGTTGGATACTGGACCATCGCTGCAACAAGGGTTTTCAAACTATTAACTACTGTTTCTTAAGACTTGAACAAAAATGCAGAAGATATACCAAGTAGTACAAACACTTAGGTTTGGCGGTAGTTTTTCATCCAGTTATTGTATTTCTTTTTCAGAAAAGTATAAAATAACTGTTTGTTGGCATAGCACTTTAAACTGAGACTGTTGCTATCTATGATGGTGGCCAAAATTAGGGACACATTTAGAAAATAAATCTGTTATTTTGGCAGTTTTCTCACCCTGGGCCCACATTGTTTTCTTTGCTTTATTTCCCTCCCTTTAGTTGTGTAGTACCCTAATTTATCTCATTTTGTCCAATGTTGTTTTGTAAGGCTGGGATTTCATTTCTGCCCTTTCTCGACCTTCACTTTTTCCATCACAAGGGGATTACAGGGAAGTATTTTTTTTTATATAAAGGTTAAACTTAGACCAATCTCAAATGCTTTTGGCTTCATCAGTAATATTTTTCAAATTAAAATATTAATGCGAAAATAAGTGTTACTGACTCTTTTCAGTGGGAATAATGAGCCATTCTGAGTGGCCCAGTTTGCTCATGGTTAGGTGGCCCAAACTCCAGATGGCCAGTCTGTCAATGGTGAAAATAATTTACAAGAAAATAAAACAGCTTTTACACATGCTCTGTATTTGTATCACTGACTACTAACATGGACAATGCAACACCATTGTCTTTTGTTGCATAAAGTGAAGCCAAAATAACTAAGCACAAAATTTGGAACCGAGATATTCATTTGTATCTAGAAGGACGCAAGGTAATGAAGAATCAATGATTTCTAGAGAAAGTGTGCCATCAAATAAGAGCAAACTTTCTTTTTTTAAAGATATGTTTTGAGGCTTTTTATGCTTTTATTTAGATACAGAGTCGGAAGCAAGGATGAGAGCGTGGGGGACTTGAACCTGGGCCACCTGTATACATGGGGCACAACCTTACCACTTGGCCATCTGTGCCCTGTAAGAGCATACTTATTCCCACTCCTTAGTGGATACACAAACCAAACTAACTATCCTGAGTGATTATACAGTACTGTGCAGAACTGTTAGGTATGCCATGCTTTTTTGCATCTATAATATGTGTTGGCCTGTGCAGTACTCTAGCACATATATCGTTCCCTGCCTTTTGCACTGTCTAAACCTATTATTATTAAATAACATTTAACTTTTATATTAAATTTAGATAATTTTGAGGTTAATATTAAATCTTCCAGCCAGCCCTGACCACATCTTAAAAGCATTTGGTGTAATTTGCCAATTCTTGGCAACCTGTCAAATCATTAGGGGCTTAAAGTTTAGAAAACTCAAACCTTTGAACAGCCAGTGCTTTTCTTAAAGAGACAGAATGATGCAGTGTGATGTAACATATAAGCTTATCATTATATACGAAGAGGGAACTTGAAACAGAAAGAGATGGAGAGCACAGGGTGCACATGAAAGCAGTGGTCCTATCCGGCTAACCTTTACTATCAGGGAGGCCAAATGAAAAAAGTGGTCATTAAAACATACTGCAACAGATTTCCATGTTGACCCTGTTTTTTCATTCAAGGTTTGACTCATAATGCCCTCTATCTTGAAAGATGTGCTTAATGAGTATCTTGAAAAATAGTTTCTTTTTATCAAAGAGTGAGGCGATGGATTATTAAGAATTCTGTCAACATGGCCTTGATTTCTGTGTAATGATGAAATCGAAACCATCCCGTCTCATATTGACTCATTCATCTTTTGATCCTTGGAGAAAATGGATTCAGGTATTGGGCAAGAAAGTAAAAAAGAAAAAGCCAATTAGAGCACTTACCTCATGTAACTTTTTTTTAAGTGCTGAAAGATTGCTTTTCTTTCATGCCTGCTAACTCTCATTACACACCACCCAGGGGGTGAGGAATCAATTTGTGAAGCGTAAACAAAAATGCATTTTTTTACGGTCACCATGAGATAAATAAATTTAAGAAACAGAGATTATCTAAATCGCTCTATGTGTCACGGTGACAGGAAATCAATCTGTTTTCTTTTGTCTCTAACTTAATACTAATATCCTTAAATTCCTTAAGGTTTGTCATTGCACATTTTTCTCACTTTATGTTATAGCCCTGCAGTCTCTGGAATCCATTTAATGGCTCATCTATAGGCTCCCCAGTCCAGAAAGAAATTATTCTAACTTAAGTTTAGAGGGTATTGCAAAATAAATTGTTGATAAAGGTAACCACCATGGAATAGGACGTGTTAAACAGGAAGACATGCAAACATGCTCAGAGCCACAAAAACTTTATTAAAGGTGATGTATCATAGCCTTTTCCACCTTTGAACACATTCTTCTGGGGTCTAAATTAAATAACTGTGTCTTTCTTTGGTCAAAATACAATACGGATCAAGCAATAGAGGATGTTTTTGACCCTGTACAAACCAGATTTAACAGCCTTTCTCAGCACATTTAGTTTTGGTGTGTCTCTTTAAATGTTAATGAGGTCCATCTCATCCCAGCCCTCTCTTCTTGGGGTGTACCCACCTGTCGTGTGCTTCCATGGGTGTGAATAGAGATACCATGTTAGTGGATAATGACTATATCATGAGACTCAGTGTGATGTCACAATGGGCACAGATTATGAACAGATCTCAGGTTATCAGACAAGGAGAATCAAAAACAGCTTTATCAGAATCAGCTTTAGCCATGTCTGCTTACACAACAAAGAATTTCACTCAAGTTAGTTTTGCTCTCAGTGTACATTAAATTAAATAAAATATAAAAAGTAAATAAACTGACAAAAGTATAGAAAGTTAAGCTTTTAAATATGTACATCTTAATCAATAATAAACAAATAATAAACAAAGAACATTAAAAAACGTTCAAATAAACGAAGGCCCAAGTTGGCATATTTCACAATTTTCAAATGGTGGAAACTCCAGGAACCTAAATATGTGTGAAAAAATGCTTAATTCTTCATATGTTCTTTTGTTAGCATTTTATTTTAGTGGACCCTAATTACCTAGTAGTAATTTTATAGTATTAAGTGCTAATTATATAAATTCTCAAGAATAAGGTAATAATTACCAGGTAATATGTTGGCATTATACCAAGTAATAACTCTGTAATATTAAGAAATATTTCTCTTGTAATAATGTGTTAATTATCAAGTTATTCCTCGTAATATTGTGGCAATTCTTTCCCCTGACCTTTGTAACATTGTGGCAGATTTCCGATAAATAGAGGGTATTTTACCCTAACCCTCAGAATATTGTGGCAATTCTCTGGTAATGAGGTGGTATTATACCAAGTAATTTCTTAGAAATAGGATGATACTTTTCTATATAAGTTGCTTGTTATTTCCGAGGTAATTTCTTTATTTTGGCCACTATATTAGAATGAGTCCTTCCTCAATAATTTTCAAGTATTTCTTAGGATCAGAGTGAAATACCACCTAAATAGAACAGAGAATTGACACAATATTACAATTAGTCCCCTGATAATTAATACATTATTACAATTTAATACTAGTAAATACCAGGTTGGTAAAACTTATCAAACTTATCACTAGGTAATTATTGCCTTATTCTTGAGATATTACTAGATAATAATCAGTTATTACTTAAAAAAAAACAAAAAAAAACAAACAAAAAAAAAAACTACTGGGTAATTAGGGCCCACTTAAATAAAATGGTTGAATTTTGTAGAGTTAGATTTCTGTTATGCATGTCTCCTTTGCGTTATCCCAGAACGTTTTGCTGCATCTGCCATCAGAGTGCCTTTCAGCTTATTGGAGTGCCTCCTGTGTTTGAGATGTGCTCACATAAAGAAGACCTGTGATAATTGTGATTTTTTTTGGGAAGTTTCTGTGGTACATGTCCCCCTTTTTCTTGCGGCTGTTTTGAATTATCCAGCACTTTTGTTGGCCATTGTTAGTTAAAAACTGCACCAACATTTTCTTACCAAATCTTTTGATTATATCCTTAACAGATAGACCCTAACCCCCTGCTCACACACAGGAGGAAGGTTTGCTGCAACACACTATTATAGCAAACCTCCCCTGGGAGTCAGAACTGTAGGTTGTTTTTGTTTTGACTGTTGGTTAGTTGGCTAGTTTTCCAAAGAGTAGAGATGGTGCACACGTTGCAATTAAACTTGGAAGAAATAGCTCAACTATTTTGTCTGAATTCAGTTGGAAAAAGTTGCACAAAGTTTCAGAATTAAAGGACTGTTGCAAATAACTAGACTTCATATGAAAATGTGATTTTTTCTTTGTCTTGAACTGTGAAAATTGTTGCATCTAGATGTTTTAACAGTAAGTCTTCTGGATGTTTTTGAAAGTAAACTTAATGTCCTTTCAGTCTGAATTTAAGTTTGTATTTCTTATCCTTGGTCAACTTTTTTATCATTGTCTTTACATCAGTTGTATTCAGTTGTCATCAGTTGAATGCCATCAGTGGCATTCATTTTGTCTTATTTAGCTTTGACTGATTCAGGTTGGTTAACAGCACGGACGTCAGACCCATTACATAAGGGTGACGCAAATTGCCCATTTGGACTCCCTCACTTTGAACGGGCCACAACCTGGTCACACCTGTCAGCCCATCCTGTGCTATTTTCAGAGCGCTTAAAGTCAAATCCAGTCTGCTTCCTCAACAATAAAGTGATTAAACCAATCAAACTCCACACAAAGTTTTCACTGCCACCTTGAAATCTTTTCTGATTTTTCACTGTGTGAACATCTGCTTTAGACGTCAGTGTTTTTCACTGCTACCTACATCGTGTGTGACGAACCTGGGCCTTAAACTGTCACCACAAATCTGACATTTATCTAAATGTTGGTAATGCACTCACCTGTTGCTTACGGCCTTGGTTTTGTTCACTTCCAAAGTCTCCTTATTGTTTGGTTTGCAAAGTGCTAATGCTAACATCAGCAGGGTAGTGGAGAGATGAAGAAGGAAGCTCAGAGAGTAATGAGAGTAAACTAGTCATTACGCCAACAATTACTTGTTTGACATGTTTAATCTCCAAAAAAATGGACAGGAGCCTTTTAAAGAAGAGAAGTAAGTTATTATTACAGCGTATCTGTCAATTTAGTCTGACAAACAGCTGTCTGTGGTAAAGAGTTCTCAGTTATAACAATAATAAAAGCCTGACTCAATTGTGGCTGCCGTAATAGGCTGTGAATTTCTGTCAGCTGACAAAATTACTCATCAGAAGCAAGCTTAACTCCTAATTAAGAACTGTTATTACCAAGGCTAAACGATTAAATACATGACATTAACAATAGCCTAAAAACAATAATAATAAAAATGATAATAATAATGAGTCTCATTTTTTAGCCAAATAAAAGCGTAATTTAAAAAAATGTGTCAAAATTTTGTCAAATTTCAGCAACTTACATCTATGTTAAAAAGTTTCTGAGGGAGGATCCCTGGTTCCCCCATAAAATAGATGTCCCACCTATTTTTCCTGTTTCTGATGCTGATTATAAACAGTCACACTTTTAGGTTGTTTACTTATTTTATATTTTTCCTTAATTATTAATCAGCATAGTGTTCAGTGCATCTTCACCAAACTTTGAACCTTTGATCCAACTGCCAGAATCTAGACTCATCACTGAACATAATAGATGCCAGTAGGGCTCCTGACTGTCAGCACCTGGGGGTACCAGAAGCTCAAAACAAGAGTCACTAGCAACAGCAAATTAAGCTGTTTGGCATTGGCTCTTTACAAATGTGGCACCATTTAAAAGGGAAATAGACTGGCTTTCTAATGATATAAAATGTATTGCAAAGAAGGATTGTTGCAACAAAGACATAATCTACCTCAAATTTCCTTACTTTTGGTGTTTATTTCCAATCAAGCATTCCTCAGCATAAAATTTGGGGCTTCATCTTTGTATATATGAAGGTTGCTTTATCAATAAAGTTGGGTTGAGTTGACCAGATTTGTAATAACTCAATGTGTGTATTTACCTGACATGCCAGATGGATTTGTTTCACACATCCATCTGGAAAACCTTCAATACTAAGCATTTGGGAAGGACAGAAGTTTTGAAAAAACTCGGAGTGTGATTGGATTAACATTCTGTCTGTCACATCTTTATGGGCCAATCAGAGCAACAAAACATGTGACGCAGCCGCGACCGAAGTGCGCGTGTGAGCTACCGAGGAATAACGGGAACCATGGCAACTATAGACATGTAAGTACTCGACTTTTGTCGTTTTTGAAAAGAAAACAACTCACACTTTGTGAGTCACTCTTTGTTTTTCTTTTCGCTCAGAAATGCTGTCAAGTTCTGATAAAACTGACGCTTTAGCAGCATCCACGCTAACCTCTTCCGCCATAATTGCACCGGCCTCTTATTGCTGCTTGCTTAAGTCACGACTCTGCCACACCTGAAAGTAATGCCCCTTGACTTGCCCCCATCTGCTATGCAAGCTTATGCGTGTATGTGTTTCAGTCAAAAAATGTGATTAATTTCTATTAATGAATCAGAAGAAAGAAAAATGTGATCTAAAAACATAAGCCAAAAAAATCACGCTGTGATGTCTTAACAAAACCATCCATAGTATCTTTGTAATTTAATGAGGACAAAAATGATCTTTTGTCATTATTTGTGTGATTTTATCCATCACAAAGATTAACTTTATCTGGGCTTTATTAATAAATAAGCTATCTACCTTCTCCTCCAGTCTTTTCTCATTAATATAAATATTCCTGTTTGAAAGGCTGGTATTTCAGATCTTACATTACTACTATCATCAAATCTACCTGTAATGCAGTCCTTTTCATATCAAAGGTATATGTGCAATTAATCATGATTAATTAATCAACAGCTGTAATTAATTCTATAATTTTGAGAGCATTATTTTCCATAGGTATTTGCATTAATGAAGATGATATTAATGATATCTTGTGCTGTCTTGTCAAAAAAAATTTTCTAACCCCTACATTGCATTGCAGATAATAAAAACTGTTTGACTTTAACATGTCTATGTGAAAACTCAGATTTTTCCTTGGCATTCTTCTCTTGTGTATATATATATATATATATATGCACAAAGAAACATGAGTTTGTAAATTTCAAAGTTCAAAACAAGAGTCCATGCCTCATTTAACTCTTCAGGGGACACCCACACACATTCCAGTAAAGGTCAGGGAAGTAACTACAAATAGAAGATTATTGTTATTTATTTTTTACACCACACAAGCTTAAAAGCAGGCAAGGGCATATGGTGTACATGCTCTATATACAAATGGCATTTACATGTTTTTGTTTTTGTTTTAACCTTTAGATTGTTTCCATCTCCTGATACTCAGCTCATATGCGCTCTTCTCAGCTTGTTTAAATAATGTTATGTCTATGCATCTCTGAGATCTGTATGTAAGACTTGTTTTCTATCTCTGTTCATTTATATTTTTTCTTTCATCTAAAATCTAATATATATCACTGTGGTTTTCCAAATGCATTAACTGAAAATAAGATGTGTACAGTTCGCTGACACCTGCATATCCAATAAGTTAAAATATATGTTCCCATGTCCAGTCATCGCAGGTTTAAAAAGGTGCTTAATTATGGTGTAGCTGTCATGTTTCAACATCTAAGTGTCATGCATGAGTTGAACAGGATTGCATTGTTAAAGCTGTGTTTCCTCAGGCGCTGTTTTCTGTATGCGTGTTCATGTCATGGACGGATTCATGTATCTAACGTGATAATCACAGCTCTGGGTGAAGTTTACCAGAGGATTTGTATCTTATATTTGTTCTTCCATTATGCTGATGACTATATGTTGTTTTCAAGGTATTTTCACACTGTTGTTGATGTGCTACTCTACATAGCTGTTTCTCCTCAGTTACAGTAATATGCCTGTAGATTTCCCTTCCAGGTTTAGTGCTCATTAATGACCTAGATCTCTGAAATATATTGGCTTTGTTAGAGCTATACCACAGTTTGAGATGTGTTGTGCCACCTACTAAGCGACGAGTAGAGAATACAAATAGCTGTCCTTCACTAGCTGTTTTTATAATTGATGTATACAATTATGTAGCTGTTACAGACATTCAGAACAGAATGTATGTGTATCTTCTCAATCTTCACATGAATGTTTTTACAACATTTATTGATAGAGGATGCATGTAAATAAATGTTGTAGCATGTTAAGGTCCTTGTATCTCCTTGATGCTTATATAAACATGATTCCAGTATTTATGTAGCTCCCATAATAAACCCTTAGATTTTTTAAACTTCTTTCCTTGCAATAAATCTTAGTTTTTGTTTTACTACCCCAAGATTTTTATGCATTTCTTGTGGAATATCATAGGGACCTTTGATTCTTATTACTGGTGGCTATCAGGGACTACAAAGACAATATCTACAAGTTTGCCCCCTCAGGGAAAGTGTTGTACACTGCAGGGCCAAAGTTTTACCTTCATTTTTTACCCCAGAAAGTATTTGAGGCCATCTAATAAGGCAACATGAAAATATTTACGTGTGTGCATATCAGCATTGATTATGTTCGAAGTATTTATCATTATGCACCAAACGTAAACTAGCTTGGTGGTGGATGAAGTCTTACTGATGTTCTGAAGCTTGGTTTTTGGGACCCATCGGTTGCACAGCTTGTTTTAAAAGCGCTGTCCCAACTTATAGTCAGTGACAAACAGCAACAATGTGCTGACTTGTAGTCCTATGTCATGCCTCTACTTAAGTATATCTTGTGCACTTCTTTGAATAAAGCAGACAAGTTATAAGATAATAATAATAATCCACCATAAAGTTTTTGGCCATAAACATGTGAACTACACTTGCCAAAACTGTTTTTGAACCAGGCTGCTGTAAGGATGTTCAGTACCAAGGTTAATAGTTTTTGATTTTCTATTCATTTTTGTTTTCACTCTTTATTTTCAATTGTAGTCTAGTTTTAAATCAATTTTAAACATACTCAAAAAAGCAGCTCTTCACTTTACATTTTGCTTATTTAAATGTAATATTTAAATACAACTCAATACCTAAAATTGCCATTGGGTGAGATCTTGACCAATCAACTCAGACCATTTTACACTTTCCAGGCTTGGGTGGCCTAGCATAATAATGCTAGAGGTTAATGTTGATATAATTTGAGGAGATTTTTTGTAGAATGTGTAAATACATGCTTTGTGAACAGAACCTTAATGCCACTCTTTCATAAATCCATGAGTGTCCCAGCTGAAAAAAGGTGAGTCATCCAAAGTGCAAATCACCTTAGATAAATCATAGAGGATGCACCAGTCAGTACGCTTAGGTCAAAGACCAGATCTATGACATTGTCTTCAATTTCTTCAGCTATTTAAGCAGCATAAAGCCTTGTTTTCATTTAGTTTCAGTTAACTAAAATGTGATTTTTTTTTGTTTTAGTTAACCATAACAATCTTGTTTATGAATACTACATGAAATCATCATTTGAACATGGGGTGTGCACGCAACCAATGGCAGGCTGTTCCACTGTCACACCGTGGTTTGCTGATCAGAGCATGTGCACAGACGTATAAACTGAATAAGAGAGCCTGAATGACTCATGATAGAGATGAAGAGACACAGAGAGGCTGTAATTTGTCCCTCAAGAGTCACTGGATTTTAAATAATGACTTAAATTCCCAAAAGCACAAGGAATTTTTTGTAGAAATGTCAATATTTTGAAGACTTTCGTCATAGAATGATTATAATTTTCTAATTATTTGGTCCCAAAGAGATGGGAGAACAAGTCTGTTTAAAAGAAACTCGTAGTCATTAATGTTTACTGTGTTTAATACAAAGAAATCTTTGAGTTTTAATTTCTGATTAGTTTTTTCTTTTGTTTTTATAGTCCTGTAACCAGTGTTGGGCAAGTTACTGAGAAATAGTGACTAGTTACAGTTACTAGTTACTGCTTACAAAAAGTCACTGAGTTACTGCTTTTTAAAAGTAACTAATTATAATCAAAAGTAACTCAGGCGTTACTTTTTTTGCTTCAATCCTCATTATTGTACATATCACATTAATTTGTGTTGCTGTGGTAGTGTGGGAGGAAATAACTGTCATATAACATTGTAGCCATTATTATTATGTTGGAAAGTGGTGAAACAGTAGTACACAGTAGAAATGTTTCTTAACTTTTGACAACAAAGCCTTTGTACACTGTTTAAGAAGTCTAAAATAGATGTACTCTATTGACAGAGTACAGATTAAATCCCAGCTGCTCTCTGTCTTTCTGCATGACGGTCCTCTCTTGTCTTAACTGTTTCTTTCCTCATTATTTCTCTGAAGGCAGTGGGCTCTACAGCTTATATCAGAAGCATGTCTTCAACAAAATACCTTGCTATCAGTCTGTTTAGTGCTTCCTTAGTGACACACTCAGCTGGCGGTGATTTAAAATCCAGCCCTGGTTGTTAACATGGAGTGGCTCCTCCTTGGTCTGCAGGGCTAACGTGAGCTGTACCTGGGTCACTGGTGTTTGTAGCATTGAGCTCTCTGGAAACTAGTTTAGCTGAAGCGTGTTGTTAAACTCGGTACTTTGTGAGGTTAGAATAAGTGTTCTTGGTGGTGGAAAAGTTTACTTCCTCGTTCTTTTTCGTCGTTTATCCAGTGGAGGGAAAAGTAATGCTTGTATTTCCAAGACAGAAAGCTCGTGTTCGAGTGCTCAGCCATGATGTGTGCGCGCACTTGAGTGCCTGTGTACGTTTGTGTTTCTGCAGAGGCTATTCTCTGTCACAGGATGCTGATGTTGTTACGGTCCTGTCATGTCGGCCACTGAACGGGATGTTTGCTAACCTTCATCAACGAGTTGTCGGCTGTAAAAGTAATGAGTAACGTGTGATTTAATTTCTCAGTAATTATAATGGCATCAATGATTTAAAAGGAAACGCATTTCACTACTAGTTACCATAAAAAGTAACGGAGATACTGTAACACGTTACTCCCAACACTGCCCGTAACGTTTTGAAATTTCATGCGACACTGCTGCAGCACACATTTTCTTAAAGCACAGGGTGTCCTGAAAAAAAAAGTATGATTAGAGCTTGACCGAACACCACAGAGTTGATGTTTTACAAGCCTTTCAAGACAAAAAGTCCAGACCTGACACAATGGTTGAAAAACAGCTGAGAGCTCAGAGGGTTAAAGGGTTAACTTGAAGTTTCATCCGAGGAATGCATCGACATGTGATTGGAGGAGCTGGGGATCAAACTACAGCCTCCCTATTGAGAGACGACCAACTCTTCCTACTGAGCTGTTCAGCTGTTTCTACAAACACATGATTATTGGCGATTTTCAATTACTGCAATTCACTATAAAGTTACTGTTAAAAATCAGAACTAAAATGTAATTAAGGCATTAAATGTTTGCACAAACCACAATAAGATACTGAGAACAATACAAGTAGATACTGTTAAACAAAATGACTCAAATTATGTAAAAACTGGTCCTGTATTGGGCCTAATCAGTTGATATCAAAGGGTTAATGAGTTCTCAGTGATACATATGCATGAATCTCCCAGCTCAAACTTCATTCCTTACCATGTCTCAAAGCCTTCCTCCTCTCTTCTTTCTCTTTGTATTCCACTCATATTCCAGCCTTTTTTTCTACTCTATTTATTGTCGTCATCTCTCTCGTGTTCCCTCTCTACCCCCAACCTCGGTTCCCTCTTGTATCTCTTCTTTGTTCCTCTCCCTTTTTCTCGTTGCCTTGTGCTGTCTGCTTACCTCATTCACACTAACGGCTGCATCTCTAATAACTATTGAAGGATGGTCACAGCTGTCTCTTTTCTTCTTGACTCGTATCTACCTCTGGGAGCTGGTTAGGCCCACCACTTGAGAGGAGAATGAAGGATCAAATGCAATAAAGTATTCTCAGATTTTGTATTTCCCAACATTCTCAGTGGAGACATGCAGGTATGTAGGGAGAAAGCCACTTAGAATTGCCCTTGTATTGCTTGAGGATGTCGGGAGACTTGAAGGGTTTGAGTGTGTGTATTTCTGTATTTTGCCTTCAAACAGCAGTGTGTGTGTGCGCGCTCGGATTTAAAAGAAGCACAGGAATGAAAAAGAGGTATCGGTTAGTTGGAAGCATTGGTTTACAGTGTACTGTTATTTGAACGCTGGCCATTTGAGAATATATACTGTAGCTCCACTCCCTCTTCTGATGTTTCGTTTCATGCCATCACTTTGAAGTCGATGTGGTATTCAGTGAAGGAAGTCCTCAAGTATTCTTTAACACTGCTTGTAGCTATACAAGCTTAACACCAATCAGCTTGTATGTTTTCCTGTGACATTTACAGAATCTTTGTATTTTTGGTGTGCGCTGATCTTTAGGTCAACCATCAAAATAGCTGTGAGTGGGAGAAGCCAAGCATATGGCACACGGAAACTCTGAGCTGCATTCAGGTTTCATTGATACCATTCGTTAGACAAATGCCACATGGATATGAATAGCACCATGTGTCTGATCAGTGTTACTGTGTATGAGTCATGCACAGCTCAATGAGTATTTTGACCTCAAAAGCCTTAAAGGGATAGTTATGTGTTTTTGAAGAGGGGTTGAATGAGTTCCCAAAGGAGCATGTATGAGGTCTGTCAGAAATAGAGCACTATTTCTCCCAATACAGCATACTTTAAGCCTGCTGTTCTTTTTCCCTTTTTTTCTTTTCCTTTTTTTTTTAATTTGTGTCTGGGTTTTTATGTTGTTTTTCTACCATGATATGTTCTTGGGTTTTCGTAATATATCTGCTGGGTTGTTATGATGTTGGGGTTTCATTGTTGGCTAAATTTTCATTGGTTCTTCTGTTGTTGGTCTTTTTTGTTGTGCTCCTATGCTTGTGTTGTGTAATGATTGCTTTGTCTTATTTGTGTCACTTTGCAAACTGCTGTTTTTAAAGGTGCTTTACAAATAAAGTCATTATTATCATCTTGAGCAGGTGGGACTACGAGTGTTAATATTTTCAAATCAGCTTAAATACAAATGTAGATTTTCAATGCCAACAAATCACACCAATAATCTGGACAAAATGATCCAGTTCCATCTGGAAAACATCCTCTAGAGCCATCATCATTTTTATATCTTAATGTTCCTTATCATTGTAAAAACATGTAAAAAAAAATCAATCATTTTCACTTCTGTCTTTAAAATGTTAGAATATTGTCTTATATAAATGGTTGATTTGGTCAGTTGAGGTGCAAAAATGAAATTTTCATGTTTCATTTGCTATCACCTATTTGTTAGCATTGAATTATAATAACTGGCAGAAGATAACTATTTTTTATCCAGCTGAAAGATTCAGGGCAGGGTGCAGATGACCTAGTGGTTTCAGGTGTGCCCCATGTATGTGGGTGACCTGGGTTCAAGTCCAGCCTGTGGCGACTTTCCTGCATGCCCCCCTCCCATTTTCAACTCTATCCCCTGTCCTCCTCTATGAATAAAGGCACAAAAAGCCCAAATGATAAAAGATTCAGAGCATTTGGGGCTTAAACCCTGTAAACCACCTTTACATAGGATATTGGCACACGCCAATTTAAAAATTAATTACCATTATCTGCAGATTTGAACATTTCTGCCAGTGTTGACAACCGATATATCATCCAGTATCACCCTATATCAGCTGTAAATATTGGCATTGGTATGTACGGATATGTTTGTGAGTTTTAAACTGGACCAACAGCTCTGTGTCAGCTCAAGTCTTTACCACGCAACCCAGATACTTTTTGTGTGTTAATAACTTTTAGACACAGGTTTTCCTCAGCCTTTAAAACCTGGTGAGGTCTGCACATTTTGGACAACTTTTGACCAACAAACTGCAAAGTGATTCACTAAAATACATGCTGGGAGGTGGATGGGATTAAAACATATTTTAGTTTTAGCCTGTTGAACTTCCACTTAGAAAAGCTGATGGATAAAAAGTTTTTAGAATGGAGCAGTTGAAAAAAATGAAATGGCAGACAACCTGAACAAAGAGGAAACAGCCAACTACAGCAGTATTTTAGGACTAAAGTTTGCCTCTTTGTTCTTCTTTAAACCTTAAATCCATGTTCTAGGGAGTGAAGTTTTAGGACTGAACATCATTTAAATATTGGTATCCATATTGACAATGGCTTAAATAATCTGGAAGTACTGTCATATTGGATATGGCAAACATCCAATATTGTGCATCCCTAAAAATGCTGCTTTGGTGAGCATGAATAAAGTCATGTTATCTTGCGTAGGCCTACAGGCTGTGGAGCTGGAACTCAGTCTGAAATACTGCAGCCGCCTGATGAGCAAAAACTGGAATGGCTGTTTTTAAACTTGCTGATTTGAGTGTGTTGAATTAATCTTTATGTTATCTTAAATCTCCTTATTTTGGTTCCATTACAATGAAAAGACCTATAATGCCCTCTGATCCTGGATAGGTTCAGTCATATGACTGCATGTAGGACACAGTTAAAAAAAAAGAAAAGGAAACATCATCCCTTATACTGCAGATGTAAATACCATATGGAAAAGGAAATTTGGCCTGGCAGTTGTTTACTGCTAATCTCTGGCTTCACCATGAAATTTAACCTTCGTTCCCAGTGGTATACAGCATCGTTCAGGTGATGATAGACGATGATTATGGATGAGTCCTGAGATTCTCCTGTGGCTGATACATGACCTTTCACACGTCTAACACAAGCTAACTTTAAAAACATCAAACTATCCCTTTAAAGGTTCCACCAGTTTTAAGGTTGAGTTCTTTGTTTTCAGAGGCTTTTTATTTAGAAAACATACACAGAAAAATATAAAGGTAGGCAGGTTCTGCTGCAGTGGTTCAGAAACATCCCGCCACTTTCATGTCATTGTCTTTTGATTTTTTTGGCAATCTTTGTCACTGATGATGGAATACAGACCATTTAATATAGGCCCTCTGCTTAATGTTAACACTCTTTGTTAGCGGATATTCACTTGAAATCCAGTCTTTCTTTGGCACTGCTTTGTCTAGCTGATGGTCCAGCGCTCCCTGGTTTCAGCTCTGTTTTTTATCCACCCCTGCAGCTTTTAATTACCCTGTTTGAAACTCTGAGGTTTGCTTTTATTGCATTTTTTCAAAGAAATTTCTATTCTTTCAGGGTGAGTATGCAGGTGGAGCTCGTCGAATTTAGGTATTTTTTTGGCTATTGAGGTAAAATAGATTATTAAGCATTTTATCTGTGCAGCCCTCTTCCTTTTCTAGCAGCTTAGTCAGAAGGGCTGCTAGTTCTTGTTCTATAATTCTTACATTTTATGAATAATGGAGGAGACTTTCAGAGCGAAGGTGCATCCTGCTCTCCTGAAGCCCAAGGTTCCCAATTAGAAGCGTGGATTGGTGCCAGAGCACATGTTTCTCCACTGTATTTGTTGGCACTTTTGAGATATACCCTCCTGAAGAATTAATGAAACCAGCAAACAAAGCAGCGCATGCCACCGATATTTCATGCTGCCTTCACAAATTTGCCACTGTGCTGCACGAGATTGTCACATAGCAGGCCTGCGTGCTGCTGTTGTTCTAAATGGCTGAGGGAGTGCGAGAACATTGTCACACTGTTTTGTTCTGTGGAATTGCAGTGAGAAGTAAATTAGACACTACACAGTATACAGTATGTTGTCAGGGAACGGCGAGAGTTTAAGTCACAGAGCAAAGGTCAGGGTTTACTCTACTTGAGAGATTTATTCATCAAATGCAGTGGAAGTGTATTCTGTATAGATGTTGGTACTTTCTAAGTTTTTTGAGCAAAGACAAGGCCACATAACTTCACTTTTTTCTGAGCTTCACAGCCTTGGTCTGACAAACTTTAGCTGGTATATTTTTCAAAGTACTGTGGATTAAATTTGCATGGCAGTCCAGTGAGGTCTCTTTCATTTCATATTTATCAAGAAAACATGTCTTTGTCTTTAAAAGATAAAACCTAACATCTCTGGCTCGCTAGGATTTGTTGGTTTGCAGAGAATATAGACTCCCATGGAGCACAGAGGACTCTTCTAAGACCCACTGTGACAAAACTTTGAAGCAGAAATTGGGTTTTGGGCAAGCGTTCATGCTACTAGCTGCCAGGAAGTATCTTCTGCTTTTGGTTGACATCCTTATGGCATTATTTGAGGTTTTTACCCTGTGTTGCTTTCCCTTTATTTGGTTTTGCATATTACATGATGCCTCCTGTTGTTTGGCTCAGTAAAAACAACACCACCATTAAAAGCATTTGTGTGTTTATATGCCTGGAGGAGATGAATTATTGAAGTCCTCACATCATTCATTAACAATTGAAAAAAGAAAACAAAATGACTTACAAAGCAACAGAGTTGCTGCACAAAGGTAAGCAATTAATACATTTGATTGCTGTAATTAGAGGAGTTGGATAATTGTTTAAATGCAGAATATTTCAATGAGAACCAGGCTGCACATTACTGTCTGTCGGCTTCAGATATATTCAGAGAATCAGGTTCAACTATTTCATGTAAAGAATTCTGTTTTTGAGAACAGTAATGGGGCAGGAAAATATGAATTTCTTGACAATCACCCTGCAGCTAAAGCACCACTTGGGCTAGGCTGCTGAAATCACCTGGTTAAAGTTTAGAAAGGTTGTGGTCATTGTGAAAAAATAGGAGAGCGAGTGCTGAGCTATAATGATGTGGGTCAAGAAACCAATACACCAGTATTGGAAACAGTACTTCTCCATGCCCATTCTCCATCCCAACACATCACCATCACCTCCACATTTTTGGCAGGATGCAGTGAAAACTTTTACTTCTTTAAAAAGTTGCTGTTAAAAGTTATCGCCGTTAGCACATTTTCATCCTGCAGTTTATCTCTCCCAATTGTTTAGTTTTTCCAGAAATAGATGCATGATAGTAATTGGTCAGAGGCTGATATGCACATGCACACACACACAGAGTCTGTGCAAAGTCAATAAGACAATTAATACGCCCTTTGAGAGACACGCAGATACAGGGCTAGAAAATGCTGACGCACTATGTCCTATACATGCTTGTCCAATCTAATTTTAATGTAAAAAGTTATTGGGAACATTGTAAAACTTTGTCTGTCGTCCACTCCAGTAAAATGGGGTATGAAATCAGCCTCAAGATGCCATCAACATCTGCTGCACAGTTATGACTGTTTTAGTGACACTGCCACATTAACAAAGGAAAAGGGAATAGACTGCTGCCTTCTGTACATGATATGTGTACTAATGCATGAAATTTGAGGGCATGCACTACAATATGATGCATACATTTTTATAAAGGTTCAAACACTATCTGCAAGATTACACACCAGATGTTAAAGGGATTCTACTTTGAGATATTAGTGTAAACTGCTATGATTTTAACCAGAAAACTACAGAATAAAGCTCCATATAATACCTTACAATCTGATGCATTCTAGTGGAGTTGTGAGGTTATTGATGATTTCATTTCATTTCATTTTTTTTGTTTTACATTTTTTTGTGATTTTTTTTTTTTTTTTTTGGCATTTCTGCCTTTATTCAAAGATGACAGTCAGAAACAGGGAGGCGAGAGTGGGGGACAGACATGCAGGAAAGGAGCCACTGGTCAGAATTTAACCCAAGCCACTTTAACCACTAGGCCATCTGCAACCAGAATTTTTTTTTTTCTGAGTATTGTAGAAAATATATATATATATATATATATATATATATATATATATATATATATATATTTCTTTTTTTTATCTTTTAATTTAACACATTTCAAATTTTAATACATTTTATTTATTCATTTTTTTCAGTGTGATTATGTCTTTTAAATGCTCTCAATGCCATAAATATTCTGTTTTTAACTCCATGAGGCCTTTTTGCCATTAGGCCAAAAAAAAAAAAAAAAAAAAATCATAATGTATTGATTCGTATCATAACATAACATGACATATCATATTGTATCCAAATTTTAATGTATTTTGTTTAATTAATTTTAGTAAGTGTCATACGTGTATAAATGCTCTAAATGCCATAAATGTTCTGTTTTTAACCCCACAAGGTACTTTCACCTTTAGGCTGAAATGAAAATTGTTTTGTATCATATCATGTGGTAATGTAACATATCATGTTGTATTGCATTGCATTGTTTTATAAAGTATGATGTCACATCATGACATAACATATCATATCATATTGTATGGGAACATATCCTATCCTCTACTGTCATATCCAAATTTTAATGAATTTTGTTTTTATCGATGTCATTTGTCCTTTAATGCTCTGAATGCCATAAATGTTATGTTTTTAACTCAATAAGGGAATTAGACTGAAAAAACTCATATTGTAGCATTCCATATTTTGTAGCTTATTGTAACTTATCTTTTTGAAATGGATCGTAATGTATTGTAACGTATTGTATTGTAACATAGTATTACATAAAGTAACGTAACTTAACATGTTTTGTCATATATGCAGCTGTCTAAGATCGAATGTTAGTGGTTGCCGGTTGTGCATTTATCTCACACATAAATCCTGCAATTTAAGAGATACTGTATGTTACAATAATTAAATCCAAACAGTTTTAAGCAGTTTTTGACAGATATCCCTAAACATTAGAGATACTGAACAGATCTTGTATATGACTGGATAATCTTATCTGCAGTGTAACTGCATTCATCTTTCCCCCCTTAAGATTCATCCTGATGTGCTTGTTTAGATTGATGTGGTTAATATTCTGTTCTTGCAATATACAAATTGTGGTCTTGGCTTTCAGATGCTATAGAGTGGTCACTTAGCTCTAAAGCTTGGCTGTGCAATCCATCGCCAGTGTCTAAGTGTTTGTGACTGCACTATTTTCGATATGCCTCTTCCATGTGAAGGCTGTCCAGTGTCCTTGGACCTACAACGGAGGTCAGCTATCACCGGTTCTCTCTCCTCTCTTTTGCACTCCCTCACCTTCTCTCTCGTCCACTCTCCCTCTCCCCCCTCTCTCTCTCTTGCTGTCTCATGGAACGGCCGACGCTTGCCCCGCAACCGTGGCAAATAACCGCCGTCGCCTTTGTAGGTCGGGCGAATTACACAACGTGTCATGTTGGTCGTGTAGCAGGTAGCAGGGCCCATGGGAGATTTAGTGGCTTTAATTACATTTCTCTTGCTGGCCGTTGAGGAGAAAGGAATTAAATGGGACTGTTTTCTTAATCAGCTCTCGCTCGGTGGGTAACCACCCCAGCTTTCCAAATGAAAAAGTGCATTGAAGCGGAAAGTCTGTGCTGCATCCAGTCATGCTTATGTGGTAAACAATGTGGTGCGTGTGTGTGTGTATTTGTATGCAGTGTGTTTTGAGTTTTCCGGATGGACATTTATTGCCATTTCCATGGCCTGCTCGGTGTGGGCTGTACTTTATCTGTAGAGTTGGATGGAAATATGCTTCTATTGATTGCTGTCCTTGGAAAGTGAACAGATGCCGGCGGTGGTGTTGAAATAGTCTCGGCGTTAAGAACATGAACCTTTTGTGTGCGCGCAGATAGATCTCATGCTGCAGGGCTAGGCAGGACTAAGAATGGCTTTAGGAAATGGAATGCATGATTCAATGAATGTACAAAGCTTATTACAGAAATACAATAGATAATTGTAACAGTGAGAAAACCAAGCCAATAAGAAAACTGCTCTTTGGAGCTGTTTCCTCCACAGCTTCCTTCTCTTTTCCCTTCATTGGTCACTAACTCACTCTTTGCATTGCTCTATCCTCACTTTGTCCACATTCTTTTTCCATTTGATTCTTTTTCTCTCAATTTCCACTTTCCATTTTCACCCTTTCCCCAGCTTCAGCATCCATTTTTTCTCTGGATGCACTCCGAGATGGTCGAGCTGCAGCTGTGAATTTACTGCCCCATCAGGTGCTTCTAATGTATAAAGTAGAGCATATAATGGTTATTGAACAGGAGAGAGTTATGGTGCATGGTATTTATATCCTTGGCCCCTGAGTCCGATAACATGATATTGAGATTGAGCTGCCCGCCAAGTGCAAGGTGATTCGAGGAATACAGGACACTCCGCACACACAGTAAAGGGTAGAACAGGGAATGGTGATCCTATAAATGAAATAGGGCCGCCGTGGTATAAGATAAGAAGGTTCCAGAGCTAGGGAAAGGCATTAATCCTTATGTATTATGACATGGTAATATCAAAGGTCAGGAAAAATGTGAAGGATGAAGTCATGACCTTTAATCTCAGCCTGGTGTTAAGGTTAAATTTGATGAGGCTTGACCTTGTTCCCCAGGGTAGAAAAAGCAGAGAAGCCAATAAAAGTTAAACCCTCTTGTGGGCTTTAGCAAGAGGCGTGCTCATCTCGTGTGTGTGTTGGATAGCAGCGGGGGTGTGTTTGTAAACACGCGAGAGAAACCTGAGTGGCTGATGATCCCATGTTTGGTGCTGACACTGAGAGAGGGGTGCCACAGTTTGGATCAATAGCACAAAGTGTTGGGTAAGAGAAACAAACAGAAAGCAATATCTAAAGAGCAGCAGAGGGCAGGAAGTTAAAAAAAAAAAAACTACCGCTGTATGATAAATGATCGCTGGAGGTGATTGGGGCATAAAAGAGAAAACAACACAGACTCAGTTTCATAAAAAACAAACCTCTACTGCACAGCTGGCCTGTAAAGCGGAGCCATTTGTATCAGAGCTGTTGCTAATGCAGGACATGTGCAAACAACAGAGACAGAGTTTGACCTTGCTTGAAAAATTAATGGCACATGTCAGCAGACATGAAGCACAAAATCAGTCTTACAGCGTGACAAAAGGCCAGACTGTGACACCTAGAGGGTTATGAAGTTTTTAACATGTTGTGAATCACTCTCCAAATAAGGCAAAAAACAAGTCAGTGAGTTTCAAATACAAGGGCACACTACAAGATAATTATGCTGATTTTGGGTCAGATTCACTGCTTCTGATCAAAGTCACCAAAGGCCCGATTATCTTGATTATCTAGGAAGATCTTTCTGTGGTGTGGGGTGCATTGAAAGTGATCACCCTCTCCAATGTGCTCTGAAGATGACTGGAGCTCCACCGACTTCAAATCATTAATATTTAACATGTTCAATTTATATGATCAGACATCCAATCAGAACATTGCGGACGGCCAAGCACACACGGGCAGGATTGTTGCATGGAAACAGAATGACAGCCAACCAGGAGGCAAGCTGACTAATGGAGGAAGCATAACAAACACAGCCATGGCAAAGATAGTAGAAACAAAGCATAAACTTTGATTGATATCAGAAATAGTCGACCAACGTGTTGACCAACTCATACTCAGCCTGCACCACATTCCAGACATGCAGGGAGGATGCACCTGACGTTAAGTGGGTAGAGTAGGTCATCTCACAATCAGTGCCACTGCCATCAGTGTGTGAACTAGATAACTAGAAATGTGTTATACAAGCTCAATTCCATTTACCATGCAGCAGCATGGGTAGCATCCTTAACCACTGGATCCATTTCTGGGATAATACCATGAGCAGCTGGATAAAGAATAATAGAACTACAATTTCATCAGGGGACTGTATAACGTCAGATTCCTTTGCTTTTATGAAGTTGATTTGCCGTTCACTTCAAAATCATGTTTTTTTTCTTCTACAATGGGTGAGAGTATTGGAATTAAAGTTTTATGTTTTCCCTAAATGTTGTTTTGTTTTATATCAAATTGTGTGGTTTTCTCCTTAAAAAAATGACTTTTCCTTACAGGCATTACAAAGCTGAAAAACTGTTGAACCATAAACTGTTGCCACTTGCCTTTTTTCTCCTGGATTCTCTCCATGTTGCCGTTCCAGTGATGCTCTCCATGCCTTCATAGCCTTTACGGAGGCTTTTCTCCAGGAACTCAGCCCTTTAAGATTAAATTATAATCCATTTTTGGATCTCTACTGCCACTAGCGACTAATGCTATCCTTCATATTGTCTATTTTGTATCCTACAATGAAATGTGACAGGCTGTGACAACCAATTGCAGGCTGTTCCATCTTCATTTCATACTATGTAGAACTGTGCATGTCTGAATAGCTCTTACTGGAGAGAAAGAGAGACAGAGAGCCTGTGATGTGGCCCTCTGTGTCACTGCAGACAGGAAGTGCTTTGAATAATGGCACAAATAAAGCTTACACAAAGATATTCAATGACTTTTTCTTTTGTAAATGTGAATACTTTGAAGACTCAAAAAGTGGTTATTTTTTTCACTTTCTTGTCCCCAAGAGATGGGAGAACAGGTCTGTGCAAAAAAAGTTCATTATTTTTTAACATGTGTCAGTCATAAAAATCTGTACTTTTAATATCTGATAAGATTTTTTTCTTTGTAGTCCCATTACTTTCCTTTAAAAATGAAAGCCCAGGTTGTCCATAAAAAGGGATTCTAAAGCATGTGTATGTACCATAGGGCTGATGTTTGACAACAAAACAAGGCGAGACAAAATAGATAAGATGATGACCTGTAGTTTGTGCCAGAGGATGGTGCATAATGTTGATATAGTAAGGAGATTTACAATCAAGTGTCGTGCACTGTGTTGCATTTTGATGCTGTCCAGATGTTTTGCATCTTCTTCCTCCTGTTTGAATCGATCTGCCCTACATACATTGTTGGGTTTTGGCAGTGTCCTCTGATGAATATAGACTTAGTTTATATCTCAACTGTGTGGATTGCTGCATAGAGGGATTATGTGGAAACTGAGTAGAGTATGTGGAACTCAGGGGTTTCTCTTAGTCCTGTTTGTCTGCTCAGGGTTCTGATCAACACTCTGGTTGATAATGATCACACCCTGATAGTGAATGCTGAGGTTGTCATATCACTGCACACCCCACACTATAAGGACAAAACTGTTAAATCTGTCATGATGTCATGCATGGGGTTTCTCACATTTTAAAACTCTGTGTGTTCCAGGCTTAAAGTGAGGGAGAAACCTCAGACAGGGAATGAAACCAAAGTGGATAACTGGGACTAAAGAAAGCAAAGTGACACCTATTGCCTTCCTTTTTTCCGGCAAAGGTAGTGTGGGTGGGCTTCATTTTGAGCTGTAATTCTTGTATTGCTCACAAACAAATAGTTCAAGATCAGAGCGATGTGTCAGAAGTGTTTATCACTGGAAAGAAGAGTATCTGCTTCACGATATCTTCCGAAAAATAAATCCAGGCAGTCACTCTTCCTGGAGAAAAATGTGTCTGCAGAGGATGGCATGGTTTATTGATTATGCTGAAATAAATAATATAGCTATTTTGTTAGCTTGTAGCCAAGCAGTGATGTATGGGGACAGGGGATGTGAGTCAGAGGAGGACAGAAAAAAGAATAAAAAAGCAGCAAAATGGAAACCCTGCAGGCATTATTTTGATACAGAGTGTGTCAGTGCTTTTCTATTATCTGTGTGGAATCTTTTTTGTATGCATGTAATGTGTGGGTGTTTGTGCCTGCATGTTTGGTTGCTAGTGGTTTCATCAATGGGAATGGAATCAGGATCACCCAGGCAGTGCCCAATTTCAATCATCCCCTCGGTCACTTATAGCATCTAAAAAATGAAAACGCCTCCATTCTCAGAGAGCTTTTACCAGTATTTTTCTCTTGTTTCTAAACAGCTCGCGGATTAGGCAGGACAGCTCTGAGTTCTTGCTTGTTTGCACAATTTGCTTTCATTTATCCCCCCTTCAATCGTCCAGATGACCTCCTGCACCCGGCGTCCTGTCATAAACTCTTGCCTCATTCAATCTTTTCAAGCATGCAGGGGTAGTTGACCCTATCAGCCAGGCAGGAATATCAAACATGCTTCTGGTATTCTCTAACACCAGCAAACCACTTATGGTAATACTTTCATATCCCCTGTGATTTTTCAGCTTTTTATTATTTTGCATTTTTGTAGTGCAAAAGTGATGCTGACTTTCATGTTGATGTACATCTGGCACCACCATTAAAGCTTTTTTGTTTGTTTGTTTTTGCTCTGCAGATATAACATTTGACATATAAAGTATGAGGCTGTTTGCTTTTGTTCTGATGTCTTACACCTATAACTGCAAATTCCCCTCATTTTACATAATGTAAAAACACTGAAAGCTCTGTTATATCTCATTGCAAAATAAATACTGGATCCACAGCCAGACACTAATAATGTTAAAATACAGCCTACAAATGGCCCAAATGCTTTTCTGTCACACTGCCATTGTCATTTGAATCTCATGAATTTGTATGAGACTAAAATTACCATTATACTGTTTTATCTGCACTCACCTTATCACAGAGTGGACAAGCATTAAGGTCTTAGTCCAATTTGGCTAACAGCTCTTTTTAGTCTCTGAGCCCATAATTAGGTCACATCTTGTAATGATTTCAGTAATGACCAGACTTTAAGAACTATATAAAATAGTATCCAATAAAAATTCTGGATCTGCTTGAGGTTTCTGCCTTTTCAAAGGACATTTATATCGAAGCAAAATGCCTGCTTAATGGTGGATCAAGCTGGATCTTTGTAGATCCTACTGCCAAGATGTTTTAAGCTTGTTCTTTACCCAAAAAAGTGATCCACTTTCTCAGTCCACAGTGGCATAGTCAGACTTTTTTTTTTTTTTTTACTGGGGTGGCCAAACCAAGGAAGTAACTTATGCAGGGCTGGCCTGAACTCAAATACAAGAATAGGAACATTTATTTATCCTGTCTGATTTCACCATTAAGCATGTAACACTGTCTACTCCTTGTAGATGTTTTATTCCACTGCATGTATAGATTTCTAATTTTTAAACGGAGCACAACAAGGTGATAACATACTTTTTGAGTCCTGTCTGCTTCATTTTAATTACTTTAAAATATGTTGTAAGAATTTAAAATTCAAGATCTAACAAAAGCAAACATGCCATGCAATGGTAGCTACTAGCAGCCTTCAATACAGCCTGAAAAACTGACTTAAGTATAAAGGCATGCACCTTAACAGTTGTTGAAGTGGTCCTCTGCTTCATTGCTGTTTTTGCTAAATGCTTCCACTTCTAATACTATCACCTACAGTTGACAACTTACAGTGGAAATATCCAGCAGGGATGAAAATTCACAAACTTTCTTATCCCATCACAGTACCACACTTGAAGTCTGAGCGCTTCAGAGCGAACCATTTAGCATCAAAAATGTTTGCAAATGGAGACTGCATGGCTATGTGCTTGATTTTATACACCTGTGGCAACAGTTCTGATTGAAACACCTGGATTGAGTAATTAACAGGTGTGACCAAAAACTGTTGTCTATATATTGTATCTGTGATCATAGTACCTTATCCTATCCCTGTTGTGGTTTGGTGTGTGTGAATTGGCTTGATTGAACTGATGGATAGAACAGTGGTTGTGGGGCCACTGACGACAGAGTGGTTCCCAGACTTCTGCTGCTGGGCCTTCTTTGGCAGATGGAAATATTTTCTTCTAGAAGTCGTCACACAGTATTTGTCGTGCTTTTTAGCACGACAAACTGGTGTATATTACTTCTGTCTGGCCTTGCTGAGGCCTGTTGTCCCTTGGAGCCCCACTGGTAGCAGTTGGGATGCACATTATAGTGGCTATTGTCTTTCAAGCTGGCGGTCCTGGTTCAAGTCTGACCTGCAGCTCCTATATTACATCTTAGCAAGTTTCCTAATTTAGCCACTGTTCTATTTAAATAAAGGAAAAAATCTTTTTGAAAAATGTTAATGCCATAGACATATTAATTGTGAGTGAATAAATGTGTTTACTTCGCTGTGTGTTTTGGAACAACCAGCTGCGATAACATCCCAGTCCCTTGATTAGTAACTACTACAGAACTATTTTGCCTCTCCACTTGAAGCACTCGTTAAAAAGTTTTGCTGCTTTGCATAACACGCTCAAGATCCCAACTTTCTCATACATTAGCATCCCACTTGTGTTGTGTCCCACTTGCTCTCCTCTGGTCTAAGTGAAAATGTATTCCCGAGTTAGGAATTGAAGAGCTTTGTTGACCACCGAGGCCATTTTGGAGATGTGTGGCAGTGGACAATTATCACCACTTTTGAAACAACAAACAACTTCAGCCTGTCAGCATGCTGACCTGCGTGTGTCTCGGATGCTGCGTCCCCAGCATTAGCAGACAAGATCCTCCTACGGCTTCCACGCTCAGTCGGACCTGAATGTCACACTTTTGCTTAACAATGAGTTGTTTTCCAGGGAGAAGTGCGTACGTGACTGCCCACCTGAGCTAAGGTGGGAGGCAGCAGGTGATTCAGAGGTTAGCCCGGTTTGGCAGCAGATTTGCACTGAGATTTAAGGCTATATTCCTTGCGTGTTGTCACAACCTGCTGCGAAGCCTCAAGAAGACAAGCTTATCCTGGTTCCCGTAAGCCCCCTTAGACAGAAATCAATACTCTGTCTTCCTTCACAATGCTGACCCAAATTAAATAGAAAATCCATACAGATGTAAAACAGAGGAAAACAAAAACAACCAAATGAAGGAATTGATCCTGGAATATATATGGCTGAATGTACGCTGGCACAAACACCATTACGGCCATTGATATATAAACAAGTTCAATCACTCTGAAGTCAGCTCAATGATTATAGACAGGAATAATTAGGATTTGTGAGCATAATGTTGAGTAGTGAGAGCAGTAAAGTCAGAGAAAATCGAGCCAACTGCAGGCAGTGTTCTGCAATCATACAGATGTGGAATTTATATCGCAATTTCAACTCCGTTTTCCCAATATAAAGCCTCAGTTTTGTAATCAAACCATTTTATTTGATGTAGCAGACGGGAGCAGAAAGCCCTCCAACTGGTCTCTTTGTCTAGTCCTTGTTTCTGACCAAAGGCCGGGCTGTGCACAAGCAGGGGATGTTAACACTCTGCCAGTCTCTGTTTTCTGTCCACCAACACATTTATTATTTCTCTGAGGAGTTGGTAGGCAGCAGTAACAATATGACAAAAGACCAAGAGGGGTAATAATTACTCTCCGTACGTCACTCTCACACCACAATAGGCTCGCTAACACTTCACAGTGGGCAGTCCTGCTCTGCTTATTGTTCCACTCATTTCCTCTCCGTCCTCGTGGGTTTCAGATGAGGGCTTTCAGCAACACGTAATGCTGAAAGTACTCACCGTAAAATACGTAGTAGAAGTCACGCCGTTACATAAGACCCCGTCTGTTTTGGAGGTCTCCCAGAAAGGGGAAGAAAGGTTTCTTCCTGCATGGTGATTTGCATTATGCTCAACAGCAAAGTCCACAATGTGGCGTTTCTGTGCAGCTGTGGAGCTCATTAAGTACCAGCTGTTTTCACCACGTGAAGTTGAACTTCAGAGGCTTTTCAATCAAACCAGCACCCCACAAGGACTCAGGATACCACCGTTGTGTCAGTGGGTGAAGGTGGTGGCTGCAATACTGGTTGTTTCATGGCATTTTATTCTTGTTTATTGGCTGCACAGGTAGGGTGCAGCCAACTCTTTCGATCAAAATAACAACAGTGTTTAAAGTGCATCTTATGCATAAAAATTTACTCTAGATAAGTAATGTGATATCTTCAGTATTGGCTTATTGCTGATGCCATTTCATTGGGTGTTCTTTTGATAACTTAACTAGTTGATTAATTGCATAATATTACATTTTTTAAACTATGTAAGGTATATACTAATTGGGCATGTAGATTTTAGTTGAGCCAACTGAAATATGAATTTCTATTATTTAAAATTTCTGCCAACTCCACATTTTTTTAAGAGCATGTCATGTCATCTAAATAGCACAATGAAGTATTAAGTTGGGCCCTTCAAAACAAAAAAGCTATTGTTTGTTTTTACACTGTTTCTCGGAATATAATATTTTTTTCCTTGGAGTGCCCCCTACTTATATCTAAAAAAGACATGGACCCCTTGGGACACATGAACAAATCTGTAAAAACCCTAAGAAAATAGGTCTTCACAGCATTTTCTTACCAACAGACTTTTGCAAAAACTACCAGACAAAGCAGACAAAGTCTTGGACCCCTCTGAGGCACCCCTGCCACCACTCCTTTGGGGCCCCGGGTGCAGAACAAATGCCATACACCATGATATATCAGATGATATTAACAAACTCGTTTTGGCTTATACCGATAACGAGATATACGGACCTAATTTTTAAAAATGGAACTCTGTGTATAAAAATATGCTAACTTTCTAAACAACAGATGGATAGGTTTTATGCTGTGCTAGTAATGTTTGCACACTGATGCTGAAGGTTCAAACAGGCAGCCATTATTCTTGTTCACTGTCAGTGGAGCCAGTTAGTGACTCAAACTCATGCCAAAGCTGAGGAACATGAGGCACAAAAACACCTTTCCACCAAGAAAAGCTTCTAGTGTGCTTCTATGCTCTTCCTTTGATAAAGAAATGCCATCCAATTCTGATAAAACTGCCCCCATACTCACAACCATGTAGCCTCTTTACCAGTCAACATTGTTTACTGGCTTGCAGTACAACTAAACCCCACCTTGTTCTCCATAAATGACTCTGATTGGTGCAGTCGTTCTCTGACTTGGAACAACCATTTCAGCTTACATCTTTGCAAGATGGATCTGCCAGATGACAAACACAGAACCTGGTCAATCCATCTGCTTTGCTAGGTTAGACTGAAGTGAATACAATTTGTCAGATAAAGGGTGAAGCCAGCCACCACCCAGAATGCATTGCACAAAAATGACCGCCTACATGTGCATCTATTTTTGTACTCATCCAAAATGTAGAAATATAGTTTGTGCCTTTGGACAGCATATCTGTAAAAGACATGAATGTTACTTTCATAAGGTCAGTATGTCTAAAAAAAAAAAAAAAAAAAAGCAGTTCCATTAAATTTGATTGATTCTTTCTGAAGAACTCAAAGTCCCTCCTGTACTGGACGTGACCTGTTCCTTTTTGTGACAGTGCATTTGTTGCAGAAACAGATAAGAAAAGACATTTGATTCTATAATAAATGTCAGACGTACTCTTCTCAAAGTCTTTCAGCAATGAGAAAATAAATGTTACTTCTATAGATTACATAAACATTATATGCAAAATATATATTTTAACAGTTAAGGCCTTTGCACACAAGTCTTTTTTTGTCCAAATTCCATCTAATGTTGTGCTTATTGTGTTTGCACACTGATGTGAAACTGTCAACCATCATTTATTTCCAGACAGGTTAGATTTTTTTTTTTTTTTTTGCATCAGTCCAACTCATTTAGACAGGTGATTGACTTATTAGAATTGTGCCTGCTGCTTCCTTCTCCCCATTCCCCCTCTTTTTCTCTCACACGTGCACTGAAACCCCACTTTAAAACCGGGAGTTATCCGTGGTTTGATGTCAATATCAACATAGCAGATGAAGGCATGAGTTTGTACTCGCAGCCACGTAACAGAGACTGGATTAAAAAGTGTGGTCTTTAAGGAGTGACAGAGCCACAGGCTCATCCTCACTGCTTTTTTTTGTCAGGATAAGAAAATATTGGTCACATTCTGTGAAAGTGAAAACAAATCTTATGCAACAGACTCAGAGTTAGATGTTTCTATAGTCCCACCAATTCACATACCTTTGTCTTAATCTTCTTTTATTTGTACAACTAAAATAACTTAGAACTAAGTTAGTGTATGCCAATACCAACATCAAGCCAATGAAATCATTGACCACTATCCTGGCACGCCGGATGGATTTGCTTCACACATCCATCTGGCAAACCACTCATAGACCGGAGGGGGATTGTATGAATGTTCTGCCTGTCACATTTACAAGCCAATCAGAACAACAAAACACGTGACATAGCCGCTAACGAGCTGCCACGTTGGCTGAAGACATGTCAGTACACGACTTTTGTCGTTTTTGAAAACAACTCTATGCTGTTCTTTGTTCTTCTTTTAACGAATGTCGTCAAGTTCTAAGAAAAGTGGTGCTTCAGCAGCATTCACGCTAATTTCTTCCGCCGTTATTGCACAAGCCTCTTATTGCTGCTTGCTTACGTCACTACTCCACCGCACCCAAAAGTACTGCACTTTAACACTGATTGGTCCTGTCACTTTCAAACCCAAAAGGCTCAGACGGGAGCTTTGCAAGATGGATTTGCCAGTGAGAAACATGGAAACGGGCGTATCCATCTGCTTTGCAAGGTCAATTGATCACAATTTGAAGCCAGAATTGTAAACTTAGATAAACCAGTCTAACTTTGGTTGTTTATTTGAGGTTTTAAGATTAAGGGGACAAAAAAGCTATTTTTGTTAAGTTATGACTGTCTTAAGGCTATAGCTGTACTGTGCCTGTTTTCCATCCTACCACCCATGATCCTTAGTCAATAGCTGTGGCAGATTTAAGAAAAGAAATTGCCTTAAGGTCCCAAATATTCAAAAATTCTTCATCCATGGGGAGTATAAAATGATCATTTGTGTTGGATTTTGAAACAACTCTAAAAAAATGCTCCTATTTTTGATTGGTTAAGAAAATAAAGGAAAAAAAAATCATTTAAATCCAAGAAAAAGAGCCAAATCCTTTTTCTCTGCAGTCTATTTGATGTCAGTTGTCAGTCGTGCTCAAAAGCATTGAGCACATTCCTCTAAATCAGCAGATGGCTCAGTATTAGCATTCTTTTTGTCAGTAGGATTCCTTGAAGGCTTGAAGAAAAATGATTTATTTTTAGCCATCAGTTGAGGCAAAAAATAAAACTACAAAATCATTCACTTAAAATTTTCAGATTTCGAATTTGGACATTAATTCAATAAGTGAAATATTGCAGTTTGTGCTTTTGACTTGACTTCCTTGAACAAAATTGTACTCATGCCAAAGAAGAAGCAGGGAGCCCAGCGTTTTAAAGGAGACTCCTTGAATTAGCATGAGATCAGACTCTTAATTAATATGCTGATGTAGATAAGATTTACATCTGCTCCATCTTGAGGGAACTGCACATCCAGACCACTCCTGCGCTGCATGCTTTGCAACCCATTTGTCCTTTTTTTCTTCCGGCTAACTTGATAGAAAAGATAGGAGGGACTTTTCCAACTGCCTCAAAGATTTACCCCCTTTTCAAACCCCCTTTTTTGTTTAAAACAGAGCAGTTTTTAAAGACTGTTTAAAGTTGTAGCTCGCGGTGTAGGCTGTACCTCATGAAAAGATGAAGGACTCCTTTGAATTATGGCACCTATTTAAAGCAAAACGTCACAAATGCAGTCATGATACAGACTGCTTTTGAAGTCAGAGAGGATCTATTAAGTCACTAACAAACTAGAAAGGAGACTATTCAGGGAAATAAATTGGCGGTTTCGGCAGGCATGGCTCAACCCACTCCTGGCGTGTCGTGAAAATCAGACGTCTTCACGAGACACTTGAAAACTACCCTTGAATGGCTGACAGAATGAGGGCCCCGATATAAATAATTAGTACAGTTTTCATCATGTTTGTCATTAGATGTGGAGAAAGGCTGGCAGACAAGGCTACAGATTAGCAGACATACAGATGATTCCACTTGAAATAAAGGGACTGAACTGGAGCAGACATGACAGTGCTTCAGACAGAGAAAGTGTGAATGTAGAAGAAATTCAGTCTCCTCACAGCTGTGTGTCACTTTGGATCTTTGAGTGGCACTGGCACATTATCACGGTGTCAGAGTAGAAATCCTTCCTCCCACTTTCTCTCCCTGTAAAACTAGCACAGGTCCCTCGGGGGCACAAAGGGAGATGGCTTCAAATTGATAATCACCAGTATTCATTATCGTGGTTCCTGGATTTACTCTTGAGTTCATTTCCTAATTACTTGATTATGTATCGAAAATTATTCATTAATGTTTTCAACTTGCAACAGTTTGCACAAGTCATTAATTACTTTAAGTGTCTGTGGATAAGTAATGATTGGTTCCCTCTCTGATACCCCCCCTCCCTGCCGCTGAGTCCTTGTCACAGACAGTCATATTGTTGCACGTCAAGTTATGAAACTTATTCCATTATATTGATGCAATAAATGAATTTGATGGGATGAAAACCCGCCACATCAGAACCACTCTCATGGTTTGACATGTGACACACTTCAGAAAAGTGTTTTCTCTCAGCAGGCGGCTCCTCACTTTGGCTCTTTTTTCGTTTTTCTGAGTATGAAGGCGGATTTGACTTTTTGTCACAGGAGCTCTTGGAAAAAGGCTACAGTATGTCTTCTTAAAGCTGCTTTCTACTTAAGGTTAAAGTGGCAGATAAATCTAAGTTATCACTTTATTAAAAACAGTTTTACTCATGCCAATAAGACCCAAATTTAATCATTTACATCAGTCATAATACAGAGACATTAATGACAAGTGTTTCTTGGTTGGCTGTAAATAATTTGTAAAATACTTTTCCTACTTATCCGCTTATGCAATTCAATATCCAGCCATAACAGACCTTCTTCGGCGCAACAATATACAGCAACAAAAGCACTACTTTGCACAACAATTTCCAGCAAAAAAGCCCTACTTTTGCAATATAATATCAAGCTATATCAACACTACAGTTAATAAATATCTCACAATAAAAACAGGATTTGAATAGACCAATCATTCAGCAATTAAAGCCCTAATTTTGCAGTACAGTCTACCTCAATCGAAAACACCTTCGAAGAATGTCCAGAAAGAAAAGCAGTGTTTTTTTTTTTTTTTTTTTTTTAATACAATACAATATCAATAAAAGCACTGCCTTTGCAATAAAATATTTGGCAATAAAAGAACAAATTTTGCTGAATAGTATGCAGACATAAAACACCACTACTGCATTACAAAAATCAGTAATAACCACATTTTGTTGAAATATAATATACATCAATGAAAGCATTACTTTTTCTTCACTATATTCAGAAATACAATCCCTGTTGTACCAGAATAATATCAGCAAGAAAAACACACATTTTTCAGAGAAACATCCAACATTATTCCCACAAAATTTACAAAATACAAAGTTCAGATGTAACAACAGTATTTCAGAAATATAAAATCCAGATATGATCATACAATTGTGCTGTACATTATCAGTCAATAAAAGCAAAACTTTTGCAACACAATATTGAGGAATAAAAGCACAATTTTTACTCCATAATATTAACCTATTAAACACCCTAGACTATCAGTATTTCTAGCAAATGAAATAATGCAGTTCAGTATCCAACAATAAAAGCAGAATTTTGCAATCCAAAATCTAACAACAAACGCACTATTTTTGAGATAGTTTTCAACAATAATGTCAAAATTTTTGCTGGTCAGTATCCGGCGAGTAAAGCCTTACTTATGCAGCACAGTTTTCAACAATAAAAGCAACATCTGCTGGACAACATCCAGCAACAAAAGTTCAAACTTTTGAATGTAAAATTCAACAATAAAAGCAACATTTGCTGGACAATATTTGGCAACTACAGCACTATAGTTTCCATCAAGAAAAGCACAATTTTGCTCTAAAACAAGGAAACTAAAGCAGGGTAACAATAAAAGCAATCTTGCACTTCAATGTCAAGCAACAAAAGCACAACTCTTGTGGTAAATTACCCAACAATGAAAGAACAAAAGAAAGAAAAATATACAATGCAATATCCATCAACAGAAGCATTTTTTTTGTGTTGCAGTATCCAACAATAAAAGCCAAATTCTATAACAATATCCATCAATCAAAGCTCAAATTGTGCCAAACAATTTATAGATACATCAGCACCACATTTGCCGTACAATATCCAACAATAAACACACATTTTTTAAAAGAAAATCAAGAGATGACAGCGTTACTTTTTGGTAACTTCCTTCAATAAAGGCAGAACATTAGCATGCAACTTTAAACAACTGCAACTTTATTTTGCAATAAAACATCATGTAAAAGGACTAACTATTGAATTACAGTGCAGTGAATAAATGTGTTACTATTGCAATACATTATTAAGCTATGAAAGCACTACTTTTGCAATGAAAGATCCAGCAAACATATAACTACTTTGTCAATATAGTAGAAAGTGTTTTTGATTGCCGTTTGCAGAACATTTATAACCAATAAAGACAGTAGGTTAAATCAGGAGGCTGAAGTTTTAACTGTGAGTAAGGCAACCTAAATGCAGGAAACCACTAACATTAAATTGGGGGAACACTGCTACTAATTTTTCCTCCTGCAAACATAACTCTAGGTAAAATATATTTTTTCTAAAGACATGGTGGTATTTTCTTTAAAACCTTTTTTATGGCTGCATCACAGCATGCTTTATGTGATATCTTCTTTTTATTAATCTTTACCACTTTAACTCCCTTTATAGAATGAAAACCTCATTGTGCTATTCATCTAAACAGGGATTGTTCTTTTTAAAGTAGTCATATTTTATTAGTATTTAAAATGGATTCACATTCCAGGTGTTTTCACATTCTCTGAGGTGATTTGAGTTGATTTACCTTCTTCATGAAGAGTGAGATAGAACTCTGCTGCTGAGCAGTGTGAGCTTAGTTGTGGATTAATAATAGTCAACATGTTAACTATTGGCCTCAGGCCTAATTGTTCACTTTTAAATCCCATGGCAGCCTCTGATTATAAAATCCTGGCCACAGCACTGAAATTAAACGAGCATCTGAAAGAAATGTCAGGACAGCGTGTTGATCAGTGTGGATGGAAGGAGAACTAAAAGCTGAGGGAGGTGGACAGATTTGGCTGTGGTGTCAGATCAGGTGTGAGGAGATAGTCTTTGATTAGTATGAAACGGGTATGTGTTAAAGTGTCAGATTTGAAGTGGATGTGGATTAGGATGTAAGGGGTGAAGTTTTAAAATGACAGGCTCATTGGTTCGATAACAGATTAATTATTAGTCTGTTTTGATAATATTTATAACAGGATGGATGGCAGCAGAAATCCCATCATTTTTAAAATTTACAAAGAAACATCACATGATAAGAAAATACAACAAAGGAGCCATTTTTCAGACTTTTTGATCAGCTGAAAGATGACGAAAACGTGTCACTTTTGAGCATCTATAAAAAGTTACATCATGGGGAGAATTCTGAACGTATCAATAATACATTAGTTCTTTTGTCAGTTTCAGCCCCATATAGCTTCTCTTTTATCTTTTTTTCCTGGAAAAAAGCAAAGCTGCAGTGCCATTAGAATGCTCTTAGATTGATATTGAATTGCCGTACTTCCTCTTTAAGTGCATTCCAAAGTATGGCAGGGGTCCTTTGGGAAAACACAGATGGACTGTTTACCATCCCCATGTCATTTCATATTTGCCTCATTTCGCATGTTTAGTTCTGAATCCTCTCAGTTGGACGTCTCTTCCCCTTTTTCCTGTTTTCATTATTTAAAAATGATTCACCTCAGACATACTGCATGTGACATTTTAGGGCAGTGACTAACACATCCAGGGCTCGCATGAAACGTTGACAGTTCTTTAAAAGCTTTTATTTTCGGCTGAGGAAATTTTGACGTTTGCGTGTGGGCAACTTGTGGTATTTTTAGTTCCCATGATCAAATGCATCCTCAAAACTGTTTAAGGTGCTGATAACATGAGAGGAAATGTTTTCTCTCATGTGGCTTAATTAGTTCATGTTTATTTGGTATTAGTTTGAAATGCAAAGACTATTTAATTATAAATATACTTGAGCAAGCCTATTAAATGGCTACTACTTATGAAGCTGCAGAAAGCTGATACTGTATCAAAGTGTTCCAGAAGTTGTAGCAATGTTTACAGATTCAGAAAGTTCTTATTTGTGCATGTTTTTGGTATTTTTAAGGAAAGGAACTTGTTCTAACAAGTTAATATAGAGGGATTTTTCTCCATTAGCATGCTTGTATGGCTCAAACTTGTCCCATGGTTGTAGTCAGAATATTAATTAAAATAGAATATAATGAAACATATAGTATTTCCCTCCATGTCTCTGTGTTTGTGTCAACCTTATACTGAAATATTTATATTCCTGAGCTTCTGTGCTTACTTGTCTTGTGGCTTTTAGGGCAAGAGGATCCTTTTATGTACTTATGTGGCTGCTTTTTTGCATTGTTATGACTTTTTTTGAGTTAAGCAGTTTGAGAGAAACAGAGAGAGACATGGAGAGAGAACGCGGGGGAAGATGGCGGGGGGGCGGTGGGTCCTTGGAGCATCTTGAGCAGATTTAAACAGGCACGGAACAAAAGGCCTGCTGAAGGGGGGGAAGTACGAGGAAGGCATAGTGCGTATAATGTAGCATACCGTGACTCATCTTTCACCTATTTTCTGTTAAAGATGCATACATCAGGTTTTGCTGTTCTTGTAACTTGGCGCTCTCACCCCACCAGAAAGTCGAGGAGGATCACTGTAAAAGTCGTTCTGAGTCATTTCTAATTCAGAGCACTTCAGAGGTTCATGACTTTGTAGCCAATGCCTGAACTGAAATTAGACTCAGCAATACACTGCAGGGGGAGATCCCGCTTCTGTGAGAGTAGGAGTCCTTTACACATATTATTTCTGCACCATTTGGTCAAGCTCTACATGTGCGTATTTGCTGAGTAAACATACCCGTCTTATGGTGGAGAAGTCACTGTTTTTGGATGGTGATGTGCCCTTACATGAGAGCTTCAAAGTCGAACTTATGTTGCAGTTATCAGCCAAATCTGCCACCAGATGGTACAGTCATGTCTATTTTATGCTTATCATCATAAGTGGAAACTCAAGTTCAGAACTCATGCTCTGCACCAGAACCAATTATAGTGTAGCTCAGTGAAGCTCTGTGATTGGTCTTCTTTATGCAAAATGGAAAATTGGTTTATTTATATTGCCTACACAAAATTTGTTCCTATATATGCTCCCTATACTGATTCCTAACACTGTCAGTAGCAGTAACATTTTGGCTTTATGGGAATATAATGTTCAGTTCACGAACTCGCTGTGTCTTTGGACCCAAGAAGTTACAGAGCTTTCAATATAAACATTTGCTTTTTCTACTAAGTCTGAGCCACAGGGCCATCTCAAACTAAAAATGATTAATGATAACATTAAGTACTATCTATAATGCACTAGAGGTGCTGAATAAAACCTGATTCACTAATATTAATTTCCAAGAACTGATATTTTTAAACATAATTACACACAGAGTGCATTTTCAACCACAGACCTACAAAGTATTTTCCTCGGTGTGCTGTCACAGACACAGATGCTGCAGGAGAACAGCACAAAAGAATTTGCCACATTCTACGAATTTTCTACGATTACGGATTCGAAAAAAACATTTTCAAAAATAACGGACACAGTGTGCAAATGAAACACAGGTGTTGGTTTACTGTTTATGTCCAGCAGTATTTTCCTCAATTCAAACATGTAGTAAGCCACGGATGTGGGAGCGCTGAGCAAAGTGTCTGGCCTTCATTTGACCTGGGAATGTCTAGTGGGGCCACAATGCTCCGGAGGCTGGTGGAGGTCTGTGTGATGGGGTTGAACTTGTAATTGAACTCGTAACCATGACAGAGAATAATCATGGTCCATCGCTGCAGTCTTTCACCGCTCATACAACATTTCCACGTAAAAAATAACAAAGCCTTGTTTGTCATGATTGCTTCAGCTGTCATGCACATACAAAACTATTAAAAAAAACTATTAAAACACTGATTTTCTTGGCTATGACAACTGTGGATATATTTGAGGCAATGTAAGAATTTAATTGAAATGTATCTATAACAAGAGTAGTCATTTTTAATAAATTGAGAATTCTGGGGGCAAAAAAACCCTACAAAACTACATATTGTAACTTTAAACTTCATGTCTAAAAATAAGACAATGAAGATTAGAATTAAGAAATGTAAAAAAAGATGGGATAAAAAAGTATACAAATGAAATGCATTAGTGAAATGGTGGTTGAATGGTGCAAAATCACCAACCAATCCTTTCTGAGGACACTTAGTGTACAAATCCTGTCTGGGTTACATAATTTAAAGAGATCCAACATTAGTCCACCATAAGCAAGCACTGAAGTATTGTCTTGAAACAGACAGTGACCTCATGCAGAATCAGACTTATTGATGAACAGACAACCGCAAAGATCAGACTGGCTGAAAAAGTGTGAAGAAGTTAGACAGAGACAGATGGAGATGAACACAAAAGGAGAAGTAGACAGTAGCAAAAACATTTAAAAGACTGCTGTTTGTTCTTAAAGTAAGATGTGAAAAAACAATGATACATATCGATTGTTATAGACCCGGATAATTGTGTGCGAGAAACACTGTTATTTTTTCCACATCACAATATGTATTCATCAGCAGCCAAATTCAGGTCAGCAGTCTGCTCTGTCACCTTGTATCCAGTCAGCTGAAACGCTGGTGTTTGTTTGGTCACATACTGTAACACACAGTGATAAAGCTTGCAAAGCTGCGTGTCAGCCTTCTCCAGGACAGCGGAAGAGGATGGGAGCTGGTTTTGGTAGTCAACACAGGGCGAGAGATGGACATGGAATGATGTAGAAAATAACAAGTGGCACAGTTTCAAGGATTTTTTTTAAGCCAAATGGATGCAGTGTGAGCCCAAAATACAGAATTTGTTATTAAACAGATGTTGTCTATAGGATAAGTACCATTAAAAGGTGTATTTTCTCATTTTAAATCAGTAAAGGGCTCTAAACATCTTTTAAATCTGTTTTAAGTTCAGCTTAGTTTGTTAGAGATATGATTGATGTCCACTCAAGGGCACTGGGATGAGATCTTTGTCAATTTGACAAGTTGTGATTCATTTAAAGCCTTCAAATTTACCTGTCTGTTTTTAAAATGAACATTTTTTTTGTCCTCCTGGGGTAAATCTTCTGCATATTTGCACAGGTTTGTTTTCTGTTTCGCTGTATGTCAGGTAGGATGCTGCATGTACCATGAGTGAGTTTCTCTCATCGCCCATTGGCAGTTATTGACATGCAAGACTGTGCTTCAGTGAGAGAAATGTTGTTTTCAAGGCTCTCTGTGCACGGCAGTCAGTCGTCGAGCGGCTCCTTTATCAGAGTGAAGCAGCAGGATGGAAGAGCACATCTCGGGCTGATAGTGGGGCTGCCGCTCCTGACTAATCCTGCTCACTGCCAGAGAAATAAAGAAATAAATAAGAGAGGACTTGAGAAAGGAAAGGAGTGAAAAATTTAGTTGTATGGAGAGCAGTTCAAAGACTTTCACTCATAAAGAGATGACTACTTCTGATCTATAGATAAAGATGAGACAGTGAAGACAGTATATTGGCTTGGAAAGACAGAGGAAGATAACGAGAGACAGTAGAAAGAGTGTGTGCCTGACAGTACATTTAAAAACATCCTATTGATTCTCACAAATCAAGTTTTTCAGGTCAGCACTACAAGTTTATTAAATATGAGAGGGCTTTATGTGTATTAAAAGAAGTACATTCAATTGTAATGGCTTCTACATAACCTTCTGGTGTACCTTTTATGGTGTCTGACTTCAACATTTTTTATTGCATTTCACACCCCAGACACACATTAGGGGGGGTGATGGAGGAGAAGGAATGGTAGGAGTTCGATCATCTTCTTTCTCGATTTTGTTTGTGTAAATCAAATTCAAAACCTTTAGAGGGGAAGCACGCAAATGTTACAGCATTTCAGGAGGTGCAGTATTGCATGGCTTTCATACTCAGTTTTTAAAACGCACACGCTGCACATAAAAAAAGCACCTAAAGCAGGTTAAGGTAGTGAAGTGCAGTGTTGTAACATGAGGAAATACAATTTTGCTCAGTTTGGCTAAGGTAAGACATCACTATCTTGGAATTGGTCTAAATTTTTAAATGAAAATTTTGTTTCTATGTGTTTTAGAGTTATATTTTTTTCTGTGTTTCTGAGTCATTAGCATTACTTCTTGGAACTATTAATTTTTAAACATGAAACTAAGATGGAAATGTTTGTTAACAGCCTTTTCCCATGAGAAAGACAGGACCTAGGACAGGCTAAGAATAGATTAATGATGGTAAAAACTCAGACTGAAAGTGAATTAAGTTTTCAGTGCAGAGACTAAACTGGACTAAAATGTTAATGCTGGATTGATTAAGTTGTCTTAGAGACAAAAAAGTGTTGTGACTAAACATAAAGCCTCAATGTCAAGCGTTTGTTTTCAGTCTGAGAATTCCTGGGCCAATCAGCATCATTTGAGGAGAAAGAGGCTGTAGCTAGGGGCGGGGTTTAGTTTTACTACTAGCCAGCAAACAATAGTGAACAGTAAAGAGATTAGCTTGGATGTTGTGGCCAAAAACAAAGTTTTATTTGAACTGGACAACATAATTTAATCAAAATAACCACTCTTAAAGCTGTTTTGGCAACTGTTTAATTTGCCAATGGCCTTATTGAGAGTGAACAACAATAATGACTGCCTGGCAAGCTTAGGTTATGTAGTTCACTCGTTCATCCAATCATCCTCTTAGATTTTTCCAAAGGTTCTGCTCTTCCCAAACACCAACTATGGAGTGTTGCCCATACAGATGTGAAATATGTTCCCTGCAATGGCTATGCAGTCTATCTGGAATATCAGTTTCAGCCAATAATACTCTCATGCATTTGACTATTATTGCAAAATGGAAATACAGTTTTACTCAGCGGAGCAGGCTCGGCTCAAAACATGCTCTCTGGTTTAGTCAAGCAGCATGCTTTGATTTTCCAGGGAGTGCATGGTAAGAAACCACCGTATACATAGAAACATTTCTGACAATGCTTATCGAACACGATGGAATTAGTTGAGATGCAACTGATTCATAATAGCGTGAATCTGAATATGAAGGTGGAACAGCTTTATGCTATAAAGGAGTAGGCTGGGGTGGTGGAGGTGAAGGTTTGCCAGCAGCTCCGTTGTGCATCAGCATTAATGCAGGCAGGGATTAGTGAAAAAGACGTCATATTTAAATGGATATTGAGAGATATAGCTGCAATTTGTTGTGGGAGTTGGGGGATGATAATTTGAATCAGCTAACCATCAGCTGATCATGGCTGGGTGTGTGACTTGCATGTCCTGCAGAAACTAACATTTAGCTTCAATTATATTTAAGCACTGGTTGCCAGTCTTTTTCTTCAATTTGTAGGATCTCCACCCATACAAAAGACATGGCTGTCAAGTGAACATGATTCCAGCTTGTTTTATTAGAACATGAATTAGAAGACTGACTAAAAACCACCTTGCAAGCTGATTCCCTACATGCAAACTCTTCCCTCTTTGAGATGGAAATTCTGGCTGTTTTTAGAGCTCTGGATCATTTGGCTCAGCGCAGCATGGAGAGCCTACTTTTGTTCAATTTGGGCTTCATAAGATCAGCCAAATTTTGCAATCTTTTGATATATGATTGATGTTTTTGGTTGTTCTTTCTCAAACTGTGCTTAAGCTTTTAACGTATGAAAATCTTGTAATCATTTTCGGAAATATACTTTTCCAAAACTTCTTTTGGGATAGATGAAACCTGCTCACTGACTGGGCCATATGACACCCCTTGTATAAAACCTTACCATTACACCTTTGAGAACAAGTCTTAAGTGCATGGTGTTCCTGTGGCAAAGGGGTGTGGAGAAAAGATTTTCCCTATTCTGTCAATGATATACCACTAGTCCAGAAAGGCTCAAAAATGGTAACTGGATCCCATAAAAAAATGCATTAATGAGCCAGCTCTTTCTACTGGACCCTTCACTGGAAATTTCATTAAAATTTCTGACTGGGAGTGAGCAGCACAAACAGAACCAGGCTGTTGTAGTCCATCAACTTGATCACGGTCACTAACAAGAACTGAAATGCATATGGGGAAAGTGTCTGCTTCAGAGGCCATATGGCTAGTTTGAATAGCACAAAGTTGGTGCATTCCAAAATGTAAATGAACAACCAAAACTCAACTAAAGGTCAGCTTTTTTGCTGAAGTAGCCAAATGAATTGATATTAAAAGTTTAGCCAGATGCCTTTAAATAGACCATCTAGTGAGCATGTTGTTATTGTTTAAGGAAGTATGTGCACATTTTTTTTTGACAACCTAAGAGCAGACAGCCTTGTGCATCATGCTGGGATCTTTTTGGGAACCCCATAGGGGAATCCTGACTGTAAGAAAGCAATGTGTCAAAGCATATCTTTCCTCATTCTGTGAAGTGTTATCAGGATGATGTGAAAAGCTGAAAAAAATCTTGCTTTTCGTGGGTGAAATCGTAAGATATTAATGCTATAAAGACAGTTTTGATGACATTACAGAAAACAAAGCAAGACTTGCTATAAAAATGTATATGCAGACAGTGTTTAACAGTGGATAACAGTCTGTTCATGAGCGTTAAACCCTTGGAGTCCCTGTAAATGACGTGAAGTGGGCTGTGGCTCCAATCATGTCAGGCACAATGAAAACCTGGATCCAAAGTCATTAAAATGGTTCATTGCTCTATTTTCTAATTTACCGAGATTAATAAGAGGCCATGAAAAACATATTCTCCAAGGAGTTCTTCAATTTGCAAGAGTGTACAACAATAAATTCCACAAGGGGACTCCCTGGTTAGTGAATAAAGCTAAGAAGTGACGAACACAGCTGATGATAATGAGAAAAATGCCACGGTGTAAGAAGATATTCTTTAACACAAAAGACATATCTTAAAACTGACGAGGTCAAATCTTTGCTTCTGCATGAAAGGAAATATCAGAGTAAAACACTGTGATTTATCTGCCAAAGGCACATAGATGTACAGCACAGACCATTACAGGAGCGACTGGAGCTTTGGGAAGCATTGTACTTCTTTGTAGTGTCTTTTCCCCATGATGTGTGTTTTCAATACTAAATAGATAATGGAGCAGTCTAGCAGGCCTGGAAGTACCCGACCCTCAGCCTGTGAAGAGCGTGCTGAATATGGGTGATGTTCTGCCCCGAGGCAAACTGTGGCAATAAAAAGGCTTTCAGGCGGACAGGTTGTCAGCGCATGGTTCAGTTAGTGATGGTGCAATTGCTGCACGTTTCAGGTTCTTGAAGACTCTTTGACAATGATGGGTGCATCCGCGGCAGCAAGGAAACATCTGACTCACGAGGTCGGGCTAAAATTGGAATGAAAATGTTTCCTATATGTACAGAATTAAAAGGTTTTCTGTGTTATTTCAGGAATAAAGCACACCTTACCTTTTTTTTTTAAATGCAGCTATTTTCAGTATTCAGACACTTTACTCCAGCAGATCCTATTATCACTTCCAATTTCCTGGAGGGAGTGATTTTGCTTGGGCATAAGAAAGCAATCAAAACTGGTATAAACCTCTGACCTTGACCAGAACACTCTTTATTGACCTTTAATCTGACTTAACATGACTCGATTCAATCAAAATTGTGACCCTAGTTCAAGGGAACCAAACCGGCAGACAGCACCCAATTCAGATTTGTATTGCCCTGTGTGACCCCCATGACAGCAACCGCCTTATAACTGCCTGATATCATCATGCACATCATATTTTTTTTAACTTTATGAGGGATTTTTTTCCCTCTCCTTCAAAGCTGCTATCTCTAACTGAATATCTAGCATCAGCGGTCAGACTGCAGAAAAGAAAAGCCTCAGGAATGACATGTTGAATTAACACCCAGCTCAGCATTCTTTCCATGCAGATTGAAATAGAAGTCTCGCATCTTCCTTTGGACTTCAGAAAAGCTCAGTGAAAGACATGGTACATGCACCCATTCCCCCTTGCTATCCACATCCTTTGAAAGGATGACAGCTACATCACAGTGAGTCAAAATTTTGAAGCCAATACTTGGCAGCCCAGCGGTCTTTTTATTTTTTTTTCTCTTCACAGTGCAACGGAAATCAGGGATCCTACAGACATCACAGAATTCACTTTATTTCCCTTGCTGCCTGTGCTCTCTCTGTTGTTATCCTCTGAAGGCTCAGTATGACCCCACAACACTTTGTTGTTATTTTCAATATAAAATATCCATTCAGGGATTACTTGATGCTTCTCAGTGTTTATTCTTCACTCTGCCTACACGCTTCTCGCTAAATGCAAGACAAATTGAGCATTTTCAGAACTGGCACTTCAGTAGAAGCATTTGTCAGTATCGTGCCCCATGTTAACGCATTTGAAAGTTAATACAGCATGTGTGCATGACCATTGTGATTAGTCTGGGGCATATTTTAGGAATTGCAGCAACACTCTCCATCCTTCTGGCTGTTAACCGCTCAATCAGCCTTCAAGAGGAGGAAAGAATGAAGATAAAATGTGTAAAAAAAGAGGGACAGAGGGAAGACAGGAGGAAGAGACTTTGAAATGGATGAAGTGTAAGAGTGATGGTTTTGGCTGCCCAGTCGCTCTGTGAGATGCAGCCACATGCTTCCATGTTGTGTTATGCATTACTGATCTGCCTTCTGCACACTCACCCACTAAGCTGTGGTCATGCTCACCAGCTTCCCACATTTCTCACCAGCTCTCCCGATGGCTTTAGTCCCATGTGCTTCCAGGAAACGAGACCAGTAAAACCCCACCCCAGACAACCCCTTCTAACATCACTTGTATAATCTCCACATAAAATCCATGCATCCCACAGCCATATCACTCATCCTGATAGCCATGAATGCGTAAAATTATTCGACACAATGCATATGTGTGAAAACCATGATCTCATCATGCGCTGTGTGTTTTGCGAGCCCGCGCTGCTGTTTATAATCAGACAGAATGCTTTACAGGACACTCACAAGGGTAAGGCCCCGGTTCTCAGAGGTGAGCACTGCTCCAGTGTTAGCCATTTATCACCAGCGCTGTGGGGATGGAGGAAACACGCAGTGAATGCAGAGTGGTATTATGGGATCCTGGTCTCTTGATGTTTGCCCGTGATAAACATAATGCTGGAGGCCAAGTGTGTCTTCCGCCATTATTTAGAGGACTTAGAATTGGAATTCCTCCCCTGTAGGCTGAACGGGATTACTCAGGAAATGGGATGTTTACAAACAGGCGATTCAGTTTTTATGAGATGATAAAACATATTACAAATATGGTGCACTTTATCCTTAGTATTCCTCTTAACACAGTTATGTACACTGAATAAATAAGCACTTTTGTCCTGGTACAGTTAAACACTTTATTGGTGCATTTGACCAAGGACAGATCTTTATGTTCTATATGTTCTAATCCCATTAAATAAGAGTGCCTTATGTAGTTATTACAATACTTGTCAAAGACAGGTGTTTATTTTGTCTGCATGATTTTCCTTAAAGAGTTTCAGCTAAGGGGCATCTACTCTGGAATTTCAAAACATGCCTTCAGAACAACATGGAAAGAGCTGGAATAGAGGGGGGATAAGACACCCCTACCCCCTCCTTCTTACCTTCTACACCAGCAGTGTCTATGCTGTTTTTTCAGTCATAATGTCATAACTATCTAAGGTAGACTTACCACCAGCAAGCAGGTTGAGTGTGAAGTGATGGTCATGCTTCTGTAGAAGACACAAGTTTGCATATTATCCCCTAATTTTGAGGAAATCATCACTTATTTGCTCCAATCTGAAACATTTCTGCCCAGTCTGAGAATGGACCAGACCAATCAGCATCATTTGAGGAGAATAAAGTGGTTAGCTATGAGTGGGGTTTAGTTGTACTCTAAGTCTGAAAACAATGGCTTCTGGTGTAGTGATTGGCTTGAACGTAGCTGTAGTATAACAGCAGTTCTTACAGATAGAAGGTCGTAAACATTGCTTGCAGGTTTAAACGTGCAAGAAAATGTGAGACCACTCGTCACAGCTGTGGATAACTTTTCATTAACTATTAATCAGAACTGTTTTGTGCACAGCAGTAGTTATTAGAACAGGATCACATTTCTTTATCAAGTGTTTCTTGGTGTAAAAGATATTTTTCTCTTCTTCTGACTGGCTTCTGCATGAGTTTGTTTCCCAACTTGCCCCAGTAGCAGTAAGTAGTTAAGTAGTAAGTAAATTTAAAGGACATAGAAAATTGGGTGTTAACAGTTTAGCACTGTAGTGATGACAGATGGCATCACTTAAGTCATTCTCCACCACGTCAGCCAGCAGGAAAATTTTAGCTGCAGCACCTGGTTTTAACCTGTGAGGGCAGTCCCTATGGATTTTTTAAAACCAAAGGTTGAACTAAACCATTGTTTCGTCATGCTGTGTTAAACTGTGCATGTCTAACTGGGTAGCTGATGCAGGAGACAGCCTGGATAATTCATAATGGAGAGAAAGAGAGACAGAGAGCCCGTGACGTGATCATCTGTCTCACTGCAGACAGGAGCTGCTTTGAATATTGGCTCAAAAGCAGACTCATTTTGTGAATATGTGGATATTTTGATAACATTCTGTCACAGAATGATTTTTTTTTTTTTTTTTCACTTTTTGGACCCCAAGAGATGGGAGAACAATCTCGTAAAAATTTTTTTTTTACGATTTGACATTTTTGTTGTGTCCCAAATAAAGATCACTCCGTTCAGTTTTTTCCTTTGTCTTTATAGTCCGATAAGTTTAAAAATTCAAGCAACATTATTGCAGCACACATATTCTTAAAGCTCAGGTTGTCCTGAAGAAAAGGATGTTAGGAGCTTGACTGTGCACCACAGTGTTGATGTTTGACAAGCCTTTTGAGACAGTAACTCCATTTGAGACAAAATGGTTAAAAAAAAAAGCCTATGGCTGAAGGGTTATATACTTTCTTCCCAATGGTCTGAGGGTTTAGTTACTCTTTAAAAGTCTTATAGGGACCTACTGAACCATTTGTTGCCCCCCTTCCGTCATGTACATTCACCAAATACAACTCTTAGCCCTACAGATGATGAAACATTTTGTCACCCCTAGGGTTTTTCCTTTCAAAGAACATCAAAATAATTGTACATTTCATAAAAAATCTAGCTTTTCCCACAGAGTCTTTGCGCTCACCAGTTGGAGTCGCATTATTTGAGCATTTTGTCTCAGTGCTGACAAAAATAGATGCATTAAAGCGTGGAATTATTACAAAAAGATGGGGCCAAAACAAAGAGGGACAAACTGTTCACATGTGCACCATTGCTGATAACGAGTTTAAAAGAGCATCTGTTGCTATGCTCTGAAGATGGAGAGGGTGCTGCACTGAATGAGAGCTGTTATGGCAAATGTGTCCTCTTCAGAGAATGGAATCTACATTCTGTTATCTGTTAGTGTCCCACAAATCTCCAAAACATGACATATTGAGAGCTCCGACTCTCAGAATGTTTTTTTTTTTTTTTGTGCCTAAAATATGCTCACAGAAGAGAGCAACTATAAATATATAAAGATAAGTATTAATATATCAGAATATAGCCACTTGAGCTGCATCAAGATGAGTGGTCTGAACTTTGAAGAATCAATTAGCGACTTTTCTTTCAGCTAGAACAATAAGCACTGATTTCTCAAGCTGATTGCAGACCTTTCTGTTTCATTCTTTTGCTTTTTTTTTTCTTCTTTTTTGTCTAAAAGGACCAAGGCTTGTAAACTGTTCATTTCAAAGTCCTCTCGAGTGCTCCGGCGAAGCAGATACAATATATCCTTCAAATTTTGACAAAGTCTGTTTCAGAAAGGAAAAAGAAGTATGAAAAAGCGGGGCAGTTTCATGATCATCCCTTACAAAATGACATGCTTTCATCCCTGCCACATCCTCCCTTGGTGTGTCACTGTATCTATCCCCGCTTTCTCATGCCCTCCTTTTTTTTTTGCTTTTGGCAGGAAAAGACAGGAGACATGAAACATTTCCCCATTTTTTTTCTCATCTTTGACAAGGCCTGTGAAGACAAGCCTGTGAGAGGAGGTGTGCCATTTTTTCCTCTCTTCAAGCACCAACCAACAAAATATAACAGCTTCTCTGCACTGGAGGGATCACCTTACCCTCAAAGGGCCCCACAGCAGCAGCAGCACCTTTTCTGAGACTCCTGAAATGAATGTTGTGAAGGGACATGAAGAGCATGCTGCATCCACTAGCTGCAGACACCATCACTACTTATTTCTTTTTCTCTTCTGCAGCTTTATCGAAGTGTAAGGTGGGAATTAAAATGTAATTTAGAGATTTTTGATAACATCTAGCAGCTGCTTTTTACCCACTTAAAACCTCCTGCTGCTCACACTTGCTGGTAATAGGCTTGTCTCAGACACAAAAGGCTGAACTTGACATCTACCTTGTGATGTCAATGGTTGTTGGCAGGTTGATCGACAGCCAAGAATGGCAGCGTTGCCCCCTCTCAACTAATTAGCTCATAGGAGGAAATGAATGCAATTTCAGCAAGGCTAGTGCTTATCAAAAAAAAAAAAAAAAAACTCTCCAGTCCCCCGCTGACAAGATGTTAGCATTTTTACACCAGGCTGGCCTTCTAGACAGGACTATTACCAGGAATTGGAGCAGTTTGAATGGATCCAGTGAACACAGATGGTACTAAGAGGTCAGGCTACTTGCCCTGAAAGATGTTTGAGATCATAATGGAATGCTAGATATTCAAAGAAAATTAATATTGCAAATGCTCAAGCATGGTAGGCCTGGATGTGTGCATCATGTCCAGCGGAAAGATTAAAAGGGCAAAAAAAATTGGGTTTCAAGGGACCAAACATTTATCAGCTTAGCTTCCCACAGAAGTGGAAGCCAGACGACCCCGAAAAAGCTGCCAGCGTGGCACAGGGCAGGAGTAGAGAGTCTGTTTTGTAATGGATGGAGGAATTTTCCTTTATATATTCAGTACACATAAACACATCAGAGCACACCTCGCTTGGGGGAGGCGACAGGGGCTGCAGAGAGTGTGTAGTGGCATAGAATTACCATGAATAATTAAAAGACTGGTGTGAGCATTCTGGTAGCTCTTTGATTGACTCTGAAAGCCCCGGGAAGAAATTGGCAGATGAGAGCAAACTGCAAAATGGCCAGCTCTTTGCTCTCAGCTCCCTGCCTAAGATTTGCTCGGCTAAAACCTTGAATCAGCAGTGTGCTAGGAGGCCTTTTTTGTGTCTGCATATCCCAGAGAGGGATCCAAATTTTGCTCATCAAAACAGAAAAAAAAGAAGAGAAAAGAAGCAAAGAACACGAGTTGGCATGTGGGAAGTACACGCTTGGTTTGGGAGAGGGTTTTTTTTCTCGCTCACCTATTCTTCAGTGTAATTGAATTGCTGGCATACTTCTGAAGATGTTATTTTCCTGTATGGATTCCAGATCTCTTGCTGTCTTGTGTATTTCTCTGTAACAGGATTAGAAAAGTACAAAAATGGCTGACATATGTCACTGCTGAGGGAGGGAGGCCCATGGGGCGTCATCGGTAAAATTTGCTGAGTGCACAGAAGGGAGAGGTCAACAGGGACTGGGGCTTGGCAGCAGCCCCTCACCTTCCCGGAGTGTCCGGATGTGGGCGGCATCCCATTACTCATCCATATCATTTTGCCAAGCCAGCACCAACGTCCTTAGATATGTGACATGAAGGCCATTCAGCTAAATGAAACCTGCAGGTGTCTCATGTTCTGTTAGGACGTTGATGTGATGCAGATGTATGAACAGTCGGATAATGGTCCAAGTTTCACTTTGTGTTTGAGTTGATTTTCATCATTCTGTTCTAATGTGCAACAGGTCCAGTTTGCTGCAGATGAAGTTCTTTCTCCTCAGATTCTTTAGGAGTTCAGGGAATTATTTCTCTGTAAAATCTGCTGACCTCCAATGCCATCCATGAGGAGGAAGGGGAGAGCTGGGCCCAGCCAAACTGGGGGCCAGTGAAGGTCAGCATAATCATGGTCAATTGTAATGTTAAGCTGATATTTTATTTCTAACTTGATTAATAATAGCCACTCCAACCAAAGTATCAAAAAAATGAATTTTATTTATCTATGCTCAAGTTCGGTATAGCTGTTTAAAACCCCTTTTCATAAAACAGAGTTACCTTTTTATCAGTGATGTTGAAAATGTGGATGGGCACACTGAACAATTAGGAAAGCAATGTCAGACTTCATAGCATGGTCATAATGTTAAAAAAAAAAGCAGAGAGCATTTTAACAACTTAAATGTAAAACAATTATATGACTATGAAAGTACTCCTGGAACTCCTGAGCAGAAAGTGGAAAAAATGGGTAAAAAGTGTTAGAAAATGTAAGGAAATGGGCAAAAAGCAGCGTAAATTTGTGGATAAATTGAGCTTAAATGTGCAAAATTGGATAAATGGACTTATAAAGAAAGTGGCAAAAATAGTGGGAAAACTGGCTAAAAATGGAGGGATTAAAGTGCAAAATGAAGTGGCAAAAATATGTGAAATGATGCAAAATAGTGGCAGAAAGAGACAAAAATGGCAAAATGGTCAGAGAGAGACAAAACGAAGTGGCTTAAATGGAATACTAGTGCCAAAAAGAAGTGGATAAAATGGGCCAAAAGTGGCAAAAATTGGCAAAAAAAAAAAAAAAAAACAGCAGAAATTGGTTTAAAGTGCCATAAAGAACTGGAAAGAATTGGGATGAAAACAGCAAAAATGGGTAAAAAGTTGTAAAAATGGACAGAAAGTGGCAAACTTTGTCAGAGGTGGCAAAAATTTGTCAAAGGTGGCCAAAATGGGATTAAAGAGCCAAAAAGAAGCAGGAAAAATGGGTGAAAAATTAAGCATTAATTCATGCAGGACATGGTAGTCATCTGCCCAGCCATGATCAGCTAACACTCAGCTGATCCAAATTATCACCCCCCAGCTCCACACAGCCAATCAGAGCTCTTTCTCTCAAAACAGCTGTGTATTTAAATATGACATACTTCTCACTAACCCCTGCTTGCTAAATGCTGATATATCACACTGCTGCTGCTGCTGGCAAAGCTGAATGTCCACCACCCCAGCCTCCTCCTTTATAGCATAAAGCTTGTTGCACCCTCATTCAGATTTATGCTATGGATTAATCGCTTATGAACTAGTCTTACTGTATTTAATATGCATCTTCATAAATGTATCTCTCCATATGAGTTTCTAGCCATGCACTCCCTGGAAAGTCAAAGCATGCTGCTTGACTAACCCGGGGAGCATCTTTTGAGCAGAGCCTTCTTTGCCAAGTTAAGCTGTATATCCATTTTGGAATAAATTCTTAAATGTATAACAAGAGTATTCCTGAATGGGGTAGCAAATTAGTAGCAAAAACAGGCAAAAAGTAAAAAATGAGTAAAAAGTGCTTCAACAAAGTGGCAAAATTGGTGTAAAGTGACAACAAAGGTCAACAGACAGCAAAAATTGTAACAGACATAGCCAAAAAGGGCAGGAAAAATTGGTCTAAAAGGGATGAAAAATAGAATGAACAAATATTTCCAACATCAGACCCCAGTGGAAGTTGTATACACTTTGTAGGTCCATAAAGAGGTAACTGTTAGCCAGGATGCTAGCACCAATGCTAGTGGTCCAGCACACATGCATTGATATCATCAATAAATCACAACTGAGGAGGGCCCATTTTCCGTGTTTTTCAGGGGCCCAACCAACTATGTGTGCAGCCTTGCTCATCTTCATTTTTTCTTTCAGTCTTTTGCTGTCTTTTAGATTTTGCTAGCCTACGAAAAGGACTGTACATTTCACCCTTACAATACGTGGAACATTCACTGTCAGCATATTGCCACGGTTGGTGTTCAGGACAAAAGCCGTGTGCATGTTTGGCACAATGCTGAGAAAGCTTTCATTCACCAGCTCTTAAATATGTTAAGCAATACTTCCACAAAGTGAGCTTAAGTAACTATTACCGCTGGTTATAACCCAGATCTTCCAAACATGCCACTCAACACAAAAGCTCCTTTCGCTTACAAACGCCACTAATGAAATGTCAGATGGGTGCCTACCTACCTGACTGCCTGACCTGAATTTGCTGTTTGATGCCCCTTTGTGCTCTGTGAGAAGAATAGCTGGTTGCCGGGGAAGATTCTTCTAAGAAATGTGCTACAATGAGACACATTTTAGACTTCTGAAGGCAGATTTTGCATTGAGTGTAGCCATGAACCGAGACATTTCTCATATTGATGTGGTTAGATACAATCAGACTCAGCAAGCATTTACCAACGCTCCATTTCAATAGGTTCTTTAACAAGCGGGTCAGTTTTCAGCCCTTGATTTCAGATTTATTTTTTGTTTACTGTGACTTTTAGGGACTTGTGCAGTTTCTCCATATTTTCTTTTAACACTGTCACTGTCAACAGTTTCAAAGTTTTATAAGTAAGTATACACTGTCTGACTTTTTATGCACCACATGCACAAATCACCACTCTTCTTTGTTTCCCCTCTTCAAACATGCAGCCACTGAGTTCCTATGAAGCACTCATATGTGAATGAAGCTACAGCTTAAGTGGTGCCAAGACAGTTTGTGTACTCAGATAGAAACCAAGCTGTCATTTGTTTGCCCACATTCTAAAACTAAGTCTTCTAATAATCACATATGGAGTATTTTCCTAACTCTACCTCCATTTTCAAAGGTGCATTTAAGTTGGTTTTGAGCATAGTGGTGTAAAGGTAGTAGTCACTAACAGCATAATTTAAATAGTCACAAACAGGAAGGTTGTAAGGGGGATCTCTGCCATAATAACCCACTCACTATGTATTAACCCACTTATTGCACAGCTATTTGCTTTGGAAATCAATCATTTGAAACAATGAATTGGTTTGGAATTTATTGTATTCATTGAGAAATAATTTATTTCTAAAGCTATACTATTAGCCAGTTGGAATCTACACTTCAGTTGCATCAAAAGCAGGTGTAGCTTTCATAAAATTATCTTAAACAACTGTTTTTATTCATGTTTAACTGACCATTTATACTGATGGACAATGAGATAGGTGGTTCACATGACTTAGCACCTAACTGAGTTTTTCTATAGGCCTGCAGAAATAGCGTATTTAAGTAATGGTATTATTTCTGCCACTCTTATGCCCCTGATTGATTATGGTGATGCTTCATATATGCATGCAATTCTCAATGCCTTTTGAGAGTAGAAGGGTGGGTTTAACACCTGACTATAGATTTAAATTAATAATATCTTTTTGAACTTCTACTACTGTGATATTAACCTGACACAGCAGATGGATGTGTTTCACACATCCATCTGGGAAAGCTTCAATAGGAAATGTTTGTTGAAAGGCAGTGGCTTTGAAAAAAACTCGGAGTGTGATTTGGTGAACGTTCTGTCAGTCACATCTCTACGGGCCAATCAGAGCAACAAAACATGTGATGTAGCCACTATCAAGCTGTGTGTGCACAGCTACTGAGGAATAATGCGAAACATGGCGACTATAGACCTGTAAGTACTCGACTTTTGTCATTTTGGAAAAGAAGACAACTCACTGCTGTTCTTTGTTCTTCTTTCAACGAAGAAATGTTGTCAAGTTCTAATAAAACTTATGCTTTAGCAGCATCCACACTAATCTCTTCCTCCATAACTGCACCAGCTCACGCGGCTGCTTGTTTATGTCATGACTCTGCTGTGCCTGAAAGTACTGCCCCTTGTCGCTGATTGGTCCTGTCACTTTCTGACTGGGCCCAAACAGTTCAGATAGGAGGTTTGTAAGATGGATTCACCAGTGAAAAACAAGGAAACGGGCGTATCCATCTGCTTTGCAAAGTTACTGTGATATAATACTACCATAAAAGAAAAGTACCATGATATGATATTTTGTAACTGGCTAATTAATCTAAACAATTTAGCACAGCCTCCTGTCATCTTCCGGTTTGTTGGTTACTCTTTTGGTTGTACTTTTGTCCTCTTTTCTCTGCCAGTATCCTTTCCTTTTGTTTTACTACAGTAAACAAACCTCTTTCCACTGATCAGTATAGTCTCATTTATTCCTCTAGAGCTACGGTTCCCAAACTTCTTAGCCTTTGACCCCCAAAATAGCCATACCCGAGATTGGGGACCCCCACTGGAGTTAATTAAAGCATGTGATGTGCACATTCATGATTAGTTATGTGTGGAATAGACTCAAGGATTTTTTTATGCATATTTTTCAAGGTTATTTTCAGCATAATCCTAAAACAATAATTACGGTCATGTGCATACATTTTAGGCTTATAGGGGGCTAAGGGTTCATCCTGATGTGTTGCTCAGCAGTTAAAGGTCAAGCTCAACAGCATTCCTTTTTTCAGGCCGCTGTTAGTTTTCAGGCCCTCTGGACATCTACAACAGGACCAGGGGCCTGTGGCAACCCTGCTACCCATCTGGATGGTATCCTAGGCTGTGCTTATTTGCCACACCCACCCTTTACTCAACCTTAAAGCTGTAGACTTGTTTTTCTTCCCAATGTATTATTTTCCAATGCCCTTGGCAATATGCAAGGACATCCAGAGCATGACCATCAAATATATCCAGTTGTGCACATTCACAATTATTCGTGTGCAGACTAGAACTACATTTAAAGATTTTTTAAGTAAATTTTTAAGATAACTTTCATTTCAGCATGAATCAAAGCTAGTAACTACAGTCATGTGTGTATGTTTTAGGCATGTAGACTGCTAAGGATTCATCAAACCAAGGCTGGATTGGAAGGATGGCAACCAAAGTCTAACTTGACTTATGTTGATATGCAAGTGCCGCTTGACAGCCAAGGTCAAGCTCTTTTCTCCAGACCTTGTCACCCCTGGTGATATATATTAGGTGACTACTGGCGTTTTTCAGGTCCTTTGGACAACAACAGCATGATCAGGGGCTCATCGCAGCCCTTCTACCCACCTGGACGGTAGCTTAGGCTGGACTTCTTCCTCCATCCCAAAGGTGAAGACTTTTTTTTCAATAAATTATTTTCCCATGCCCCTGGCGATATGCAAAGTCATCCAGAGTACAACCAGGGTTGTGTTAATCCTCCTTCCCAGTGGATGGTGCCTTCAGGCAGCTTACTGGCAAAACTGAAGTGTCTCAATTTTTGCACCAAATATGCCTAAAACTCATGAACAGTATGTTTTAATTTTGAAGTTTTATTAATTTTATGAACATATTTCTATAACAATGGGAAAACTATACCATTTAAAATGTTTATTTTCTGGAAGGCATCTTGCGACTCCCCTCTCGGTGTCTTCTGACCCCTCACTTTGGGAACCACTGCTTTAGAGGCTCTGACGGGAGCTGTGTACTTGATAGCTTTTCTCAGTGCAGTGGTCTGTTGTGAGATAGACCCTTTTATGTGTAACTGGCCAATCATAATCAAGTATTTACCACAGCCTTATAAGAAAGTGTTAACAGTTTGGGTGACTGGATATGCTATGGGTATTGTTACTAACATAGTGCTGTTGTTTTTAGGAAACAAATCTTTACTCACTAGGAAATTTGGAGTAAAACAAAACTAACATTCTCCTAGAGATATTGTTATCTTTCAGAGAGCAGATGTACTTTATGCCCTCCTTTCAAGCTTAATCCCTTTCTTCAAATATAACAATGCAGCATTATTTTTTGTTCTTGTACTGAAAGAAAATATAGCTGCTCTTCAGCTGTTGTAGATGCATGGATGAACTATCCATCCATTATTGAACTCAGCATCTGGGAAAGGTCAAACAATAAAATATGACAGAAAGAGGCAAATTCTGTAAGTTTTGTTTACAGAGACATATACAGAGTAGGGAATGTACCATTGTTCAGGTCAGAATTTCATCTATCTGCTGTTTCCACTGAGGTGTGAACACTCTGACAGAATGATAAAGCAATAAAGAGAGGTAGGCTGATACAATGTTGGAGGTGTGAAGAATTGCTATATGTCACTGTCAGTCATATGTAATTTTTCAGCTTGTGGTATCTGATTGCGACCATCCATACTGTATGGACGACCCACAATTTTCTACTCCTTTCCATATTACCCATGACCACATAAAAGGCCTGTGGCAAAATATACCTTGAAAGTAGCTTTGGAGAAAATGGAAAGTGCGTGTGTCAGAGAGAGAGTCAGAGGAAGGAGGGATGAGAAAAGAAAGAGAAGAAAGAGAGGGAGAGAGAGCACTGAAGGTAGGCAGTGAAAGTAATGGTGCTGTTTATGGATTGGGGCTATTTTGTACATCAAAGTACACAGAAAAGGAGAGAGAGAGAGAGAGAGAGAGAGAGGGAGGGAGGGAGAGACAGTGAGGCAAAGAGAGGGAGGGGAAAGTCTGCTGCAGGCCATTTGATTGTCATTGTTTCTCCTAGGTCATGTGGGAGTGCATGCGCCTTGTTTTTATTCTTTTTGTTTTCCCTCTTCTGTTCCTCCTTTTCTCCACAGTAATATCAAGCAATGCTGCCGAAAACGCTATTGACATAAGACTACAACAAGCACAGCTAGTTCCTCTTTGTTGTTGCCATGGATCAAAAATTCCAGATTGCTCTGTGTCCTGCCTCTCTCTGTGTCTCTCTAATATGCTGTATGCGACCTCCCCTTCTAAGCCTTTCATAATCACTTTAAAGTAGTCAGTCTTAATCGCTTCATCCCTCTCCTTAATCTCATCATACCTATTCTTTAATCTCCTCAGAGAAATATTCTGCGTACAGTACACAGTCACTCTCAATATAATCATTACAGATGCATGGGCTAAATGCACATGTTTCATTTTTCGTTTGAGCTTGAGATTTGATTTCATTATTGCCCGCTAATCTGGCTAGCCCCCAAACATCTGTGCAGGTACCCACAGAAACAAAACCCCATAAATCACACAGATGTCTGAGCTTTTCTCAAAATGCATTCGATATGCAGACGACTGTGTGTTTGACATCAAAGCTTAACACTAAAAAGGCCAGAACTCCAAATCTACTAGAAAGACTGAGAGAGGGCATTTGACTGCTAGATTACAAACTCTGTTATCTCTGATATTAGATACCCAGTACAAAGACATGTACACTTAATGTGTTTTTTAAAAAAAATGAACAACACAAAATTGTACATCTTAACTGATTCACGTAGAAATTTGTCAGTATTTTCTGTCATCACATACTGCAGAATTAAATCCCTCTTTATGTAAAAAAAAAAGTAATTGCAATACATAATTGATATAACTCTGTGACACAAGAATATAACAAGTGGTTGTATCTGATTTGTTTATGAAAAATTCAGTTTTGACCCCGTTTTATGGTTGGAACAGTACCAGCTGTTTTGCAGGCACCTGGCGTGCTTTCCCGGACCTTATCCAGCTCACTGCACACTGGGCACCAAGGACCCAGTGGGCTCGTCCAGACGCCAGAGGCAAATGTGTGCGTCATGGAGGGGACAGCTGGGAGGTTACTTGCAGAGATGGGGCACGGGCCCAGTACAGGCATGGCCGGCCGATGGCCATCAGGAGGCCAGAGCAGGACAGGACCAAGGTTGACGTGGCGAAGTGCCAGACTGGCACATGATCCCATATCTGACCTGACCTGACCTGGCCTTCATGGTTAAATAACAATGTACGCTATTATAAGCAGTGTGTTTCTAGAAAAAAAATTTTGGTGTGGGATTGTTGTCATGATTGCCACACAGTTTGGGTATGATTTTTCTGATAAATACTGCCGTAATGTCACCACATATCACCATCAGTTTTACCAGTTTTTAGATTACAGAGCCATTTTAGCAGTTTTTTTGTGAATAAGAGGTTTATGATTTTAGTTAACCAACAAAAAAATTAGGTTTATCTACATCAAAGCTTACTACTATTACAAGCTAAGCTAAAGCAATGCACTCAAAAAACTTGCTACATACAGTAAAAACACATTTTCATTTATTAGTGTTAGTGTTATCACATTTATCATGCTTTTATTTTTGTTTGTTTTAATATCATACCAATTTGTTGTTGGTTTGTAAATGGTAATTTTGTACGGTTAGTTGGACTTCTCTGTACTGAAATAATCAGCTTTAATTTGTAAATTAAGAGGCAAATCTGGTTTATGAAAGCATGATGCAATGACGTCCAAAACAGTATTTTGTGAGGTCTCCCTCCAGAACAGTTGGATAGAAGGGATGTATTAGTGTTTTCACCCCTGATATTCTCATTTAAACCAGCCCTTGATCAGCACCACAGAGCAGCACATTTATATTGACTAGTAACAGGCCAAACCTTCTTAGCCTGGTTCAGTTAAATTACAGACGATCTAAAATTGTTGTAATAGGGAGCCTACTCAGTGAAAAACAATAAATGCTGCCAAGCAGCCAGGATACAGCAGCCACTGCAGTAAATGTGTGTGTGTGTGTGTGTGTGTGTGTGTTTTATATAGATTTTGGGGGGCTTTTTAATGTCTTTGTTGACAGCAGAGGACAGTGGACCCTGTATTTTGTTCATTGTGAGGTAAATTTCCCAAATCTATCAATGTTAGTAGAAATTTGTGCAAGAAAACAGCAAATGTAATCCCCAACTTCTGTTTCAGCTCTGGCACAGAGCCAGGCAGCTGTGCTCTGATCAGAGTTCACAGTAAGGTCAGGGGGCAAGCTAATTGCTGGAGTGCTTGTCTATTTCTCACTTGAACCAGATGCAGCAGGAACGAACATCTTACCTGCTGAAGGTGCGTTTTAATCCATATTTCACTAGTCTTTAGCCCTGTATTGTGAAAGAAGTGAGCGGTGGTTGTCTCTCTCCAAGCAGCCACAGCTCAATCCCCCGTGTCAGTTAGCGTTGCCATGCTACATTTTTGTAAAGAATCTGATGATAGACACTTTCTAGTCCTGCCAAGTCTGTCACAATAAAAAGTCTCCAATACTAATCATAATTGTAGACTTTTATTTTTGAAGAGTAACTTAAGCAACTTAAGAATGAAGATGAAAATACAGAATGAGAACATAAAACTTTGACTTTTTATCTCTAAACTGTCTTGTTGTTTCTCTGGTAGCTTAAAAAAGAGAGTTGTAACATAGCAGCATAGCAGACAGATGAATCCTTCTGTCAAGTTTTAAAGATTTGATAGGATTGTCTGTCTCTTCAGTGGGCTTGGCTTTGGTTCATTCAAGTGACACTCCCACAGCATCCTAGAGCAGATATTACTGCCTCATTTCTCTTGATTTTGAAGCTTAATTTTGTAAACTTAGAGATGTTTTTCACAACTGAAATTTGGCCAGGTGATTCATAATACAATGGCCTGTCATACAACACATCTAAAGTACAGAGTTTTTTTTATCACTTTACAGGGATTTTAAATCAAAATACAGTCAGAGGAAAGCAGCATTGTTACTTTAAATGCAACAAAGTTTTACATATTTCAAATGTGAAAACAGTCAAAATGACTGTCATGGTCTATAGTGTTAACTGATGTTTCAGAGAGGATGGTTTTTGAGTGAAGAAAGTGAACAGAGAAGGCGGTTCGTCATGCTTTGACGCACATTTACACCCATGTTAATCACAAAGTGGCAAAATGGAACCTCTTGGTTTTTTCTTGACACTCTGCAGAGTGTCCTTCAGGTCTCCTTCCAGCGTCATGTGTGAGAGCCTGTCCAAAGAGATTTGACAAGGGCCCTGCAAGGAGAAGGAAATAAAACCCAGAGAGATGAGGCAAACGTATTAATCTTGTTAAGTTAAACGCCGACCCCCACCTCCTCCTCTCTCCTCTCCTCTTCTCTCTCTGTGCTCCTTAGCTCTCTACTCCTCTCTTCCCCATTCCCCCACCCAGATAATGTGCAGTGCTCACAGTGAAAAATCAGCTAATTTCAGACCACGACTCGGTCTGGCTTACAGAGGCTCTTAGGGTGGTGCTGAAGCTCTGGCTGCTCCTCCATTAGTCGCCCCCCACTACTGTCTCTGCCTTTGTCTTTGTCGTTGTTTCTGTGTCTCTCAGCAACACTCAATCTTCTTTCTCTGTGCACACACACTTACTGGAAAACACTCGAACACATTTATCTCAGCCTCTCATCCTCGGCCCATCTGTGACCTTGAGATGTATGATGGATGTGGGTCTTTGGTGTAAGTGAGTTTTAAGTTTTAGATTGACAGGGATGGAACGTATTGATTATGTTACAGAAAGCGAGAGAGAAAGAGAGAGAGAGAGAAGGAATGGGGGCGAAAGATGGACACAATCACACAAATTACAATGAAAAAGAGAGGGGGAAGAAATGCTTCTATGGAGCATGTGGAGTTGATGGACTATGTTTCCCCCTTGTGGTGCTGGCAAGCAGGTAGGATGTGTTTTTGTAGTGTGCCTTTAAAAACCCAAGCGGAGCATCTGAGGGAATTGGGGGGGTTGGAGTTTGCTGAGTGCAGCGACTGTTTTGCCCCTGGGGAGAAGAAAGGGCATGGAAATTAAGCCCTTTGTTAAATTCAGATCTCTTTGACTGTCTCACCGACTAACCCACTCTCTCTCTCTCTCTCTCTCTCTCACTCCTACTTGCTGCTCATACAAAAATCCAGCATCTTTAATTAGCATGGAAGCAAATATCAGCATAACAGGTGCGATTCAAACCAGCAGCTTTTCCCCTCATTGGGCCATTGCATAAATTCTCACAGGCTAGTATACATGCTATTTTTTAAAAGAATACTTTAGATGATTGAATTGGTCTTTTTACAGGAAAAAGTTCAATCATAACTAGGTTTAAACTTAAAAGTACATGACCTTCCTGTCATGAATAAGAAAAAAAGCTAACTGAATCTGCCGGAAATTTAATTTCTCCTCATTTGTCGAGCAGTAGAGCAAATTGGGGAATCTTATCAGTCATCGCTGGAAGATGTTGTAGAGCAAAAGGAGAAAATGGCCTTTTGAATTTCTCTTGAGTGACTATCTGTGCCATTCTATGCTTTCCAGTGGTACAGTATGTTGTCTCTGCCGAGTAATGAGATTATTCTTTAGCTTAAGTGACCAGTGAAAAGCCCACAGCTCTGTCATATCCGGACAGACTTCCTTTTTACAGCCTCTCGATCTTCTTGCTTCTGCAGAACAATGGAGGTCAGGCCGCTAATGCTGACCACTGCTTTTCAGATGGAGCAAAGAGAAGGAGAGGGAGAGAGACAAGCAGAGAGACAGAGGGAGAAGCTTCTGCAGGAGATTGTACAGCACAGAAGTAAACACTTATGCAATTTTTTTGCAGCTCTTTGCATTTCAGAATGTTTATATCTGGTCAAGTAGGTAAAAAACAAGTCAGTTAAAATGCAAAGAAAAATGTTGCATTAAAAAACCCTTATTTCTAGGCTACTAATCAAAATAGATATTCATACAAGTTCATAAGCCAATAGATAAATACAGTTAAGAGAATTTTAGAAATCAAAATCCAAGTGGAGTGAATCAGTGATATCCTTTATGTTACCAGCAGTCTGACTTTCATCTATCTTGCGTCATGAATTCATTGGGAATGTGTCCAAGCTGACCAACAGACGGAAAGGAGACACATCGAAGCTGAACCTTGTGTCACTTGGCTGTTAACAGTTGCTGGTGTAATGCATTAGTGTGTACGTGTGCCCATGCATGTGTGTGAGTGCACACCAAATGCACAAGCATATGGTCACCCTGCGAGTGCAGAGATGCCATTAATGCTGTACGGCCCTGAGAGCTTATACCATGTGCAGCTTTCTCTCTGCCAGCCCTTGATGGCACTGTCTGTTTCAACCATTATGCTACTGGTTTTAAGCCCTTGATGACACCGTACTATGAAAGATGGATTAAGATTATTCCTCAAATGTGCAAGGGAGATGGGGCAGTGTGCAAGGGAGATGGGGGCAGATTATCTCTGCACAGATATCTCCACAGCGCTGTGTCTTAGTGCCGATGCTCTCAGTTTCCCGGGCAGCCTGATGTTGGGCTGTATGCAGCTGAAAGCTTTAGTTTATTCATGATATCAGAATGTGGCACTTTTCTGCAAGCTTTCTAAAAGCAGTTACATAACAAAACAACTGCAGTGCTAATGCTGCTAACATCAACACAAACTGTTTGTGATGCAGTCTGACAGAAACGATACAGAGAGACTCGGGTCTTTTGAATACGTGCTCTTCAGTGACCTCATATGGGGATTAACTCTATTTTAGGTCAGAGGAAATCTGCTTATTATAGATGGCATAAAAGTGTCATTTCCCCCTGGGAAAACTACACTAAGATCAAGTAGAGACTGACCACTAACACCGCTGACAGAGAACTAGGGCTGTGAAGTAGGGCTGTCTGCGTGTCAGTGTGTTGCTATATCTACTTATAGCAAAGGTAGAGAAAGGGGTATTTCTCTTAGCAGTGAAAATGATGGGCTGGACAGCTGTGTCAAAAGAACCTCTATTCTCTCAACAAACTAATTATTACTATAATATGAATTCTCTTGTTTTATATATACTTTTATACCATATGATTAAATGTCTGTACGCCACCTTGACTCTTAATAAGTACACATACATCAGTAGGGAAATAATTCCATCCTAAACCTCACACAGACACCAGAGATATATCCTATGGTTTGAATTACCATCTTTCGGTGAGAAACCAACAACAGTATGGAAGAATTTTCAAATCCTGCCTGAATGTGGCCCAGTACATCAGTCATTATACTAATATGGCACTTAAATTTATACCCCCTCCCCATCACACTGTTATTTCTTATCCTATAAAAATAATAACCTATAATTATGTAACATTACGACACATGAAGCAAATACTCTGAACTATTTCTTGAGTGAACCACTGGGCGGAGTGATACAGTGCAGCAGCCTTTGTAAATAACTTTAAAACATCCCCGTCTCGTAATGTTCCATGATTGTTTCATAGTGTGGTGAATGTGCAGGTCACAACTTGTCCACGAGAGCGTTTTGGAGTTGTTGGATTGTGTATTTGATGAGTTTGATGAGGGAAAGCAAAAATTCCGTCTGCTAAAATAGTGTTCGCGGTGCAGCTGGTTTAACAGTCCCCCCAGATCTAGAAACAGCTTGCACGGATAACTAAAGGAAACGGACCTATTACTAAGACTATAGGAATTATAGCAATGGGTGAATTTGCCAAAATGTTGAAGTATCCCTTTAAGCAAGAGAGGCACATTATTCTTCTTTAAAAAAATTTAAAAGTGGTCTTTTGAGATTTCAAATGTTTACAAAGTGTTCTTAGAAGAAGAGGTGATAGAAAAGAGTAGTAAACATGTCCCTGTTCAAACTTTTTTGAAACAGGCTGCTGGCATCACATTTGAAATAGGCTCAAAATTGATCAGTTTAAATATTTAAATGTTGTCTTTTAGCTGTTTTGTGGCTTTTATATTTTCAAATTATTGCATCCTTTTTAGATTTTTGTTTTGCACAATGTCCTAGCTTTTTTGAAAATTGGATTGTATATCTGGATTCACAGATATTAATGATAGTGAAAGAGCAGAAAAATGATCATGTAAGAACAGATACCAAATCAAAAAAAAGTGTTTAATGGACGTCAAAAGAGGCTGCAGGTTTGATTCCTGCTGGCGTCGACTGGTTTTTAGGTTGTTTTTGGTTTATGTCCTCCAGTAAACTAATCCAGGCCATAGAGTGTATTTAATTGTGTTTTATTGCACTCATATTGTAGAGTTATGCAGTCATATCTAATTTTAGAGATCTAACAGTCAGTCTTTGAAAACTAGTACTGGAAATTTCCCCCTTCAGCTCCAGGTTGGTGCTCTAATGGATTCACAAGTATTGGATAGTGGCTTTATAACTGATTAGGACTTGCACATTTAGACAGAAAAATCTACTCCATCCTAAACCATTTGTGTTGAATCAATTTGAGGTCAAATGACGCTGAAATGTGCATTCAAAAAGGGATGAATTTGAAGAGCTGAACAGTGGCGGGCCTCAGAGAGTCCAGCAGAAATCACAGGGGGCATGACATTCTTTAGCTAAGAGAGAGGCAAGAACCCTTTCAAGAACAAGTACAGGAGAATAATTGGAGTACAAGTGCTAGACTCGCATTACCGGATCACGAGGGTAAGTGCTCGGGAGTTTGTGTGCGCTTGTGTGTGCGTGTTTTGGCAGCGAGAGAGAAGAGACAGGCAGAGGGACAGACAGATAAAGACGGAGACACAAACACGGAGATAGAGATGGATAGCCCTGAAGGTTGGTGGATACCTCGGGAGGTCAGAGCAAAGTCAGTAATATGACCTGAAACCGATGTCTCACAGCTGCTGAGGGAAACAGAGAGGACTGAACCTCATGAGATGTGTGTGGGGTTAACAACCAGCTAAATGCCCGCACTGTGTGAGTGTCATTGACAGCATTTAGCCTATCAAACCTCCAAGAGATGAATGGGACTATTTGTGGAATTTGCTAATTGCAGTTCAACCGTCATCTGAGTGCTTACATATCTCTTTCTTAATCAAACACATTGATTCTGCTCTGAGTGGTGACAAGGGAATCCTTTGAAAATAGCTGTTACGGACATTTTCTTTGCTCCTGTGCAAACCTTGAAGGATTTCAGTTTTGTTTTCCACCTTAAAAATCTAGTACAAGCCAACCCACTGCAATTGCATGTTATTTATTTTCCTTCTCATTCTGCTCTGATGTAGTAAAAAGAGTTTGTGCATTCCTTAGTGGGGAACATGACATTTATTCTCCGGTGATATTGAGAGTTTGGTTGTTGATCAAAGAGCAAATGAAATACGTGGGAGCAGGAAACAGAGCAACTATAAAAAGAAGAAAAACTGCCTGTTTTTTTTGTAAGCAGGTATATTTTCACAAAAAATATAACATCTATAAAAACACACCAAAAAAACTGAATTTACAACAGAATTACCAGACATGAGAGGAATCCTCTGTAGATAAACATCAAAGCTTCAATGATTTCTTTGCTTGTGGAGAAAACGAAGAAAAGCCTGAGTTTGACTGGCTGCTACTTGTGGAATAACACTAGCAATTGTTTTTGAGCTCATTTAAATCCAAAATATACCAAGGACAGGAGAACATAGCACACAAATGATCATTTTCTCTCATTAGGCTGTCACTATATGTTTCCAGAAAAGGTAATATCACCCACTTATTTTTATCAGCATAACAAGCTAGTGATTACACCGAGGATGTCTGCAAACCTTTCAAAGTCTCGCTTTAATGTGTGCAACACTTACTGTCAACATAATTATTGATATCCCTGCAGTGATTAATTCTTTTATGGTTTTGATGATGCAATTCTTGCCATTTTCTCAAGATTATGGAAACATTGTGGTCTTGGATAAATTGAAACAGACAGCCTTGAATAGAAGCAGGAGACCATATGTGCTGACAATTTCAGTGTTTAACACAACTTTTTCCACATGTACGGAAGCCCTACAAGGACATGCATCCATATTGTTTTGCTTCACTTTTACATTTTCCAGTGATGACAAGTGCAGGTGCATGTAAAAGATTTTTGCTGTGATTTAAATCAAGAAGTGAAACTTCCATGCAGATTGCAGATTCATCATTACAAAGTGAAAAATTTCAAGACGTTTTTTGTTTCATTGTTGATAACAGCTTACAGCTTACAATATTGCTCAATTATGCACTTAATACTTGGTTGGAGCTCCTTTTGCATAACTTACTGCATCTATGCAATGTGGCATGGAGCCGATCAGTCCGTGGCACCGCTGGCTTGTTATGAAGCCCAGGTTGCTCTGATAGCAGCCTTCATCTCATCTGTATTGTTGAGTCTGGTGTCTCTCATCTTCCTGTTGACATTTCCCCAGAGATTCTCTATGGGGTTGATGTCAGACCAGTTAGCTGGCCAATCCAATCCAGTAACACTACGGTCAGCAAACCAGTTTCTGGTAGTTTTGGATTCATTGTTGGAAGGTGCCCAGTCCTGCTGAAAAAGGAATACAGAATCTCCATAAAGCTTCTCAGCAGATGGAAGCATAGTGCTCTAAAATCTCCTGGTAGATGGCTGACAACTTTCACTCTGGTCTTATTAAACCACAGTGGACCAACAGCAGCAGATGACTGCTACCGCAAACCATCACTGACTGTGGAAACTGTAAACACTGGACTTCAAACACCATGGATTCTGTGCCTCTCTGATCTTCCCCCAGACTCGGAGACCTTGATTTCCAATGAAATGCTAAATTTAGTTTCATCTGAAAACAGGACTTTGGACCTCTGAGCAAGAGTCCAGTTAAACAAAAAGACCATGACACTTGTAGCCCATTTCCTGGGCATGTCTGTGTGTGGTGGCTCTTGATCCACTGACTCCAGCCTCGATCCACTCCGTGAAGCTCCCCCAAGAGCTTGAATCTGCTTTATTTGACAATCCTCTGAAGGCTGGGCTCATTCCTGGGCTCTTTTTCTTACCAAACTCTTCCCTTCCAGTCAACTTTCCATGAATATGCTTTGATATAACCTCAGAAAACAGCCTGCCCTTTCAGCAATGACCTTCTGTGGCTTATCCTCCTTATGGAGGGTGACAGTGATTATCTTCTGGACATTTGTCAAGTCAGCAGTCTTTCTCATGATTGTGGTTGTGTGTCCTGAACCAGAGTGAAAAAATGAAGGCTCAGGACACCTTTGCAAATTGGACTATTCCAATATATTCTATTACATAAACTGTTTATTAAAATAATGAAGTCTTGTCATACTTCACTTTGTTTTAAATGAATCTAGAATGGGAATTTAGTTTTCTGAAGTGAATTGCAGGAAAAAATGTACTTGTATGTGATTTTATTTTTTAAATTCACCTGTATATTCTGGTTGTTTTCTCAAGATCTTGACTTTTTTTGTAACAGAGATGTCAATGCTTGTTTTCCACAGTTTATTTCAGTCATTTTGTTTTGATCACTGCAGGCTTAGTTTATTCAGTCAGCAATAACAATTTGTTCTGATAAATGAAACACAATCTGAAGAAATGAGCCCATTTTTATAGGAAAAAATGTGTTATTATCCCTCGATAACACATAAGAACTTGACAAAACAATCAAAATTAAGTCGTCAGCTCTGACATCAGGCAAGTCAAGGCAACTTAATTAAAAGAGCACCATTCATAAAAACAGCTAGTCAAAGTGCTTTACAGAGCTCAAAAGAAGGAATTTAAAACATCAAGAGCTACAAAAACATGACACGTAGAAAAATAAAGACACTGAGATACAAAACATATCAAAATACAACATCAAACAATCAGTGTAATTTGTGTATTTTGTCAAAGTAATAAAGTTAATTGAATCATTACAATTCTGACGATAGCAAAAATAAGTCATATACAAAGTAAAACAAATAATACAAAAAATAACTAGAAGAGCACTCGGAGAGTGCAGACCTCCACCATTAGCCCTATCTCCCAATAGTACAGAATCCTTTAAAAAATTCCTGAATCCAGATGGTGATCTGGATCACTTCCAAAATCTAATCAGTTCTTTCTTATGCTATTTCTGACATTTCCTAAAAATTTGATCAAAATCCGTCCATATCTTTTGGAGTTATGTTGCTAACAAACAAACAAACTAACTAACGAACTAACTAACAAACCCTGCCGATCACATAACCGCCTTAGCAGAGGTAATAAAAGATGTTAAATGTATTTAAATAAGAGGACTTTACTTGTATGAAAATACATCTGTAAATAAAGACGTATTAACTACCCTAATGATAGATAGTTGGGTGAAATAAAACATGCTGATGTGTGTCCACGTCAGGCTTCCATTCATGTCTTTGAACCACCAGTTCAACCTTAAGCACCAGATTTTTATTGGCCTTTTATGCAGAATTGAGCAGGCCATCACCTGCAAAGCTAAGTAAGTTAATAAGGGAGTAAGACTTTATTTTTACAGAACTTTTAGGTTACAAAGTTCTTCATTAATAAATAAAAACAGACAAAAAATCAAAAAGGAAAAAAAAAACTTTTTTTAAAGATAAATCACATTATCAAGCAAAACATAATACAGGAGTGTTTTTCAATTTCCAGATTTTGCAGGTCTGATTGACTGTGGGAGTTTAGTCCAGAGGTTGGGGGCTAAACCTGCAAAAGCATGGTGGCCTTTAGTTCTGTAGCATGAGAATGATATGGAAAGAAGTCCAAGGTTATAATGTATGTGCATTCAGCAATACAGATTCACTAAAAGAGTAAATATGAGTGTTTTTACATTTCCCTTTATTCTATTGTCAGTATTTTTTTTTATCCCTCTCTACGGAGTCCTGTGGGAATTTTCTGACTTTTCTGCGACTAAACTCCAGGCATTACTCACCAGCTATGGGGACTAACTGTGTCAGTCTGTTGTTTGGTGCTGAGCAGATATAGTACAGTGGCTTTTTGGACCCTTTTTTATTTCACACAGCTGCCTGTTACAGCTGAGAGCATCTCTATGTGGGTAGCAAGGATGGACCAAAATAGTAAATTTGTAGACAAACAGTAAGAGCTGAAAATTCACCGTAAACTGTGTAGAGCTGAAGAGAGACATAGATTTGGATGTCTGTAGGTAGAGTCCAACAAGTGACATTGTCACTGCTTTTAGGGATTGGAGTACATTTTAGCTGTTTCACATGTTTTTGTTTTTTTTTTCTTAGCTACCAATCTTCCGATTTCAGTTCAACATAACTAGAGACATATAAGCCCTACATTTGCAAAGATGTGTTTTCCTCATAGGAAAACAAACCCTTACAGCGTGTCCTGACTGCATATAATGCAAGCAACAAAAAAAGCTTGATTACATTGATTCCTACTAAAAACCTGTGAGTGACATACTGTGCTACAGAGTTGCATGGTGTATCACCTTGTTTCCATTTACCATGGACAAGGAACAAGGGAAGAGGGAGATGACAAGCCACCAGGAACACAAAGATATTCTTAATTTCTTTCACTGATCTCACTCAAAAGAGCTTGCCTGTTTACTTTACAATGTGGAGTTAGCTGTGCATTAATCATATCACTATCCGTGTTTGAAATGCTATGCCTGGCAGGGAGGCAAAACTATTCAGCTCTTCAACGTCAAAGACTTGCCAATACAAAACAACATACTTCAATTTCTCTGTATTCAAAATAAAGAATAACTGTTTTTAAGGAGGAAAAAGAAATTTACAAGGCAGAGAATTATATTTAGAAGATGCATTGGTCGATGCAACATGAGCCACAGTAAGTAAGCCCAATAGTAGAGAAGAACTGGTTATACTTCTTCCATCCTGAGATGCTGAAACTTCATATTTAAAACCCGTATAACCTCATCTTTCTGGATGGCTAGCAGCCACAGTCTTCTCTTACTTGGCTCAAATTTGAAATCCAGGTTTAAAGTTTATTTGTCATGCAAAAGGCCACATGGCAGTCCTTCAGTATTGGGGTTAATGGCTTCTTTACCGCTCATGAAGCCTTTCTGGCCCTTAATGCTGACTGTATCCTTTGCATGCACAGGGGTCTGATTAATGGTTCCTATGGGATAAAATAAACAAATTGTAAGCACATCACATGTAATTTATAAATGACCATTGGAAACCAGCTGGGGTAAACAGTCTGTCTTCTTCAATTCTCCAAATGAACAGACTCTGTCAAGTTGAAACACAACTAACAAGGATGCTAATTTGTTGTAAAAGGCCATGAGTCTTATTGATAGAGAGTAAGAAGGACGGACAGAGAGGGAGAGGCAAAGAGAGTGATGAACTTCCCATAGCGAGGAGGTGGCACGGAAAGACTTGCTGACCTGTGAAAAGGCACACTTACATCTTGCTTACTTGTTAGAAACAAAATCTGTCAGAGGTGTCAACCTGCATGTCATAGTTGCTAACATTTTGACATTTCACCTGCTTAGCGTTAGTACAGAGTGCTGAAACCCAAGGTGTTGCTGCAGAGTTACACCTCTCTACTCAATGAACTGTCTCGAATTAAACTGAACACGCTGAATTGATTCATACTCTACCACACATTCAGATGCTATTATTGTTATCGACAGAAAAAGCTTAATTATTTATTTACTATCCATCACTTATGAACGTCTTGTTCCATTATTTGTCTGCATCCTTTGTACGCTCCTTGGCAGCGTACAGCAGATCCTCCCCCCACCATTCATGCCGACGAAGCAGATACAGACGGAGCTGAATTGAGAGAGACAAAGATAGAAAGAGACGGAGACGGAGAGACAGGAGGATATTGATAGACTGATAGAGTGAGTGTGTTTTTCTCAGTGTGTGCGTGTTTCTCTCTCTGCATGCTGAACTCCGTCGGCTGACAGCTGCAGTGAAGGGTTATCATGATAGCCGAGCACTGAGCACCTTGGAAAACAAAGGATTTTACTCTTGCTTACCTGTCTCAGTACATACTCTTGAAACACCTATGAAGGCTTGGTGTAGCTTACTCTCTCTCTCTCCTCCTTCCCTTCCCTCTCCTTCTCCCTCTTTATAAAAAAACGTCTTTGTTTGCTTAATTCTACAAAGTGATTATACCATTGGATATTGAGAACAGACACAGAGCCCATCAAACTGCTGTTTGAGAGATCACTGTTCACAGCTGTACTGTTTGAATTAAGTACAACATTATTTCCCCAGACAAAAGATTAAAAATTAAAGATTTTTTTTGAAGTACTTGAGACAAATAGCATTTTAGGAGGCTCCCTATTTTACTCCCTCAGTGGTTTGATAAAAGCAAGCGTATACTTGAGATGATTAAAAAGCGGGACCTCTGTCTGCATTAATTAGCCATATCAGTTTTGCCTGGGATTGTGATCACCTTGGGTAAATGTTCGGGCTGCTCTTGTCATGTTAAGGTGCAATGTAAATCCATTTGTGTCTTCAGTTTGAAACAGGCGAGCCTTGAAGACAGCTTCTCTAAAAATCTCTTTGATGTGTTTGCACTGGTTCTTATGATTAGCCAGACTTTTTTGGAGGCTGGAGCACAGAGATGATTGATACTTAGAAAGTGACCCTTAAGATGAAAGCCACTGATGAGCGCATGATAAAAAATCCTCTGTGCTGAAAAAGGACAACTTTGTCTGAAGGAAAGGAAAAAAGATTGGTTAAAGGGCATTCCTGAATCTTTGATTGTTGGTTTTGACTATCAAAACATCCCTGTGAATCCTCACCTCCACATGAAGCAAGCTCATCTTTGATCCATCGACTGTGAAAGTATTGGATGAAATCTGAGTGATAGCACTGATTTGTTGTCTAAAGCTGTCTTCTGAAGCCGATCAGTGACAGCTACCATGATAAAAAGTGTCTCCAAAAAAGTTTTGGTCACCATAATAACAGACAAATGACCTATTCCAACAGGACAAGTATTACCTAGGGACCTCTGGTAATTTATGAATTACTCCCTGATGTCAGTGTTTGGTGTGGTGCATTCGCACGGGATAAGAGACGTCTGTACTGTAGAAATTTACATGCATTTCTGAAGGAAAATATAAGGGTGCTGCAAATTAATTTTTATTTCCAAATTAATACAAAAAATTGCAATGTTGTGCACATCACGTTCTGCAGGTGGCGTTTTCTTCATGTATGTACTTGTTAAATCTGAACCTCTCCTGTTACTTTTAACTGTTTTTATACAGATGATGCTGTGAATATTATTCCGCTCTCTATTCCTTCTGGGTCGTTATGAATCCACAACAACTCTGCTCACAGATCAGCTGTTACAGCCTGACAGCTGAATGTTGAGCGACACATTTCAAATCATAAATTGTGTTATGTATGTAATGTACGGCTAAATAATACTCATATAAGATCAGGCATTTGTAAGAGGAAGAGCAGAAGAGCTGTGCGTGTGTGCGCACCAGTTATTATGGGGCTTGTCAGCCTGTTGGTGTTCAAAATGTACATAAGAGATAGGATATGAAAGGGTAGGATACCAGTTGATACAATTGGTATGAATTCAATATGATACAATATGACCTTTTTTTTCACCCTTTTTATCTATCAAAGCACCTTTAAAAAATTGAAACTGTCAAAAAGTAAATGAAAATGATGTTTTATAATCCTCTGTTTGTCAAGGGATTTATGTAGAATTAAAAGGATAAAAAAATACTGACAATATAGAGATAGTGAACGATCTACAGTACATATTCATGATAAATCGTGGTTAAATTTAAAGTATTTTGAGGGCACCCCTGATGATGCAGGAAGTCACCCCAGGGTGCCATAGCACCCCTGTTGAGCTATGAAACAATATAATACAATAAGCAGTCTCTATGCATATGGACATGCCCCACTTTGTTTATAAAACTATCACTCTGAGAACACCTGAGGCTCAAACACTGTGATTTAATAAACTTTTTCTCTAGCACTGAGCAAACATGCAGGCATCTCTCTTTTTTCCTGTTGCCTTTGAGTTTCCCTGAACCTACCTTGTGTGTGATGTGTACATAGACACTTTTACTTAACATCTTGATTACATACAAATACAACCAGCATCAGAAAGGGAAACAACACCTCTGTGGTGCCATTGTAAAGTTGCCATCACAGTCTGCTTTTATTGGCTCTCATTGTGCGAAAAGTCAGCAGCACACACATCAGCAAGGCCTGTGTTAATTATTTATTTCCAATAGAAACCATATAAGGTTGGTGAGTCTTTGTGATTGGATCAAAGAAGAAGTGTTATTTGTCTTTCACTGTGCTGTACCTGTCTGACATTTCAATACTGACAAACGAGGATGTAAAAGGGAAGTGTAGTTGTTGGTAACATAGAGGCTACAACATGTTTATCTACTCATAAAGACCGCAGTGAAAATACACTGGGAATCCTGGTTTTCTAAATAAAAATCTGGATGAATCATGAAGATAGCTTTATACGCCTGTCTTATTAAACCATATAAAATGACCTTCAGGTCATGAATCAGTCTGCTTTTTGACCAACAATGAAACCTCCATCCTCTTGAAACAAGAAAATGGTGCCACCTGTGGACAAAGATGATATATCACTATCCTGATCTTGCCCTTAATAGATAGTTTCTTTGTTTTTTTGTTTTTTTTAATATCTCTTATTTTTTTTTAAATGTATAACATGCAAATTACAATGAATCTTTAGCATGGAACTTTTAAAAAAATATACTGTTTATCCCCTCTTGACACCTACGTAGCTGACATATTGACATCTGTATTAATGTCAGACAGTTTCACAACTATTGAAATCCTCCTCACTGGAGCTTTGGAGTGTCTGTAAAAAAGTTTACAGAGTTAGAAAGGTTACTTAGTTCTAAAGATACAGAAATAGGCATGCATCTCATGGATGCGTGTCCTTATATTAAGCTTGTGAGAGGATGTGGCTACTTGTCAGATCAGGTCACTTTAATTGATTTATCTGCTTGGCACGGCTGTGCAGCCACGGCGATCTATCTTGTTTTAGAATGTAATTTGACTGGTCACGTCACTACTGCACAAAGGCAGAAAATCAATACACAGCATATTTAAATACCGATAGATAGATAGATAGATAGATAGATAGATAGATAGATAGGTAGATAGACAGACCTCTGTGATCATAAACTGCCTGTTTTTTCCTTCTTGTCTGCATCGCTTCTCAAGGTCAGCTCATCTTTTTAAAGTGAACTCGCCCCTTCAGCTACCAGGCGGTTATACTTTGTATTTCCCTTTACTTCAGTCATTTCTTTCAGAACTGAACCTGCCGGGGTGAGAAGTATTATACACGTCACTACCCTTCAAATAGAGACAGGAGCAGGAAACTGGCTTGATGCTGCAGAGTCTCCAAGCTTCAAACCATCCTTTTCTGTCTCAGGAGAAAGTCATCTGAATTCGTCTCAACAAGTTTTTTTTTTTCTTCCTTTTTTGTTGCCTCTTTTCTTACGGTAACTTGTACCAAAGTACCCAGTTTCCAAAGTGTCTGTTGGAATCCCTACTGTGCAGAAAAGCTCTGCCAATCATTGTTGGCTTTGTATCAGATATGACTATCTTTTTATAATAAATGATTCATTCCTGAATATTCAGACACCAAAGCAAGTTAGAGTGAGAGCTTGGTGACTCTGCTTGGAACCTTTCACTGACTCCTAACTGATATAAATAAGCTCATATTGTTTTTTTTTTCACTGGGAAGACACTGATGACAATGTGAAAAAATAAGAAAAAGCAATATATCGATCAATGGCAACTGAAAAACAAAAATAAACAACAAAACAAATGGTTCTGACATGGATCTTTGAGATTGTTCTTTTTTTATTTGTCCCAGATACATACTGAGTGGGACTTTTTTTACTTTTGAAAATCAACATGTCAGTGTCCTCAGGTGGTCTGTTCTTAAAATGGTGCCACTTTTTTCTAATAAACTCAAACCTAGTCTTCATTTTCTCAACTGAAATCCTTATATTCTTTCTTGTCTGATGCTGTTGATGCACACAGGCTGGAAGTATACTAGCCTAGTGTTCATGACTGTAGCTGTACATCAGTGATCATCAACTGGAGGCCCGGGGGCCACATCAGGCCCCTAATCGCATCCTATGTGGCCCCCAGAGAATGATTAGATTTAGAAAGTTGAGAAGAAAAACATGACATGCTGTTGTTTACCTTTTTTTTCTTCAACAAGTATTGCATTTCTGTAATTTGACATGGTAAAAGCATACTTATCATTCTTATCTTGATTAAAGCAGATCTGAGAATTTACACAGAACATCAGTTTCATGGCTGTGTTTTGGCCAATCACAACACAGCATATTAGCATCAAACTCAGTGAAAGGCATCATGAGGGCTCTGAAAATATGTAGCTAAAATATCTCACTTGCCCCCTTATGGCTGGCAGCAGTATAAAAGATAGGGACTGATCTCACAGTTAAGGGCACAAAATTCCATTCATCTTGGAACAAAATGAACAATTTATGTCAATGTCTGGCCCCCATAGTGTCTGTCAAGAAGAAGCTGGCCATTGTGCAAATGTAGTTGATGACCCCTGTTGTACATATTCTTTGTGTTAGATGTAAACTACAAAAATGTCAACAGTTCTTAGATCAGAATAAAAATGATAACCATCAATATAGCTCAGCAAACTGATGACCAGTGAATGTATAAACACCAGCATATAATGCACCTGCTTTTATTTACATCACAAGAATATACCAGTGCTGGTATTACTGTTGTGGCATTTAGCCGAGTGCATTTGAGATGCACAAAAAAGATCTCTGGTTATGCCTCTGTGCTTAATTTTTCAATGGTATGGTACTCATTATCAGGAGCAGTTTAGGCAATTTGGAAGCTCCAGGCAAAAACAAATAGGAAGAACTTCTTCATTTAGCTAAAAGCAATCATAGCATGTGAACAGAAAAATGTAAGAATCTCTTTTTAAGTAACAAAGCCAAAAAAATAAAGGACATACTCATATCTGAATTATAAATACCCAATAGTAATTCATCACCTCGTGCATCATTTGTAATAAATCGTACATTTTTATTTATTGCATGCCATTTTACCACACAGTATTCCACCAGTTCTTTGTTTCAATATGTCTAAAGGGATCATCCAGCTATGCTTGGTATAAAGATATTTTGAGGCTTTTTGAGGGGAAGCTTTGATCCTGCTGTTTTCCGCCAGTGGTCTTTCACAGCGACTTTTTTGGATCGTCAAAATGTATATTTTGATGCTATGTAATATCTGGCACCTTATATACAGTAGTGTGCAGACATTTTAGACATGTTTGGGCAAAAAATTGAAGTTAGAGCAAGGCCTGTAATGGTGAGTCAGCCTACCAGAGGAGGACTGACAAAACCCACGCTCTGGATGTCCTTGCATATAACCAGGTGTATGGTGAAACAATCTGTTGGGAAAAAAAAAAAAATGAAGTCTAAACCTTTAGGGCACAGTAAGGAGTGGGTACAGGAAGTATGCATTGCTTAGAGTAGTGGTTGCCAAAATTGGGGTTGGGACACCTTGGGGCTTGCGAGACACTGGGAGGGCTCATGAGATGCCTTAAAAGAAAAGAAGATTTTAAGTTGGTTTGAAATTAAATATTTTGCCTGTTTTTGTAGAAGTATATGCATACAATCAGTTCAATTTGAAACAAAAAGATGTTCATTTGGTGAGATTTATGCTTAAATTAAAGTAATGTTAAAGAAATCCTTAATGGAAATTGAATGGCACAGCTGTGTTCAGCTGTCCCTTAAGCACCCTTAGTGACCACGGGTCTCAGATTGTTATTTTGGGGGTCGCAGACTGAAAACTTTGGAAACACCTGGCCTGGAGGACTCTCTAGGTGGATAATAGGGTTGCCATGAGCCCCTGGTTGTGCTGTGGATATTCCAAGGGCCTGAGAAACCACCAGCGGTCTCTGAGCCTATCACCACCATTGAGCTTGACCTTGGCTGCTAAGTGAAATGTGTATTGGGGCTTTTTCGCTATGACTTTTGGCTGCGCCGATCCAACCCTAGCTCATTTACTTTGGCCACACCGGGCTACGCTACTCTGGACCTGCCTCACCTCTATGTGTGCCATGGTGATGTCAAGGCAGTTCATTATCATTCAGGGATGCCTCACAGACATGTTTGAGTAGCAACCACTGCACCAAACTTTGAAATACCTAAATGGTCATGTGTGTACAGCATCTCACGTTTGCATTCTATACATTATTGAGGACGTGTACAGCCGACTCGTCAAACTGATGCAAGTAAGGTGTGGCAGCCACCAAATATATATATATATGCTTAGATAACAGCAAGTGCATTCTCAGCCTTATACAGATTTTTCTGCAGGGAGCTATTGCTGCTTCAACCAACCAAAACAATAATGATATTCATGTCTGAGTACTGATGAAAGACTCTTATTTCCTGTCATATGTTCCTCTGATGTCTATGTCATATGACACATGGCCAATTAGGTGGATGTTTCAAACTAAAGTACGGTCGCATAGCTCTGCTTGTCTTCCCCATTTCCAAATTAACAATATGTCTGGACAGTGGCCACTGCATCTGTCTAAGAATATTTCCATCATGTTATGAAACGCTGATATAACTGAGATACTCAACTTTGCTGAGGCTGAACAAAGGGTCCTGTCATCTCATTGTAATTGGTGGTTTGAAAAATAGAGACAGAAAAATGAATATGAAGACATAAGTTATGTTGAAAATACACAAGGACAGTGCATCGGACCTGGAACTTAGAATAGACAGTTCACTTCCTGTACACCATGACTGAGTAGTAGAGTCATCACAGTGCTGTGGTCCGTGTATCTAGTTACTTTTTAAACACCTTTACAATTACTGTGATATAAAAGCACTCTTGTTACTTTTAGAAAAATAGTCAACATCTACAGGGAGTTATGGTTCATAAACATCTGATTAGGCCGCTGAGGTCAGCATGGTATCATCCTGGCAGAAAGAGTGTTAGGGGCTATAAACACACTATGGCTGGTGATCAGTCAGACCTTATGTTTCTGTTAACAGCATTTTTTCCTTCTTATGCTAAAGAACAAGAGGGTATTTACATGTCGTGGTGTATACAGAGGAAGGAAAACTTTGTCAACCACAAAGAAAGCTATTCTAACCACTCAAAACACCAAGAAACAACATGCTTCTACTAAACTACTGATGCTTTTAACGCCAGTGACCCAGGAGCAGCTCACGTTAGCTAGACCACAAGGAGGGCCCAGTCCATCCAAATAGACCAAAGTTGATTTAAAATCATCGTGTTGAGTTGAGGTTGTTGCCTCCAGAGAATAGAAATTATACTCCAAATTGCCATACAATTTTACATGAAATTCTTTTCTCTTACCCAACCACAGATACACTAAATAATGGGTGGATTAATATGAATTAAACTGAAGCAAAAAGACAGGGTGCAGGGTGTTATGATAAAAAAATAGGAAAGGACAACATGGAAATTTTATTGTTCTCTTCATTGTGCATTGATCTGGAAAGTTCCCTAGACTACAACAGTTGCTGAAGGTTTCTGTTTCCCTCAAGACCATCTTCATCGTCCTTGCACCTTGGAAGTTGGAGGACATATCCAACTGGTAAATTGGAATATCCAAGTTCTAAGATTGTCTGGAAGGCATTATAAATAATATGCGCAGCATATTACAGTTTTCTTTCCTTAAGAAGGCAGAATTGAAAATAAATTATCTTCAAGAAGTTGTACTAGAACAAGGAGGCCACTTGAAGAGCAGACAGATTAAGAAATTATGTTTGCTCTAAAGCAGTGGTTCTCAACATGGGGGTTACCAGATGCCTTCCAAAAACAAAGAATGTTTTAGACTATTTCAATTTGAATATTTTATCCATATTTGTAAAAATATTAGTTAAACATGAAATAAAGAACATGGTTATGTGGTGAGATTAATGCAAACATCAAAATTAATGTTTATAATGTCCTGAAATGTAAATCTCAGCATGGCTATTCTTGAACATGCATGGCAGTGTTCGACTATGCTTCAACTACCTTCAGGCACAGTCCCTGGTCTCTGGCATCTTTATTTTGGAGGTTGTGGGCTGAAAAGTTTGAGAACCCCTGCTCTAAAGGATTATCTTTTTAGATGGAACTGCATCATTTTGTGCAAATGATATTTAGATTTCTTGGTATTTTTAATGGCATTTGAATTTCTTGAAAACAGCCTGATGAGTAGCACATTTATGAAGAAGCATACCCCTGGTCCTTACTTGGAGCTATGCCCAGATATTAACTACTTCCTGCTCTGCCCCGGACAGTATTATCAAATGTAACTGCTGACTAATTTTCAGTAATTGGCCATCACTGGTTATAGATCATACAAAAGGTCAGCTACTAATTCTACTATTTTTATTTTATTCCACGATAGTTTATCTGAAGATAAATTTGTAATCATGCATTAAATTGTCTTGAAGGTTTGGACACATTTAGTGTTATTGTAAATGAGGAAAGAACCAAATATACATACAAATTAATGAATAACACCTACAGGGGTGATGCCAACCATGATGTCTTGGAATTGAAAAAGCTATAAGTAGCATCAGGACATCCTGCTGCTTGAATAGTTGCTTTAATAAATATGGGATAACATGTACAGTGCCGTAAAAAAAAGTATTTGCCCTCTTTCTGATTCCTGAGTTTTTGCATATTTATCACGCTTAAATGTGTCGGATCATCAGATCAATTTTTATATTTCACAAAGACAACCCAAGTAAATAGAAAATGTAGTGTTTGAATAATTATTTAATTTTTCAAGGGGGAAAAAAAATCCAAACCTATCTGGCCCTATGTGAAAAAGTAATTGCCCCCCTTGTTAAATAATGTGGTTAACTGTGATTAACCACAGTTCTTGGAAAGCTGAGTTCAATTTCACTGGCCACACACAGGCCTGATTACCGCCAGTTTTGTTGAATCTGGAAATCTCTTAAATAGAAGCTGTCAGACAAAGTGAAGTAGGCTACAAGATCTCAAAAAGAAACGCATCATGCCATGATCAAAATAGATTCAAGAACAAATGAGAAACAACTTGATTGAAATCTATCAGTCTGGAAAAGGTTAAAAAGCCATTTCCAAGGCTTTGGGACTCCAGTGAACCATGGTCAGAGCCATTATCCACAAATGGAGAAAACTGTGAACAGTGGTGAACCTTCCCAGGGGTGGTTTTCCAACCAAAATCACTCCGAGAGTGCAACGACGACTCATCCAGGAGGTCACAGAAGAACCCAGAACCACATCCAAAGAACTGCAGGCCTCACTGGCCTCAGTTAAGGTCAGAGTTCATGACTCAACCATAAGAAAGACACTCTGTAAAAGTGGCATCATGGGAGAGTTCCAAGGCCCAAAGCCACTGCTGACAAAAAAGAACACAAAGGCTCGTCTCACATTTGCCAAAAAGACATCAAGACTGGACTGACGAGACAAAAGTTGTACTTTTTTGGAAGGTGTGTGGCCCCTTACATCTGGCGTAAAAATAACACAGCATTTGGTCAAAAGATGCCAATAGTCAAACATGGTGGTGGCAGTGTGATGGTCTGGGGCTGCTTTGCTGCTTCAGGACCTGGAACACTTGCTGTGATTGAAGGAACCATGAATTCTGCTGCCTACCCGAAAATCCTGAAGGCCAACGTCTGGCCATCAGTTTGTGCCCTCAAGCTCAAGCGGTCTTGGGTTATGCAGCAGGACAATGACCCAGAATATATCATTAAGTCCACCTCTGATTGGCTCAAGAGAAACAAAATTAAGGTTTTGGAGTGGCTCAGTCAGGGTCTGGACTTAAATCCAACTGAGATGCTGTGGTGTGACCTTAAACAGGCAGTTCATGCTGGAAAACCCTCCAGTATGGCTGAGATAAAACATATCTGAAGAGTGGGCCAAAATTCCTCCACAGCGATGCGAAAGACTCATCACCAGTTATTACAAACACTTGATTTCAGTTATTGCTGCCAAGGGTGGCACAACAAGTTATTAGGTTCAGGGGGCGCTACTTTTTCACACAGTGCCAGGTTTGGACCCCCCCCCCCCCCCCACCCCCCCACCCCCACACACACACAAAATTAAATAACCATTCAGACACTGCATTTTCTATTTACTTGGGTTGTCTTTGTGAGATATTAAAATTGGTTTGATGATCTGAAACATTTAAGTGTGATAAATATGCAAAAAGTTCAGGAATCAGAAAGGGGGCAAATACTTTTTCATGGCACTGTAACCAGGGTTTAATTACAATAACCTCACCTATCTTACCTCTTCATGACACCTTCCACTTCAATTTCCACCTCATTGACTAGAAAAGACTGTGAAAGGCTCAAGTAACAGCCCTTTTTACTGAAGTGTTACATTGTGAACTATTTCTCTTCTTTCTCTTAAAAATGAATTCTAACATTCAAAACACACAGAGGAAAAACATTGTTTCAAGGTTGCTTCCAGAATACTATAAGTCATACATGTAGAATATGCATTCATTGAGGCTTTTATAATTGCATCGTACTATACATGGACTGAATTCCATGGTTAACATATTAACACCAACTCTAACAGCAGCTAAAGAAGACTTTCTAATCTGCTGAAGGAGAAACAGTGATAATGAAGTGCTATTGGCAACAGGGAAATCACCTTTACTCCCATATGATCACAAAAAGAAAAGTTTTGCATTATCCTGCTTCCTGTCTGTCGACAGGATCAATGAGATAACAGAAAATATCGTTCTCCCACGTGGAACAGATGGATATGTACAAGCAGAGAACAAAGGCTTGTTCTACAGCATATTTCAGTGTTATTTCTTTGTATGAATCTGTGTAATTTCCCCGGAGCTAAGCAGAGCCGTCAGTGTCCAGCTTGCTCTACCCCCCTCCGTTGCACTCTTGGGATGCTTTCCCCCTCGTTCCACATACACAATGGATAAGCTGCTGGCTCCGTCCCTCTGGGGCTTTTTGATTCACTTGAAGAGAGTCAGAGCAGACACCTCCAGCAATGGCAGGGCATAGCATGTCTGTGCAGACTAAACACACTCTGCACAAGTCATCTGTGCTTTAACTGATCAAACAGCTCAGAGGATGTGGGCCTGCTCACGGATAGAATATCAATGCAAAATATATGGATCAGTCATTGTGCTGGGATGGAGAATGCATTAGCAAGTGATGCTGAGAAGCTTTAGATATTTCTGTTCTTAAAGAGGAAGGTGGGTTTGGTTATGCAAAAAGCTACAGAAAACAATATCCTCTTTCTGCAGGTTTGCAGCCAAAATAACATGCAGGTTGATCTTTTTGTTGGTGCCCTTAAATAAGATATATAAGAAGGAAAACAACAAATACCACAGCTTTAAGAAATCAGTCTTAATAAGGGTTTTAAATTGCAGAGGCTCTCGGAGCTAAATGAAAAAATAAGGCCCAGGTTTGAAATTCCCCTGCTTGTTTGTCTAGCTGAGCAGCCTTAATTTGGTTGTATCGCGTTTATGCCTCTTGCTTGATGCTGAGCGAGATGAATCATTGTAAAATATGAGCCAGATCAGCCGCTTGTTTCCTGGAGGTAAAAGCTTGTAAGACCGCTGGTAAATACACCCAGAAGAGCGCATATCCTGTGAGACAAGACAGAGTAAAAGCAAAAGAAAATGATACAGTGGTTTGGAAAGGAATGGTTCCTGGCCTGTTTAAAATCTTAATATAGCATTCTTTGTCTGTTTATGTGCAGTTTTATGACTGGAAATGCTTTGATTCAGGTTTAAAAAGAGGGAAATATGAACTCAAATGAGGTAATATTGGAGGATTTTGTTCTCTGTTTTCATACAGTGTGTGCTAAGCTATCTTAAGGACCTCACATTTGGCCATCCCCTAATCTCCTGCCTGTCATCTAGATCATCTAAAAGTGCTGAGAGGCTGACCCCGTATCCACAGTGTCTAAAATCAGAGCGCGATCTTTGCAGCTGTAGCACATTTCTGAGGCCGGCTAATACCCTCAGTACAATCTGCTGCTTTCTGATAATGGCTTGTAAAATCTTTCATCTTGACATAAGCTGGCATATGCTGAGTGGCTCCACATGTTTATCTTAAAGCAACAAAAGCGAGGCCAAAACATGGAAGGTAATCACTTCAAAGACCTATATGCTTGACTCCAGCATTAGATCCTGTTTTCCCCTTCTAATCAGCCGTTGACCGTGCGGGCATTATGTGCATCTGAAATTAGTTTACAAGATGTTGCTACTGTATAGTGGGGAGAAGGAAAGTGGGTCTTTGCTCCAGAGATATGTTGCGGACGAAAATAAGCCGTGTAAAGCATGCACTAAATCAGTGCAACCTTTCATGACCTTCTCTTGAAGAAGCAGCTGCATACTGATGGGAATAATGCCACTGACATGACAAAATCTGTTCCATATCTGTCCATAATTTTTCACCCCACACCCAAATGAAATCAGGCAGTATGCTCTCGTAGACTCGGTTCCTGCATTATTTCTTTGCTTTCATCTTTGGAAAACCCTTAAAATAAATGAAGCTTATCTTAAAAAATGTACCCACTTGCATCTCTCATCTAGAGGGCACATGAGGATCAAGCTCTTAAAAGAAAACTCCAGCTCTGGTTTGGATGTCGCCGGGCAAAAAACTGCAAATGATACTATTACAGGAACTGCTAAACCAAGCAGAGCCTTAAAAAACAACAAGCTTGTCTTTCTTTGCTGTATCTCTTGGTAAGGTCCGCATGACCAGAGCGAGGGGACACAAGACAGACAAATGTGACAGGGCATGAACCTCCCCCGTTGAGTAATGAAATTAAATGACAGCTCTTGAGCGAGGAAGAGGAAGAGCGCTAAGAGAGAAGGAGAGAGGAGAGGGAGTTGAGGGGGGATTTTGTCCAGCCAGGAAATTGAAGCCATCACAAGCAAATTGAGTTCAGGTCCTTTTGGTGGGCAAGAGCAGACCAATCAATTTGGCCTACTACTCAGTGCCTGTCAGGCTCACAGAAGGACACCTTGGCATCCAATAATAGGAGCACAGTAAACAAGTGAAGCCCTGGCTCAGTTAGTCTCAGCTAACAGCAAGCTATCCATAGTCATTCCTCCTCAGGGGAAACAAATATATGACAGCATACAGTAGTGAGCTGCGTTTAAATGCGAGCAAAAGAAACTGGTGCACTGCAGTGGTTTTGTTTGGAAGCTAGCTGCCAAGTATAAAAGGTTGGACCACTTCCTTTAACCTTGATGTCTTTGTAAGATGTGATCTGAGAGAACAATAAGCCTCATTCACCCAAATATTCCGAAGATTTTTCAGATTTTTTTTCTGAAGAAAGCTATGTGCAATTCATGACACGTTCTTAAACTGCCTAATTAGTCACACCTGTGATCTTAAGTTGATGAATGCCAGGCACTTATAAGCTGGAAGCACAGACACATTTCTCCTGATTAACAAAGAGACACACCCCTTTTATCCTCATATAAGGGCATGAGACTGAAGAGCAGTGTGCAAACACCCACAGTGCAGACTTAAAGAACACAAGGGAACAACATCATGATGAGGAACACAGAAATTTTTGGGTCTGTGGGAACACCGTTTGAAGATGGAACGTTAAACCCTGTAAGCCCTTAGCTTTTTTTTTTAACAATTTTGTCTCACTTGAAATTTCTGTCTTAAAAAGCTTGTGGTGCAAAGTCAAGCTTTAAAAACCCTTCTTTTTCAAGACAACCCAAGCTTTAAGAATATGTGAGCTTGCATTACTGTCACTTGACTCTTAACAAAGTTATGGGGCATAAGGATGCAAGAAAAAAAAAAAAGAAACAGAAGTGAAAACTCAAATATTCCTTTGTGTGACACAGTAAACAATAATGACTAAGACTTTTATTTTTACACAAACTTGTTCTCCCATCTTTTGGGGACCAAAAAAGTGAAATAATAGTCATTCTGTGAGAAAAAGTCTTCAAAATATTTTATATTTACAAAAAAGTCCTTGCGTTTCCATAATTTAGCCGCTTCTCTCTGGGAGACACATCACAGGCTCTCTGTCTCTCTTTCTCTCTATTATGAGCTATCCAGGCCATCTCTACCATGATCTGCGCAGTCAGAGACATGCTGTTTCACTAACCAGGACATGATGATGGAATAGCCTGCCATTGGTTGTCAGCCCATCACATAGCACTCTGGAATAATATATGGCAGTTAGCATGCAAAGCTAGTGGCAGAAACAATCAAAAACGTGTTAAAGAAAAAGGATAAAAAGCAATCAATAACAGCCACACTGGTGTTTATTTAACCTTTGAATACCGTGGGAATTCACCCAAGTTCCAGGCTTGCTATAAAGCTTCCGTAAGAGCTATGAAGGCATGGATAGTGTCATTAGAATGCCACAATGGCTGGCTTCAGTGGGACAAAGGAAGTGGCTACGATGTATGGTTCAAAAGCTAACGAACTTTTAATAACCTGTGTCTCTTCTTGTCTTATACAATGTCAGTCTCATAGGGTTAAGTTGATGAATGCTAGGTGCTTATGAACTTTAAGCACCTGCACATTTCTCTTGATCAGCATAGAAAAACACTGTTTTTATGCCCATGCAGGCTATGAGACTGCAGAGCAGTGTACAAACACAGAAGGCACACAAGAGAGTAAGAAGAAGAGGCAAGATATCAGTATAGTCCACTTTAAAATAAACCCTAAAAACAATCACAATACTTTTAAATATTTGATAGTTTGATAGTAAGATGATTGGTCTGCAAAACAAACTGTAAGTACATGTAATAATAAAGTGGATCTTGAATCTTCTAATGTGAGTCGAGTTGAATGAGTTGAAAAATACTTGAACCAGGCATATTGTTTTAAGTAAGTGTCTAATGGTAAAACTCCTACACATGTGCTAAATTTATATTCAACTAAGATCAAACACTGCATATTTAAATTCATAACCTGACCATATTTAAGTCATGCATTTATACATGTTATTTAATTATGTTAAAGTGTTAAATTGATAAAAATGCAGCACTCAAATGTTTGCTCTGGACATTTCTTAGATTTTGTTCTTAGCTAAGGAGAAATAACGGATAAGAAATCTTTGATGAATGCCGGATTCGTCTTGAAAACTGTGTATTAGGGTTTTAAGAACATATGTCTTCTTTAGAACAGCTGGTGAATGAGACCCAGTGTTTTTAAGATGATAAACCATCTTATCTTTCACGTGTGACGTACCACAAAGAAGGTAACAGAAATAAAGACACTATCTCTGTCAGTATCTGTATCAGATCTGTCTAGGTAGGATCTGCGTTTTTAATGAGGCTTGTTTGGCCTTTCCCTTTTGCTAATCTTTGGACAGTGACACAACGTTCTTGCTAATTATCTCGATTACACAGCAGGAACGCACTACATCACAGTTCTGAGGCAACAGTCGACGAGGGGTGGAATCATACAACCCCAAAGGCCTAATTATCTCTGTTGGTTCCCAATTAATCCATTAAGTTGTTTTGGCTCAGCTGCAAGACCTGAGGCACCATTTTATACACCGATACATTGCACCATCAAACAGCCATGTTACGTGGGCTTTTATTTTGTAGGGGTTCACTTTGAATACTGAAAGCTCTGCCCTTTCTTTTACCTTCAGAGTGTCTTAGAGACATATCTAGGGATCTGTGATGATTTAAATTCCTCCACAGAGCCGGATAATTAACATTTACAGTAATCCAGAGTAACCCACGTTCAAATTAAGGGTGGAAAATGCCACTCCAGAACCTTTTATTCTCATTTTAGAACCTGATGTTCTTTTATAGCCTCTCAGCTCAGCCTTCACTGGCTTACTATGATGAAGTTGCCTGGCTTACCTTATGTAAAACTGCACTGATGGTATTGATGGCTGGCGGAGCAGTCAATAATCGTTTATGTGATAAGCCACTGGACTTGTGGGGGAGGCTGAGAAAAAGCTGCGGGGCCAAGACAGGTTATGAGATTCATGGCGATACAGGCTGTAGACATTAAGTTTGTTTACACACCGCCAGTGAGCCATTGCAGTCAGCTGGTGTGAATGATTGTGTGAATATTGCAGCTGTCTCTTTAAACTACTATTACGACTTTCATCCCACGTCTCTTCTTTCCCTTTTGGACCTGTCTGTCATCCCCGTTTTCCTCACACCCAAATATTATCTCCTCTCCCCTTTGCTGCTCTGACATAAATTGGTAACAAGGGATGATGAGAGAGCAAAAAACCAATATATATCCCTTTTTTATATGATGGCAGTGCTCTGTCCCAGTTTGGAGATTATTTGGCAGGTTGTAAGAGGGTCCCAAGTGAGGACATGCAAATTTACAAACACTTATATACCAGTTTGTTCTGAGTGTGTGCCACTTAGTTGTCTTTTATATGGATATGGAATGGAGGTACCCGTCTCCACAAAAACAGCTGAGCTTGTGTTACAGCTTACGTAACTCACAGACATCCTTGTTTTTCTCTCTCCAGGGATTTTATTACTCCATGCGTAATAAGTTATTGCTCCAGGATATTCTTCAACAGCAAATAGATATTTTGAGTGTATATCCGTGACTTGCTAGGCGTATCTTTGTGCCAAACTGGAGACATTACTGAGAAGGAATGACATAATAATATGACGGGGGCGTGCACCAAGCCTGCAGCCCTGAATGCTGCATCATACATATTCTAATTGAGGGTTTTTTTTAGTGTTAAGTGGTGCCGTAAAAAACGGCTTTAACCCAGCTATATACGGTAGGGATACGGCAAGATCAGGAGAACTTTATCTATTTAGGCAGTTTCTTGTCTTATGAGAACAATAAGATCTAAAGCAGACATATGGAGTAAAAGACAATACATACAGCATGATATAAAAGGAATAAGTCAGAAATAAAGCCATGAAATTTCTACAGATATATTCATCTGTTAAGATTACATGCTCAAATAGGTGTGACCAAATTATTTAAATAAGAGTTTAATTACGTATTTAAGATGTGTTCAAGCTGTCACACCATAATGCCTTCTTTTCTGCCGTGTTAGCAATCTGACTCTGATTGTACTGCTGGGATAATCGCTGGAAGCTGCCTTTCCTTAGATGTGCTCATATTCCTCTACAGACCTCCATTAAAGTTTCCAAAATTGTTGTATATAAATTCACACAGTCAGCTACTTCACTTACAACAGAGGGAAGGATGCTATTCTTAGAATTTGGCCTGAGGAACAAGGAGAGTTTGGATACTCACCAGTTTGCACAGCTTTTTTTTTTTTTTTTTTTTTTTGCCCTTTGCAAAACACAGGCTCTGCACGCTCAAACACAAATATGGTATATTATGGTGTTTAGCTTCTCTATTATGTGCATTATTCTAAAATGTGTTTGTTTTATATTCATAGAGATCTAGCGCCTGTATGGTGTGCGGTCTTTGTAATGAAAATCCAGTTTAAAACTGCACTACGCAGATAACTTGAATAATGAATAGACCAGATAGTACATGATATAAAATGCCAAATAAAAAAAATATACAGTACATTCATAAAGTATTCAGACCCGCTTCACTCTTCTTTTTTGTTATGTTGCAGCCTGATGCTACAGTTGAAAAAACCTTTTTATTCTCATTACCTACACTCAGTACCCTGTCATGACAAAATGAAACCAGGATTATAGCAATTTTTGCAAATTTATAAAAAGTAAAAAAGGAAATATGACATTTACAGTAGTATTCAGACCCTTTGAAGCAACTCTTGAAATTTAGCCCAGGTTCCTCCCATTTCTTTAATCATTGCTGAGATGTTCCTACACTTTGATTAGAGTCCAATTGTGGTCAAATAAACTGATTGGACATGGTTTGGAAAGGCACACACCTCTCTATAGAAGGCCTCACAGCTGACAATGCATATCAGAGCATAAACCAAGCCATGAGGTCAAAGGGACTGCCTGCAAAGCTCTGAGACAGGATTGTCGCTAGGCACAGTTCTGAGGAAGGCTATAGTGTTTTTGTTGCGCTGTAGGTTCCCAAGAGTATGGTGGCCTCCATAATTCTCAAATGGAAGAAGTTTGGCACAACCAGGACTCTTCCAAGAAAACGGTCTGCCATCTCTGGTTTTAGGCCTGCACCTCAGAACACCCCAGAGCATCTGATGTATTGATTGCAGTGTACTGCAAGTATACTCAAACTCTAAATTATCTAAAATTATTTCTTGATCTAAATAGGTTGGCAGCATGATCTTCTAGGGGTGTGTTGAATGATTTATACCCATTATCTGTAACATAAAACCTTCCATGGAGATAGACTGGTGATTCATTTCTGGTTTAGCTTACATTTCAACCAATAGAACTGGGGGTGATGAGTTATAGTTATCCATTAGAGTACTCAGATTATGTGTTAGTTTTGCAAATCACATAGTCGATTATCAATTACTTTTTAAAATGAAAGTTTTCCGCCATCGAAAGCAAATGCCCTTGCCCTTTATTTACCACAAAAAAAACAGAAAATCCTTGAAACAAGTTTGTGTTTACCTCCTACCTGCTGACAAACAGCTGCAGACTAGTTGAAGGTAAACATAGCTGTGTCAGTCAGAACTAATAGATTAAGCTAGTGAGATGTCAGAGATTGTCGCAGTAAAATATTCCTCTTATGTTGTTTTTTTTCATGATAGGGACAAACCCATCAAAGTGGAATGCAAGTTCAAAGACTCCTGTTTTAATGGATGTTCCAATGAGGTATGCAACATTACACACAGGCTGTGTGGTACATAGTCTATGTGATATACTGTATTCCTCTATCAATATTGTAGACTGGGGGCATATTAAAGAATATTAAGAGATGATGAGGTCTATTATTCCTCTTATTACGCAGCAGAGGGGCTGTGGAATGACAATAGAGTCAACACGTTTAGAGTAAGATATATGATAAAGATGCTTTTACATGTCTTTGTCAATAACATAGGGCGATTTCACTTTGCTGGATGAGCCGCTAAAGATTGTGTGGCTACTTTAAGAATATTCCCACTTCTCCAACACTGACCAACAAAAGCAGCCTGCAGGCTTTTAGAACAGGATTGCTCAGCTGCATTCCTCATTTAAAGAAGCTTCACTGACACTATTTTACAGTTATTCTGCTTTTCTTCCTTTCTCCTCTTTCTGTACTACTATATGTATCAGGTATGACTTCACCCCTGAAAGCCGGGATCAAGTGGCCATCCTCTGTAAACTTCAAAGACAAAAACAAAAGATCGGTCTGTAGGGTTCTTATTGATTTTCTTTTTTCAAAAGCGATTTCTGACTTAAGATAATCCAAAACTAGAAAGTCTATAGAGATTAGTTTGGCAGGAGAAGATCAGCAGTTGAGCACATCAATATGCCTGCACAACCTGACCACTGGTTTAAAAGGCACGGCCGTCACAGGCAGGCCTTTCTCCCGCTGTGGGAAATCAGGGCATCTTGCCTCAGGCTGTTGGTGTAAGCACTTAGACACCAGAAACTGTGGCTGAGGGGTCACAAAAGGAGTGCAATAAGAAAAAGAAGATGGAAACCAAATGAAAAGATGGAACATGAGCAGGAAGAACAAAGTTAGTTTGATAGTGATATTTTTTTATCAGGTTTAACACAGTGGAGAACAATGCCATCCAACACCGGGGCCAAGGGTAATGCTGTGTGAAATGAAGGTAGCACTTGTACTGAATTAATGAAATTAGCAAGACACCAAAGACACAGAACTGCTTTTAAAGTTTTAGCAGTGGCCCATGTTTCATTACAACAAAAGAAGAAGCTAACATCACTCTATTATTCAGTGGGACCCTCCTGTGCAGCTCGGCCACATCGTAGGGGAGGCTTCAGTCGAACTGACAATAGAGATGGTGCTTCTCTGCAGGAGCTCTTGAGAAAGCCTACAAATTTTCAGAAGAGAACTTGCAGCACAAAAATGTTTATTTAAAGCCAACTGTCAAACCAGGAAGAAACATCAGAGTTTACTGATGGAAGCTGTGATGACAAACCAAGAGTCCTCTCTGTCTGCACAGGGGTGTCAGTGTTAGAGGATAACATTTAAGTTAGCTATTTTTGGCAAGAGATCTCGACATTGACTTCACAGTGAGAATCAGTTTACTGGTGCAGGTGTCTGTCAAGGATATTCTTCTGTGGACAAAAAAATTTTGACAAAGATTTGCAAAAGGTGGCTGCAACCTCTGGTGTCATCAGAACCAGGCTGACTTCAAAATTTAACCAAAAGAAGCAGAAAAAGTGATGAAGTGCTAGTTTAATTTTAAGCTTTGTTTCTGAAATACATGTTGAAATCAAGGGACAAAGCTTAATATGCTGACGTTGTTGTAAAGTGGCACAACTGTTGATGCATAAGGCGGCTAAAATGAGATTGGAAATATAAGCATATGATCTGCTGGTGAAAGGCGCTGGCAAATCACTTCTTCTTTAGTCAATCAGAGCAGTTCCACTGCCATGCTCCATTCTGCTCCACTTTGTTGGAGATCTGCAGCAGGTATATTTTCAGCGCCGGTCACTGCTAAAGCGGGTTAATCCACAAAGAGATCGATCCAAACAGATGAAAAAACATGCACAGTATCTGATCAGCTTCAGAGTACAGCATAATGTACAGACTCCCAATTGTACATCATCAAAATCACATCACTGTATCAAAATTTCATCTCACCCTGCAGCCGGTATATGTGGAAATTATGGGTAACTAAGACTGAGAATGGATATTGCAACCAAAGAAAAGAAGACTATAGCCCCTATGGGTACCTGCTCTCTACCGGTTGACTTAAAGGGGACATATTATGCAAAAATTACTCTTTCAGGCTTTTCTAGTAAAAATATGTGCCTCTGGCCTGTCTGCAATCCTCTCAAATACCAGAAAAATCAATCCCCCCCATCTGTCTCCAACTTTTAGGAAATGTGTGCTGAAATAAGCCATTCTTCAGAATTTCCCCACATGATGTCATGTGGGGAGTTAGCCCCACCCCCTGGGGAGAGGGGCAGAATCAGACAGTTCAGTAACATTTAAAGCCATAGATACAGGTACATCTTGTTCTGAGTAGGGCTGAAACGGAGGGGGTTCTAGGCATACAAAAATCCGATATGGAGTGTTTTTCCGGCAGCAAACTTCACAGGCATGTTTTGGGGACCTCTGAGACCGATATAAACTTGTCTTAAAGGGTAAAATATGTCTCCTTTGAAGTGATGCCTAGTTATTTGGCTGTGTAATACTGCACATTGGTATTTGCATATTTTTGTGTTTCGTTTATATCTTTAATTCTATGTGCTTTTGTTCATATTATTCTTAAAAATATAGTCTTTGCTTTTGTACTTAATTGCTTTTTTTCTATTGTACTCCATATTTCTAAGGATATTTTTCTTTACTTCTTACTTCTGCATTGGTATAAGAGCATCTGTAGAAACAAGAGAGATATTTCCACACATTCAATGCCACAAAAAAGTTTCTTGAATCACAGTGTTTAATCTGGAAGTGGTTTTCAGGTGACAGATTCATTTATTTAAGAGCAAGTGTAATGATGACATCTCCCCCCTATGATGAACAATTATTTCTGATTCTGGCTCTAATTTCCATTGCGTTTAGCAAAGTCTACAGCATAGTACCTGTGCAGCTGCTCTCAGCTGATAGTTATGAAGTATAGACTCAATGCTCAGAGCCTGTTTGCAGAGGTTCCACTGCCCACCTCTGCTGTTCACTTGTTTTCTTTCATGAGTCTTTTAAGTTAAACAAACACTCAATAAGGTTGATTTTCTAGCAGTGTACTTCTTTTCTTTAAGTGCATGACTTTAAACGTATGACGGTGAGTTGCCAGAAAAAGCCCTGCAAGCCAAGTCTGTGTGCTATGTACCATGAACCCCAGCGGGGTTTGCATGGCACAGCAGTTGCTTGCAATACACAGTGATAATGGACCTGACATCACTGCTGCATAGTTGCACTGATATGTATTTTGCTGCCATTTTTTTTTATGAAAACGTTGAATGCTGAATTTTTGTGGTATATGAAATACGATCAAGAGGAAAACAGACACAATGTGTGCATATGCAAGGCAGCAGTTTTCTTTGTGGTGCATGGTTGATACTTGTAAATGTCTGGTTTCATTTATCTACTTGATGACTGGTAATGAAATGGTGCTACTGTTTTGGTGACAGCTGCCTATACTTCCCTCTCTCCCTTATACTATTTCAAACACATTTTACTATGACGAAGAGATTTCATAGCAGCATGTCAGTGTTCTTTCACTGTTTTCAAATGCATACTTAGAAAGGATCAGATATGCTCTGCTGTTACCTTGGAGTGAATATTTTTCACTTGAAGTGTGTGATTGTTCTGCTCTTTTTTCATCAGGTGAGGTCAGGTTTGGTGGTAGACTTTAGTAGAAACATACACATTGTTCTGTACATAGGACATTTATGCCAGAGGTAAGGCCTGGCTAATGTTCCACTGGTGGGCTAGTTTTTCTACTCATAATAGGATGCAGCTAATATAAAAGAAAGACTGCAGAGGTTTGTTAAGAATTTATAGGTGAATTTGAACAAAGCACAGCACAGCAAATACTTTAAATACTGAATTGACTTCCTATGGGTTATCTTTTAGTTCTTTATGCAGAAAAATTGGACTGAATGTTTACAATAGAAACGACAGCCTTAACCAGGCTGAGAAACATAAAATACAAAGGCTTATGACAGCGAGGACTACATAAATTATTTCAATGTATGCCCGCAGTAAATATATTCGTTCAGTGTTTACAGAAAGGAGAACGACAGCTCTCAATGGCAGTCATCATTTTCAGTAATTTGCTTTATTTACCTCAGAAAACAGATAATATATACCCCCCGCATGGTGGAAAATGTGTTCTGGCCCATTAATATTCATCCCTTTTTAATCTTTCTGTCTCCCATGTTCCCTCTTTCTCTCCCTCTGTTGATCATGTGTAAATCAAGTCTCCATCCTTCTGCACATTCACAACAACAATAAGAATAACAGCCGTCATTTCTTGAAATTCAACAATGCTGAAAATTGCTCCTCTGCTACTGTAGGTAAACATATATTCCTGCTCTGGTCTACATTTTGGCTCAATGGTTTTCCATCAGTGGAAAAAAGCAGAAACACACAGAAGGAGAGAGCTGTTTTTTTTTTTTTCCTCCTGTCGCAGACTCCGAAATGCAAACGGGCAGCCGATCACATACAAACAAAAACAAATTATGCTCTGCGACACTATCCAGCACCATGCATTATACCGGCGCCTTGCTTTCACTAGAAACTATTGGAGGGAAATTGCTGGCTGCTTGGCAACAAAACAAATGGGAAAAAAAAGGTCTGGGTGATTCTTATTTTCCAGATGATTAGTTGCATCAGGAATAATTGTTGGTAAGATCATTGACCATAAAATTAATTATTAAGGCTGGGACTTATTTGTATTTCCTCATTGTGACTGTCCTCTCAGAAAAAGTTAGTTTCTAATGTCCTGATGGCTGAAATACCAAAGCAGCAGCAGGTGTTTTTATAGTTCATACTTTACAAACCCAAGGATGGTGTTTGAAAGAATAGCTCCAGTATGAGTAGGATGAGCTAAAGTTCAGTCTTGGCATACATTTAACCATTTTAGAGCAAAATGGATATACAGTTTTGCTTAGCAGAGAAGGTTCTGCTCAAAAGATGACCCCTGGGTTAGTCAAGCAGCATGCTTTGACTTTTAAGGGAGTGCATAGCTAGAAACCCATATGGACACATTTATGACAGTGCTTATTGAAGGCAAAAAATAAATCCATGATAGCATGAACCTGAATATGATTCATGCTATAAAAAAGGTAAAAGTAAATTCACTAAATATTTTAAAGACCCTGTAAAGTGAAATCCAAATTTTTTGCCTTGACACACTAGAAATGTTGGAATATGGTTGATGTAAATGTGAAAACACTGAGATCTACATGTGACTGAATTTTGGATTTAGACCGTTAGAAAGTTTTTCACCTCTTTCCTGGCTGGGTTTAATTTGGGCGGGGCAAATATGTGGGCTCGTGATGTCACGGGGGGAATGACTCTGCCCCTCTAACACTACAATATAAAATCACAGAGCAGTTCAACTCAACTCAGTACAGTCTGTTGTTAGCTGATGTCACTGCGTTTATTGAAAGTTAGCAGTCAGTTTTTTAAATCTGACAGGATCGTATTCCTCCTGAGTGGGCGTGGCTACAGCTCATTCACAGACATGCCCACACCATCCTAGAGCAGATTTTACTGCCTAATTTTTCATGATTTTGAAGCTTAATTTGATAAACTTAGAGATGTTTTATTAGACTGAAATTTGATTTAGGGGTGCATAACACAGTGACCTGTCATATAGCAAACTTAAATACAATTCATTTTCACCTTACAGGGTCTTTAAGCAAATTAATTCTACGTCTATGGAAATGATGGACCGTTATCTCAAAAATTCTAATAGCTGAATTTACTGCTGAGTTGTTGGAGCACAAATGTAATGTCCTTTTATGTTTACATGCAGGGTCTCAGGAGGTTAAATAAGAGAGTTTTCACAGGGCAGAAAAAGACAAACTCTGACATGATTTCATGGACAAATGTGAGAGAAAACATCAGTATCAGCCCTAGTGATGAAAATCAGTGCATTTCTTAAAGAGCCTATTGATTACCAAGCCTGTGTCTGTTTCTGATGATTTTATTGTGAAATGCTACATAAGCTTAGATACTTCCAGGGGCTGCTAGAGATGACAGTCAAAAAAGATTATAATATTTGTCGCTTTAAATTTTACTAATCTGGAGGGTTTTAATTTTGAGGACTCTTAAAAACTCAAATCCATGGACACAAACCAAAGCTGTTTTTTATTGTTACTGAAAAAAATTAATAATGGTGATGTTACTTCAGTAAACTGTCAGGTAAATACATAGTAATGCTGAAATTAATGACTGTCATTGAGCACTTTTGTCATCCTTCCTGTAAAACACAAACTGAGTACACTTACTGCAAGCATATTGAAATAATTTTTTACAAGTGTTTTCATTGGCACTCAGATTTTGTGTCATACATTTTAGTAAAGACAGTTGTTTATGTTGCTGATATTCAATCGAGAACACAAATCTGTTGACATTGAGAGAGGGGGATGTTTTTGTTGTGTGATAAATCCAGTAAATATGAACTACTTCAGTTAATAATGAACAGAATCAACTCATGCAATCAAAGTTAACATCTTTGTTAAAGTATTTAAAGTTAAAATAGTATATCTTTAATGAATGTATCAAGTCTGAAATAGAGAAATATACAACAGTCATACCTGATTCTGATTATTTTAAATCAGTGGTTCCCAGTGGTTCACAACTGTTGGGTCAGGACCCAAAAGTGGGTTGCAGAGCAGTTTTCAGTGGGTCACAACCAGGTGTCTGAAGAAAAAATAGTGGCAAAAAACCTTATCCTTATTGGACATGCATCAATACCTTTTATTTTACCCTGTTTTACTGTGAAATTGGGTAAATTTAAATGTTTGATCAATATTTCAACTAATGTATCTCTTCTTCTTCTAATAAATCGCTACTTTTCCTATGATAATGAAGTAATTCCACACGTTCTCTGGAAAAATGGCAAAATTGTACACATAATGATGGGGGAAGAGGGTATAAGATGTGTCAGTTTTGTCCTTTTTCTTTCCTATATCAGGTGTTTTGGTCCAATCAAACTGCAACATATTCAATCAACTAAACATGCGTTGTTGAAAAATTTTTGGAAACTTGGGTCATGATCTCTTCTAAGACAGACTGGTGAGTCCTGAGACCAGACCAGTTGAGTACCACTGCTTTCAACTACCTTTTTATCATTATTAAATGGATTTTGTATAAGTATAGTTTCCATCACTCAACCCTTGAAAGCAGTTATGTAAAGTGGAGTCAAACTCCTTATCTTTGCTGATAAAGCTGATTCTGAGTGCTTTTAGTTTTTTTTTTCTTTTGTTCCCCCACAGGATGTTAAACCTCTGTGAAATGAACAGAAAGGTCACTCCGGTACACATCTTGCATGTTTGTATACACAGTCACAAGTATCACAGCAGCACACCACCAGGGTTTGCAAATACTCTGAGTGCAGCGTGTCGATAGTGATGTTTGATGGCACTGTCAGCACCTTGCCATGGTGCCTCAGCATCAAACCTCACTTTGGTTATCACTTTCTCTCCATTATCCTGTGACATAAGCATCTGTTGCTTGTAAGAGTGCTTACGAGTTGCCGTATCAGGGGATTTTATGGAAAAAAACAGAAGTAAAAATGTTTTTCCCTGCTTAGCATTCTACTGACAATTAGATAGGCATTCTCCTATTAGTGTGCTCTGAAGTTCCACAAAGGCTTTTCAATTTATTTCAGCCTATAACTTAGAAATGCTGCTCAGAGCGCTGAGAGATAATGCTACACAATGCCTTTTATTGTTTCATTGTCTTTAAACAGCAGCTACTGTGCATCCAGATTCGGTTTAAGCTGCAGTATCAAACTAATCAGTTGCTGTCCATGTCATTAGGTTTTAGCACTTTGTAGCACTCCACTAATTTTCCACTCAGTTGGATTCCCCCTTTTAAATGAGAGATTGTGATAATGTAGGGGCTTATAAATTTAACATGTGGATTAGTTGCATATTTCCAACTTAAATTTATTAGATTAACACCCTCATAATACCTTGTTCCTATTAATGGAAGAAGAAATAAAATCCTATTTATTGTTAGCAGGCATAAGCAAAGACACAGTAAAATTCAATGGTATAAGAAAAGGGGAACAAAGATGGTTCTTGAGGTTTATAGAAAATCTTTGTGATTGCTGTTTTTCAAACCCAACATTTAAGATGAAAAAGGGGCATAAAAAAACAGCCATATTCTGCAAATAAATCACACCAGCCATGCTACTGCTAGACAGGCGGGTACCCAGAAAACCCAGAGAAATGGCCCTCCCTAGATGCCATTTATTAATGATATCAGTGCATGTGTGTTGAATCAGTAGTGTTGGTGCTAGCATAGGGCTAACAGTTACTTTGTTTTGAAAAGTGTGTCAAACTATTATTGGGTTTTCATTAAGTTATTTATTTGTGCTATTTTTAACCTGTTTCACCACTCGCCACCCGTTTTTGCTGCCTTTAATTTTTTGTCATTTCTTGTCACAACTTCAAATCCATTTTTGATGCTTACAACTTATTTTGAATCTCTTCTTCTTTCCACTTTTTTTTTCTTTTGCAATATTTGCCACTTCTTGTGCATTTTTTTTTGTATTTGCACTTCAAACCAATTTGTGCCACTTTTCAAAGTTTGGTTTTCCACTTTTAACCCATTTTGCAGCCTTTTGCAATTTTTTTTTACACGTTTACCCGTCTTGTAGGTTTTTTTTAACCTTTTTTGCCACTTTTGACCCTTTGCCAATATTTTGCCACTTTTAGGCCCTTAGTGCCACTTTTTTGTTTATTTTAGTACCACTTTTGAAGCTTTTACCCAATTTTTCTTAATTTTATTTTTTTTTTTACTTTTTCATTACATTTTTTACCCTTTTTTCCACTGTTTTGCTCATTTATGCGACTTTTAACCAATATTTGCCACTTGTTTTGTCCATTTTTTACCCTTTTCTGTGGCTTTCTACCTATTTTGCCACTTCTTGACCCTTCTTTGCCACTGTTTTGCCACTTTTAGCCCTTTTGTGCTAACTTTTTTGTTCGTTTTTTTAAATACCATTTTTGAAGCTTTTTAACCAATTTTTTCCTGACTCTTTCTGTTGTTTTTTTTATGTTTTCATTATTTTTTTATTTTTTATTTTTTTTGCAACTGTTTGCCTATTTATGCCACTTTTAACCAATTATTGCTCCTCCTTTTGGCCACTTGTACCCATTGCTGTGGCTTTCTATTTTTGCCAGTTCTCACCATTTTTGCCAGTTTCACCCAATTTGTGCTGCTTTTTGCCTTTCTTTTTCACATTTGACCCATTTTGGAGCTTTTTGCCCATTTTTACCACTTCTTACCCATTTCTTGACCCTTTTCACATACTTTATTTATATCCCAATGTTTGTGCACATCATGGCTCTGAAGTCTGACATTACTCTCTAGTCATTTAGTTCAGTGTGGCAATCTGCATTTTTTCCATTACCAATAAAAAGGTCATTCTGTTTTAAGAAAAAGGGTTTACATTTTAGGAGCCTATATTATATCATATCATAAATAAGCATATACAAATCCTTGTTTTGCTTTGATAAGAGTGGTTATTATTCTGGTTAAAAATGAAATATGATTTTTGCAGCTGAACTGTATAATGGGCCATGATTTTGCGCTCCCCTGTATTCCCCCTTTATGGGCAGCCTTGCTGATATGAATGGCATTCTATTTATAATATTGACAGTTCATGATCTGAATCTGGTTTTAATATGCCAAGCCATCCATCAGCTGCTATCATTAAGATAAGTGTAAATAAACAAAGGAAAACCCAGATTATCATTCCAGATGTATATCTGTTTGTTTGCCTGTTGTCAGCAAGCAAAAGCAATCCCCCGATCCTTAGATTTTTGAGTGAATGCCATGAAAAAATCAAGAAAATTTAGATCAGCCATTGCCAAAGTCAACCAGTGCTCCCTGCTGCATTGATTTACATTTGATCTCTCAAAGCTGGATAATCATGGCTGTGTAAATAGCCATTATTTCCACAGGATAAACAGAGATCCGCCTAAACAAATGTGTGCCTCTGTACCTGTTTGGTGTAATGGAAGCACAAATAGGATTTCATGACAGCTAATAGGGTTGTAGGTTATTATTAATCATAGAGTGCAGCGTGATTATCATTTGGTTTAGCACGAGGACGAATAAATGCAGCTTTTAACGCAGTGGAACTGATGTGTTTTATTCATTTTTCATTACCTTTTAATATTTCTAATGCTTTTTATTAGCACACTGACACAAAAGGTATGCCAGATAAGCTTTTGTGGAGTGTAAATAGAAGGCTAACACCCTCCACAGTGCCACAGAACAGTGACTTCATTGCTACAGCTGAGTGCGGCAGCCAGATCACATGGACTGTAACTCATAAACACATCAAGCTTCCCCATTCAGTGCTCAGGGCCTCGCCCGCTCTGCTCTGTAGTTAACTGTCTCTGAGTGTCAAATCCTTCATCCTGATGCAGGAGACACACATAGAGAAGAATCGCTGTGTCTCTCATTTTATGGCTGTGGATGTCGGCAGAGGGGAGAAGCGATGAGTGAGTCAGTAGTGGTTAACTTTGTAGCTAATGCTCTGTGGCAGTTGCACAGGTTTCTTCGGCTCTGCTTAAGGCACAGAGGGAAGCCGGTTGAACTGCTCCTGTCTCGCAGTTCTCACTCAGCCGAGGCAGGTTATTTAACAGCACACCAAAGTGAGGAGGAAGAAGGGGAGAGAGGGAGGGAGAGAGCGGTGGAATCCATCAGAAAAAGGAAAGAGGTCACTGCAGGGTGGAGAGCGAAAAAAAAAGAGTAGATGAGTCGAAGATGTCCAGATGTAGCCCCAGGTGGTGTTAGATGACATCAATTATAAATGATATTTCATCCCTGTGAAGAAGTCTGCTGGGGTAAATTCTGTTTAGATTGGCGATTTTTGTTCCTGGCTCCATCCTAAAATGTAAAAATCTTACACCTCATACGACCTCCACTTGAGAAAAAAGCACCAAGGGGATCTTGGCAGAATTTGCCATCCTTCTAAATGTATCTATTGTGTATAAAAATTTGATACGCATGCTTAGGCAATGCGTTCATCTCATGTTTCCAGCTGTAGGCAGCCCCATGGTGTCAGGCTTGGTTAGCTCAACCAGCACCGTGCCTGGTAGCTGCAGTTTAAGCCTGACTTTAGCGACTTAAAGCACTATCCTGAAGTCTACAGAGATAATCCTAGAAGGTTTGTTTCTCCAGCTCTGTAGCCCGCAACATAGAGAGCATATTCCTTTGGATTTATCTCTGCTACATTGGATTAAAGCTGCTAGGTGCAGGCTTATTCATTGCAAGCTCATTCTGGAAACTTTTGTGCTGCTATAAAGCATTCCTAGTAAAAATAATTGCTTTCAGGCCATTCATCTCAGTGGTCAGGTCAAATCATACAGACGGGCTGAAGGAATGTGTGAAATTCATATGCCTCTTCGATTTCAACAATCAAACTCTTGACTGTAGTTGAAAATCTTCAAGTCATGACCCCTTAAGATTTTTCCTACCATCACTGCTATTGATAATACAAGCTTTTTTTTTTTTTTTTGTCTTGAAATGAGAAATGTAAATAGTGTGTTTAATGATGCTGAAGACCATCTACACTCTCTGTCTACACAGGATGAATCATCTCAAACACCCACAATGAGCCTGGATGTGCGGTTAAAAAGTCGACACATTCTTTTAGTATTAAATTCCTTAGCTGTTTCAAAGTAATTTGCTGGTTTATAAAGTCAACAGAACTTTTGAAGTGTACAGTTCAAAATCCTTTTACTACAAAAAGCAATCTGTATCTAGTTCATGATGAATCAACCAATTTTTCCAACAAATAATGCAGGCAAATTAAGAATGTAAGAGATATTGGAAAACGATATTGAGCTTAAAAAGGCTAAAAATTTACAACAGATAGTTTGTTAAAACCAAAAAGAAACCAAAAGACCTGAACAAGATTAAACTCACCTGATGGCCTGAAATGCATCTACAAATATTTGAAAAGTGATTGAGCATTTACCATGTTATAATCATACAGAAGAATAACGATGAAACACAACACATTGCTCATTACACCATACGATAAAACATTATGAAATACAATATAATACAATACATCACGAGACCAAAGCATATGACATGTTTTGTTGCAATACATCTTGAAACAAGATGATTTAGTTTGATACAATATTTATAGGATATGATTCAATATGATCTGACTCAACGCGATACAATACAATACCATAAAATAGCACATGATAGGGTATGATACCATGCCATAAGATACAATTACACACAATATGATATAATGCGATACCATAATGAAATGATACAATATGATGCAATATGATACAATACGATATAAGATACCATGCTAAACCAAACTCGACCATACAATTCCATATGACACAATTATATAAGATACAATATGATGTGCAATATGGTACCATACAATTCAATACTATTTGAAGCACTACAGTACAATAATAAATAATAATGTGATATGATATTAAACATGATCTAATAAAATTTGAATATAATACCACATAAAATGATACCATGTGAAATGATCATGATCAGATAAAATACTGTTTGATAGGGTACAATAGGAAACGATACTATACAATCCCATACTATACAATACTATACCATACCATACCATATGAAACGATGCGATATGATGTGATATAATGGGATATTAAATGAAATGATACAATAGGATATATAATGATGACACAATATGGTTCAATCCAATACTGTATGATACCATAACATACCAAACCAAACGATACCATACTATTCCATAGGATACCATATAATATGATATATACAATATGGTATGATAGGATATGATACAATATAATGTGACAATAAGATACAATATGATGCGATACAATTTGATGTAACATAGCGTGATATGATATACTTGACTTACTTTATACTTTATTCCAGACACATAGGTCTATATCAGTGTAGGCCTACATAAAATGTCCAATACAAAACAGCAAGAAAAGGGTTAAAAGTTCCTGAATGACCAGTAATTCAAACAGAAAGAGACATTTGAGAACCATGTGTTACTCATTGTGGGCTGAGTAAGCGGCATTATTTCATTTTCTGAATCAATTAATTGACATAAATTTATACGTAAAATCTCTCAGTACAGCGTTAAATGTGGACACATTATTGGTAACAAACATGTGACTAGCACTTGTCCATCTTGGTATTTTAAATGCATCATTATAAGCTACCTGTAAGTTTTTTTTAATTTTTGCTTTACTGTAGTTGCACCATAAACGAGTCATGTAAGGTGAAGTAAGCTGTAAAAAGCTCTATTTTAACATTGCCACATTTGAAAATTGGATGTTAGCATATTATCTTTTGCATACAATTTGTAGCATTGATGCTAGACATCATCATCACTCAAATCATTTCTGATCATTTGCCCCAGACATGATATGATATGATATGATATGATATAACATGAATACAGGGTACGGAATATGAATTTATTTCAATTTGTATTGCTTTTTTTTAATTAAAGCAGGATAATAAAGTTTCTTTCTGAGAAAAAAACAATTATTTTATTTTAGCTCTATGACAAGAATAATGCAAACTATCCTTTTTGTTAATTCCTCATAAATATAAGTGATACTTGAGTTTTTTTTAATGATTTACTTATGAAAAAATCCTCTTTGTGTTTTAATTTTATAACTATTGTAATAAATGTGAACATAGATTTTTTAAAATTAAATCTTCAACCAAATAAATTAAAACATAAATACGTGTGTAGTACAAATAAGGTAAATGCTCTTAAATAAAGAGAGTGGCAGCCTTTGTTTCTAGCACTGAAGCACTAAAAGATTTAAAATCCACTGAATCTTTTCAGCTTTTTTATCACGTCACATAATTTCTGTTCACATTTTTGGACATTTGTTCATCAAAACTGACTGTAATGTGGTGATGATGTTCCCAGATCCTTACAACAGCATGCATGTAGTAACCTCTGGCTCTAAAAACGTGTTTACAAGAAGACGGTTTCAAATCCACTTCCCGGGGTTATTTTATCATTATGTTCTGGAGTCTTGAGCTTCACAGCGTGGTGCCATTTTATGCTCTGCATCGTGGTTGTGCTTTTTGTTTAGTTCATCAGCCTCTTGCAATTATTTTTCAAAATTTGTAGTTTTGTCTCGTCCATTTTCTGCTCTACCCACGTCTACACTCTCGCTTTGAAACGGGCACTTAATCTAGCTCCAAACCTTCACCATCTTCCCCCATGTCTGTTCATCTCTCATCCTCATTCAGTTTACTGACACCAGACAAAAGAAGCCTCTTTAGGATATTGCAACATATGTTTTTGTTGATTTGAATCGGTCATATATATTTTATCAACGTTAAATATGTTGTGAGGTATGGTTACATCCTTGTAGGGAGATGTTGTTAGGGTTGTGTTTGCAGCATGTTGTTTAGCCCCATGAGGCCACAAAAATCCATAAATGTGGATTTACACATTTCAACTCTTGATGTTTTATTAATGTGATCCCATCCCTCTTGTTTATGCCAGTTTTTCCTTCCTGCGAGGAAATCTGACTCTCCATGAATAAAAATAAACAAACATTTGCATGAACTTTCCCAAACTTCTCCAACTGGCATCTTGGGCTACCAGTCCTAACTTCCACTGCCGCTGCAAACGTCTGAAGTTCAAAACTTTGAGAATTTCTTCACAAATCAGTTGCACATGTGAAACAACTTTCACTAAAATAAACCCCAATTAGGCAAAAAATGTTCCCATTTTTCAGATGAAGTCAATCTTCATTTTTCTCTCAAAAACAGGCAAGCTAATTAAACCAATCCCTTCCCACACTTTTACTCAATTAAAACCAAACTCGCCAAACACAGTTGGCTCGCTACAAAAAAAATTGCCAGATTTTTGAATGAAGAAGAGACCTCATACGGCATCAAACACTCACAGTAGTGTACAAAGCTAGTCCCTGTCTCTGCTAAATAAATCCTCATCAGGAAACTTGAAGAGAGGGATTTTATTGTGGAGAATTTTCAGAATGGTACATCTCAAGCTCATTTGTTGGACTACTGGTTTTGTTTTTTTTATTCCGATGTGAAACTATGGCTGTCAGTAGAAATAAAGCCTCTTCAACCCCAAATTTTCAGAGATTCAACGATTCTCTATTGTCATGCCAAACCATGTGATTACATGAGAAGGAATGAAACGAAGTACTGAGGTCCAGATAAAATCAGCTAAATCAGCAACCAAGAAGTAAAAACTGTGTAAAAAAAACTAAGCTAAAAACTAAAACATGCATAACCACATACAGGCCTGCCTACAGAATTGGCTGGGTCCCTGAAAAACCCTGATAATGGGCCCTCCCCAGTAGTGATTTATTTGTGGAATTCAGTGGAGCTGAATAGATTTTAAAACTTTTATAACGATTGATGTTTGCATTGTTTACTTGTGACACCATTGAGCCTGTTCTCACCTATTTTGCCACTATTAAACCATTTTTGCCACTTTTTTTGGCAACTTTTTACTCATGTACACAACTTTTAAGCCATGTTCTCAATTACTTCACAACTCTGAACCTCTTTGCCATTCTAAAACCACTTTTAGTCCTTTTTTTTTTTTTTACCACTTATTCCCACTTTTAACTTATTTAAACCAATCACTGCCACTTGATTTAATTTTGCTCCTTTCTGACACTTTTTATCTAATTTTGTCACATTTTGGCAGCTTTAAACACATTTTCTTTACTTTTTTTTTTTTTTTTTACTTTAAAGGGGACATATTATGCAAAAATCCCTTTTTCAGGCTTTTATAACAAAAATATGTGCCCCGGGCCTGTCCACAATCTCCTCAAGTACCAGAAAAATCCATTCCCTCCCCTCTTCTGTTTCTCCACCTTTCAGAAAATGTGTGCCAAGACAGGCTATTCTCAGATTTTCCCCACATGATGTCATGTGGGGAGCTAGCACCGCCCCCAGGTGCGGTTTGCCCTCCCCGCTTGGAACAACCATTTCCTGAAAGGGGCGGAGTCAGGGGCGGGGTCGGACAGCTCAGTAGTGTTTAAAGCCACGGACACAAAAACAGCTTGTTCTGGGCAGGGCTGAAACAGTGGGATTTTAGACATACAAAAATCAAATACTGTTGTGTTTTATCACCAACAAACTTCCCATGCATGTTTTGGGGACCTCTGAGACCAATATAAACTTGTCTTAAAAGGGTAAAAATATCCCCTTTAAACCTATTTTTGCTTTTTAAAACCACTTTTAAATTGTTTTTCATCTCTCACCCATTTTTGTGTCATTTGTAAAGGCGTTCTTTAATTATTTTTCCACTAAAGTTTCATCGGCTGAATCTTTGTTTACTGTGCCGTCGCCTATCTTTGCCAGAACACTCCTGAAAAATAGATTTTTAATCTCTGTGAGGTTTTCCTGGTTAAATAAAAGTTTGATAATATATATATATATATATATATATATATTTATTTTTTTTTTTAAGGAGGTTACATCTATACTGTATTACAGCATTGATAAACAAAATTCCCTTTTCTTGCCCTGATAAGAGTGATTATTATTCAGGTTAAAGATAAATATGGTCATCATAGCTGAGTTTTACAATGGACCATGATTTTGCTGACGTCCATGGGCCCCAGGAAACTCCCCCCTTAGTGGCTGCCTTGACTACATCAACACATCCATGCATACCTTCATCCACACAGACACTTGCATACACAAACACAATCATACCTCACACACGCTATTTAAAACTTTAAATGTAGTTTAAGAACATGTAAGAGAGACAGACATATACTGTACATCAGCATTTAAAGTGCATGGTTTTGATTGTGCAATGTGCATGACTAATACATTTCTCTTGCACCATCACTTATTGGCCAATAAATCTTTATTTTTGTGTAAACAAAGCATAAAATGTCCACATTTTTTGTCTTAATTACCAGATTTTTGTTCAGAGCTTGTAAAAAAACATCTTGAACTGTGCTGACTCTTGAAGCCAGGGTTCATCCACTGGTTCTCACTGAGCTCCACATTATGAGTTTCTTTTGCTGTTGAGTCCCAGACAGGCTCTATGCTGGATAAATGTGCTAATACATTTTTAAGCATTGTGTTTGCAATCTTAAGACACATATCTCTGATGATAATTTTGGTCTGGACAGTTGTGCTCATGAACCTAGCTCCTACCTCCCTCCTCTTCCTTTTTACATCTTCCTCCTCATTGTCTTTTTTTTCTCCTTCCTCCTCACAGTACCCTGATCTGACTCACTCCTGCAGAGCATCTGTAATTTAAACAATATTTTTGCATTTTATTATCAGTTTTACAAACACATCTTTTGAAAGAGAACAGTGCCGTTTCACATCCTTTGTCATTTAAATGTGATAACTCCAGCATGACTAACCCAAATTAGGCTAAAACACAAATATCTATTTAACAAGCACAAAAACAGTGGGGAGGGCCGCGCGTGCTAATGTATGAAAGTGGGATGAGACGGAGCTAATTAGGGAGGTGTAGACGGATGAAAAGAAAACAAATTGGACTTTGAGGGGCGATGGGGGGGTGGGGGTGGGGGGTGTCACTTGCTGACATCTGTGAAAGATGACAGGTGAGGGTGTGAGTCTGCTGACAAACATGCAGTCTGACTACACATGGATTTCATGCAGTTTAATGAGAAAAAAATACGTCTCTCATATGTGGGTTGGACAATAAATAGTTGAAGGATGAATAAATAAGCCTGCATGCTGCATGCTGCAGCCATAAATCTGCATAAGATCATTTAGCCCAGAAAGAGTCAAAATGATGGACTGTGCTGATAATCACACGCTAAGCAAGTGTTCTGTAAATGACTTACACGAGGCTCACTGCTGTTCAACACACCCACATAGACACACATTACAAGTCCGGTTCCAAGCTTGCAATCTGGGAAATGGGTCAGATGTGACTTGGATTCATGCATCTTTGTGTTTGTGTTGCAGCGCCGAGCAAAAGGGGGGAGTGACGGATCGCGCCTCTTTGTGGATGTGGCAGAATGCAGATGTTTCTCAAAACTGCCTCGCTATGATTTAATGATGAAAAGCAGAAGGGCGGCAGACTTAAGACTCTGGAGAGGCAGCAGGAGCAGACTACGTCAGTATTAGAGTCAGAATCAAAGACGGGGGAGATTGTGATTTATTTGTCACTTTTTATTTCAGCGTTGCTTACAGAAACAACTTTTGGGATCTCTTTTATCTCACCGCCTTTAATCTTTTTTCTTTTTTTTTGTCTTAAATATTTTACACTGGTTTGAAAGCTTGTTTTTAAGCAGGAGGGGGGTGTTTATGTCGTCAAAGTAGAGCCTTGTCTGTCTGCGACTGGGATGCATCTTATGGACGATCCCTAAGGAAATCTGAATGTTATGTTGACAGGAAGTAATGTCTATCATCTGCTAATGTTTCACTTGATTTGATGTTTTATGGGATGTTACAGCCTGTCATGGCTGTTGTTGCCGACTGTAGGGAATAGAAGATGGCATGAAAATGTACAGTTGTGTTCAAAAACTCCACCCCCTGAAGTTGAAATGGCAGTGTCCCTCCCTCATTCTCCCACTCATTAAGTAACACGTTTTGCTGGGTCACTATTTCTAATCCAACATTGGGTCAAACCTACTCAGCCTGTGACCCAACAGCTTTGACCCAGCATTTGAGTTATAAAAATAACCCAGCATTTCTTCAGTGTGGGCGATCTTGCTTTCATAAGTCCAGACATTTATGCCCCATTTCTCTTTAGGTTAGTCAGTGTGTTCTTTGGAAAACTGTTATCTCTTCTACACATGTTCTTTTTCAGCAACAGGACTTTGCGAGGGCTTCTTTCCAATAGCTAGGCTTCACATAGACGTCTCTCAGTACTCACAGGTAACTTTAGACCTCTCTGATCACCCTGGAGCTGATCACTGGCTGAGTCTTTGCCATTTTGGCTATTCCCCCAACCTTTCGAATGGTAGTTTCCTGTTTTCTTCTGCGTCTTTCTGGTTTGGTTCGCATTTTCAAACATTTAAGATCATTTCAACTGAACAGCCTATCATTTTTCTGCACTTCTTCTTATATTTTTTCCTCTCTTCAATCAACTTTTTAAACAAAGTATGCTGTTCTTCTGAACGATGCTGAAACAACGGATTTTACTCCGATTTTCAGAGAGAAATGCACTTTAACCAGCATGTACAACATTAGCTGCCTTCATCCTGAAATTTTCCAAAATTTGAAAGATATGTTGGAATAAGGTTGCTGTAAACATGTAAAAACACTGAGATTGATGTGTGACTGAATTTTTGACTTAGACTGTTAGAAAGTTGTTGACCTCTTTCCTGGCTTGCTTTAATTCAAACAGGGCAAATATAGGAGCCCACGACATCACCAGTCTCTCAGGGGAATCACCGCGCTTCCCTAACCCTACAAACGCTGGCACAAAGCCAGGCAGCATTTGAGAGGATTGTGTTTCTTGTGAGTGGGCGTGGCCTCAGCTCACTCAATGGACATGCCCACACCTTTGTAGAGCAGATATAACTGCCTCATTTTTCAGGATTTTGAAGCCTAATTTTTTATAAACTTAGAGATATTTTTAATGACTGAATTTTGTCCTGGTGGTTCATAACTCGGTGGCCTTTCACACAACCTAAAATACAGATTTTTTTAAATCACTTAACAGGGACTTTAAATAAGGGCCACCTGTTTGACACCTGTTTTTTTCACAGAATTAATGACCTCACTAATTCAGCTCCACAATGCTGGTATTCTGAACACATTAATGATTCAGTTGCACAGAATCAGCAGCATGCATGTCATGCCTGTTGGATCTGATGGTTTTCTATGACTCTGCTACACCTACTAGTGATTTATTTTCAATATAGAAGTATAACTTCTCCCAATAACAATGATTGATCTGGTTGGTGATGTTGGACTGCTATTATTTTGAACACTTAAATGTCATAATAAAGAAAAACAACTTTCTTTGTGAGAGTTCACAGCAGCAAATAGAACTGAGCTTCTGTCATTTTACTGTGTCAGCAAGTGTGAGGAAGAGCAATACTAGTGCAGAGGTGTAGGGCAGAGAAAAAGCGACACATGAAGAGAAAATCAATCAACAAAATCACATTGTGGCCTTTTTATTGATAGAAAAATGTATTTTCCAAGGTGGCCAGCAGATGGCACAGCACCTTTGGTCTCTAAGGGAAGAGGAGCGAGCAAAGAAGAGAGAGAGAGGGAGACAGAGAGAGAGAGGGGGGTCTTTTTGTGAGTTTTGTTTTCCTGCTTGACTGATCTCCCTCAGTGGTCTGATTGTGAGAACGGACTCGTGGGAAGTGTTCTCTCACCGCAGGTGTCAGACTGCTGTTAGATAAGATTATTTGTGGGGGTTAGGAGGTTGCATTATTTGGTGCCTGTGTGAGTGGGTGTGTGGCAGTGTGTGTCCGCTCAGTGTGAGTGCTGCTCCTTCTCATTAAACGTCTGCCTTGATAGAAATGTTAAAGTGTTGTATTGTTGCTCATTTGGAAGCACAACGCCACGCAGAAGTTGTTTTTGACTTGCACACTGAGCTCCATATGGTCACACTCAGGAGGAGAAAGATGGGGAAGCAGAGAGGAAAGCTTGTGATCCGAGTCATAAGCTCTGTCCCTATTTGTTTTCTGTCACATAAAACCAAAGTTGTATCAGTTTGATGTTTGTTGGGATTGTGTCGCTGCCGCAAAGTCATTCTTTGTATTTCACCCTGGGATTGTGATTCTCAGCAGAGGTGTTGACATGAGTTTGTGCTGTAGCTGCACAGTGCGGAAAGAGGTCCAAACTCTTGTGCTAACAGGCACTTTGTGTATGATTTTATGGATGACTTGCTGCTTTATTTATCTCTTCTTTTAGCTGCCTCTGATTGTCTCTTTAAAAATCAATACACAATTTTACTATGAAGGTATTTGTTCGTTTTTAAAAATGAAAATGCGAGCTTTAGATCAATAAAACTAATGAAAGTTGAATCTATTTATCAGCCTGCTACTATCTTCTTTCCCAACAACTAATAATGGTGATAATTATTTCACTTCTCCAGCACTGTGTTGACTTATTTTGAACTTTAGAGGAGATTTTTATAGAGCTAGTCTCAGTTTTGGAGCCCAGAACGCTCCACTTCAACACTTTATAAAGCCATGATTTGTTTAAAGTTGTTCCTAATGTTCCACTAGTTTGGCATTTTCTCTCTTCTGTTGGATCTTATTTTTACTTTGCTTATTATTGTATCCTCTCTGTGAAGACCCAAGGGCAAACTCTGTTCTTGATAATTTGCAGGCTGGCTGGAATTTAAAGCTTCCAGCAGACAAAGTGCTGCTATTTGCTTTGTGTTTGTTAAAGTGAGAGTGTTTGGTCAGGCAAATTATAAAAACAAGCGGATAATAAGGGTTAGCAGGCGCGATAAGCCATAATATCTTGTAAACTGGCAGCAGGGGTAGTTTAAGCCGGTCTTATGCTAATGTTACTTCAAGTGTCTGTCAGCAACGGAGAAATACAAACATCTTCAAACATGCGTAAACCCACAAATAAACACAAGCATAACCGGACTACGCCCACCGAACACAAACGCAGCATGCTATTTAAAAGTGGACCTCTTTATTCACAGCGAGTGGAATTAAAAAACATGAATTATAAATAATTTTGCATGCACAAATCCAGGTTGTAGTGAAATATTCATCATAGAAATCTGATTGTAAAATCATTTGCATGCTGTTTGCTCCTCTGTTGGACTATCTTGCTCTGGTAGGGCACAGGATTCATCTTTTAGGGATCAAACTCATTTTAAAATCCCACCATTGTATTACTTCTGAACAGCACACTCTTTAAAAAGCAAACCCAATCAATGCAGAGCCAGTTTCCTTTCTTCTCTGAGTCAAAATCAAAAGAAATTACATTAAGAAAGTAATCACTGCTACATTATTTCCAGTACTAGTTGTGAAATGAAAAGAACATTTTTTAAAATTACATTTGTCAGGTTGGATTTTGTGATTAATTGGAGTTTAAGGCTGCTGCAGTTTTTCTAGCCTTTATGCCTATCATGGAGAAAAAAGGATTTCATCTTACTCTACTGCCTGTTACATTGCAGAGGCACAATCATATGTCATGTTCTCAGAGGTTTACACCATTAGAAGCATTGCATTACAAGTATAGGTGCTTTTAACTGCAAGAACTTTTTGCAGAAACTAGGGAGCTTTAGAGGGTGCTTTTTGACCATAGGAACCAGGGTCTTACTTTGATTCTGGGGGAAGATTACCCATTGAAGAGTCCCTGAAGTACTGTCCAAAAGCCCAGGATCTATGGTAAAACCTCTGAACATTTCTGGTTGGTGACTAGGTCAAAACTCTGCCGATGTCATTAAATGATTATCAGCATTCTGATGTTTAACAGTCAGTCAGTTTTAGAGCTTCAGAAAGTGATATATGAGTACCTTAAGGGGACATATTTTACCCTTTTAAGACAAGTTTATATTGTTCTCAGAGGTCCCCAAAACATGCCTGAGAAGTTTATTGCTGAAAAACAAACAAACAAAAAACCCCCACTCCATTATTGTATTTTTGCATGTCTAAAAACCCCCTCTGTTTCATCTCTTCTCAGAATGACCCATTTCTGTGGCTTTAAATGTTAATTAGGAAATGGATGTGACACTCCTGATGTTATAATGTTACAGCCACTTTGATCCAAAGTTGAGGACCTGACTGGGATCCGAACTATCAATCTCCCAAACCAAGGTCAGCAGGATAACTTACTGAGCTATCCAGCATCTAAGCTCACAGCTGAGAGGAAGATCAGGAGACGAGGGTGGAACTTTCATCCAAGTGGGGATGGCCAACCAAACCTGGGGGCGGGTGCTTACTCCCCATGTGACATCATGAGGGTAAAATCTGAGAATAGCTTGTTTCAGCACACATTTTCTGAAAGGTGGAGAAAGACAGGGTGGAAGGGAATGGATTTTTCTGATTCTTGGGGGGGATTGTGGACAGGCCAGGGGCACATATTTTTGTTACAAAAGCCTGAAAAAGGGATTTTTGCATAATATGTCCCCTTTCAGTATCTCAGAATTCGATTCAGAATCAATTTTTGATTCAAACAAATTAACAAGTCATGACACATACTCTATTACTTATAAAGAGGAAATCATTTCAGCTTCTGCTCCAGTCTGCTGTACATAAAGGGGCTGTAAATTAGGATTTTTACATGAAAAGCTTAATAAAATGTGCGTAAAATAATGCTTTCTTAGCATATTTGTAGTGTTTTTTTAATCTTCTTTTTATGTGATTAAATTGCTGAATATTTTGAAATGAATTAAATGTGTAGTCTTAAGCAGGAAACTTATTTATCAGAAAAACAATCATAAATCCAAAGCCTTTACTGTACATGAGACTGTAGGACAACAGGTGTTTTGCTTTAACAAGTAACCATGCTAACTGGTGACTTTTTGGCTGAAAGTGTTAAAAAAGAGAATATTTTATGTTATGTTGAAGATGTGCTTGAAAGATATGTTTGATGAAAAACGTTGACAGCTATCTATTCTGGATAAATATGTCTGTATGATATGAACTGCATATGGACTGTTCCTGAAGCAGGCTGCATTACTGTAGTGTAGCACAATAAGCAGATATGTCTGGTCAGGCTTCCTCCATAGGATTGTAGAATCCACAGTGAGTCTTAAAACTTTTCCAATGGGAAAACATGATGGGCTGAGTCACTCAGGGCTCCATAGACAGAGCAGGTGGTGTTTTAGACTCAGCATTTTAAACATTACAGACACTAAGAGCTAGCCCTGCTAATGCTAACACCTCAGCTAACCAGCCACACAAATCCTGCTATACCTGTGATTGAAAAGCATATTACTGAACAAAGGCGCAGGATAGATCAAAGATGTCCTAAAGGCACATATGTTAGAAATTCACAAATCAGCACAGGAAAACTATACCTTCATACAACCAAAATGAAAAGTCTTTTAAAATCCAGTTCTCAAGATAACAACCAAAACTGTGTTATCAAAACACAACGGAGTAAAATAAAATGCATGTAAATATGTGTACTTATGAACTTACCTTCTTCATAGACTTTTTGTCTAAATCTTTTTTGGCCTGGGCACACTTTTTTGACCTGACTCATCATTAGAGAATCACTGGTCTCGACTTTGGGTTCCCAAACTTTTTGCTGTGACCCCCAAAATAACAGCACCAGAGACCACTGTCTCCTAGAAGTGGTGCATCATGTAAAAAGTAACATTTAAGAGAATTTTAGAACAAATTACTCACATTTAAGCACAAATCTTACTCAATAATGTTTTTTAATCCTATATTGAGCTAATTTTAACATTTGTTTTACAGTAAAGGATTATATATACCACTTCAAATCATTCTAAATAGTGTTTAGTGACCCCCCCCCCAGCGGTCCTGACCAGCTGCTTTAGACCACAGCACAACTAGTCAGAACTACAAATCAGAATCCATGCTTTCCCTCATCCTTGTCTCACTCAGTGGCCAAATGAGTGAAAAAAACAAACAAACAAAAAAAAATTCTCCCCTCCTCTGTCTCAGCTGATGAAGTGGCTGTACTTTCCATTTCCTCCTTTGTCATCTCTCTTTTTTCTTTTTAATTACAGCAGTATAATCAACCACTGCTCAATATTTATCAACTCTGACTCCATTGCAATGCACTGGTTTCAGTTGCAATGGTTTCCTGCAAACAAATGTAGCTGTGGGACCAGGAACTGGCATAAAAATCGTACAGTTAAGTGGCATTTGGACAGAGTATTGCAGACCAGTATGGACACAGAAACACACAATCACTTTAGAGTAGCAAATTAACTGTATGTCAGCAGCGTTATTAAGAGACAGGGATCAGTAAATTTGGTAATTTTTGCATATTTGCTATACATCCTTTTGAATCAACTCAGTCAATGCATTTATCTTATGTATTCTTGATTTAATCCTCAGAAAAAGCATCAAGGCTAATGACAGTGATATATCATAAATACTGTCAAATACTGGGCGCAAACTATTAAGAAAAATCATTTCAAGTAACTCCAACAAGCAGTGATTTCATCCCAGTCTGGTGCTAATGAACTTCCCTCAAAGACTGTTTTAAATTTGTTGTCTTCTTAGTTGTGGAGCAAGATGGCCAAAAAGCTGCTAGTATCAGTGCTACCCAGTTTGACACTTAAACAGCAGCCAAGTAATAGATGGCTAATTTGCCTTAGGCCAACTTGTTTGGCATTGGCAGCTGGAAAAAAATCTCAGCTAACTGAGTGCAGATAGACCAAACATGTCAAATGTTTAAGACTGGCCTCACCCTTCTGCTTCACTGGGAACTTGTTTGATCAAATATTTGTAAAATGCATGGGCAGCATTCCTCTCTTTCTCTGAAACTGATTGTACGTCCTTCTAACAAACAAAGACAGGAAGGACACCTTTGAGAAAAGAACATTTCCCACCTTTGTGTCACTTTTATTTGAAATACCACATCTGATCACTTGCTTCTTTGATTGCTGACAGTGACATTTATCCACATCCTTGCATTTAAGTAGGCTTTATTCTGCAATTTTAGTTGCCAGTGAAGAATTCAGGTGTGAGGTTAATGATCTACTACTCCTGATTTAGGCTGCATTTAGGATGGTATTTAGTCTTTTAGTCCTCAAAAATGTCATAAAGAGTCCCTTTAATAGCTGTAAAAAGATTGTCATATTTCCACTTGGATAAAGAGAAAATGTAGTGTTTTTGAATTTGATTTTTTTTTTTAATTTACCATCATACACAGGAAAAAATACAGTTGATGTAATTAAACTCCTGCCACATTTTTTATTCAGAGTCTGTGAAAACAGCAGAAGAGCCGCCACTTAATGAGGGAGCTCATATTATGGGACAGCATGGGTCTGAATTCAGACTTGACCTTTTTCCTGTTAAAACTTAACCGTAATAACTTGGCCATGATATCATTCTTGTGTTAAATAAAACCCTGCAAGTGACAAGTTGATTATAAGTCAGTCATAGGAAAGAAATTGTTCCATATTAAATAGAGAACAGAACAGTCATGTTTTTCATATTAGTTGTGACCATAATATAGCTAGCTATGGCTGTGCTGTTGTCTCATAACAGGGATGTTTGAATCCTGGTTGAATAGAGCCTTTCCACGTGGAGTTTGCACGTTCTCGCCCCCTGTAATGGTGGAGTCACTGCAGGTGCTCAGGCTTCCTCCCACACAGTCCAAACACATGCTTGTTGGGCTATTTATTAACTCTAAAATGCCCGTAGGTGTGAATGTGAACACGCATGGTTGTTTGTCTCTACTGTTCATATCAGCTCAGTGATAGAATGGAAACCAGTCCATGGTCTGTATGTCACCAAATGACGGCTGGGATCAACTCGACCCCCCATGACCTCCATGGGACATGTGGAATAGATAACAGATGGATGGATGTAGTGATGAATGGATGTATAAAGCTACCAATCCAATTTAGTAGACAGGTGATCAATCACTATTTCTCTAAACCCTGAAATCAATACATGGACTTTTTAAGAATCACATTGCTCTATAGTTCATGATGTTACAAAAAATATAATCTGCGAGGATCTTCAGAAAAAAGATGGATATTTAAGCAGAGTTAGATTTAAAAAATGTTCATTATTACTTGAGGAAGCCAAGACTTCAAACAGTTGAAAAAGGATCTTTATTAATAAAAACTCTGAGACTGAAGCAGGCTAAAATATTAGTACTGAACTGTGGGACATTGAAAATGTCCATCATTCTGAATGTTGTTGTTTCCACAGTTTGTTTTGGATTAATGTATTGATATCTCCTCAGTATGGGTGTTTTATATGACTTAATTTCACTGTGTAAGTAAATGTAAAGGCAATAAACATTTTGATTTAAAGTAATAACTAAAATATTTTATCGACTCTATCTGACATCCGACCGAAACAAACACTTTAACTTACCTAAAAAGGGCCTGTGCACACCAGATGCTTCTTGTGTGCAGTTAATTTGTTCTTAAATTTTTCTTTTAGCCTATAACAAGTCAATGCAATCTTTCACACTCGCAATGTGATTTCACTTTGCAAAGTGGGACTGATATTTTCACACCACAGTCAAAGTTTCCAGTTTCACGCCCAGCAACCACACATCTGGCCAATAAAAAGTCTTTTTTCCCTATCATAAAAGCAATTTTAAGGCAGATGCAACAGAGTTGCAAAAAAATCTTCTCTCCATGGTGTAATTCTTTTTCCCTTTTGCATAATTTTTTACCTGTACCTGGCACAAAGTTATTCAAAAGATGTAGACAGACTGCAAGGAGTCTGACACATGTCCATAATATGAATAAACCAAATGTGCTGTGTGCACAGCTGCTTATAACCATATGAGACTTTATTCCAGTAATACATTTAACAACATTTATTTTGGTTAGATGTATTTAACAATACACCAAACCTCTCTCCTCAGTCTAATCACTGGTCTGGGACAGTCGGCCCCCTCAAATCACTCCATTAGTCTGTCTCCATAACTCATGCATGGGACCCCCCCCCCCCCCCGCAGCTACGTGAATAGACATTCGCCTCAAAATTTGCCTCTGAATTATTCTCAATATCAAGCCCTTTATTTGTGTCACTCATGGGTAGTAATGGCCTGAAGGCTAAAAAAGTGGCCAAAATCAACATTGTTTGAGAGATGTTAATGGGCTTCATTCAGAGTCCTACACGGGTCCAATTTCACAAATCCGCACCCGCCCACCCACAATGATCTCTATATAATACACAGATCTCCTCAGATCTGTGAAAAACAGAGTGCATCCTGACCCATGACCTGTGATCACATACATATGTCACTAACTTTCATGTAAAGTGCTTTATTTTTTTAGCTGCTGCACAATGTCCTAACAACAAGGACAGTAGGCTACTGCACATTAATGAATATTCACAGGCTTGTGCACACAGATGTAAATAATCCTACCGTGGCATCTTTTCTTTCTCTCACAGGCATTAACACACACTCGTACACCATGAATGAATACATGCTTCTGTTAAAATGACTTTCCACTTAAGACTGTACAAGACTAAAACTCAAAACTTACAACAGTGCACTACATAGGTATTTTGAGAACAAGTCCCTTTGGGCTCCTGCAAGACATCTGCAAAAGAACAAATCCAGATATGAGCAAATTAAATAGTAACGCAGAAGACAAAAGTGCCCACATCATGTAGCCTAAGATTTTCTAACTTTTATCGCCTGCAACCTGCCTGCATTTTTTTTAATCCAATGCCTGTGCTTGTGAAATTATAGCATATTTTCTACCCATAGCTGAATGTTTTCGCTGGTCTCTAGCTGCATTGCATGTCTGACTTTCCAGTGGCCATCTTGTTTTCTAATTCATTTTTACTAAACATCTAGCCAGTGGGTGGCACTACAAGGAACAGCTTATATACACAGGAGCGGCCGATTTGAAATGGTTCCATCGAAGCCATGTTTGAGAAAAGCTCGTGGATAGCTGTCCACTGTAGTAGCCAGTGTATGTGAAAGGTAAAAAAACATGGTATGCATAAATAAATCCAGCATAACTTGTGGCAAAAGAAATCCACTTACACACTCCAGCAGTAAACACACATCTATAGCTGTCAAACTTGGAAATCTTGCCGTTGCAATTCATTTTCTCTTTTGTCAGCTTAGTATCATCAGTGTCACTGCGACGCTGCAGGGCATGTAAGGCTGACATCTTCCTCTAAGGTTTATATAGCTTTAAATATTCTATCTATCTATCTATCTATCTATCTATCTATCTATCTATCTATCAAGTAAAAATAATGCTTTTTCTTCTTTTTTGCCTGCATCCACCCTCCCTTGCTCCCTCAACATCCCCTCCTTTTCCCCTCCTTTTATTTTCTCTTTTTATTTAATTGAATGTTGCATGCTTTTGGAGCACTTCTAAAATATATAATGAGGTCATTTGCATTAGACTGCAGATTGGCTGACCTTTGCTTTTGCCAATAATTACTGTAAAAGCCGTCTCTGTCTGTCATCACCAAGGATGTGGCAGGGACCTCTCTGTGCTCACGAAAGGTTAGCTGGAGGCTTGTGTCTGGACTTATGAAAAAGCCGGAGGAAAATGTCATTAGAGCACGGGGAAAAGACACTCGGAATTAACAATTGGAAATTCAATCAGGATGGCTTTAAGGACGGCGTGCGCGTGTTAATGTGCGTGTTTGTGTTCCCATGCATGTCTGCAACAGAAGGGCTAAAAGACGTTTCCTAGGAACACAATGTGGGTTAAGATATTCCTCTCTGCAGCGAGAGTGCAGAAATTGGGGAGAAAGGACACCCTAGGGGCGACTTCTGTTAACTCTACAGGCCACTTTGACTTTGCCAAACCAAGTGAAACACAAACCCAACAATGAGGCAGTTAATTTCCATGCAGCAGGCTTCACAAACAAGACGACACACTGCCACAAATATCCAGAAACTTCCCTTCCCTGCATTCATTAATTATGCCTGACATTAATTACACGTTGCATTTATGAAAGGTTCACATATTTTGCTCTCCTCACCTTGCTGGATTTGTATGACAGTGCATTGTGTTTAATCTGCATGCTGTTATTGGTTGTCATTGTGCAGTGAAACGTGACTGTATTTACCATGTGTTAACTCCCCTTCCCATCAATAACTCGGCCCAGGTCAAAAATCCGACCTTTTATTCCTCAATCATTCTCAGTTTTCCTGAAACTGAACCCTCCTATTCATCAGTGCCTTACCCCTTATAAATGTAAAACATCATGAGACAAACTCCTGAGGCTGCTTATTTCACACTGCAGTACCAAGTGGGACTCAGCGTGACAAGCGGCGTACGTGAGCTTGTTCGGCTCAGAGTAAAAATTGTAATGTGACAGGAATTAAATTTTTGAAAGGGGGCAGAGCAGAGCACTTTAACATCAGAGGCTCTGTTTTGTGCTCTTGGTTCTAGTCGCAGCGGCGCGTCACGTTTCACCTGCCGGATGGCTCTCAGGAGAGCTGCAGTGACAGCGGTCTCGGGGACCACGAGCCTGTAGGCAGTGGCTCCCTCCTCACACAACCTCTCCCTCTGGTGCAGGCGCAGGATGACTTCTACGAGCAGGCCTCCCCCGATAAGAGGACCGAAGCTGATGGCAACTCTGATCCCAACTCTGGTGAGTTTTAATATCTCACATGGCAGACAACCATTTTGCTTTAACATGCATGCATGGTTTCTCTGGATTCCTCTCTGTTTCTCTCTCTCTTATTCTGTCTTTTGCAAAAGCTTTGGGACTTTAAAGCACTATTGTGGACATTTTTTAAAAAGCTGCAAGATTACACAAAAGGCATTGAATGCATCATTATTATGTCCTTTCTTTTACATACAATACATCTCTTTCAATTCTCCTCTAATTGTGTGGAAGACACTGATGTGGGAACATGCTTTATTTTAAAGTGCCGGTTGAAGAAAATGAAAGCTCCATATCTGATTCTGCTCGAGGGGAATGACTAAAAATCCTTGAAGCAAGATAATAAATAGTCATGAAAAACAACATCAGTCTCCATAAAGAAGTCAACGTGCCAAATATCATTTAATTTAGAGTCATTTGATTGCTCAAGTAGGTTTCTAGTGGATACACGAGCAGGTCATTCATTTCTCGGTTAATCATCCAGACTTGTTCATTCCTCCCAGGAGCAAACCTGGGTCTCCCATAGGCTCCTTACCTATTTGTGAAACTCATTTGATTTATTTAGAGATGATTTCCCAGTTGGAAGTCTTGGTGCTCAGCTGAAGATGTTAACTTCCCACTATTTCTGGTGGGAATGTACATCTCCGACCCAGTTTTCTCATTTTATCATTAAGAGGTGAGGCGTGCGGGAAGATCAAGCGCATTGCCCCAAGGTCGATGCCAGCTTGCCTGCCGAGGGCGGAGCAGTCAGCATCGCATAAATGCAAGCGCTGTGAGTAAACTGTTGTGAGTGTATGATCTCATACGGAGTCTAACTAAGCAGATGAACCCACAGTTGGCAGATGTGGTGAGTGAAACCATGTAGGCACACTGACTCACTGACTTTGCAAATGAACTAAGATGCACATGAGCTAAACATGTGCAGTAGTAGGACAGCTGTCTAACAAGTCAAGTATGAGAAAGATTGTTTAAACTGCCACATCTGTATTCTGTGTCTGAGACAGGAACAGCTGATTTTTAAGTAAGTCAGAGGAACAAGTTGGTGTTCCATGGCCTTATTATACTGCAGTTGAACTGAAGCATATGGGAGTAGTACTAGTTATATAAAACAAACAAAATGAAGACCATTTAGGGTCCAAGAAAGGGGACACATTCCCTTAAAGGGATATTATCAGTTAGCTTGAAGTTGGGTTGAAATAGTTTGAGTGATAGTAATGCCATAAGGCTCCAGGGATTTCAGTGAGTATTGCCCCTTTGACCAGGATGCCCTTGGAGAGGCAAGGGTATAGTGCCACTGATGGGTATACCTGCTTCACATAATTTAGCTAGTGTTAGGTAAAAATAGTCCAAAAAAACAATGCTGGTCCAGTTGTACACTATATCAGAAATGTTTTGTTTATTTCTCACCCAGTGTTTCAGCGACCAGCTACATGCTGAACATATTGTTCAGACTGTAGTTTTTTTATTTTTTATTTTTTTTAAAATCAGGCATTAAAGGAATAAAGCAACAGCTATAAACTTACCTGGATGACACTGATTCAAACAGCTGTTTAGACATGCTGAAGTGGAAGAACACATAGTCAGTAGCTGAGGCTTGTATTGCAAAACAGTCCGAAACAGAGAGGCTTTCTGGGTGAAAAATAAAAACGCTTTAAAAATGTTCAATATAGCACACCATTGAGCCAACCTTATTTTTTTGGCCTGTTTTCTTTACCATAAACTCACTTTATTACATGGAGCAGCTTTACCTAAACACAGTTTCCCCAAGTGCATCCTGTTTAAAGAGGTAACGCTCACTTAAATCACTGGAGGCTAATGACACCGCTATCACCAAGTACCTTATACAGCCCATCTTAAAAAATACTGAAATATTCCTTTAAGTGAGGTCACTTGAGGCAATGCCACAGAGCACTGGTTTGAAAAGAAAGACAGAAAGAAAAAGTACTCCTTCCTCTGTAACCCAATGCTGAAAAATTCAAGGACCAGGATCTCTGACAATCTCTGACGAGTTGCATTGTGGTTAGTGGAGGCAACATGTCTCTAAAAAGGACGAAGAATTCATGTAATAAAAAAAGAAAAAAAAAACATTTGTGATTTAACAAGGCTTCTGAATTGCAAAATGTATTTGGATAACATTTCACAGTCAGGCTGATTAGGAAGGACATGAATAAAGTAGTAATTGAAACCATCACTTTGATATTAAAACAAAAGCCATGCTGCGTTTCACTTTTTTACTCCATACAATCTACTGAAATTAACTTTACATAAGCATACTTTCCCAGGACACGGTTCATAATTTTATTGCATTTTTGCATACATGAGGCCATTAAGAAAACAATAATGACAATATTAGAATAGCCTCTATAAAAGCAACAATTACAATATTAGCAATTACTCTTGATGTGCACTCTGATAGCATGCCATTACATTTAACTTATGTTAATTGGCATCCAGTTCAATCAAGTGAATTTGTTTGGAAAGAATTAGGCTTGATGCTTTGTTCATGGTGGATCAGTGTTTGGATTTTGTAAATCAAACAACAAAAAGAACTAGCTTGCCCTGCTCTTTTTGTAAAGTGTCTTGAGGTAACAATGCACTTGGACATCTGGGCCGTAGACCCACATAGAGATTAAACTATTTGATTTCCTGTGATTTAATAGAAATGGAAGCAGTGATTACTCAAAGTCCAGATGATGATGATAATGTGATGATTCTGGGCTACTGTAAAATTGGAAGTACTTCCTAATTGCTCAGAGTTGGATGACCCTGTTCCCAATCCTCCAAATAGAGATACTTATTTTTTTATCGCAAACCCAAATGTATGAGCTTTTGCTTTGTGATTATTTTCTTTTCATGTCAGTGCTCTTTTTGACACCGTAGAAAGTGCCTCAGCAGATGAAATAGCATCTTCCAAGATCAAATAAACTTTAAGAAACACAATTAAACCTCAACACAAGGTCAATAGAGGCTGGGCTCTACCACACCAGGCAGGATCCCAGATGCAGAGTGTGCAAAGAAGCCCCTGAGACAGTGCAGCACATCACAGCAGGGTGTAAGATGATGGCTAGTAAGGCATACATGGAACGGCATAACCAGGTAGCTGGCATAGTGAACAGGAACATCTGTGCCAAACATAGACTGGAGGTCCCAGGGTCAACATGGAAGAGGCCTCCTAAGGTGGTGGAGAACAAGTTAGCAAAGACCATGTGGGACTTTCAGATCCAGACTGACATAGTGCTGGTCAATAAACATCAGAAGACAAACAAACAAACTAACAAACTAACAAACAAACTAACTAACAAACCCATCTGATCACATAACCTCCTTGGCGGAGGTAATAATATAAAAATACATAATAAAACACAAATGCTGTTTTGAGTCCAAATGCTGCAAAACTGAGCCCTGAAATCCTTACTAATTATTTATTCTCTGTCTCTACATGCTCATCAACCTCTTAGAGGAGTGTCAAAGCTCAAACCCACCAGATCTAAATATTTTAAAATGTCTGTAGTCCAGGTGTGATTTATGCTTATTATTGCTATAATATTCATTCTTCAGCCATAGATAATAATCTTTTTATTTATTGCCATTTTACCTCACAGCAATCCACAAACTGCTTGTTTCAGTATGTCTGTAGGGATCTATCTAGCTTTGATTTGCTTGATATGGAGACATTTTGAGGTGTTTTGAGGGACTTGAGCCTTAAGTTTTAGGCCAGGAGTCATCCCCAAGGACTCTTATGGATTATCAAAGTTTATTTTGATGCAGTTTTGTTCACTTTTGGCATCTTTTAGATTTTTCTTCAGTGTTGAAAGAAACTCTTAAACATATCCCCTTTTGTGTGATGTGCACCCATAACTTGAAACTCCTTGGAGCGTGAGGCCCTAGGCATTTGTCTACTTTTTCCTAAAGGTAAAGCTGCCTCTAGGGAACATTGAGGTGTCCTCTGAGGCTCCAGAGTCCTCTTTATGAACTTGGGAGAAAAAGGAAAAGATTCTTGATGAGGACTGATACATGAATGGACAGAATCAACCAAAGTACAGAAAGAAAACTGGAGATAGTCTTGTCTTGTGGCATCAAATGTGCAGCAAAATCGATAACAGCTACACAACACATGATTCAAAGTAAAGAGAAGCAACATCTTTTTACACTCCCAACAGGCCCCTTTACAAATCTGCTTATTGTTTTCCAACTAAAGGCATCATTTCTGTCCTTAAGCATCGGCATTTCATTTTGTTGGTGCTGTTGCTTATCACAAAGCTATTAACAGCGACATCAGTGGTCTTTGATCACTGACCTGCTTCTTGGCAGGATAATGATTTTGTGTCCCGTCTATGAGGGATGTGTAACCTGGAGCTGGTATTCTTACAGATTTGAACACAGTGGTTTTGCGTTAACTGGTTTTGAGTAAGGCTCTGTCAGACTTTAAAGGCTTTCTTTTCACACTGGTTTCTTACTAACTGTGCAATATGACTCAGGCTGTTGACACAGGCAAACACTATTTTTGAAGATATTTGACACTATTACGTTCTAAATTGAGGTGTGGAGTAGTTTCTTACACTACTGAAAATAAACCCTCTGAGTGGAACATTTGAGACGAGGACCTTGACAGTAGGTGGTCTTAGCACTGTGCTTTGTTAAAGGTTTGACAGTAATATTACTTCTGCCTTTATACTGACATGCTAAGTCTTTTCAAAAGACCTTATTAAACAACCAAAACTGAAATGATTTATTTAATTATTAGAAATCTGCACTGGATATTAAATTATTTAGTCTAAGACCATTCATTTTTTAGTTTTTGGTTGCAGCAGCAGTGGGATTCCTGATTCTTAAAAACGTGATGAATCCTGCAGTCTGCATGTATTGGCATCCATACAGTAATTTTCTAATCCATTATACATGATCTGCTGGTCCTAAAGAGAACACTTTAGATACAGAACAGAACGTTTCGTTATTGTTTTAGGATGGCGTGGGATTAATGACATGTACAGTGACCTTTGGCAGCGCTAAGGTCAATTTTCTGGCATCTCATGAGAAGTGTTCAGAACAAGAGCAGCAGCCACACAAACACACTTCTTAATCAAATCCTGATTGCATAGTAAAAGAGCTGGCCACACATCTGTTACTACACTATATGGACAAAAGTATTCAGCCGCCTGACCATTACACCAACAGTGACTGTAATGACACTGTGTTCAAATACTTTAAAATGGAATTGCTCCCCTTTTGCAGCTATTACAGCCTCCCATGACTTTAAAGTGTTTTTTTTTTGTGGATATTTGTGCCTATTCATTCTGTAGAGCATGTATGGTGTCAGTCACTGATGTTGGACAAAAAAGGCCTTGCTCAAAATCTCTGTTTCAGTTCATCCCAAAGGTGCTTGATGGTGTTAAGGTCAGAGCTCTGTGTAGGCCAATCATGTTTCTCCACACCAAACTCACTGACTCAAATTAGAAAAGGGCCTTTTCCAAACTGTTGCCACAATGTTAGAAGCATAGCATTGTCCAGATTGCCTTGGTATGCTGACACACTAAGATTGACCTCCTCTGGAGATAAGGGCCCTAGCCTAAACCCTGAAAACAGCCCCATACCACTTTACCTCCACCACCAAACTTAACAGCTGGCACAATGCAGACAGGCAGGTAATAGTCTCCTGGCATCCGCCAAACCCGACTCGCTCATCTGACTGCCAGAGCGTGATTCGTCACTCCACTGAACATGTTTTCACTCCTACTTAGTCCAGTGTGTGTGTGCTTAACACCAGTAGTTCCCAGTAGGTCAGGACCCAAAAGTTGGTTGTGGCACGGTTGTCAATGGATTGAGAAGTCTGAAAAAAAAAAAAAAAAAAAAAAAATCTTGGCAATAAGTCTATGAAATGCTGATGTCCTTGGTGGACATTTTACTCTTTAATTGTGATAATGAGTAAATGTAAATTTTTTCTTAATATTTTAACACATTTATCTCCTATTTTTATGCTATGATGATGGGATAATTCCTCGAGATCTCAGGAAAATTTGCAAAAATAGGGCTAGTTTTGTCATTTTTCTTTTCTCAGTTTATATATTTTTCCATCCAAGATCCAAACTGTAACATTTTTCAATAAATAAATGTGAGTTAATGAGAGTTTTTGGAAATTTGGATCACAATTTGTCAGTGAACACACCAGTGGGCCCTGACGCTAGACCAGTTAAAGAACCAGTGCTTTACACCACTCCATCTGACACTTGGCAGTGGATTTGGTGATGTGAGGCTTGCATGCGGTTCCTCAGCCACAGAAACCCATTCCACGAAGCTCTGAAGTTTCTGAACTAACATTAATGCCAGCAGAAGTGCAGCTATGGAACCATTAGTGTTTGCAACTTTTATGCACCATGCACCTTGGCAGTCATTGACCCCACTCTGTGATTTTATGTGGTTCTCTGCTTCGTGGCTGAGTTGCTGTTGCTCCTAAAACCTTCTACTTTCTAATAATATCTCTGACAGTTGACTGTGTAATATCCAGCATGGATCAAAATTTCACTAACCATCTTATCGCAAAGGTGGCATCCATCACAGTACCACACTTGAAGTCACTGAGCTGAGCAGAACGACCCAATTTGTGTCACAAATGTTTGCAGATGGAGGCTGCATGGCTATGTGATTGATTTTACACGCCTGTGGCAGTGAATCTGAAACACCTGAATTCAATAATTGACAGGTGTGGCTAAAGATTTTTGTTCATACAGTGTATGCTAATAGTTAATCATGTGTTATTTTTCTTCATTCTTATTGATAAATGATCACAGAAAATATGCATTAAACTAAACTGCAGCCAGAGGCCTTGAGCCTAAAAGTTAACAATAAAAACAAACAAATCTGAAAGGTTAATTATTTTGATATTTCATATCACTATTGTGAGAAGTTTTCTATACTTCTAAGAACTATAGATTTCTCATTCCCACAATATTAAGCTGGTAGTAGGACACTGCTATCATACTTGAGGGAAATGTATTACTATTGCAGAACCATTCCAATAACAGCTGCTGATCTGTGTTGTGTTTTATTGTCTTTGTGGGCTGTTATTATTTTAGCAGGTGTAACAGGTGCCTCTCGTCTCTCTTCTGATCTTTTCTTGCGTATAAGTTTTGTTTTGTTTTGTGAAGGATATTCCCATCCTGCTTTTTATAACAGCCAGTTGGATCACTCACTTTCAGTCATTGAAGAGGAAAATGTTTACTAAAGCTGTTTCTTCAGTTTGCTGTATCTCACATTATCTGACACCTACTCCTCAGAGGCAGTTAAAAATAACTGAGTAGGATTTGTTAATCTTGTTGCCAATGGTGTTCTTTGCTTTTTTACTTCATCAAAAGAAATCAGAATGAAATTCTGTCTCTTTCTTGAACGGTTAAAAAAGTCCTCACCATAGCATTACAGGGATAAAGCTGCTGGAGTAATTTTTGGGTCTTGGTCGCCCTCTCTATTTTGTTTTTGTTTTTTTGTTGTTGTTTTTTTTTTAAGTGAACTTATGCTAGTTTGCTAATTATCCTCAATATAATGCAGGAAAGTGGTTTGGCTTCTGTGTAGGCTGAGGCTTTTGTCTGAAGTAAAGTAACATATACCGTGGGAGTTATGAAAGTCTGATGTCTGCCATTATTTTTTCTCATACTGCAGTGAACCATTATTAAACGCTTTATATTTCTTTGTGACTTGAACACGTCTCTAAAGCTTTCACAGAAAAGAAATTGTATTTAGTAAACAAAACAACATATGAGGAAAAATAAAAAGCTTCATCATAAAAGTGGAGGAAATAATAACAGATGGATGGTAATCAGGGACAGCGCTCAGGATGTTTATTTATTTATTTTTCTAAAGAGAATAAGAAACTTGAGAGTAATACAAGTGTGTGAGCAAATGCTATTGCTCGAAAGAGAAAGACCTTGTAGAAGCCTTTTTCCAATAATGATTGATTTAAAGAGAGTTTTCTGACAGGATTTTTAAAAGAGCTCTTAAAGTTTTACACACATTTCCCCATCACAGCACTCACAAGAGAGTGCACATGCAGGGCTGTTAAGAGCATCTTAATGTCCGCTGTCCATGGTGCTGAAGAGAAGGATGGGCTGATTTAAAGGGCTTTTAATTAATGAAGTCTCCATTAGAAATGTCATATATTAAAAAAAGTAGACACCAATAAATGGCATTGATGAAAATATGAAACAGCACATACAGTTCATGGGATTTGAATAATAAGAATTGGTAAAAATGGAGTAAATGCGACATTTCTGCAAACTTTTTATGTCAAATCGATTCTGTCTGTGTCAGGCTTAAACTTTTCCACATCTGTATCCTCTGTTATTGTATTGTCTCCACTTTCATGCTTAAAAAACAAGCCAATATAAACACACAGGAATAAGATAAAAACAAAATACTCAAAAAGCATCTCAGCCATTTGGAATTTAAACAATGTTGAATAATGGTTGAAATCTGCCAACACCTAGTCAAAGCATCTTTGACAATTAATACAAAATAAAAATGAGAAAGGATCTACTTCTCTCTTCATCATAGTTATCATGGTGCTTGCCATATTCTTTTGGAGGGCTTGATACAATCAGTCATTAGTAAATTGCAATCAAAAACGCCAGCTTAACAACAACAAAAAAAGGTTAACCTTCTGGTATTATTAAAGATTTTTTCCAAATATTTCATGCATACTGCATAGTCACTGAATAGTGTGCATGGCATGATTGTTTGCTTGATTTCAATTTCAGTTTTTTCAAATGGGTCCATAGTGCTGGGTATAAGTTTATATTATTTAAGGCCACCAAGGACAGACATGCCCACTTCCAAAAACATTTCTAAAGATACTGTCTGTAAATGATGCTGATGCATTAGTCTTCATGTGAATAAGTCAATAATTTGTGCATTATTATATATATATATTTTTGCATCAACAATAAGCTACTGTAAGCCACAGTGATGTATAATAAGTGCAACACTGGCCTTAAGGTCTCATTTTACTTAAAAAGAGAGCTTAGATGACATATTAAAATACACCTGCACCTTTGGATTTTAAATATAACCCTTTTTACCATTCCCTTATTTCAATCATTCATTCAGTCTTTGTTTCTTTAGCGCAAATACAAAACCAAAGTTAACTCAAGACACTTTCCAAAGAGGGCAGGTCACTTTTGCTACCAATTAAAATAGACCAGTGTTAATAATTCATTTTATACTAAAGACAATACAGTATTATGTTAAAGACCAGCGGTAATCATCATCAGCACAGCCCCATTACAGTGGTGACAGAAACTTCCCTTAAGGGACAGGACTGTCGAGCACACCAGACTCATGTTGACAGCCCTCTGCTGAAGCTGCATTGGAGTTAAAAAGGGCTAGAAGTAGGGGTAGGGGTGGGAGACAAAGAGGAGGAGGAGGGGGACAAGAGAAACAACAAAACACCAAATGAAAGACAAATTTATGGCAGTTGTGATCCTAAACTTGTTTTTTGTAAGAACTTAACTTAATAACTTTTGGTGGCAATGTATGAAAAATTAGCAGTAACAAATATGATTGCTAGAAAACAGAACAATGTAGTTTCTCTCTAACAGGATGGTATTGAAATAGAGAAACTATTATTGATAAATAGAGCAGTAAAGTAGTATTACTCTTAGATCCTATTAAACTGTTCTAGTAATGATAATAGATGTAAGGATGATGTCAGTAGATGAAGCAATGAACACTAAAATACAAGCATTAGCAAACATAACACAAGTTCTTTTTTTCTGTGGTTAAACCCATGTCAAAAACGCATACTTCTGTTATTATACTGTATTACAGTTCACTTAAATACAGTCCAGAAAACTAAATCACAGCAAGTTAGTTGGTCTCAAATCCTCCACTGCTGTTTGCACTAACACGAAGTGATGACAGCTTAACTGCCTGTTTTTCTCTTCTACCTCTTTTTTTAACAGCAGGCACCTAATAATCGAAATGTGAAGGCAATTTATTACTTCTTATTGAAAACATGTTGGTTGTATTTTATGTTAACATTATTTGCCTCAATAAAACAAACTTATTTTGCCTTAAATACCTGTTTCTTTATTGAAATGTGCTGCTGTGGCAAATAACATGTTTGCTAGCTAGCCAACACTAGCATTAGCTCGTGCAATAGCATGCTAACAGTAGCCTACAACTTCTGCAACCTCACCAATGCTTTTATTGAAGGTGCAAAGTGTCCATCATTCCATACGCAGTTATTGGACGGATGGGAGTACGACAGTAGCACACCGCATTCTCCATCGGGTAAAGCTGCTGTATGAGACAACAATGATGCTGATATGTTGCAGCTTAAAATGACATCACATTATGTTATGTTTAACATATGCAGGGATGTAAAGTCTGCAGTGGGTTGTTTGTCTGCCATTTTCTTGGTCACTCTTTGCCTCTTAGCTCCAGCCATCACTGTCCTCTTTTGTCTCTTTGCAAAGCAATACAAAGCGGGACAGCTGGCTTCTTTTTAGCTGCAGGCTGGTGTTTAAACTAATGCTGTAAGGCCTTTGCAGTAGGCAGCCTGCTGCCAAAGTTATATAGTGCTAAAAGCAGGTTGGATCAACATTTAATATTTTAAGGTGGAAAAGTTACATACTATTGCTTTAAATTTTCCTAATATGATTCAACAAACTCCGAGCAGGCAGGCAGTGTATTGCCCTTGCATCACTGGACTGGCATAAACACACCCTTCAGTGCACCTCTCCTCCCGTGAGCCCCACAGCCAGCCACCAAGAAACCAGATTGTCAAGTAAATAGCCCCAAGTTCTCCCCAGGACAATTACAATTCACTGTTGCAACACTGTGTCCTGTACATGAAAACAGAGCTCTATGACTTGATATATAAAGATGCTGCATTGCAGTTGTTGCCCCCCCCCTCCCCCTTACAGTACGGTGTGCTCTTTGAATTGGTAAAGAACTAATTTTCTTTATATGCAATGGCTTTCAGAAACACCAAGAAAACGCACTGGGACTCACATGGTTTGTTTATGCCTTTAGGAGGCACCAGGAAGCATCCCAAACCTTCATGCTTTATCTGAGTTTACTCTTGTTTCAGTCTGAAATTGAAGTGTCTATTTTTATCAGGTAACACTATTAAAAGACAAATCAAATAAACTGTAAAGAGGAAAGTAATAGTCACTTGCTTTAATATCTTCTAGGACCGCTGTATGTCCCTTTGCAATTATAGAACCAAGTTATTCCAGACAGTTTTTGCAGAAAGAACTCATAATGAAAGAAATTATCAGCCAAGCCACATATCCACCAAAGGAAAACATATTTAAGATGAAACATGGCATTGCCAATCAGTTACAATTTTAAAAAGAAACTAAAATATATTATAATTGATTACTGGGCTGTAGGGGTCTATCAGAGTGTTTGTGCCTGAATAAAAGTGTCATTACGACAAAAGAGCTGGAATAATACATGACAGGAGAAAGAGAATGAGACGGTGGCCAGAATACACAGAGAGGAGAGTGGGGGAGCTACGGAAGTCATGTTTATCTATAAAACATTTAAAACAACCATTATTGACTTAAGTGGTATATGAATGATTTAAAAATGGTGTAGACAAGAAAAATGGGATGAAAATACAAAAAATATCACTGGCTAAATCACGCAAACACTAGTAAACACTTAGAGAAAGTCAAAGTCAAGTAGGAATTGACTGTGAAATAAAACATGAATAAGCTGTTGGAGTGTGAGACAGATATAATGATGTGTTGTTCATTTTGTCGATCAGCACAGTTAAACTTCAATTAGAGTATAAAAGAACCATGATGCCAAAGACTAATGAACTTGGAGTTAGAAAGGTCAAAATCAGTAATACAAACAATACTGGGACATATGTGCCTTGTAAAGAACCCCTGAAGTTTAGTCAGAATCAGAATCAGCTTTACTGGCCATGTATGCTTATGCAACAAGGAATTTGACACATTTGCTCTCAATGTAAAGGAATTAAACATTATATGTAAAAAATAATATATCTGAAAAAAGTATGAAGAATTAAAATTTCAATAGGCACAAGCTTGTGTGGTATTTTTTTCTTGTATGACCATGTGCATTAATGTTATGATAGCAAGATGTGCAAAGGGTACAAAAAGGCTGAGTTGACATGATCAGAATTATAAAATGTGTAAAGATGTGGGCTGATTTACATGAAGTAGATAAGATGATTTAAGAAGGTTGACGTTCATTAGTGCAAACATGCATAAGGAAGGCTTTTTACCCCCCAAGCTTTCTTACTGTATGTGAGCTGCAGTAAAGGCATAAGAGACAGTGGAGTTTAAGTATGTAAGAGTAAACAGGGGAAAAGGTGCTTGTTAAAAGAAAGTTCTATTATCTGAAAATCTGTGACTGTTGAGTGTTCATCAGAGTAACTCTGTGACTGTTGAGTGGCCATTAGAGTAACTCTATGACTGTTGAGTGGCCATTAGAGTAACTCTATGACTGTTGAGTGGCCATCAGAGTAACTCTGTGACTGTTGAGTGGCCATCAGAGTAACTCTATGACTGTTGAGTGATCATCAGAGTAACTCTATGACTGTTGAGTGATCATCAGAGTAACTCTGTGACTGTTGTGTGATCCTTAGAGCAGCTCCATGATTGTTGAGTGGTCATCAGGGGTAGCTCTATGATTCTCAAATGTCATCAGGGTAACAGGCTGGGGGAAGAAACTGCTTCAGTGTCGTTTTGTTTTGGCATGCAGTATCCTGCACTGTTTGTCAGTCCTGTTCCATTCCAATAGACTGCAAAGAGAACTACATAAAAGAGTAATCAGTCTGTTTATTTGTTCCCAAAATGTTTGACCCATTGAAACTGAAAGGAAAATTGGCGTCTGATGACTTCCAAATCCTTTCTTCAAAACATTTATTGTTCATAAAATACAATCTTGGTGAGATGTTTGAATACCTACCCAAAAATGTCATGATTGTTATAGCAACAAACAGGTTGTTCCTCTAGAACTGATTCTGAGCGTGGAAAAATTGCTGCATTTAAACAAGTTCAGGTGTGAGTTCAAGCCATGGTATTCTTTTAAGTTTGTAGCATAAAAGTTCACTTTGTCTCTCTGAGTATTACATTTTTAGATGAATGTTTATTTATCTGCTGTATTTCCATACATATCACATTTCTTTGTCTATAAATCTCCTTCTGCTGACACTGAGAGTTAGACTAATGCACTCGAATTAAATACCCTTTAAGAACAGAGTGCTGGACTTGTGAATAATACTGCCTTTTGTCATTTATATATTTCAAACATAACCTGAATCTAACATCAATACAGCCAGTGTTGCTGCATGCCATGTGCTGTGATAGGGCAATTATCCCCATCATTGATTACAAATGAAGGGGAGGAGAACTCCCATTATAAACAGTTTTAAACCATCAAAAATTGCTTTCTTAAGTCAAGATATGACAGGATTTGTTATACAGAGTTGACAAATGGCCCATTATTGCTCTAGACATTGATATTAATACAAAAAGGCATATCAAAGAAGAGACATGGTAGTCAAACAAGAAGCTAAATAACATTTTCAAGTCTAATTTAAAATGAATACTCTTCAGATATTGGCTCATAATATAATGTGGAAGATTATCCATCCACAAATGGTTTCAAGAGACAGAACAAACTCCTAAACAGCATACTGCATGTTCTCTGTGACAGTAGCACATTACCTGTTTAAGCATCATCAATTTCTGGATCCACCACAGTCTTTAGTCTAGTTCTTCCCTGCCTTAATGATCCACAGCACAGTTTACACTGCATTTTACAAGGCTGATGTATGAGATTGTTCCATTCAAGTTAGTCAGGCTACCTTTTAGTGTTACAATTAACTGCATTCATTCCTTTTTCAATAAGTGACAGGGAAATACTTTTGGTACTCCATGAATTTAAAGAATTAGCACACACTACAAAACCAACCGACCGAATCAAACTGTGTCTCTTATAAAACAGAAGACTGTCCATTAAGGGTTAAGGGAAGGGTTTCCACCCTTGTAATTCTATCTGAACATTTTTTCTTCCTTACAATTCACTTTCAGTGTGAGCGATGTAAATAAAGAAAATACATTTGCTAAATAAATCGGTATTTTTATTGTTATAGATTTTATTTGGAATTGTAGCTACATGTGTAGATAAAAAGCTTAAAATTACAACTCTAGAGATAGTTGTAAACAAATGTCCTCAACAGAGCAGTTAGAAAGTAACTTTAAATAGTTTTTGTTTTGAATGAATATTTTCTAAGGAAACAGACAAGACTGTAATCTGATACAGTCACATTTGTGTACATTACATGCACATTAGGGCTGTCAAATCTTTTTTTTTTTTTTAAATTTCAATTAAGTGCTTTTGAATTTATAATAGTAGACTGTTTTTTATTATCACTGGTGTCAGGCCAAAACCTCATATCTTCATAATTGCCACTTTTCAGGTAATAAAAAAGTTTTTTTTTTTTCAAAAATTCAATCAAAAATTTAACAATTTTATTGCTTTAAACTTTTTTTTAAAAACCCTGACAGATGTTAAGAGCAACCAGTGTTGCCAAAGAATAAATAAGTAAATAAATAAAATCATGAAAATTGGAGATATGAGGTTTTGGGATGCATGACCAACAGTGCTGATTTTGACAATAAATAAGTAAATAAATAAAATAATGAAAAATGGAAATATGAGGTTTTGGCTTGGATGGCCAATAGTACAGATTTAAAAAATGAAGAAATTAATAAATAAATTCAGGAAAAATTAGATATGAGGTTTTGGCTTGGGTGACCAATAGTACAGATTTATGACAAATAAATAAATCAGTACATAAATAAAATCATTAAAAAATGACATATAAAGTTTTGGCTTGATGCCAGTGATATTGTCAATTGAAAATTGTTGAAAATTTCAATATGTATTGCTATGTCGGCATGGTCTGCAACCAGTGGTGCAGAAGTTGGAGAAAGCTTCGAAGTTCATATTCTCTGAAGTACAGTCTTTATTTATATGTTTACGTATATTGAATAACAGTATTGTTTCAAATGAAGAAATAGGCACGAGTGCATATACAAAATGGCTCATTGATGTCCTGTGATTCTGTGTTAATGTGATAGCATTTACACGTTTGTGGAGCCCTGAGTTAGCTGCTTTGTATGGATAAATAACTCAAGCAAAGATATTTTCTCAAGAATTGTTTAAGAAAATAAACTTTAACAAAAAAAATAAAAAATAAAAAATAAAAAAAGAGCTAAAGGGAAGAGTAAATTGATGAAATGTGTGATGTCACCATGGTTGCATCATCTTTGATTTGTCCACTGAGCTGTCAGAGAGATTTTTGAATTAAAGTGAGACATCCATCAGAGCAGTGGTGGCCTTATTTTCCATCACTGCAGGAGAAAGACGATGTATGGTGGCGAACTGCGGTGCACCAGAAGCTGCCCACACATTAAAGAAAAACGTTTTCAGGTTTCAGGCATGCAGGGTGCTAAGAACTAATTACAGGGTTGATGTCAGGGTCAAGGTCAAGCTTGACGGCATCTCTTTTGTTTGGGCATTTTCACACATGGTAATATGCCTAGAGATGACTCATGGCCAGGGCGGTAACCTAGGCTGTGCATGCTCAGCACATCCACCCCCTTACTCTGCTCTAAAGGTGTGGATTATGTTCTTTTTTTAATTATTTTTTTCCCTATGTTCCTGGTGAAAGGACATCCAGAGCACTACCAGGTTTAAGTAAATCCTCCTTCCCACCTGATAGTGCTCCCAGGCAGCTTACTTGCCACATCTCAATTTTTGTCCCAAACATGCCTGTAAGTTCTGCACGGTACTGTGTATAAGAGGCAACAAGGCTCAATATGTATAAAACAAAGTGGGGTCTATGCTGTTTGTCAAATGAATTCGTTTGAAACAATAGTAGAGAGCACTACATTTCAAAAGACTGTCATAGCTGCACTATATGTGCTAGAAAGCCGAGATGAACTCGCACATTCACAGAGCATTAAAACCACGTACTGCAGAATATTAAATGTCTTGTGTAATAAACTGTTGTTTTGAAATTGTAGTCAGCAGTTATCATATGTTTTACTAAGCTGGGGATTGCAGCAGGCAAATAATAAAAGGTGTTTAATCTACTGGGGGAAATAATTCTCCCACTCATTCATAATTAAATTACAGTTAAGGTGAATCAGAGGTGAGTCAGAGCACTGCACCACTACACCTTCTTTTGTTTAGAATTACAACTGGGAAATTGTTGTTGGGCTGTTTATCTGTTTGTGTTTTTCGGTTACCTGCGGGGAATCAGGTGCTGCAGATGCACATACAGCCCACCTTTGCTTTAAACCCCCAGTTAACATATACTTCATCTACATAGAGAAATAAAATATTAAAAAAAAGCATTATCAAGGGCTTATCACTTGTTAAACTGTTCATTATCTTAGTATAGAAGGCCTGTCCTCTCTAAAAGAAAAACAATCCTGTTTTGCATGTTCAAATATCAAATATTAGACATGCTTTCTGGCTATTTCAAGCCTCTTAATACAAAAAAAATGACATGCTTTTGTATTGAAGGAGCATGGCCAGGTATTCAGACACGAGCTTAACTGTCTGGGATGTTCGAAGATGACTTATTTCAGGAGAAACAATGCTCACCAAAAGGGTTGTTTGCACTGTTTATGCACAGGAACACACCCAGCTGACAGGAACCGAGCAGAAGGCATGACGAGAAGAGGAAAAGTGGACAAGGTCCTTGTTTAGATAGCACAATGCGACTTGAAGGGGTGGGGGATAGCTGTTAAGGGGCTTGGTGGAGAGGGACAAAATGCTCAAATGCAAGATTGTTATGTTCTCTAGCATGAAAATGGAACCACTTTAGCCATTAATCATTGATGGACAGGAGAGGATGGATAACTCCCTTGTTGCTTCATTCTGCTCCAACCCTTCCTGCTTCATCTGAAACATCAAAGTATCTCTTCAAGTCCACACTCTGCCAACTACTCCTATCAAAACCCGACTAACTCCTAAACCCTCTCTTTAATGGGTACACATATGTAGCTAAATATTGAAATGTTGTGAAATCACAATTTTATTGGTGTTAATATCTAACACATGTCTAGCCATTTGGACAAGGTAGTACAATTCTTTCATGATGTTTTTTTTCCATATTTTTAACGGCATGTTGGCTATTTATTTCATCACAATATTTCAAAAATATGCTTTAGGCAAGAAATATGGTCACGTTGCCATGTTTTTACAACTGCTAATGCCAAATTCGGGCCGTTATATTTCCCTGGCGCCCCAATTGTCTCTCCATGGCAGAGAAGATTGGCAGCCTCTTCACTGTATTTACCTTTGGGCCACCAGTCTTGTCGACAGGGGAAATGCTTGAAAGCTGTGCTGCAAAAAACAAAAACTAATTTCCTTTGCTATTTACTGGGAAACTTCACTTTAAAGTTTCACTCTTTAGGGAAAATATATTCATGTACTTGATACCTTTATTGCAAACCTTAAAATATAGGCATTCATTGCATGTGTGTTCCAATTTTACAGGTACATTTAAGATGACATGACCAAGAAACTGAATTAAGCTGTATTGAAAAGGTTATGGCAACATATTTCATGTTGACAGGATTTTTTTTATTTTTCTGATTTTAATTGTAAGGATAATTTTAAGCCACTGTATCAGGGCAAAGCCAAAGCCAATGGAAAATATCAGCAATAATTGCAGAATTTTGAATTACAATATGATACTAGTTTAAATGAAATAAGACTGATTCCTGTTTTGGTACCATGGCATAAAAAGGATGTCCTGGACATCCAAAACTGCTTGATTTAGTTATTTTTAAAGATCAGCCTGAAGAAACATATACAATTTTTTACAAACTGTCAATAGTAATAATAGGCAAAATAGAGAAGATTTTTCTTAAAAAGACAAAAAATAATGCCTACCTAAATTAAGTAACCTTAAAACTACAATACAGACAAATGCAATAATAAATAATCCTTGTGTATGCCAAATATTCAAACTTTTGTGTCTAAAAGTAGTGAAATATTCAGGCAAAATAAGATTCATAGAGAAAAAGCAGCAGGCATGAGTTAAAAAAGCCTCCACCTAAGGACTGGACAAGTGTCACGACACTCGTGTATGGTCTTCCACGAAGCGGTCTGGCTTTGTTCAGTACAGTTTTGTCTTGGTTTCGCACATTAAACTCTGATCTTACATGTATTTCCCCATTTGGGTGTACAACGCTGAAAAAAGGTTAACTTTTGTATCTTTACAAGATAACTCTTGATTTTAAAGTGATACTAGTTTTTTCTTCTTTTAAATGTTCTCATCCCACTGCAGGTATGAATCGTGGGTTTCAGTGATAACAAGCTCTTATTGTGTGGGATAACAAGATCCAAAAGCCCATAAAAACTTCTCAAACCACCTCTCTGCTGTCTGTCCATCTGCTCAGTATGTTGCAGTCAGACTTTTGCCAAAATATGGCTGAATAGACATCATTAGTCATTTCCACAGTCAGCTGCGTTGGTGTATTTAGAATTTTTTGGTCCATTTGCTAAAAAAAGCCAAATGTAACACAAGTTTACCCAAAGAAAAGTATTTAAAAGGATTTGGAAAGCTCTCATTTATTAATTACGTTTATTAATTAACAAGGAGAGGGAATTAAAAATGTTTAGGGGTACATCCACTTTTTCATAGAAACGAGGAATGAAGCCATAGAGAAGAAAGCACAAGCTGGTGGGTTGGCTTGGATTATGTGCTGAAAATGCGTACATTCACTCCTGGGCACACTCACTCGAATTATGTATTCAGTACAAGCTCTCATACATTATGTGACCAGTTGTTGGAATGTAGGCGGTGACTTAGGACACTTGTGACTTTGCTCGGCCAAAAAGCCGACTGCAGCACTGTGGATGAGCTGCAGGGGCAGAGGAAAGCATGTTAGTGCCACAGCCAAGAGCGTGTGGCAGTAATCATGACACGAGGCTGTGGCCATGATGGTCCTCGTGTTACACTTTTGAGAGTAGATATCTTGATGCCTATAGCAAACAGGAACAAGTTCAAAAGCTTGTCTACTTCATGAAGCAGATATGAGATAGGACCATCAACAGCCTATTGCTGTTGCTTCTGATTGAACCTCAACACATAAGGAATACTAAATGTATGCTTCCTTGCACTTTATCCTCCATATGTTGAAAATCGAATCAGCTTTAATTATAACGAGACATAAGTAGAAATATCAAACTACTGTGATCTAAATCTAAATCTATATGCAAGCGTGTAAGTCTCTAATTTCAGGTTAAAATATTCATTTACATTTATATTGAGCCAAATTCACATGACCAGGCCAGATTATTTTTTTAGGATTCAAAGCACAAAAAATTCTAAATCACTTTAAATAAGTTTTAAAAAATTGCTAATGGTACTGATTAAGCATGTTGAGATGAGATGTCTATCTTAATCTCTAATAACTAATGTGTTGCACTGGTTTTAAAGACGCTGGGGTCTCCCAGGGAGAATAAAAGTTTGACTGGCCTTCCTTCAAAATTCCACAGCTTGCTGTTTCTTTGCAGTTGTGTATCTCTTTATCTACCATCTATTTTTGCCAAGTGGAGTTTGCAGTCCTGCTAGATACTGGTATGGTACCTGAGGCCAAAGAGTTGACAGTATTCAAGTATAAACTCATAGCAGGTGAGCTCAGCTGTCCTCCTCTGCTGGTCATTAGTTGGGTTTAACTGAAGAATCTTAGCACACAAACTAGCACTTTACAGGATGTATTTGCTTAAAAGTATACTAAAGTTTTCTTTAAATGCAAGATTGAGACCTAATGAGGGAGAAAAGCAGTTAAAAGTGCACAACTAGCCAAACATCTCTATGTATTCTAGCTAATTTGGAGCAATGATTCAGTGGCTTGTTATATACAGAGAAAGAGATTTAGTTGTAATGACTGCACGTCTCAGCGTTTTAAACTGGTATATAAGTCACTGTGGTTGAAGATGCCAGCAACATTTTAGATGATAAATACTGGTATCTAAACAGCATCCTGTTCACCAAATTTTACTGTGTTTAGTGTGCTGTGTATATTAAGACGGATTAAAATTTGCTTTCTCTATTGGCAGATATCTTTTCTTATCACACAAAATCAGGCCTTAATTCCGTCAACTCTGTGTTTTGCATTTTAAAATAAGATGTTTATCTAATAAATGTGATTTAAAAACACCTCTAAGATAGTTTTGACTGGAAACTATACTAATAGAAATGCTTAGATTTTTGAGATTATATAGTTTAGACAAAAAAAACAAAACAAAACAAAACAAAACAAGGAATGTTTAGAACCATAACTACTCAGGCGAATCTGGTGTAAAATAGGTACAGTCAGGCTTGCTGTTACAACCAGCTCGCTAGGGGAAAGGGAAGTAACATAAAAAAACCTAGATGGGCAAGGTTTAAATAAAGTTATTTATCAACAAAAGTAAAGTTGGGTTTGACAAACAAGAGTGAGGCAACTAAGGACAAAAAGGTGCTGTGCAAAATGGAAAACGAGAACAAAAAGAGACTCTAACTTAGAGTTATTAAACTAACTTTTAGCAACACAAGAGAAACCAAAAACCTAACTACCCTAATTAACAAAAGAATCACAAAACAGCACCCAAACTAACAGATAAACGGAGTGTGTGTGTATAAGGTAACTAATTAGGCTATACAAAACCACAAAAGACTAGTGCCTCAACAAAGTTACAGAGATACAATAGTTTAACAATAATGTCAACCTAGCGAGAGGCACGTGAGCATGGCTGGTTACAGCTTGCTGCTGTCTTCTGGTGGCTGGCTCTTTTTATCCTCTGCACTCTCTTCTGGTTGGTGGATTAGGCTGCAGGACCTCCAGGCCAATCAGGCTTCTTCTACACAGGTGGATGGAATCACTGCAATAAGCCTATGCAGCAGGGGCAACCTGAGAGCTGCAGAGTGCCAGGCAAACAAGAACACTCACACACACTCACACACACACACTCAAATGGGGAGGTAAAGATTCCCAGACGGCGGCGGCCGTAACACTTGCCTACAGATTTGGCTGGACCCCTGACAAACACGGAGAATGGACCCTCCCCAGTTGTGATTTATTCATAGTATCAATGTAGTTGTTGGATCAGTAGCATTGGTGCAAGCATGCTGGAGCTGAAAAGTGTGTCTGAACTATTATTGTGTTCTGATGTTGAAACTATTTATTTGTGCCACTTCAAAGATTTTTAACCAATTTTCTCCCCATTTTTACCACTTGTGCTGTCCACGTTTAATCTGTTTAGCACAATATTTGTCTATGCTTGCCTTTTTTGAAACCCATTTTCCCAACTTTTCAATACCATTTCAACACTTTTCCAACCATTTCTGCCAATTTAATCGATTTTTACTACTTTCTAATCCCAGTTCACCACCTCTTCATCCCATTTCTGCTGCTTTGAAGCAATTTTTGCCACTTTTAAACCATTTCCACTACATTTCCTGCCTGTTTTTACCACTTTTAACCTATTTAACCACTTTCTGCCTGTTTTTTCCTCACTTGACCCATTTTTGCCACCATTAACCTTTATACAACTCTTGGTGCCCCTTTTTGCCAAATCTTGCCACATTTCACAAATTGTTTCACCTATTTTTGCCACTTTCTGCCTATTTTGCTACTCTTGACCCATTTTTGCCACTATTAAACCTGTTTCAGCACTCTTGGTACCTATTTTTGTCAAATCTTACCACATTTCACAAATACCGAGCTTTTTTACCACTCTTAACCACTTTTCAGCATTTTTTCCACCAGTTTTTTTAACCAGTTGTTGCCTCTATTTACCAATTTTTGCATCTTTACGCACATTTTTAAAAACTTTTAACCTACATCTGCTACTTTTAAATTCACATTTTACCACCTTTTTATTCAATTTCTGCCACTTTTAAGCTGTTTGGTGCTTTAAACCCTTTACACCTTTTTTCTGCTCATTTTTGCCCCTTTTAACCTATATCTGCTACTTTTAAAATCCCATTTCACTACCTTTTCGACTAATTTGAATTCTGTTTTAGGAATAGGGGTTTTAAACTTTCAAGAGGTCTATATTAAACAGCATAAATACATAAAAATATATTAGTTGCTTTGATAAGAGTTGTTGTTATTCAGGTAAATAATAATAATAATAAATATATATTTATACATAGCAGATTCACTTTAAAATGGACCATGATTTTCCTAGCTTCCATAGGTGGCCTTGGGTGTGATTGCACTACAGATTACACAATTAAATTTGCTTAAATTTTAAAAAAAATTCAGCGCAGATAATGGAAATAAAAGACATCCGGAAGTTTTATGATAAACAGCTAATACTCTTTTATTTGTGTGTTTTGCAAAATCAATCCTGTCTAAATGTAGAAGTCTCACACCCATTCTGATGTGTAGTATAATACATAAAGTCTAACTCTAACTCAGTAAAACAGTATCTTAGTTTGGAAACTCTTCTTGCAGCCAATAATGTGGGGGAAATACAAACTAAAACCAAAAGAAACCTGAAGTTGTTCAGCGACATACAGTGCAGCAGCCACAGCATGCACTACTTCTTTTTATGTCTGCAGCTGCACTGACAGATAACCAGAACATGAATAATCCACTGCCATATAATTATCAATTGGTGGAAAACAAACAACCAAAAAAAATAAGCCACCAAAACATGCCAGATGCACCAAACCCTCCTACCATGTGTTCAGCACTGATCTGCAGGTTGTGCTGCTGCTGCTGAGTCTCCACACTGCCACATCTTAAACTGTCCTCAGGCGATCATACATGTGTTCTGATTGCAACCATATAGCATATGTTGCAAAGATGTTGCGGGCACTATAACTGTCTCATTTTATCATGGCTTATTTTTGCACTAAATGCATTACATGATGCCTTTTTATAAATCCTCTGTTGCAGAAAATTAGGAAAATTTGAAAGCATTTTCCCAATTGAGTAAAAGTAGAAGACTAGTCCAGTAAAAGACTGAACTCTGTGCCAGCAGCTTTGTTGTTTCTGTAGTACAGATGCCCAGCAATTGACTATTCAGGATAAACAAATACCAGGCTGTCACTCAGTCTGGCAGCCATCCGACCACCTCAGTCACAGACAGCTAGTGATGCCAGTGAGACGGTTGGATGCCAAAGCGGTAGATGGATGTCACAGATCTTTTGACTGCAGTGATAGACCTTGGGTACCTGTTTGCATATCTTTTGACTGTATATCAAAGGGAAAAATCAATATGCAGTCTCTTAAACCGCAAGTTGTCAAGGTCTTTTCTGTCCGGGAGAAACATTTTATCATAAAGTTAGTTTGGAGTCAGTCTCTTTTGCCGACAGCAGAATAAGACAGCCACTTTTACCCTTGCCAATTCTGTCTTCTCTGCTCTTAAGAGAGAAATTTTGAGGGATGATCTATGCATAAACGCAATACTAACTCCCCTTAAACCCACTCCTGCTGTATATGAAGAAGCATGTTTGTGTTTGCGTGTTCCCTCTGATACCTAAATCCCATTGTGTGAAGAGGAAGGAGCAGGGTAGAGTAGCGAGGGCCCCTGACCAAGCCTGTGGGTGGGTGGCATGGATTCATAAATCAGGGAGCAGTGTTAATCTCTCTCAGGTATTGGAAAGCCAGCCCTCAGTAAATATGTTGCCCCAGGATAGAATGGGGTTTAAAGGATTTCTGTCTCCAAAGAGAAATTAGGCAGGAGCTTCAGAAGTGAGCTAAATGGAAGTGCTTGCTGGAGCATACAGAGAGAGCAGGGTGCTGCTGTCAGCTAGTAAACATGGGCGCAGACTAGCCTCCGTCATTATCGTTGCGGTGGGTGCCAACAGCTAGGGTGAGCAGACGGGTGGGCTGATGAAGAGCGACTTCTATGGTGATGATTAGTCACAATAGGGAGGAGAAAATCCGACGACTGTTGGATTACACTGTTGGGAATGAGAATTATTTGTTGTCCAAGTTAAGAGGCTAATTACAATAACTTACAATTACAATGCTGCCCACTCTATGTGTTTTGGGATTCTAGAAAAAAATCTGTCCAGAAATGCACTCAATCCAGATTATTTTTCCTAGGGTTACATGCTTTCTGCTACAAATCAACAATCCCTGGGTTTATTAAACAATATACAAGGAATTAAGCAAAAATGATTAAGATAAAAGATGCAACAACCCACTGATTTTACCACTTTTACTTTGCTGAATGCAAATAATCCTGCATCATTTGCACTTTTTTTGTTGTTGTTTTTTTTTGCAGGGCTTTGAGCCCATAAGAAATTTCCTGAAAAACCTCTTGTTGAGCTTGGAACCCTTGCACCCGTGTTCACAGCTACCATTTTTTACACTGGGTGTTCATTTTCAATACATAACCAAGATAATGTTTTTACCGCAAAGCTTCCTGGGTGCAACACCAGGGCCGCCCCTGGCCAGTGAGACCCTAAGCAGACCCTGATATGAGGCCCCCCTAATGTTTGACAAGCGAGGTTGCAGAAGAATGGGTGACAGACACGATGAGAATTTCTGTGCTGCAAATATGAGCAAGAGAGAGAGAGGGAGAGAGAGATCATGGATGTCACTGATCTCCAAAAAAAGGTATCTTTAGGGTTAATTTACTAATGTGTAACGGTCAGGTAAAGTTTATGGTTGGTCAACATTGTACATGCATTACCTCACAGGTGTCAAACTCAAGGCCCGGGGGCCAAATGCGGCCCGCGGTGCAGTTTTATCCGGCCTGCAAGATCATATCTAATTAGAATTGTCAGTATAAAGATGTAAATTTGACCTTGAAGATACAAAAAAATCCTTCTTAAGTTATAAAAATCTGAAGAGTAGAGAGTAGAAATAATTTGATAAAAAGTCAGGAATAAGAGAAAGAAATTTATTTGTGTTTTCATTTCATATTTTCATTTTGGATCCCAAGGTTATGACTGAAACTTAGGATTTTAAATTTTCATTTCATATTTTGACCTTTTTCATTCATAATTTTGACTTTTAATCCCATATTTTCACTTTTTAAACAACTGATCGAGAATTTTATCTCATGTTTTGACCTTTTAGAGTCACAATTTTGAATTTTATCTTCTATTTTGACTTTGTAAACTCTTAATTTTGTAATTTATCTCATATTTTGACCTTTCAGAGTCACAATTTTGAATTTTATAATCTTTTTTGACTTTGTAAACTCTTGATTTTGTAATTTATCTCATATATTTGCCTTTTAAAAACCTTATTTTGAATTTTAATTTTGTGTTTTGACCTTTAGGACTTATAAAGATGGCTTTTCATCTCAGATTTTGAGCCTTTAAACTCATTTATTTATTTAGCATTTATTTGACATGGACAGACAGTAATATTGATGCTGTGATATTTCATCATTTTGACTTTTTTTGTTTTTAGAAATCTTAATCATTTATCATCACTGTTTAATTTCCCCCAAAATTCATTACTTTTGAAAACACGGTTGGCAGTTTTCAGTTAAACCTTGACCCTGTTAGGCCCTCAGGTTTAACCTGAATGTCAGATTTTGACCCCTGCTGGGGTGCATTACCTGCATCATGTTCATCATGCAGACACCGGGCTGATGCTCGGAGAGAGAGAGGAAAAATATACTCAAAGTGAGTCCCCAACGGTGATGAGGCATTACGCGCTATGCATAGTTTGTGTATAGGCAGGGGCGGGCTTGTGTAAAACCACACTTGGTGACACTTGTTTTCTCTCACTGCACTTACAGTCCTGTAAGTTGAAAACTATCCAGGTTTTGGAACAGCGCCCTGCTCGTTAATGTCACTTTACCCTTAGCCTACCAATCAAAATCAAGAGGTGGCAGATTTTATGATACCAGATTTTCACAGAAACGTAGGGGAAACCAGACACACCTGTTTTTTTTAATGGGACAATTCCCATGTCTGCAGCTGCTGCAAGTGCTTGGAAAGGATTCATTTACGTCATTGGTTGGATCATGAAATAGATGATAGGTAGTGAATGTTTCTATTGCCTATGTGACCAAGAGGAGACCCACAATCATGATGCAAGACATACTGGTATATTTTTTAAGGTTTATTGCAACATAAAGAGCAAGATCAAGACAGCATGTGCGAGAGCATCTCTCTGAGTCCTCCTGGCTTGGGGCCGTCCCAAAACGTGTTTATGTAGAATGCAGTATACATCAACAGCATCTCAGTCTCTAAAGATATGTTTTTATCCTTGCACACTGGAATACAGACTACTCAGAAGTGAACTGTGTTTGCAATTTCTACTTTAACTTTGTCTGTCTAAGGATGTAGTTGTGAAAGACCATGTTTCTATAGTGAGGATATACACAGCAGAATCAGCCAGTCGTTAATACAACTCCCGTAGTGTTAAATTTAACATTTTTCTGAGTTTATATGATTCTCACAGGTTCTGAGTTTATACTTTGGAAAGCTCACTGTTAATTTCTGTTATTTTTTACATATTGAAGTGCAATTTTAAGTCAATAGTATGTCATTCCCTTTCAATTTGTATGTAAATTGGAGGTATTTGAAATTGTAATTATTCACACAGTGCAAAGCACTTTTCATATTTAAAAAGAATTGCCGTGGCAACTGTGGCAAAGTAGTGTATCTTATGGAGGATGGAGCAGATGCACAGATGCACTGCCAGAATAAGCCCTGCATTGAAGGTCTGATCTCCACCCTTCATTGTGGACCTTTCCTTGCAGGCAAGAAGTGACCAACTTAGTGGATAACTTCGCTCATGGTGCAGAAGTGTCTAAAATTAAAAACAACAATAATCCACCAGAAACATAAGGAAAGAAATTGTAACAGTGATCCCTACACAACAGACAGCATCTAAACACATGTATAAATGCATCTAAAGACATCTAAAACACATCTAAACTTGCTGCCCAAGGATGTGATGGGAACTCAATTTGAAATAGCAGATCAATTGGCTCTCTATAGAGTTGGATTAACACTTAACACTGTCAACTGACTCCAACACTGCAGGTCCTTTCACTCAGAATGAGTTAAAATTGCACTTTAGCGATTAAAATCCACTCTGAAATATTCAGCAATTTGATTTCAACACTCCAGGAGCTTTGGCTGTCTAATTGATCAATACACAGGAATACCAAAATCTTACTATCAGTAGATCTGACTCATCAAAAATGGAGGTGTTGGTTCAAAGGCCAGATGAGAACCCCTGATGTACATTAGTTTAATTTTTCATCTATTGCCCTAAGTTTTATTGGTGGCATTTCCCTGAATAAAGTCACATATTAACCCCGTTGAGCTATTTAAAAGCAACATAGAGATACTGGCAAGATGGGCACCTAGCAACAATGGGTAATCTGAAATTGAGATTGTGGGCACATAATGCAAAAAGTGCTCTCTATTGGCACAGGATTTAACACTTTATATTTAAGGAGTCTTTGAACCCCTCAGGCCTTGAACTCTTATATTTACCTGAGAGGTGATCGTTGGCAAAGGAGAGAATGCATTTTTTCATCATTTTATAACAACACATTTGTATAAAAGATCATGGGTTGCATGTAATTATTAATTATCTGAGCTGACATTCAGCAAGAGGCAGAACTCAGCTTATGAGAATTTTTTCCCCCTAAACTGTCTGTTCAGTCAGTCAGGTTATATCAAGGCTTAAACCAGAGTGTTTGTATACCACCTGAGCTTTTTCTGCTAAATCCCCTCATGAAGAGTGCTTGCAGATCTGCAAAGAGCATGTCATCATCAGTTTCAGCAATTCAGCTTTTAAGTTTCTGCCTTTTTGTCTTGGAATTCTTCCTTGCACAGTTTGTATAGTGAAATAGAAGGACTTATGTGAAGTGTCACTAAATAAAAGCCCTCGGTTTTTGTCTGAAAGTTAAGAGTGTAAGGAACTTTTTGTTACAAAACCAAATATTTGAAGGCTTGATATTTCACAGATAGATATGCAGTTACTCTTAGTCCCCATAAGGGTAACGTTTGGGGTATTGCTCTTTAAATATTGTCAGTTAAACAGGTATTACAGCAGTTAAGATGGAGAGGAGAAGAATAATTGAAAAGAGAGATGTTCTTAAAGCTCCTGCTGGAGTTTTTAAATGGTCCTGAAAAAGACTGAAATTAAAAGTGATGTATTTTTATGTTGAACAAAAGAAATCAAGACATTTAAAGTCAAGATTAATGATGATAATTATGCATTTTATTTGAAGAGGCCTTTCAAGGCACTCAAGGTCACCTTGCAACGCAAAGTTGAAACAGGACATGTAAATAAGTCAACAAATTACTTAAGTTAGCAATTAATTAAAACATTGAATGAAACAGTGTGTATGTTGCCAGATCTCAATGAGACAAACAAGCAAGTTGAAAAGGTGGGACAAGACAGGATTTGAAAATGGATAAGGAGCAGAATCATGACGCCAGTTTAATAATTGACAGGGAGCCAGTGGAGTTGCTGAAGTAGGAGTGATGCGGTTACTGGATGGGGTTCTAGAGTTGATGTGGGAGGCAGAATTTTGGACTGGTTGAAGTTTGTGAGGGGATTTTTGAGGAGGACCAAAAAGAAGGGAGTTAAGTTTGTCAATCTCGAAAAGTGACCAGGGTGTGAACTAAAATGGCAGCAGATTAATGTTGCATAGATGAATGTAGGAACAGGTAACATTATTGATTTGGGTTTGGAAAGATAGTGTGCTGTCAAGGATGACAGCAGGACTTTTTACCTAAGCGGAGGAACTGATTAATTGTGAGGGTAAAACTGTCAGATTTGGCTAAGGTGGGTGGCTTAGTGCTACGAAGAAGAACTTCAGTTTTATCACTGTTAAGATTAAGGAAGTTAGGACAAAGTTTTTCCTTTGGGCCCCCAAACTTGTATCTAAGAAAATTTGAGTCCCCAGGACTGACATGCAATAAAGTGATACACTGTGGTGGAAAATTAATATAAATTCTAATTATTTTTATTGATTGAATATAAACAAGATAGCCCTGAACACAAACATTCCACCCCCCCCCCCCCCCCCAAAAAAAAAAAAAAAAAACTTTGTATGTAACTATTTCCTCATGATTTTAGTGATTTTGTGTAACTCTTTTTTAAACAACCTCAGAGCAAACAAAGGCTGGCACTTTCCCTAAGGAGGGGTCCTGGACCCCAGGTTGGGAACCAAGGACCTAGAGGAAGTAGACAGGTAATGAATAGTAGGGGTCCCAGTTAGAAGATTAGTTATTTCTATATTGTAATTTTTATTTAGGTAGCTCCTTCTGCTACCGAGTAGGTGTTCTTTTTTTAATTTGTAGGCTTTTTAGGCCTTTATTTATAGAGGAGAATAATGGATGATAAGAAACAGGGATGAGAGAGTGGGGGAGAGACATGCGGAAAAGGAGCCACAAGCAGGACTTGAACCCAGACCGCCCACAGTATGTATATGGGGCATCTGCACCCCCAGTAGGTGTTCTTTAATATCGCTTTAAGCACACTAAAGGTATGGACTTATTATGTTTATATCAGCAAATATCAAAATGAATTAAAATAAATTAAATTTCTTATTTTGTTGATGAAGAAACATCAGTCACTCCAATTCATTGCAGAGTTTCTTAAAAAAATCAGCCAATTTAGACACATGTAGGGGTTTGAAATCACTCAAACATAGTGACAGTTAAGTGAAACCAAGTCACTTTTGATTAATAAGAACAATAAAACCGGCAACAGCTTACAAAGTGGTGTACAATGCTAAAAGAAATAAGAATTAAAACAGTTCTAAGAACACAGAATAAAAACAAAGACAACCTTAGAAACAGTGCCTGTAGAAGACCAGGGGTCTCAAAAGCCAACATATAAGAGTTTGTTTTGAGGCTGGACTTACAGGAGTCAACAGATGCAGCTGACCTTATGAAGAGGGTAAGGCTTTTCCACAGTTCAGAGGCCTTGACTGCAGAAGCCCGATCACCTCGAAGCTTAAGATGTGTGCAAAGGACTGCCAGGAGGCCAGTGTGGCACGATCCAAGGGGTCTGGAGGAAGTGTAAGGGCTAAGGAGGTCAGTTATGTCGGGGGAAGCCGAGCCACTCAGGGCTTCAAAGACAAACAACACCACCTTATAAACAATCCTGGAGTGTATTGGGAGCAAGTGAAGAGATCCAAGGCCTGGACTAACATGCTCCTCCTCCTGGACTCAGACAGCAGCCTGGCTGCAGTGTTTCTGGACCAGCTGCAGTCAGGACAGGAACGACTGATCAGTTTATAGGAAATCATAGGTAAGCCATCAGGGGAATGAACACCTGGATTACTTTTTCTAAGTCACTGAACAGATGATAGGATATTGATTTGTTCCAGTATTTATATTCTTTTTTAACTTGATTGTTCACTTTGTATTCTATGTATTTTATACGCTACATTCAGTCCAGTAGACATGTTAAGCTGATGTGTAAATATATGTAAATGTGAGAAAATCTCAATTTTGACATATGGGTGTTTGACTCTCATACAGATAACTTCCATTTCTATATAGCACAAGAAACAGGTGGAATTTTTTCCCACACATGGACCTGATAGGAAATATTTAAGTCTCCTATGTGCCAGATGAGAGCACAGGACTGGAAACTAATAGGCCTGAAAATGTTGTGACCTTTATGAAGACAGGTACCGAGCTAAGGACTGTGACAGGTTTATTATTTTTACTAAAGTGGGCAAGAATGGATGGTCAGCTCCTTTATTGATGAGAGAAACGTATCACATAGAAAATGCATGACAAACTGTTCCAGCTTTGGTTACACGCTGTGGTTATGAAAATGTATTATCTCCTAGTTTTGTCCATGTAATCCTCCGTCTCTAATTCTGTGTATTAAGTAAACAATGATTCTGTCACTTCTGCTGTCATTGAGCATCAGGTGTTTTTACAAAAAACAAACATCTGCCAGATCCATTGCCATGGGAATGGACATTAATTTTCAGAACAACATGCACTTGTTATTCAGCATTTAATTCTCTTTTAATGCCCATGATCTGAAGGAAATAGCGTATTAGCAGGGTGGGGAAAATATTATGGCAGGCAGTTTTCCTGTTTAGTTCAGTGTGCATTTCAGGGAAATTAAAAACAAGGAGACATCCACAGTTTTACAAAATGTTAAGAGAGAAACACATGGTGAACTAATCCTGGACAAAAACATTTCAATCAGGAGAGTTTGACATTAATTTATTTTACAAATTGAATGAAAGATAATTGTGCAAAGTCCTTGGCGATTAGACTCCACTGTGACAATATCATGTATTTGAGGGGGTAGTGAAGCAAACGGCAGCAATAGGATGCCCCCATTGGAGTCTAGACACTGGCGGTGGTGTTGAGAGATGCAGGATCAGATGAGGAGTAGACTTCTGAGAAGCTGGCCCAGGAACCCAGGAGTGCAGGATAAGATGAGCAGGAGACCTGTAAGGATCTGGACTAGATGCTGAATAACTGAATGGAGGTGGCTGGGATGGGGGAGGGTTGCAGCATCTGCATAGAATGACTGGCTGACTGTGAAAGAATGACAGATTTAAAATCTGACAGGTACATGATGGTTGGACAAACAGAATCTGATTGGCTGAATACAGAGGAGAGTGAGCGCCAATAATCAACTGATCGTCAGAGCGGGAAGAGAGAAAGGATGGAAAAGAGAGAGACATGAACAGATGTAACAGATGTTTTATGTCCTATAAACTGCTGCAGTGCTGATGAATTCCCCTTAGGATCAATAATACATCTATCTATTCATCCATACATCTACAGATCATTATAATATTTCCTTTAAGAAAACAGACATCTTCATTCTGACTCACCATAAATTCATCTTGTTTTAAATTTTCTGCAGCATTGTCATGTTGAGAAGTGATATGAGCATAATGATGCAACACAACACAGCCAGTGAGTTTTATGTTACTACACTGAAGTTTAATAACAAATTGGACTTCAGTTTGAGGAGGTTTAGAACAGAATTGCTCTGATGTGTTAATTAGAGAGCTAAAGTGATGTCAGAGAGTGTCGTTTCACAGCCAAGCAGCTGTTTCTCCTGTCTTCCAGCTTATGTTAAACCAGAATCACCTTCTCTTAACAGCTGTGTAAGCACAATCTTTGCTGACTATTTTAATGTCAGACAATTCACAGCAATTATAGGTGTTTATATTGAATGGCAAAGACAAAGCAATAGATCTGGACCTGGAAAATACAATAATGCAAAACACCTCCTATCAGTCCAAGCTCTATTTGCAAAATCAGAAGTTCTTGCATTTTTTGAATTCCTTTCACCTACCTTTTTCCTTAATGTTATCTATTAGTTTAAATATTTAGCATAAACAATGTTTGAAAAACACACGTTGTCATTTTCTGCTGCAGTGTCAAGCAGCATAGCTACAAACCTACAGGCCCCAACGCTTAAAGAGAGAGAGAGAGAGAAAAAGAGACAACGATGGCAACAAGAGGCAGTGTTTATCCTGAGACTGCAACTTAAATGGGTTATCATAGCATTAAAGTTCCTCTCTGCCTGGGCTCCTTTAACATGTCGCTGTGAGACTTCTCACAAAGAAAACGGTATCTTCAGAGAAAGCTGCACCTTAACCCTGGTGAACTGATCTGGGGGTAGTGAGTGCTGTGATAGGGACTAATCCCCTGCTGTGTGCTTTGAGCGGGACTCAGAGCAATACACCAGAGGGAAGCGAGGAGAGGCGAGGAACAAGCGCTAAGAAAGAGCCTTCTGACAAAGTGAGAAATGTGTTGAAGTGGTGCCATCACCGTGATGAATCCTTTCAGACATCCTGTCTCAAAAACGGGATGGAATCTTAATGTGTATGTGTGCGGGAGTGCATGGAGAGATTGTGTGTGTGTACAGTGATTTTCTGAGTGAAGCATATGGTGTTTAGCCCGTGCAAAAATCCACCAGGAACCAGGCTGATGCCTCCTGGTTAATTGCAGAAATTTACCAATTTAGAACTCAGAGTGTGACACTGAGGACTCCAGCAGATGTTTGGAAGATTCCATTTAGTAGAAAAGATACAGGGTGTGGATGAGACTATAACGTCCTGGTATGCAAATTTATATGAATACTATATTTAAAATAGCGCTGCTATCAGGCTATCACTTCTTATCTCCAAAATCCCCACTTTGCAGGAAAAACGATGGATTTTTTAAATGATTTCACACTGACTAGTCATAGTCAGCACTATGCTTGTGTGTATAGCAGAGCTGTGCATCTTGACTGGTGTCAAAATTCAGTTTAATTTGATATCCCGATGCATCACAATTCATCTAATGAAATCTCCATTTTAAATAAGATTGCACTAGGGAGTTTTTTTTTTTCAAACATGTTAAGGTGTCTGATAAACAAGTCCTAATTTCAACCTGAATTTATTTACAAAGATTTCCTTTTATAACTCCTTTTAACTGAATGATATTGCATAATATGAACAACCAAGTAGACAAAATAAAAAATGAAATCAATCTCTTATTTCATGTAAAAGTTTCCATAAAAAATAATAGCTTTTTAAAATGCCTAATGAAATAGGCTTAATACATTTCTATACAATACATTTTAATTAAAAGAATTTCAGGATTTTTAGTCTGAGACATGCTGGTGTTAAACTCTTATTGGGGAGAATGGACATAAGCATTAAAGAGTTGGTCCATCCTTCATTAAAACCATCTTTTCCCTCCTGAATCTCCCCGTCTCTCCATGTTTCTGTCAGTAGACAGCATTCAACTACACCCGTTAGGCTGCCATTAGAGCCCTTCCTCCTTGTAATAACACTGGAGTTAATTGGTTGAGTAGCTTCACTTGTGACTGGTGTTCCTGAAAAGACAGGAAAAGCTGCACCATTTAAAATAGACTTCTGTTGAAATGTCTTGAAATCAGCCCCATTTCACAGGGAAAATGGTTATTTTAGTGATGATAGTAGGTCGATTTTGAGCAGCCTCTGCATCGTTGCAGAATCGTTCACATTTGTATTGCGATGCATCGTGGAAATGATTACTTTTAGCACCACTACTGTATAGGCAGTATGTGTAATGAGAGTTTTGATGTTTCACAGAAATCAAGCTAAAATCGAGTCACACGATTTTGTGGTGTGGTGTAGGAGTCTCTTCTTTGGACACAACAGCTCACAAAATGTGCTGCAGCTTTTGCACACTGTAGCAGCTTCTGTTCCTTAGTCATCCTGGTAAATTATTTTTGTTTGATGGAGATAAGTGTAGAGAAATTGTCCCTGATGTCCTTGTATAAAGGATAGGTGGTCAGAAAGTGCAGCTATGTTTCCACATCCTGTTTGCTGCAGAGGGTGCATAGTCCGTCTTCTTTAGGGATCCAGCTTTTGCCTGGGGCATCCTCTCATGATGGTGAGGTTGTGCCCTAGAGTCTGTACATAGTCAGCTAATCGCATCTATACACATTTAAATCCACTGACACAGCAGCGGGAGTCATTGGGGTTCAGTGTTTTTGCCTAGAGACTCTTTGAAATGTAACTAGGAGCTGGGATTGAACCCTATCCATCCATCCATCCATCCATCCATCCATCCATCCATCCATCCATCCATCCAAGAGTGTGTAAGACTCTCAGACTGAACAAGAGGGAAAGAAAAAACTTGTTTGCTCATCAATGTGTCATGCACGATATCTCAAAGACTGATAATCTGATTTTGACACAGCTGGGTGGAATGATGCATCTCACTGCTGCATCTGAGTATTCAAAATGACACTGAATGGCTGAGGGGGATCAACAATTAAGGGTCAACAAAGGTGACATATTTGTTAGTGACAGGCTGACAGCGACTTTGTCAATCGCAGAGGACGGCGTGTTTACTGCTGTTGTTGTTTAGTCAGTGATGCTTGATTTTTTTTTTTTAGAAAAATTGAAGAGATCTTCCTGCAACAAACTTTCTTTGAATAGTGTTAAAGACAAAGACAGAGGTTGAAAGAGTTGAAACTAAATTCTTTTGTCAAGGTCAAGCAGCAACAGAGAAACCCAGGACCAGAGTGAAACTTATTTTCAGCTCTGGAGTTTCATGATGCAGACCAGCCCACTTCAGTTCATAGCCTTTAACTGGTCATGTATAATTTGAGCCATACTCGTACATGAGTCCAGAAGAGGTCCCTTTTCTCTACAGCCTTGCCATTCATCTTGTGTTTCATCACAAATCTAATTTCCAATTGAAAGCGCTTAAGTCCACAGCTATCATTGACTTTAACAAACACAATAATAAAGATATTTCCCTACAGTGCAGAGGGATTGAGCGCTGTCAAGTCATTACAGAACCAGAAGGCCATGGGCAGGTTAGACCTCCCAGACCAAGCTTACTGGTGAGCTAATGGAGGATTTTACTGTCTTTAGTATAATGCTACTTGAAGTAGCACTTGTACTGCAGTGAGTGCAGCCTGTACGATCCATATACAGCCATTGTACACTAGCTCTCATAGACCTGCAGCCAGGCCTGCCCACTGAATAAGCTAGGTCCCTGAAAAAAAAGAGAATGGGCCCTCCCTTGATGTGATTTATTGCTGATATCAGTGTGTTTGTGTTAGATCAGTAGCATATTCATGCCACTTTTTAACCAGTGTTTATCGCTGCTTCTACCCATTTTTGATACATGTTGTGTCCTCATTGAACCCATTTTCAAAACTTTTAAATAATTTATAGTACTTTTTAACCCCTTTTAGCCACCTGTTTTGGCAACTTTCAACCCTTTTTAGCATTTTTTCAACTGCTCTTCACCAATTCTTTGCCCATTTTTGCCTTTCCAGCATGATATTTACCTCCTTTTTCCAATTTTCCCCTCTTTTAACTTTTTTTTTTTTGATGAAATTTTCAGGAAATGTCAGAAATGGCATAAGGAAGAACTGATTAGATTTGGGAGTGATCAGGATCATGGTTTGGATCTAGGAATTTTTTAAAGGATTCTGTACTATTGGGAGATGGGGCTAATGGCAGAGGTCTGTGCTGTTACCACTTTACACCAGGAGATGGCAGACATAAGTAACTTTTTCAAAGTTTTGGAGTTTATAGAGTTTGAAAGACACATGCCCAGTCGAGGAGACGAGTCGGAGCGTAACGGAGAGAAAGACAGCAAATTGTAGCGAGAATACTCACAATGCTGGGAGGAACAGAGGAATATTCACCCTCTGCCATGACTTCCAGTCATCCGGTGAGACCATGGGTGCCTCTGCCATGACAGTCCACACGTAGTGAAGCCAGTGCTTTGCCTCACCGTGTCTCCACCCCACCGGGGAGGGAGTGATCGGCGAATTAGATCTAGATCACTGTCTGGATCCAGGAATGTTTTTAAAGGATTCGTCACTATTGGGAGATAGAGCTGATGGCAGAGGTCTGCACTCTCTGAGTGCTTTTCTAGTTTTTCCATTATTTACTTATTGACCCTCAAATTGATTTCAGTTCCTTCTAGTGTATTCTCTGGTATCCTTGACATTTGTGCACATCATGGACTGGTTATGATGTCTGACATTAATTTCCAAATAGTTTAGTCAATGTGCCTATCCATATTGTTAACAATGCCAATAAAACTGTGGTTTGAAAAGGGTAAATATATAACAGCATGAATAAATACAACGTTAATTTTTTTTTGCTTTGATAGGGTTGGAAATTTCTTTGTCCAAAATATTGTGATTGCGAATCAATATGCAAGTATTTTTTCAAGTTCCTCATCTTATGTATATCTGAAAAACAAGCAATCGAACTTTATATATATATATATATATATATATATATATATGTATATATAACAAAATTGGTGGATTAAACCAGGGATGAAAATTCTGAAAAAAAAAAATGAAATTACAATTATTTTGATTCATTGTAAATGCGATATGAACTGTAGTATTTATTTATTTAAATGTATTTTACCAGGATAACATCATTAAGATTAAGAGTCTCATTTACAAGAGTCCCATTAAAGGGAATGATGATTTCACGTCTTTCTCATTTTTAATAAGACAAACATATACAAAAATAAAGGAAGTAGGACTTTTTCCTAACTGTTCTAAAAGAAAGGACACTTGAATATTTGCATGATGTGTGATGCATAACATCTTTGCCTCAAAAAATGTATTAAACTGGTATTTTGACACTAATTGTAGTTTAATAGAATCTGGTCTTTTCTGCAATTTGAAAATGGCAGTAGACCTTATCGTGTTTTAATCTACATTTTTATTAATTGCCCAGTCCTTGTTATTATTCAGGTTAAATATAAAAAATGTAACTATCACAGATGAACTTTTCTATGGACCATGATTTGCCTGACCTCCATGGGCCCCTGAAAGCTTTTCTCTTTATCCTCCTTTGCCTTCAACCATCCTGGCCCACAGGAAATCCTCCTCATTCTCCAGATCAGCCTCTCCAGGCCTAGAGAAACATTAAATTGGTTGCATTTCCCCAATTCTTAATGTTACCATTTACTTGGAAATACTGTACATAAGAAAATCCTAGTACAGGTATGATGTGTAAGATATCTGTTTTGTAAAACCAGTGTGTACAATGGTAACAGAAAGAGCAGTTTAAGGCTTTAGCTAGCACACTTTTAGCACTAAGTGAGTAAAACAAGGAGAGTGAGTGACAGATGATCCATCTGTTCACAGTGTGACTAAAATAACTCACACTTTTCCTGAAAAAAACAGCAAAAAAAAAAAAAAAGGAAAAAAAAAAAGAAAAAGCTTCATCTGGTTTCATATTTGCACACACATTTGATTTGAAATACCACACAGTAAGACTGATACTCTGCAGAGGTTTTGGTGGTTGGCCCGAATGTCAATTTTCACTGAAAAGCTTCTCCACCATTGGTTTCTAGTAACCTAACCCTCTTTATATCATTAATGCTTAATGTCTCTCATAACAACAGTTGTTATAGTTCAACAGTTTAACTTTCTTTATTGTCAGCCTGAAAGATGGGAACCTTTCAGATAGTATTTGCAGAGACTTAATGAAGCTTTGGCTTAGGTTAAAGGGACTGGATGGTTATAGTATGCTATGAAAACTGCACTGCATTACATGATTGCATTCTTACCTTTTATCCCCTTATGCTAGGCATTTGAAATCAGCACACATGACTCTTCCTGCTTTCCACAGACACATTATTAAATCAAATAAATTAAATGGCTGTTACAGAGAAACGGCAAAGGTCAAAAATGCTGTTCATAGCTATATTTGGAATCAAACTTTAAAGAATTAACAAGGACATGCAATCCTTCACTAATGTGTTTGTGTGTGATGGGGTGAGAGACAGAGAGACATTTTCTCCGCTGAGACTTCGGGTGGGTACAACTAATAAGAGGTGAGAAAGAAAATAACGGCATTGAAAATAGATGGAGGGATGACAGGCGAAGTCAAGGTGAGCTGACAGGGTGAGAAGTAATCACTGCGAGAGTCGAATGCATACTGATCCTCCAAGTGATAGAAGGGAAAAGGTCACGGGCAAAATAAAGCAAGTTTGGGAGAAAGAGGTGGCAAACACTTATAAGACAGTACAAAACCAGGAGACAGTCATTTTCATTGGCAAATTTCTAGTAAACCGTGGCCTGTTGAGTATTTTGAATGATTAGTAATTTTCTGAATGTGTTTCTTCCAACAATAACACAAATCCAACCAATACTTGTTCATTCTGTGCAAACTGAAAACTTTGATCAAACACCACAACTGTCCCGCAACACTGCAGCACTTTTAACCCAGGTGATAAACTATACATTCATCCATCCATTATGTATATCCTGTTTAGAGCCCGAGTCCAACTGTCACTGGGCAAGATGCAAGGTACAAACTAGACTAGTCACCAGTCACTCACAGGGCTGACAACCCAGACATAATCACGATCACACCTAAGGGCAATTCAGTCACCAATCAGCTTAAAGAGTGTGTTTTTGGACTGTGGGAGAGATAACCTCTGTACGCACAGGGAGAGCATGCAAACTTCACACAGATTTGGACCAGTAACATTCCTGCTGTGAGATGCTAACCATTGCAGAGCGGTGCAGTGATATATTACAGGGTATTGTACACCATGTTTATGCTGCAGGTTTTGATAAGTGCTTTTGGTACAACAAACTTTTCTTTCAGGAGCTTTAGGATCCATCAGAGAAAATAGAGTTTTCTGTTCTTTTTGGCCCTTCAGACTAACACCAACTGTATTTTAGATCACTGTAAATGCACCTCTTGGAAAACCTCTTCAGGGTGAAGATTCTTAGAAATAGGGTCTACAGTGAAAATGTGTAGACAGGGAGCTAACTCCAGACAGCGCAGACAGTGAAGTTTCCGGGCCAGCCTCGCAAACAGATATTCTATCTGTTCCGTCCATTTAAGAAGGTTGTCAAACTGGACGCCCAGGTATTTATGGGAGCTTACCTGCTCAGTCACACTGCCGCCAATGGTAACAGGGTCATGCAATCTCACCTCCCTATACGCTATTCTTTGAAGGTAGCAATCTCCTGATGGTACACTGAGGGACAGACATCAGCATGTTACGGACTTAATAAAGCTGTGTCGCCAGAGAATTTGATGAAGTAGTTGTTATGGTTTCTACTTCCCTGTGAAAAAGAGGGGAGAGCTCACACAGCCTTGAATTACCCTAGTGCTGCAGAATTTCAGGAGTACCTGGATGCAGCCGAGGTCCTCCACTTCACACTGGAAGTCGGAAAATCGCCGCCATATCTAGTCTTCTAATACCGGAAGTCACTTGAACTAAACATCGTCTTCTTTGTTTTCTTTGTGCATCGCCTTCATATTAATAGAGAAAAGTCTGCCACATAAGGAAATACAAGTACTTAACAAATTTATTAGACCACCCTAACCCTAACCAAAGTAAGGTTTATACCACAGCTGCCCTAAATTAACAGCATTGGTAATTACCAAAATATTTTTTTATGTTTCTGCAATGGTTAATACACCAATATGTAGAAGCTCTTTAACCCAAATGATATTTTTAATGCTAAAATATAATTATTACTGTTATCCATGAATTTTCAAAGTTACTGATTTACAAAAAAAACCTGAAAAAATAGTAAAGCACATTATCATCTCTTGATTAATATGTCAAACTATAGTTATTTACTTGCATTCCTGAACAGAAAAATGAGTTTTAGTGGTTGAATGTTATCCTTGATTACTTCTGACTTCTCAGAGAAGCCCAGTGAGCCGGCTCAAATTTGGGTATAAAAAGGTGAATTCAAGTTTGAAATTCCTCATTCCTGTTCAAAATGGTAAAATGTGGAGAGCTCAATGAAAATGAAAGAGTTCACATTAAAGCACTTCATGATGCTGGATGGTCTCTGAGACAAATATGACAGGTGGTCTAATAAATTTGTTAGGGGATACTTAAACATTTTGGCAAATTTACCCATTGCCATAATTCCTATAGTCTTAATAAAAGATTTGTTACCTTTAGTTGTCAGTGCAAGCTATTTTTAGATCGGCGCTGCCGAGTTCAGACCTCCTGTGCCAACTCAATGAAAGCAGACAGTATTTCTGGCTTTCCCTCATCAAACTCATCAAATACACAATCCAGCAACTCCAAAATGCTCTCGTGGACAAGTTGTGACCTGCACATTCACCACGCTATGAAATAATCATGGAACATTACAATATGGAGATGTTTTAAAGCTAAATGCAAAGCCGGAACTACACTCCAGACATGGCTGCTGCACTGTGTCACTCCGTCCAGTGGTTTACTCAAGAAATAGTTCTGAGTATTTGCTTCATGTGTCGTAATGTTACATAGTTAAATGTTATTATTTCATAGCGTGGTGAATGTATAGGTCACAACTTGTTGATGTGAGCGTTTTGGAGTTGTTGGATTGTGTATTTGATGAGTTTGATGAGGGAAAGCCGGAATACTGTCTGCTTGCACTGAGTTGGTACAGCAGCTCCAAACTCAGCAGCGCCAATCTAAAAATAGCTTGCACTGACAACTAAAGGTAACGAACCTTTTACTAAGACTATAGGAATTATGGCAATGGGCGAATTTGCCAAAATGTTGAAGTATCCCTTTAAGCACTGTGTATTTTTTTAACTGTATGGCTTTTCATACACCTTTTTCTAATTGAAAAATTGATGGAGGCAGCCTATGAGATTGTTAACAAAGTCCCATGCAAATGGACCATGCCAAACAATGACATCAGGGGGTAATTCACAAATTTTCAGAGGTCCACAGGTAATACTGATCCTTAATAGTACTTAAAAATAGTACTTAAGATAGTAATCAGTAATCTTTCAGCATTGGTTTTTATATTAATGCACCACATAAAAAACTAAGAAGAAAAAAAGCACAAAGACTTTCCTGTATCATTATAGACAAGAAATGTGAAAATTTCCTTAGTTTATGGCAACTTTACCTTATTTTGACACTTTTTGGCACCAAAATCAACCAAAATAAAGAAGAAAACATGTTACCAAGTAGGAGTTTGCTTGTTGAATGCTGCATTTGCAATGTATTACACAGAAAAGATATCCTCTAACATGACAATTTAAGTCAAATGTTGTTTAAAATCTGCCGAAAAATCTGATATTTTGGCTGCCAAGTATTTGAAGAAACAATGCACTCAAAAGCCTTTTCCCATTTATTGAAACCTTGTAAGAGACTAAAGTAGCTTTACTGAGGTGTCTGTGTCAGGTAAAATGCATAGCACTTAAAGAATTCGGAGAGCAGTGTTGCCAAATTAGACGGCCTTTCACATACACATAAAGCACACTCTCCAAGTAGTTAAACTCTAATGAAGGAGAAGGAGTTGTGTTACAAATGCAGCAGAGATGAATGTCTCTGAATCTGATCAAGGTTTTCTTGTCACAGATCTAATTATGACAACATTTAATTACAGTGACACAAATAAAGAAAGCTCTTACACATATCAGAAGCGCAGAAAATTCCCTTCACAAACTGAACATTTAAACACTCCTTCCAACAGGTCGGCTTTTGATTGACAGTATTTTGACTCAGCTGTTGTTGCGGTTGTTACGCCAACGCTGCGAGCTGAAGGATCCTGTAGATGAGCTGTAACATCCTCCCTATAGGTTTTTCACCCCCCTCTGTTCCATTAACACATCTACAGCTCTCATTTTCACCTTCTACCTCCGTTCTTCCTCACCACTTTAATTTCTCTCTGCTGCACATCAGCCGTAAGTGCTCTCCATGTTTCAGCCCTCAGACCATGTCTCCATCAGCTGCTATTCCCTTTTATTTTGATTTTGAGCTCCATACTTGCTGGTGGCTTTGCATCTTTTTCATTCTATATTTTATTTTTTATCTCTAAAGCTGTAGAAGTTATTCCAAGATCTGAAGGATCGGGGGGGGGTATGTATCCAATCAAGGAAAAGTCAGATGTTAACAAAAGGAGGAAAAAATGAAAATAGAGAAGTGAAAACAAACACATGCAAAGTCATATCTGCATCACAAAACAGACAGCATATCAAAGATGGTAGGTCAGATGACCTCACAAGTTATTTAAGGTTGCATGCTAATCTGAAAAAACAGAAGGGTTCTGACACGCACATCTGTTCAGCCAGCTGAGGCTTTATTGCTTTATGTAGCTCCAGAAGAAAAATACTCTTTTAAAATCAGAGAAATCCTTAATTTTTAAAGGATGTAACAGTGTGTTTCCTGTCATGGCAGCTGCCATGATAGAGCCACTGTGTTTGTTGTTGTCATGGAAACACTGCATGTTACGTGAAAGACCGCTGTCATGGAATACTGCTGGAAACTGCCATTCCACTGATGTTTCTTATATTTTGGTCACAAGTGACGGACCATGATTATTCTGTTCCATCATCTGCTAAACACTCCCGCCACCACCTTTCCCTTAACGCTGTGGCCCCACTAGACTTTCCAGGACAAATACACACCACACCACACATGCTGATCAGTTCCACCTTGCCTCATGGCCTACATCAATCTTCCAGTTGATTGAATAATTCTCCTAGCACTCTCGACCGGTATTCCGTTACAGAGTTCTGTAATGTAACGTTGCTCCACCTCTGATTTCTTCTCAGTTGATTCAAGGGTGAGTCAGGGGTGCATCTTAGCCCCTACATTCTTCAGTACTTATATGGACTGGAATATGAGGCAAGAAATGGGGGCAGTCAACTGTGGAGTCATTTAGCAATGTCCAGATCAATGATGTGGATGTGTCTTCTAGGCCAAAACAAAGATCCAGACATTTGGGGATGCCTTGGATGCTGCCATTGAATCTGTGTCTGTACTAGTAAATGTTGAAAGCATGCAAGGTCACCTACCTTGACAGTGTAATCCATCAATTCACTGACTCCGAGGCTTAGATCAACCACAGACTTGGACCCACGCATGTGGCGATGGGTTTGCTGAGCAAGACATTGAAGCAATCCTGGTATCTAAGTATGCGGACGAAAGTCAGTCTCTTGGTCTTACTGTACTCTTGTGAGGTCTGGACATTGGCTGATGGTCAGAGGCACAGACTGGATTTGTGACAACAAATGAACCCAACTGTACTCTTACCCTCTGCAGGACATTTCTGGGTATCGTTGGCAAGACTGTGTCTAATTCTGACTTGCTCAGGAGAGCTGGGATGGCCTGGACCCAGTGGGCTGCTCCAAATGCCAGGGCTGGCCGGGTGCTAATCAGGGTGCAACAGCGAGTGTCGTGCACGGGACAGCTGGAATATACCTGAAGAGATGGGGCATGGGCCTGGCACAGGCCTGGACGATGACAATCAGGAGGCAAAAGCAGTACAGGACCAAGGGTGATGCTACACCTAACCTGACCTGACTCTGGACCAATCACAGCTCATCCCCTCAGCAAGGCTGCCCATTCCTGATTTATTTTATAATCCTTGTCCCGTGTGTTTCATGATTAGTTTAACTTCCGGATGTATTCCCTCCACTGTGATTGTGTCACTAGTCTCACGTCATCTTTTCTCTTGGAAAAATGTTGCTGACGAACATCTTTAACCATGGCTGATGAAACGAACACTGTCTACAACCAGCTTGATAGCTCAGTGGTTCACATCACGGACTTTGTTACAGGAGATTGCAGGTTTGAATCTCAGGGGTACAATGATTTTCCCGTGTGGGCTTTTGGGCAAGGGCCATAACACTAGAAACCCTGTCCAAGATGTACATCTCATTGGACAGTGACACTGTAGCAACCCTTGACCTGGTAACAAGAAATGAAGGAAGTCTGAAGGGTCTTAAATTACAGTTATGAGAATAGGTTATTAATAGGTCTTCACTTTTATGCAGTTAAAAAGTGGACTACTGCCAAACTAAATATTTTTGTATTTGACATATATGTTTCATGGATGAATTTCACATAACAAGGGAGCAAGGCTGTTCAAAATGGCTGTGCTGGTTAACACTGCAAGCTGCTTGCAAATCAATCTGGGATTCCTAACAGCATCAACCAGGATGGACACTTTGAACAGCTTTTCTCCCTCGTTATTCAAAAATGCATCTATAAAACAAAATGGAATGTAAATCATAAAATTTTGTTCAGACTGAAGCAGAAAGTCCAAGGCCATTAAAGAAAAAATATAGTCAGCTTTGTTTTCACAAATTCGTATTCTGTCAGAATCAATTTAAAACAGACCAAATGCATCTATTTGCCTTGCCTTGCCTCTGCAGAGTGTCAGGCACATTTCCCCTGGCTGCTATGTAAATAAAAATAAAATGTGTGTGAGAGTGTGTCAGTGAGGGCGGAGGGTGTTAGGATGCTCAGCTCTCCTCCCTCCTACTGGGCCCTGCCTCAACCCTAGCATCACGAGCTAATCCCCAGAAATGTCACCCAGAGCTCGGCAATGCCGTTTGTTGCTTACTGGTGTGGAATTTGCCACTAGGTGAGAGTGATTCCTTTTAATCTGTCCCTCCATTACAAGCTGTGATTTTGCATGGTAGACAGTATTACCCAGATAAAGCGTTTAATGGAGTTACACCAAGATTTAAAGAGGGCAATCCTGAAGGGACTCGAGTCAAACTTTTTACTTTAAAAAGTCAGCATTTCACCAGGAAATACTGAAAAAGAGTACAGGATTTATTCTTAATGCTGATATATTTTATAGTGTGGATGCTTGCTGAGGAAACATGGTGTTTCCATGACAGTCCTTGCGCAAATGATGTCTGCTGTTTTCAAGTACCGATGTAAAACAGCTTTAATAAACAAAGCAGGAAGAAAACATTGATTTATTAATATATTTGTTTCTGTTTTTCTTTAATAGAAGGGCCGCAGGAGAGGAGGTGATGAATGCTTATCTCATAGAAGTGTGTCAGAGGCTTTCCCAATTCAAAGACGCCACCAAGTTGCCTTCTTGCCCCGTTAAACAAAGGATCCATCGTCTGCCTTCATTTTTGAAAATCCAAGTCTAACATTGCAATTACAAATTTGCATACAGTGCACAATGACTAAATGAGCATGGGTTAATAAAAGAGACAAAAGTACAGATTAAAGTGTAAAAAATGAATAAATTATAGGAGTAGCAAAATAAGAAGTCAAAGGTTTAATCATAGAAAGAGCCTATAGACAAATTCAGGAAACATGCAGGCTGACAAGCCACTATTACTGCAGTAGGATCTCAGTGCATTTTTGCATTAGAATAAGATCTCACTAAGGAAGTGACCCTTTTTTTCTTTCTTTTTGACTTTCTATGCAACTTTATTTTCCTCATGACCTCAGAAAAAAACTAGTAGTTTTTAGCCCAAGAGTTGGGACAAACTTTAACTTGGGAAAAAAACAAAACAAAACTGGACGGTACAAAATCTTTGACTTCATAAAGATTCACCCTGTATGAGAGTAGACACTTGACTTATTGAGACCACACATAAGACTGAGATTTTCTTAGAGACTACATCATGAGAAGTATGAATATTATGGCTTCTCTGACTGATGGGGATGATAGTAGTGGGGTTGACATAGCGCTAACCCCTGTGCCACCGCCGTGCGGCCCCTTAATTTACAAAAATTAAATTCAAAATTTATTCTGAATGGATGGATGGATGGATGGACTTTTTAGTGTTATCTTGAAGTTTGCTAACCCTTCATCACATTAGGAACAGTGGTCTGGTCTTCATTAATCTATATTTGTTGATGATTTATTGATAATAATAAGGGTAGTTTGCACCAGCTAGTTACAGTGCAGCTGTTTAGGTTTCTAGGTGACAGGGTCTTGTACACTAGACCAAGGGTTCCCAAACCTTTCACCCATGACCCCCAAAATAACAATGCCAGAGGCCAGGGACCCCCAATGTCCCTGGTGGTGTTTAAAGCATATAACGTTGCACTTAGCAGCATGTACAAATTTACATTTTAAGAAGTTTTTGTATACATTACTTTAATTTGAGCACAAATCTATCTGATTAACAATGCTTGGATCCTAAAATAAACTCAGTTTAAGTATTTTTTTTTTTTTTACAGTTGTGAATAAAATAAACTTCTTTTGAATTTCTTTCTTGTGTTTCTATGTTAGTGTCTCACGACCCCCCCAGGGGCCCCCCCGACCACCACTTTGGGAACCACTGAACTAGACTCTCTCATTTACAGTCTGTACTGGCCACAGAGGATGGGTCCGGATGGGTTGTTTGGTTGCCTCAAACTGAGACACACTGATAGAAAATACAGATGAGCCTTGTTACCAAGCTAGGAAGCATGTAGCAACAGTGTTTCTGTCTAGCTATCAAATAAAGCTAATTTGAAAGCCTATTATATATAATTTGATGTCTAATTGCACACATTGTGTTCATAGCATTTTATTCTATTCATCATGGATGCTCTGAAAATCCACCTTTTGTTTTTCTATAGCTGTTTTCATGGGAGGGGGATTTGTAATGAATAGAGCAATTTGTTGTTCAACATATTTCTCTTTTTGCCCTTTGAAGGTCAAAGTCATAATTTGGCATCATTATGAATCAATAACAAGGTTTTTTTTTTTTTCAACAAAGCTGTGATCTTCTCATTTATTTTGTCCCTATGTGGCCTTCCCTCTCTAAAATTTATCCCCCTCCATACTGAAAAAAATTTGTAATCAAAAACCCATCATTCAGTCACTTCAACACAGCCCATTTTTCTGGGGTTGAGATGCTGACCAGACGATTTACACCCTGGAGCACTCCGTGCCAACCTGTAGCCATAACTTTCATTGTACGAGACATCCCTTAAAAAACATGAGCCCTCTCCTCCCTCTGTGCCAAAGCGTGATGCTGCAGAGTGAAGGCAGTATAGACAGCTGGCAGAAAAACTCATACCCATCTGTCTTCTTCCTACCTGGCACTTCAGGCCTCTCCTTACCAGAGATCAGAGAGCTTCTCGTGTGTGTGTCTGAATCTCTAATTCTCACGTGGAGGAGCTAAGCTGAACGTATACGCTTGTACACCTGTTCTGAGCCGGATCCATCACTGGAGAAATTACTGTAATGTACGTCTTAGCTTTTCCCACTGACAGCGCTACATGGTGTTGTAATATGGGATCTGAACTTGATCCCCTTGAGTAGTTAAGTTGAGGCTGTCAGAATGTGTGAGGAACAGGCAGAGAAGGGTTGACTTTCAAAGTTTCTTGGAAATCTGGAGTTGATTATTAATCAGCTGCAGGATTTGATTGAGTCCATCAAGCATGAGAAAAATACAAAATTCATACACCTTTGTTCCAACATTTACCAGTCCTCCAACATATCCTGTGACATCCTGAACAACATGCAGTATTATTACTTCCTCTGACACCTTTGTAAGCAATAAAACTGGCGGTGACACTTGTTTAGTTATGGGTTGCTGTTGAGGTGGAAGGAAATGGCCAATGTCAAGACTCAGCCCACCCGTCTCAGTGCTCCCTGTCACACTGCCCACTCTCTCAGTCTCACTATGAAGTAAGACAGTGTGGGAGTGCAGAGCTCCAAAGGGCCCTCAAACCTGTCACACAGACACATTATTGATCCTCAGTATCTTACTGTGGAGAGACTTTAGTAAGACGGATGTAGCAGAGTGCAGCTCGAGAAGAAGGAATGGAAGATGTAGTGATTAGCAAGTGTAAAATCTTCAATTTTCCTGAAGATTCCTTCTGTTCACATGAGTCTGTTTCCATTGATTGGATGCTTTAATTAGAGATATGAGACTTTATCATGTCAAATTAATTAAAGGAGTTTGCTGGATACTTTATAATAAAGTTTCAGAGCTTCGTATTGTGGAAAAAAAATAGTATTGCTTCCTCAAAGAAAACAGATTTTTCAGTTTGATGCACTCACAGCGAGTTGCATTAAGTTCTAACTTAAAGGCTCAATATCAGTGCGAAGATGTTAACTTAAGAAGTGTATGTTTGAAGTTCTAATACATATTCCAAACTGCATTAAAAATCGGACCAGTTTCCTTTAATATGGCAGCAGCCAATAGGCAGAGAAGTTTTCACACATTACTTGGGTCCCTTGTGTGTTAATTAATATTTATATTTGTCCACTGCCTCAAACTCTGCCTTCAGGCATTTATTAAATTATCATGAGTTTGGGCAGAGGCATTACTGTGTGTGTTAGTGAGAGCAATGCTGCTGTGGTGTATGTGTATGTGCAGTCTGTGGCACGACTTCTCCCTGATTTACCAATCAAATAACTCCTCACAAATTAAAAAGAGGACCATTAATGACAAGCAGAACAAACAATATCACCAGTAGGACTAAATTGGGGGAGGGGCATTAAAGACTTGTTTGTTTACGCATTTATTTACATAAGTCAGTGATGCAGAGAGCTGCCTTTGGCAGGCTGAAACCTAAACACCCATAGCTTTACAATCTCTACAATTAGAGCCAGTCCTGTGAGGTATCTGACAGCGTGACCAGGAGGGCCACGCTACCTCGTGCTGAACACAGTGCTGCTAAATGCGAGGCAGCCATGATAATTAGTGTTTCTAGCCAGGAGCTCTTCACTGGCGTCTCACCCCCGCACTGACCCAGGGAGATTGGAAAGAGGCCCGGTGGCTCCCCAGAGACGGAGCCTGTCAGGTCCGTCACTTCTCCCACGACACGGGAGTGAGCGGAGGTGTTTTAAATGCCAAACAGGACACACTTGCCAGGCCTATCGGCTCTGCCTGAATACAAGGCCTGTCTGTCTGTCTGGTGTCCCTACTCTGCAGACCCTGAAGCAGAGCTGAGGCTCATTGTCGAGGGACGCTTCACCTGCAGGCGGGGAGGGAGAGAACAAATCCCAAAAAGTGTGACTGCTTGGTATGTTGCGAGGTCCTCATGCACACAAATGGACTGCTGAATCATCCAGAATTACACTCTGTGCATTTTTTTTTAGCTGGGCATGTTTTTTTGATACTCTTTGTGTTGTGTGATACAAGCTGGATGTCACATCTTTTTTTGCTGTGCGTTTGTCTTTGTTTGCACTATTTGTATGGATTTTTAAAATCGAAGTATGTCAGGGAAAGTAGCAGTAAGGGGATAACATTGAGCAGGCATGGAGGCTGATTCCAGATCACAATGGCTGCACTGACTCGGTGCTGAGCTGCATGAAGACATTTGTTTGCTTTGTGTTTGTTCTTGTACTTTTACCAATAAGAGGGTTTGTGCACCAAGTTTCTTTGGAATTAATACAGGTAGAGGTGCATATGCTGAAGTTTGATTTTTTGTGCACACCTTACTTGCATGCTTAATAGATAAGCCCTATGGCTATGCACATTCTCAAATACTCTACTTATTACCAAAAAATCACAGTATTTTTCAGATCTATTATTTTATATGTTTTGCTTCCATCTTATGAAGAGATATTGATGAAAAAAGATGCATTAACATTGCAACTATATGTGTGATGTAGTGAGGCATCAAAATGTGTTTATTCTACACAGAGCCTACACATATGTGTATATAATGTGTAAATATAGGCATCAAAGAAACAAAGGACCTCAAGTTATCATTGCTAGCACAATGCATAAGATATATTTCTCATTGAAAATATTTCAGCTTCCGGGCATTTTGTGCTGAAGAGGATTACACAGAGGTTACCCTGCTCTGGTTAAGATCATGACCCTTTGCTTTGTGTTAATTGCCATACTATATGCAGCTGCAATGGAACCACCGTGAGTCATCTCAAGATATGCTGCAAAGTACCTTGAGATTTGAGCAAAGAGAAATTCTCAGTTCTGCTGAATTTTTTTTTCTGAAGTATGATATTTTTAAACAATGGAGTGGGACTTTATTATTGAAGTATTAGACATGGAAGCCATCATCAGTAATACGCCTATACTCCTACATTGTTTTTGCACCAGAGGAAAATTTCCACATTTATTGTGCCGATTGTATTCTTTCTAAATAGCTGCAGATGTATTTTTTCTCTGAATTTTTTAAAGGAACAAACTGTTGGAATGATTATTGTAATTAACATGTTTTCTTCTTTTTTTCATTCATAATTACATAGATTAGACATGGAATATCTTAGATGGACATTACGGTATGTCATAGATGATAATTGCACCACATGTTTTTCATGTATCTCTAACAAAAAAGTCTCAGGACCACATACTCCACATTAAAAAAAAAACAAACAAACAAAAAAAAAAACAAAAAACAAAAAAACAAAAAACAAATGATGTTACTGGTGGACATCTCAAGTCTTTTTGGTACTTTTGTCACGCTTATATTTTTCATTATTATGGTAAAAATCAAGGCCACTAAAGTGACCATATATTGTTCCTTGCCAGTCAATGGTTAAAAAAAAAAGTCAATAAAGATTAGACATTAAGATCAGATTAGTATTCACTTTCACATTACAATGCATTTAAATACATTTTTTTATTTGACTAAGGTACACAATGGAGTATCAAATTGAATCAACATGCTGCATCTCCATCAAACTCAGGACAAGGAACATCATATGTGGTCAGGTTAAACCTGACAGAGTCATCTGGGATGGCTGCAGTGTCTCCTGACAGACTCAGAGACATCAGAGTCAGTGAGGTTGTCTTTAGATTCTGACCTCTTTTGGAGGCAAGACATGGCTAGCTTCAGGTTACTGTATAAGTAATGGGAGTACCACCTGTTTATCTTATATTTAGCAACACATATATTCCACTATTGATAGTTTTTACTTTTCCTTATAATTCCATCTGAAAACCAAAACAAAACAAAACCACAAATTTGGAATAAAAACATCTGATATTAACCATATAAGGTTACAAAACTGACCAAAAATCACACTTATTTTTATTTATTATGGCTGCCAAGTTTAACTGGATTAACTGTAACTGAGATCCACAATTGATGCTGTTACTATTTTTAATCGTGATTAAATGCATGCTTTATTGTCCCTTTCAGCACAGTTTGGCTAAGCCCTGTCATCGTCTCCCTGCAGCTACAGTGATGTAAAATAAGTCCACCAATGCTTCTTCATGTCTCATTTCACTTTAAAACCTCGCAGACAGATCAGAGGATAAGTCAATGTCTTCTGAGTCATGTGTGAATAAGCATTTACCCTTTGTCCCTTATATTTATGCAATCCATAACAAGTTCCTTTTTCTGAAGTGAAGTTCATATCTGTATCTTTTATCTATCCATAAAGACAGGTCTGTATCCAAATAAGTCAGTCATCTTTAATTTGACATTAGGACAATCCAAAAGAACACAAAACAAGTGATTGAGAAAATTAATTGCAATTAATCACAATAAACTACAGCAATTCTGAGATTCTGAATTCCTTTTTGAAAATTAATCTTTTTATTGCCCTTATATTTATACCTTGAAAATGTCCATTGATTAATCAAACTTATGACTGGATTACTCATTAAACTTGAGGTAACATCTAAGTACACTGAGAGTACAATAATCCTGTATTATAACTTATTTGTCAATAAAATTCCATTAGTTTCACTTGCTTGATGAGTTGGCCATAGGCATGCCTCCATTTTTCACACTGAAATTGCAGTATTAGCCAAACATTCTGCCCAAACAAAACCATCATGACATTTGGCTCTACTGTTCACCTGTTTAATGTGTGAGTTTCATCAGCTTACTGTGGGTGGTTAGGGTGTAAGGGCCATCTGTGTGGGGCAAAAGTGATATGAAAAATTTTGCGATGCATTTCCAAGTTCTGGAGGAAACAGCAAGTTTTAGATGCTCTGGGCCACTTCTGATTGGTCTAATTCTCTGATGTCACTTTCCTTGACTTTGACTGATGTCCACTGATTGGCTGAGAAAAATCATTGTGGTTACAGCAGAGTTAGGTGGGAGACTACAATGGAAGTTGACTGAAGTGACCATATGTGGTTTCTTGCTCCTTAAAGGGTACGGCTGACAACTTTAGCTGTGTGTGCTGTGAACCTTGTATCACTGGTATTTATACCTGACCTGTGTTTTCTTGGTATTGGTTCAATATCAAGTTTTGCAGGTGCACACTACTACTGTTCATAGGGGTTTTTGTTGCTACCTGATGTTGAAAGTCAAGCCTTGGCTGCTTGGTTGGTGTTGGCACCATGCATGCTCATATCTTCAGTGTCAATGAGGATTCAGGGCTTTGTGTTGGCATTTTGCCTTTGTTATTGCTCGGAGAGTTTTGAAGTCTAGCGCACAGAGATGGAGATTTGTCTGGGCCTGTTAGGTGTCACATTTTCATCCTGTTTGCACTTAAAAATCAAAGCAATGTGCATATATCCAGACCTAAAAGCAGTCCTATTTTGAACTGCTCTGTCATTTTCCTCCTTCATGGACTTGGGCCAACTTCATGTGAGTAATATCAGGCAGGAGTGCATGGAAAGAGACATTTGATTAGGCTTTTTGTCCTGCAGATAGCTGAAAAAATTAAGGTAATACATGCAAATAATTGTTTGATTTGCAAAATCAGACGGTTATATATATCTGGTAACTTTGTAGCACATTAACACTTAACACTTGAAACACTAAAGCTGTTATTTCAGTGCATAGGTATTTAAATGAGCTGAAAAATAAAGTATTTAAATGTACTGAGAGTAAAGCGTGACTCCAAACTTGTAGACAATTAAAGCGAATATTGTATGCAGAGAGAGTATACAACCTTTAAGCCACTGAACAACAGCCAAGCGCTCAGTGTTTACTTGGAACAACTCCTTATGTCACTCACAGACTGGCACACACCCACACAACCATACAGAGTTGAGGGTTTATTTGGATTGTCCTTAATCACAGCTGAGGGCTACACAAACATGCTGGGCTCAAAGGGCTTCGCAGGGTGCCCAACACAGAAACAATTAATGCAGAACAGCTTTAGACATTAAATATTGATAGCAAAACTGGAAGAAGGGAAGCAGTGGGGGGAAATATTGAAACTAGAACCTTGTATCAAGGTTAACCTGGTTATTATGATCATCCTCGCTCTGCAAATGCATGCACATGGGTGTCTGCATTGGTGATTTTAGCAAAGACGTTTACTGCTACTTTTAATGAGCGGCTGCACAGTCTAAACAGCATGCAGGTTTTTGTTCAGCTTGAACCACACACAAGGTCATGCAACCCCAAAAATGTTAGCTGACATCATCCATCTGCTCATCCATCTTTTTGCCTTTCTTTTGGACTGATACAAGTCAGACAAATTTCCTTGATTTCTGTTTTTCACTTTGATGGTTTTTCTTTGATTGCAGACATACTAGGGGTGTTAATTACAGATATTTGAGGAAACTGTAAAGAAGTTCCTACCCTTCTTGGGTATTTACTGTTTATTTGTAGAACACATTGGCTTGATTTGGGGTCTTTCAGCTTGAATGAGCTCAGCTGAAACATCCTCTAAAGACCCTAAATTGAAAGTTAGGACTGAAAACTGCAGCTCTATATATAGAACTTTTAAAAATTATACAACAGGTAAACATTGCTGTTTTCTCTGCTTAAAGTTGCTGCATACAAACTAAGGTCAGCCACGTATGTGAAAGAAAAAACAAAGACATTCTTGCCTTTAAGCAGTGTTTAGCATAAAGACACATTCTTTGTACAAATTCTAATGCATTTCCGATCTTTTCTACTTTGAAGCCTTGCAGCCGTTGAAAACTTTGGATAGAGCGCAGTTAAAACAGTGAAGCCGCACTAAATGCCCAGCATTGTGAGGGAGTGAACAACAGAGCGCACAACATCCAGCAGTTTCAGTTAATGATATGTCTGTGAGCGATGCAAGAAGAGAGAACACAGTGGTTAGTTTGCCTCTGCTTCGTGCTGCTGTTGGTTGACAATTGCATTTGAACTTTTGTATTTTGTTCATGCTGGTGCAGAGGCGAGGCTGTCTAAAGCTTTGCACATCACACAGACATGGACCCTTCTCTTCTCTTTGTGTATCATAAAATATTTTTGGAGACAGAATAAAATATGATACACAGAAATATAAAGAGGCCTTCAAACGTATTTTTAAGAAAACCATGGGGCTTACACACAGACTGATTGTGTGGCTTTTGCAAGATGAATCAACTTGCTGGCTAAATCTATGCAAATGAGTCCTAAAAAGCATTCAGCTGTTAAAATTGCAGCCCTAAAGCTGGGCATGGACTGTGTGATTTTAAGCCAACGCTGACAGTCGTGGCAGAATGTCAGCTTGTAATGTACGACTGCACTGCTAAAGACACATAACCATTGTGCACAATTTATGCACTCACACTATACAGTCCAATGGTCGTGCACGGCAAGGTGGTGTCAGCTGGAGGTCCGTGGGTAGGCTTTCCATCAGAAAGTAATTTCTGCTGTTATCATGATGATTTAAGATGCCGCCTGAACGTTTACAAAGGAAAAACACCCCAAAGTTGAGGATTCTGCTCGTGGTTCTGCTCTCACTGTGGCAGTTCTCTGAAGTCGTACACTTAAAATATCAAACGTCAGAAATCCATCTGTCCAGTTTAGAGCAGCTGGTCTGGCCATCATTTGGTCGTGGTCACACAGCATGACCGCTGTCTGAAAGTAGGTGTGACTTCCAAGTGAGTCATGCAACTCAAAATTCGAGTCTGAATCTGAGGAAATTCGCACAGCATACACCTAGCTTAACTGTATATCAAAGCTAAAAATGTCTGAACTGGTGCTGTTTGCCCCTATTTAAAAATGTCTTTCTGCAGTCATTTAGGGGAAAAATCAAATACAACCCTTTGCAAAAACTTTAAAATTCACAAATGAAATTCTAAACATCCACATATATCACCTGCAATACATTCCAGGGTTTGATATACATAAAGAGCATGGCATGCAGCCTGACGGGATTGGGGCATAGACTGTTTATAAAAAGACTGTCTATCAGTAATCGCAGCAGTAGACCAGACTTCACTGTAAAAATGAGGGCATTTGGTATTGTTAGTCAAAAATTTCAAAAATGGATAGTTCCCGTAGTTAAAATGATTAAGCTAATTCAGCTAGCCTGTTAATGTCATTTTCCATTTTATGTTAGCATCAAGCTAACAAATTGAGTTTGTCCATCTTTGAGAATTTGGATCCCCCTTGAGAAGTGGTTCTCAACTGGTCAGGCATCAGGACCCTCCACAATCCCTTTAAGATAAATTGTGACTAAATTTCAACTATGTAATGAAAAATTCTGCAGGTTGGACCCTAAATAATAATAATAATAATAATAAAAAAACACAAAAACACAGGAAAAAAAGTCAATACAGAAAGACATGCATGCATGAATACATCTTATTTTAACCCATTTTCCTGAGACCACATAGATAATAGGTAGCTTCTCAAGGCATTCTTGGTTATCTTGGAAAAACCAGCTGTGTTGTCCAAAGGAGAGCTGATAAATGAGCAGAAATCTTGAGACAAATACTGAATTTACTTCCCATAATCAGAAAACCTTAAAAAATAAATGTATGAAACTGCTGCATGTCTTTTTAGGGCTTCTGTACATAGACTTATTTCTACAATTTTTTTTTTTTTTCTCACAGTCGTGACCCACTGGAAAGAGTGTTGCGACCCACTTTTGAGTCCCGACCCACCGGTTGAGAATCACTGCCCCAGACTACTGTGCATCAGCCACCACTGAACATCCCATAGACCTCTCAATGATCAGAAAAATAGATCTACCTCTTTGTGATTTTAACATGAATTATATGTAAAGTTTGTAAATTTAAGTTTGTCATGCCTGTTGCTGATATGAGCAGATTTTAAATCAGTCCTGGGCTGTCAGGAGCGCGTCACTTGATCTGGTTTGAGGCTGTAACACACGACATGGATGAAAGTTTTATTGATTTTTTTCTTGTTATTCTTTTTTGTTCCATTCAGAGTGAAAGCTTTGTTTTTAATGATGACAATCCTATTTTCCTTTTTTTTTTTCATTGTAAACTTGAAAAAAGTGCCCCCTCCCCTCAAAACTTATCATCTTTATGTGAATAAAATTGAGCTTCGTCAGCATGAGCTCAGCTTTGGGCAAAGTCAGAATGCAGAAAACTTCTCTCCACATTCAGACCAAAACAAGAGACTGCACGAACCAGGGCAACTTTTTTTCTTTTTTTTTTTGTTTGTTTGTTTTTTGATTTCTTTTTGGGCATTTTTGTGCCTTTATGTGATAGGAGGAGGACAGTGGATGGATCAAGAGAGGGGGAAAGACATGCTGTGAAGGGCATCAGGCCGGATTCAAACATGGGCTGCCTGCGTACATGGGGCAAGCCTCCAACCACTAGGCCACCTGCCCCCCCCCCCCCCCGCCTCGACAACTCTTTAAATATCATGGGCACTGTATGCTTTATGAGCTGGACCTAAGAGGAGATAGAGAGGTTTTACTTGCTGATCCATCCTTTGTAGATCAGATCCCATGTGTGCAGTTTGAACAGTATCTGCAGTTGCTCAACATTAATGATAAAACATGTATGCAGTGAATTTCTATATGTATGATATATCTCAGGATTAAAAATACAAATTGGTTATGCACTGAGATGACCCGAACATTCTACACAGAGCTCAAGCCTTTCACAAATATACCAAAAATATTGATCTGAATGTCATTATCACAAAATGACCTCATGAAACAGAAGTCACATCTAAGCTAACACTGTTGTACTGAGGTGATGTTTTTTTTTTTTGTTGGAGCTAAATATTTCCTGTATTTCAATAACAAGCAGTGCTAATATAAACCTCACACAATGCAGAAGTCACAAAGCTTCAAGAGCATTGATGACCAGGGGCTGGTGTGATGGCGTCAGATGTGATGTTCTCACCAATTTGCATATTTTAATTCTGAAACTAATTTAGAAGTAATGTACTGTCACACCGTATGCAAATGGCACATAATAAATGGGAGCACAGGATCCCTCTCATTTGATGCCTGACTTTTTTTTGCAGCATTGGATGACGTGTGCACCGCATGCATAACAATACTCAGGTCAGGGTTAGACTTAAAAATAACTCACTAGTTTGGCAAAAAATGAGAAGTTGTTTGAGTATACTTCTGCATGCAAAACTGTCTCTAAATAAGCGTCTGGAGCTGACTTTTTATAATTTTTGAAATTCTGCAATGAATTATTTCCGGGGTAGGAGCTGTAAGTGTTTTAACCGTAATAGCTGTGAATTTACGGAAGCTATGACTGGACACGAATCATTACAGACTATTAAACTCTGTTTTTGTGTGATTGCACAAAAATTTCCTTGTTATCTTGAAATACTGACTTATTTACCTCAGGATAGCAAGCTGGCTTTACTTGATAATGAGTTGATTTCACTACAGTTGGGAAATCAGTGCTGTTATCCAGATAGAACAAGAGAAATAAATAAGATTTTGGCTTAACAACTAAAATTGCCTCATTATAAAGGAATACAGGCAACGTTTTACAGAAAAATTGAGATAAATAAGCTTGAAAAAGCAGGCATAACTGTCTGCTTATCACAGGAAAATTGAGTAAAATATACAGTAATTTATGGATGCATGTCTTCCTGGGGCTTCTGCACTAAAGTATCTTGCTGTACAGAAGACATTAAAATTATAAGCCCCCCTATGAAAATTTACATTTTCCCAAGTGCTGTCTAACAGAGCAAGGACATTTTTAACCCAGCTTTTCCAAACATCCTAGTGTTATTTTGGATGCTTACGATATTTTACTTTTAAACAGAAGCAAAACTATTTCACAAAAAAACAAAAACTAGCAAGGTCAAAATCATGAACCCCTTGATGCTTGTAGCTGTGTCTCCTTTTTGCTGGAAAACAGCATGCTGCTTTTAATCAAAAATTGGTTGAAAATGGTAAAAACTGACCAAATAAGTGGTGGAAAGGGTTTAAAAGTGGCAAAAATTGGCACAAATTGGGATTGGAGGGTGGCAAAAATGGGTTAGATTTGCAAAAAAGTGTTGAAAATAGGTGGAAAAGTGCTAAAAATTAGCTACCTTGTGGCAAAAATGGCAAAAAAAGGCAAAAATTGGCAATTATTGTGCAAAACTTATGAAATGTTACATATCAGAGTGGTACAATGGGTTTCAAAAGTGGCACGAATAAATATTAATACATCAGAATGCAAAAATATTCAACAAACTTGTCAGCCTGAATGAAGTAACTGATAGCCAGGACGCTGGTACTAATGATACTGATCCAACACACACTTTCATATTATCAGTGAGTCACACCTTAAGAGGGCCCGTTCTCTGGGTTTGACAGGGGTTCAGCCAAATCTGTGGTCTGGCTCAACAAGAAGGTCAGTTCTAAAGAGGGCTAATAATTTTGACCCTGTTCGTTTTATTGTAAAATCATTTAAGCATCCAAAATAAACCTTGGATTGTTGGAAAAGTTGTAATGAAAATTCCTCACTCTTTGCAGCTCTTTGGAGAAACTGACATTTTCATAGGGGGTTATTAAATTAATCTCCATCTGTTTGCAAATGCTTTCCATCAGATGATTATGACATCAAGTTTACACTTACCGGTCTGCTTTTGTTGTTTTTTTTTAACTGTCTTTAAAAATATAACCACCCAGCTCTTTGGCTCACTTGTGCACTGAACCATCTTTCCTAAAACAACCCTGTCTTTTATCCAAAAGCTTCTATCTTAGTTCTAACAAAATGGCTGCTTGGAGAGGAAATGAAGTCTAAGTGTACAAAAAGACATGATGTAACAACAACAGCAGCAGATGGGTTTACAGAAGAGACAAAGAGTAAACCTAGCCTATCAGGGGGGCCATATGTGCCTTGGATAGCGTCCCGACTCTTGGTGCGTAAATGTGGCAGATGTTTGCTTAAGATTGCCACTCTTTAAAAAAAAACAACAGAAACTATAAAGTGGAAGAAGTAATACAGTGTGGTGCAAAGCAGATAACATATTGGGTTGTAAAACTAGACAAATTTGATTCCATAAAAGAGAAAAGCTGAGCATATTGCTGAATGATTGGAACAAAAAGGATGTCATACTCAGTTTTTATCTGCAAATCAGTTGGAGAGTTGGGCTATAAATTATATGGGGATATTTTAAGTAGAAAGGCTCTGAATAAGCACCTCAGATGTATTCTTTATTACCGTGAATTCATTAATGTGGCTGCGCTTTTACCGCACCGACATCACAGTGTTCTAATTGAAGTCATTGGGGCATTAAAGCTCGAGCCGACACATAAAGACACGCTGTTGATCCAGGCTAAGAGGACAGGAGATACGACAGGCTTGATATTGACAGAGCAAATGACAGCGACTCACTAATGTTGACAACTGCTGGTTACCGCCTGGGGTGTCGCATGATCAGTGATGATGGGCCCTGATATGACTCACTGGGAGCGAAGGCCCTTAAAAATGGGCCGCCGTGACCTTTCCCTGGGGTACGGGAGCTGTCTGGGAGAGAACAGCTGATGCAGCTGTTTGTGTTGAAGCACTTTTGCCATTTGCACAGTGTCTTCTGCATTCATAACCTTTTCTGCCAAAAGCTCTGTTATTCACAGTCTTCATGATCAGGGCTGAGAGGCTAAGCATAGCAGACATTTAGGTTCAAATAACCTCCAGTGTCAACATTTCTACTTAGAGAATCTGGCCTCTTATTACATTGTATACATGCATTTTTTTATTTCATCCTGAGTCTAAAAAGTTCACATACCGGTTTATTCGTTTACACAAATGGGGTCTAGATGGTGTTAAATGGAAGCAGCATCTTACACTGGCTTGTAAATTATTCACGGTCTTCAAAGCCCCCCCCCCATGTCTTATGTGTGTACGTGCAGAGAATCCTCCCCACATCACTCGGTGTGTTACTTAATGCATGCTTTTGCTTCTCTGCATCCTGGCTGGTGCTGAGTAAATGTGTGTGGGAGAGAGAAAAAGAAAGAGCTATTTTAAATCTGATACCTGTGTCACTGCCACTTGCCCTAGAATGGAAATTATATTGATATTTCATACTGTGGATGTAGATATATGTAAGATTACCCTTTGGGGACTTTTGCTCTCCTTTGAATTAGGACTCCGAATAATCAAATACGATGAATTTTTATTCTTCTTAATCATGAAAGCCTATGTGGAAACAGCAGAGCCAGAGTTGATTAAAGTGCAGCTGAGATTCATTGAATCTGGCTCAGAGCTCCAAGGAGTATTTTAAATAGGAGTCCATTTAACAAAATGTTATGTTCTTAATGGGAAGGTAATAAGATGGTCTTTATCTTTTATTGAAAAAAAGTAGAGTCGTTTCGCAGCATGATGTATGCTTTAAAAAGGAAGTACTTTGAGCTAAAGAAGGTAGAGAGGAGAGCTCGAAATATCATGAAAGGGAAGTGACTTTTGATCATGTGTTTAGTGTGTGATGTATGACAAATTCTGAGCTGTCGTTACCTCCAGGGTGGGAGCATTAGAGGAGCCATAAATTACATTATGTAGGAAGAATTCTCCCCTTCAGATTCCACACTTAAAGCCAGAGAAAAGGCTTGATATGGCAAGTCAAGTTAATTCTCATCATGCAGATATTACTTTGCAGCAGAAAGGTCACATAAGGATTTTTCTTTCTGAATGCATTTGTGTTAAGTCACCTGAAGTTTTGCACGTCTTAGCTTATAACAGGTGCAACATCTATAACAGGCATCACTGTTTTGCATGCTGAATTGATTTGATTGTGCATTGAAGCTCCTGGACTTTGTTGCTTCCTGGCAACACACCTGTCATTCCAGAGAGAAGCATGCCATGTTCAAATATCTTTTTCATGCTTTTAGGCTAACTCTAAAGCGTAGTAACAGATAATGTAGCCACAGCAGCATAGATTTAACTACAAATGCATGGTTATCCTGGCACCACTCATGTCTGTAGCCACAGCCGGGCAGAGCAGCTGTGCTCACAGCCAGTGGCTATATACTGTCACAGCGCGGCCTTTTGGAAGGAGTAATGAGCAATAAATGCATAATGTGAAGTGTCACATCATCCCTTCTTTCTGCACTACCTGAGTGCTTCCCTAAAGCAGCACTGGATAATAACAAGACCGGACCGACACACTAACTGTCCTTTGGATCATGGGGAATGCAAAAGCAGAACAATAAGATGGAGCACATAGATTAGAGTAAGGTAGCTCAAAATGTATGAACAGTTAAAAAAGGATTCCCAGTTTGACCCTTAAGGGGCTCTGTAGTTTAAGTGAAGCAGTAGACTCATCTTGCTGTATTTTAGTGCTGTTAGTAGAATATCATTATAATAAAAGTACAAACAGCTAAAGTAAAAATTCTCCCTGAGAGCTTATATGGTAAAATTGCTCACTCTAGTCCAAAAGTATTATGGTAATTATCACATTAAGATAATGTGTCTTGCCACCCAAATGATGGATACATTAATTAAATGTATCTCTGAGTTTGGATATGTCATTAAATCCATTGAAATTCTGTCAGCATGACATTCAAACTGATTCAGTATAGAGGAATAAGGTTCAGTGTCACTCAAATCTATTAATACATTCACAAAAGGGGACCTGTGAGTCATGCTACATGTTGTTGAGTCACTTTAGTAAACTGTTGTAAAAATTCACAAGTTCAGTGTTTTCTTAGAGAGGGTCCTGATCTGACCTCCCAGGGATTCCAGGGGGTGCCAGAGAGGGCACAGACATTTGAATGGAAGGAATGTAAGGGGCACTATTATCAATATTAATAAATAAAGGGGTGCAGTTAGGTTTAGGGTTATGAATGCTTTGTTTATGAATACTTAAGCTTTACCAATGCTATAATTGTGCATCACAATCGCTTTCCTGATGCTTTGATTAAACTTTTATTGTTCAGTTTATGAATTCCTGCTGTTTGGCCGAAACCTCCTATCTTCAAAATCACCTCTATTCAGGGCATGAAAGCAATGCTTCATACTATTGGTTGTCAGCTGGTGGTCTTGACCAGTGTTTCCCAACCATTTTTCATTGGGGTCCATCCTACATGTGTGTCAGAAAAGCAAACCCCCCCCCCCCAGGACCCAAGAGAGAAGAAAAAGTGACACATTGCCATCAAAATCATTTGTTTCACCGATATAACCCTAACAAAGGCCTATGCATGCTTGTATTATGGTGTAGACCATTGGTGTCCAACTTGCAGGACCCCCCGGGGGGTGCCAAAGACCTGGGGGGGGCTTTGTCTGTTCTGAGGCTGCCAAAGTTAGATTTGCAAATTTTGACTAAAAACATGATGAAACAGTTATTAGGTTGTTTATACAAAGGTCTTTTGATAAGAAAAGCATGCATAGGCATTTTTTTAAGGCTTAGTGAAACAATTAAAATATATGTTGACTTTTGGTGGCAGTGTGTCCTGTGTGGATTCTTGGGGGGGGCTCCGCTTTTCATAGGTACATGTAACGATGGCTCCAAGGAAAAATGGTGGGGAACCACTAGTCTACACATCTATGATGTGCTTTTATTTTGAAGGTCATATCTCCATTCCTTAGTTCCATCACACCTTTTTTCCATCTCAAGTCCAAACTGCACCATTTTCATTGAAAAGATTTGCTTATGATTGCTAAATGTAAGACATTTGGGTCATGGTTCGTCCCTAAGGAGATGGTTGTGTATCCTGACACTAGACCAGTTGAGAACCACTGGTTAAAACTTTTTACTTCAGGTCTACTTAAACTATAAGTACAGATTTATCAATAGTAGAAGTATGTAGTTCTTGTAAAGTGTTAGCTGTATGTACTCTGTTATAAATGAATTAATAATTAGAAAAATATTCCAACACATTATGTTTACTGCTACTATTATTGTTGCTAAATGTGAAGATGGTAATTCTAAAAGACTGTTCACCCAAAAAAGACATGAATGAAATGAAAATAAAACAAGTTTATTTATTGATAATACAGCAAGGACTGATTTTAGGAACCTGTGTGTTCAGCTTTTAAAATTTTACATTTTAATATACGAGCCATGGCAGGAGGATATTTCATCCTACATGCAGTAACCATTCCTGCACACTAATGCTGCACATACTTCATCAAAACCTGGATAAACCACAGGTGATCAGAAAACTGAACTTAAAATCAATAGCCGGCTTAAAATAGGAGCAATGTACCAGTAAAGCTTTAAACATATCTTCTGCCACAAATAATCAAAAAGTCAGTTTTAAAATAAAACTTAACTGCAGTCCTACTAATACAAAGTTGATTTGATGTCTCACTGTTACACAAACTCTTGTAGATCAGCCTCCACATTTGTTCCAATATCCTGATGGATTTTCATCAGTGAGTTTGTCCTTCATCCCAGACTTCATTATGGACTACCTGGCTGCTGCCTCCTGCTTTACTATAAGTGCTAGCAATGCTAACATTACCAGAATCCATGCTAGTATTTTTTTAGCACGAGCTCCTCTTTTGAATTGCATTAAACAGGCTGCACATGATGGCCACAGGCAGGAGCGCCCATTGATCCAGTTGCGTTTCACCTAAAAAAAAAAACTCTCACACTCTCTTTCTCTCTGTCTCTGAGAGCCGTCCGTGTCTAAGTGGAAACACTAATGTAACATTGGTGCTGCATTCACCTTTTCAACAGTTAATCCCTTAGATCTAAGATGGTAGCAATTGCACAAGGTAAAACTGGTTCCAGAATTTCTGTACCTGACTCTTAACCCTTAATGCTTTGTTTTTAAACATTGATAGTTAAAGATTATAATAATGATTATACATAATTCACAATTGTATATCTTGAGCTCTGCTCACATTTGCTCATTTATGCTTCTTAAACTCTTCCAAAGCCACACAAACATAGCTTACTTGACAGTTTGGTGCCAGAAATGTTTTATAGAATAACCCTTGACCTGTTTTCATTATCACACCATTCATATGCCTTCAGATGTATTTTTGTCATAATGTTGGTGAGTGGATGCAGCTGCAACTTAAGAAGAGAGAAAAGGAAATAAATGAAAACAGAGTTTGGCTGTTGCCACAGTTTTATTTTCTCAGAATAATAATAATAAATTGTATGCACAGTGCATACAGGATTACAGCTGGAGCTACCACTACTAACAAGTGTGTTATGCTTAAAGAAACTCGAGTAACTTTCTTATTGGGGTAATATATATGGGGTTTTAGAAGAGTCATCAAGCTCTAAAACGTCCTTGCCTTTGTGCCATATAACCCTTGCACTTTTATTCTCTAATATTTAAGTATGCCCATTCAGAGAGGAAAATGTTTTATACAGTAACGTTTTCCCACAATGCTGATGTGATTTTGTAAGGGAAGAAAAAAAAGGAGAAGAAAGCAAGTTATTGCACTGCGGCAACAAACCATGTCCAATGTCTTGGAGCTGAGTTAAAGGGCTGAAATGGCAGCAATGTTTGGATGCATATAGTCTTTCTCTGAAGAACAGTAGAAAGAGCCTTGGGTCACAATAGAATGAAAGTGGAAAAAAAGCAATGAAGGAGAAGAAGAAGAAGAAAAGCAGTGAATTGAGCCCAGGCATCTTATATCTTGTGTTTTTTTTGTAGTTCCCCAGAGATCTTTCAACAATGTGAGAAAGAAGGCCGCAGTTTACTTGAAGGAATAAAGGCGAGAAAAATAACACAACACAGTAATTAGTCAAATCATTGTGAAAGTGTAATTTAAAATAGTGAAGCCAGACTCGTGACAGCATAGCATGAGGCCAGCTTCTGTTGAGAGTTCATAAGTCATGTGTCTGGGGACTGGACCTTTTTACAGTTCTAATGCCTTCAAAGACACAACAGAAAAATAATTGGAGAAATAGCTTTATTAAGCAGGGAGCTGAATCAAAAAATGTGATGTGCTCTCTCTTCTTAAGAACCCCGCAGATGATCTACATAGACACAAGATAGGCTTGATCTGATGTCAGCTCTTAATCCTTCTTAACATTTTCCTCACTGAATTCAAGAGTTTGATATTTTTATTCTTACTTCAGTCAAATAGATTATATAAAAGCATCTGAATATGTAAAAGAAGCTTGGTGCTTTTGAGTGCAGACACAAGTGGTGTCAGCCAAGTTAGTGTCATGTATACCTTGTTTTCATGTGCATTTAAAAGAATAAGCACCCCTTCTGCAGGGCTGTGATTAAGAGGTGTGGCCTGGGGTGGCAAAGACCCCTGAAAAATCATAAACTATAATTGGCTTTCTGCCCCATCAGAGGTGGAAGACACCTCTAAATCAGCCTTTCTTGGTTGTGTTTCAACAGCTTGCTTGGAGCTTCTGTGTATTTTAAGGGCGTTAGGATTAGGTGGTTAGGATTAGGGTTAAAGTGCTAGGGTTAGGGTAAAAGACCACCTAATCACCAGAGTATTGCCACAATAATTCAAGGAATGACTTAATAGTTAATATAATAATTCTTCGGTGAATACCTCCTTATTAACACCAAATTATTACTTGGTAATATGCTAATAATACTAAGTTATTACTAGGTAATAACTGCTTTGATTTGTCTGAGTATTTAAGACCAAAGTTTTTTGTTTTGAGAGTCTGGTCGATCTTGATGAATTATGCTCTTTCAATGAAACTTCATCCTTGTGTGATCCATCTGTTGGCGATAAAGGTATTCACAAAAATATAAAAGTACTATGAAATGTATTTGAATCTCTGATTTAAAAAATAAATAAGTTAAAGGGATCATTGTCCTGGCATCATAAACACAAAGCTGAAAACAACAAAGTTTGACTTTTTTAAGTAAGTCACTACTTTGTGATGGCCGCCAACAGAATTGGCTGGGCCCCGAAAAAGCTGAATGAATAAGCCCTGCTCAGTTATGATTTATTTACAATGTCATTGCATTTGTGTTGGATCAGTAGCATTGGTGTTAGCATCCTAGCTAACAGTTACCTCATTTTAGAGTTGAAAAGTGTATCAAGCTACTATTGATTGTTGAAATGTTTTAACTGTAGCATTGATTAGTCCTTTAAACACCTTTTCATCACTTTTCCCACACATTTTGGTCACTTGTAAACCAATGTTTTTTGCCACTTTAAATCAATTTTCTCAACATTTTTTTTACCACTTTTAACCCATTTTCATGGCATTTCCTGCAATATTTAACCAATTTTCTCTACTTTTTTCACTTTCAACCCATTTTCACAACATTTTACATTTTTTAACCTGTTCTTGCGACTATAACCCATTGTCACCCCCCCTCAACTGATTTAACTTTTTTTTTTTGCCATTTTTAGCTAATTTTCACCATGTTTTTGCCATTTTAACTAATTTTGTCACCTTTGTTGGCCATATTTAACCCACTTTCACCGTATTTTTTCCTCTCTTCTAACACATTTTCACTGCATTTTCTGCAATATTTAACCTATTTTCACTACCCATTTTAACTACTTTTTCCATTTTTACCATTTTTTCCACTTTTAACCTGTTTTTGCAAATATCACCCACTTTCACTACTTTCCCCCCACTTTTAACCAGTCTCACAATTTTTTTTTGCCACTTTTAACCAGTTTTTACTCCAGTTTTTGCTATATTTTACCCATTCTCACATTTTTTTCACCCTTTTTGTCACTTTTGACCCACTGTTGAATTGGTTCTCCCCTCAAGTTTCTGGTTTTCTTTTCTTTTCTTTTCTTTTCTTTTTTTTTTTTTTTTTTTTTTGCTTCATGACATTTGGCATTACTTTTTAAATGGTCCATTACAATGTTCTCATCCACATTGTTAACATGATTTAAGTAAAGGGGTTTATATCTTGAAAAAGGCTATGTTGTACTACAGCGCTAATAAATAAAATTCTTTTTTGCTGTTCTGGTAAGAGAGGATATCATTCAGGTTAAAACCAAAATAAAATATTGTTATCACAACTTAGATTTACAATGGATGATGTTTTTGCTGAGCCCCATTTGGTAGGGCCCCAGAAGGCTCTTCCCTTTATCCCCCCTTTTTCTTAGTAACAAATTTAGTGAGGATATGTTATATATTACCTATTTTCCTGTATAAAATGCTGCATAGTATACCTTTAAAGTTTCCAACAAAGGTGTTAGAGGGAAAGTAAATGTGATTAATGGAGACAAAATAAAGCTATTCAGACATGTTTGTTTTTTCACATCACCTCTGTTGCATGAGTAAGTTCCACCTTAGTCATAAAAAATCTGGACGTGCCCCCTGCCCTTGTTGTTTGAGGTTAATAATTCTGTTTTAAGCTGTACTGTCCCGCTCCAGTAGGCTCTGTCTTGCAGTGTTATGTGCTGACAGCCCTGCTGGCTGAAGTGATGATACGCGCAGGTTAATCTAGCAAGCCTTGTTGTGGTGGCACGAGATGAAGGGGAGGATTTAGACAGGGCCCTCTTCATGCCCCCGTGTGTGTGCTAATTAACTGATACAGATTGTTCCCCTAACCCTGCTGACCCCCCCTCCCCACAAACACAAGCCCCTCTGAACACACAAAACCTTGTGTTCTTTACAAACTCTTGACATTTAATGTTGGTTATTCAGGACGCTCCACCTTTTTAATGAATTTTCCTGGAACTGAGAGGTCAAGTCTTTAAATAAATGCAATTAGAAGTGTCAAAGGCCTCGACACAACCTCATGTTGAACTATTTACTCTTAATTACTGCTGCTTTCAGCTGCTTGGGACACTCTAGTTTGTGACATTTTTAGCCTGATTTGAACTGTTTCTCTCTTTAACCCCTCGTCTGCATTAGTTAGAAGCATATTAGGATTAGGATAATCAATTTTCTCCTGTATATTGAATGTAAATGTATTCTTATAATGTTTTAAATATATGTATTGTAGGTAAAAAGCTGCAAAAGTTGTACAACATTTCTTTCAGACGAATTTCAAGCACCATCAAGCAGTGCAAAGGTCAGCTCCATAATGCCCATGAAAGCACTTTGAATAAAAATATTCATGCGCCACTACAATGAGCGTGCGCTACAGAAGATGTAGCTTTCTTCCCTCTGTTGGCTCGAAGGTTTTGAGAGCACCTGTAGGCAGGTTGAGGAGGAGGATATCGCTCAGTCATGTGTCACTCAGAGGGCAAAAGCAGGAGGGGGGGATGTGCGTGAAAAATCTTTTGAACAGACAAGTTTTTGCTCATGATGAGTAACTCAGCTGTCCTGACTTGAGTGGGAAGTTCATTCCGCTGGAGAGGGAGGCAGGGGAGGAAAGAATCAAGGCCAGGTGATGAAGTGGTGACAAGGTTACCGGTGAGCTGTGGCAGCTTAAGGGCTTTTGTATTTTATTCTTTTGATTATTATATTAACGGGGAGAATTCAGGCCCATGCACGGGTATTTTCAGGGTGCAAAAAGAGCAACCCAGCACCTCCAATTATGCTGTTTTTAAAGAATATCGCCTCCTTTAATAAAAATACCTCCCTCTCTCTTTACTGTCTCTCTCTCCATGTGTATCTGTGAAAGATGAAGTCTTTAAGACCTACACTAATCCTGTAATTATGCTGTCGTCTTCACTGGCATATGTTATCTTCTCACTTTCTTGGTTATCCTGTGGACTAAAGCAATTATTGCGCCGCAATTGAAACATCAAGTAATTAATTCGTTTTCGGCGTCGTGCATACTTGGTTTGATGCCATGCTTGGAGTGTGAGATGAGTTTGTTTATGGGTCAGCTGCAGCGAAGGGGGTAAGAATAGCAGTCAGGGTTTTTTATGCATCTCTTGGCACATGGGACACCCACCCAAGGCCATGGAGTATATAACATGCAGAGTAATGTCATTTAGACCTTGGCAAGCTTTCTCATGGCCCACTCAGGGGACTCTCTCGCCTCTATAGTGGTATCATCCTTTCTGCTCTCTCTCTCTCTCTGTCTCCCCTTTCCATTGCTTCCATTGCTCCATGCCATATTGTCTTTTTCTTCTTCTTCTTCTTCTTTTCTTCACACCTTTCCTTCATTTCATCCTAATCTTCTACCCTCCTCTCTGCCTCCTGGTGCCTGCCCGTCATCTGCGACCAGCCCGCCACAGAGCGCCTCAACACACTGCAGTGCCATGATCCAGAAACCCCACATTAACACTGGGATTTCACCCAGAGATTATTTAAGTGTGGCATGCCTGCCAGGCAGGGTTCTTCTCTGTAATCTCCGCAGCCCCATGAATAGAGAGGGACTGGGAAAGAGGGGATTTGGAGGAGTTTGAGGGCTGATTGGGTTCTCGAATGGGTACAGTACGCAGCTTTTAGGCATTCTCCATATTCCAGTTCCATATGGAGTTGGATTTAAAGGGTGGGGGTGATAGCTTGATGTGTCACAGAGAAACTGAGGTTAAATCCCTGGCAGAATGATCCTCTTCTTCTCCGTTAGCTATGTATCCTTCAGAGGTTTGCAAAGTAATTTAATTTGAGGTAATTGTAGCGAGGATCCATAATTAAAAGGATTAAAATGCATGCCATTTATAGATGGGCTAAAGGAAATGAAATGATGAGGCCGCTGGCACCGTTTCTGCTCATGCCCCGCACACGTCTCTCCTTTCATATCCACTTCTTTTGTCAGTGAATTCACATTTGCATTATTTAATGTGTCACCGGATTCAAATGTAGGATAAAAATAACAAGCACAGACACGCGCGCTATGACACCACACGTCTGGCTGCTAGCTAAATATTACTGCCTTGTGTACATTTCATCTCATTTATTTTTTTTTTTTAATGTCTCCGGCTCACGTGGTTCCATTGTGTCTCAGGAAATGTGTCTGTGTGTGATGACAGAGCGTGTCCTCGGCTCAACATGGTCACCCTCTCACAGCGGCAGAGGTCTGCGACCCCATCAGAGAGTCAGAGTGCCTGCTGATTTTTTGACATTGAGAGGGGAACAGACAAAGCTACTCATCAAATGTCCAATGACTGAGAGGACTGCAGGAGGAACGGCTTTTGACAGAGTGCCATTTAGAATTTACCAGCTATTCCTCACTGCTTCCAGTGCTGAAGGCTTTCCTGCTGTCATTTATTTGGCCTTAATAACTCTGCTGCAGACTTATCTCTGTTATACAGATATATATGGTCCAGCCTAAACAATCTGTTTTACCTATTAATCAAAAGAAGATTACCAGTGGGAAAAAAAGACAAATGGCATGAAATAAATGAGATATTGTAATATTTCCAACATTTATCTTAACATTTGTTTTCTGATTTAATCTATTCAAGCTTTATTATATTTGAGGTATAATAACAACACCATGCAGCACATGTGTCCAGGGGAGCATACCATTTAAAGAAATAGTACACATTGCTGCATCAATGCAAATATTCAGTAGCTCACAATTCAGAACTCCAGATTTGTTTCAAAGACTGCTATAAACAAAAAAATGCAAATCAAAATTGATTGAAAATAATTAGGATGGCAGCAACTGTTAATATCCAAAAATATTTTTTTTGGTAAATACATATTTGATGAGGGTGTTTTGATATAACAATAAAAAACTAAACAAGAAGACATTTAGGATGGTTCCTTTCTGTTTTTAACACCATTATCTACAGTATGGATGCAGTTGACTTAAAATCACCAGTTAACATGGACAGTAATTGAATCATTACACCAGGAGTAGATATGAAGTGAAGACATAGTGTTCTCATCATCAGTCTGAACTGATATAGTGTTACTACTGATGTCAATATTATGTTAGTTTTGATCTGAGCATTGTTGTAACCTCTATGTCCTCATGTTTGTAGTTTAAATCCACATAGAGGTCACTGTACACTGCCTGAGCTCTCTCATGCTGCTTTATTTATCCTTCAGTAACCCACATCCAGAAACACACACTGTAGGCAAGTATATTTACAATTTCCCTTGTGATGGAGTCTGACACATACCTGGATAAAAAGGTGAAACAGCAGGTATATCTCTGGCCTTAAAAATGATGTTGAGGTTGTATAGTAGCACATTTGATATAATTACCCACCTGATGGTGTTAAACAGCTGCTAAACATCTGTTTCTATGATATCATTTTTATCTCAGGTTCATCTGTTGTTCAGAAGAAAAGCCACTCTGAAAAGATGAGTGACACTGCAGACATGTCTTCCCTTATAAGCATTTTTTTCTGTCAGCTTGTTGGCATGAGATGTCTTTGTTAATGGCAAATAGAGGAACAGCTTTTTCTGTTGTATTAAATATCACTGCCATTGGGCCAAAACCTCCTATCTCCAAAATTCCCACAATTCCCACAGGGGGGGAAAAAAGTTACAGCTGTAAAGGGAGACCAACAGCACTGATTTATTTGAAAAAAAAAAAAAAAAAAAGATAATGAAAATGGAGATATGAGGTTTTGGCCCTACCACAGTGATAAATTAACATAAGTAATGATTAGAGACATACCAGAAATGATCATATGCCCTCCTACCAGGATCCTTACTACTAATAAAAGCCCGTGCGCCTATGCCTTGTACTTTCATGTTAAGGTGACATATGGAGTGGGCTGAGACAAACACACCTGAGCGCTGTGCGACTCTGCTCCCCTCCTCATGCTCCATGTTCTGCAGTCACATTATAGACAGAGCCATTACAACAGGCAAAACAGGGGCGAGGCATGATGGGAGGCACAGATGTAAGGATTTTTAAGCACCTCTCTGCTGAGTGTTTACACAAGGCGGTGTAATAAAACTATTCTCTTATCATTAAACCCTCCAAGAGCCAATGAGAGAACATAATCCTCGAGATTAGTCTGATTGATTTGTTGCTTCCAAAAACGATTCAAAATGGCGAGGTTGTTATGATCCTTCGTCTTTATCAAAACAAGTGAAATTGAAATGGGAGCAAACATTTAATGCATAATGATTTCTGTTGACAGGGTATGATCACATTAATACCAAAAGTGACAGAAATGATTGAAAAAAAAAGCTCTCAATTTTTTTTTTTTCTTTTTAAATATGGGCTCCACTGATACAGTGTAGGTTGGGTGATAATATGGTAATGTCCATATGTCCCATATCCTGGGGTATTTAAAAATAGCCACCATATTGCTTTAATTATGTATTATTGGTGTAATAATTTAAAAATGTAAAAATGTGTAGTATGATGTCTGCATATTTAGAATAAATGCTTCAACAGTATGTGTTTGTTTCCATCTGCAGCACCACTGTCTGTGTGTAAATGTGTTGCAAAAGCAATGACAAAGCTCCTGTTAATGATGTAGGTTGTTTTTGTCAAAATATGAACCTGTGAATTAAAGGACTTGACTCAGACGCACTTCACAGCATAGCATGGAGCTACTGTATATGACACCACACTATAGTCTTCTGTAAAGTCAGACTGTTAAATGTGCACTACTGGTTGTAATGTGATCAATGACAATGTGATTCTTAAGAATAGATGAAGTAGTATATAACATTTTATAGACTTCCCATGCAGTGAAGCCACAGCTGGATGGAGCTAACTGTACTTGTGAGAGCAAGAATATGCAATGATAGATATTTACTGCCCATCTTTAGTTGTTTAAAAGCATACAAAATATTGTTTCTACATCAACTCTTGGAAGAAAGAAAAAAATAGAGCACATATACCATTGTGCACAGAGAGAGAGAGGAAAAGTGTGAACAATAATAAATAAGTCTGAAAGCATTTTTTATAAGGATCAAGTAAAACACAAGTTGAGGCATGCACTTTAACCATGTTAAAAGGTGTAAAAAAACATACTGCCCAATCCTGGAAGCAATGCACAGTTTCAGAAATCAAAAACACTCCAACTTGCACAGTTAACTGTAAAGTGTCAGTATAATAATAATAAAACAACTACATCAGATGCATACAGAAAGTTTGAATTTAACTTCCAGGGTCACGAAGTTTTGCAGTTTAAAATCAGTCTGCAGGTTTTTCCAGGACAAAGCTGCTGAAAACCTTAAAGCCTTCAAGAAAAATGTCAAAGTTCTTCAAGATTGAAAGAAAAGAAAGGTAGTCAGAATTCTTTCCCAGGGATTGCTTTATAAATTAAGATATGCCTATGTGCAAGACCATGCGCAAAGCAGTCTAGTTGATTTAGGATCTAAAGTACAGTGTGAATAAGAAATCCACAGTTGGTGATAATCCTCAGTGCATCATTTCACATACTGTCCAACATAAGAAGACTTTGAGCAGAGGCATGCAAGTACAATACATGACCATAAATCAATAGTAGGTAAAAAAGTGGACTCAACTGGCCCCCTTTTGAGAAAAAAGGAGAAACAGGACATGTTTCTGTAGTAAAACCAAGTAAAACCTTCAGCTTTTTAGCTAAAAATGCTTCTTGTAAATGCTCTGTTACAGTTTTCTTTGACAACTGTTCTTTTAGGTGTGTTTGAAAATGTAAAAAAAGATGCATTTAGTTTTATCTGCATTTAGAACAAGTTGCAGGTGACAAAGCTGATCTTGTACAGGTCAAAAACCTGCATAAGATCTTTATAAGGGTTAATGATATTTAAGGCTCCATTCACTGAGGCTGTGCCACCTGACATTTGCAGCTCATTACAATTTAAACAGGTGAATAAATTGACACATGTTGTTTCTTTTGGTCCAAGTGGATACATGCATTTTTAAAGTAAAATCAATAGATTTATGGTTAAATACATTTTTAGTAGTTTCAAATAGGTTGTGCCATCTGACACCAATATGTAGAAGTGCTTTCAACCGAAATATTTTTAATGCTAAAATATAATTATTATTGTTTTCCATGAATTTTCAAATTTACTGATTTACAAAAAAAAAAACCCTGAAAAAATAGTAAAGCACATTATTACAGTATTTCTTGATTAATATGTCAAATCATAGTTATTTACTTGCATTCATGAACAGAAAAATTCAAATTTGGGTATAAAAAGGTGAATTCAGTTTGAAATTTCTCATTCCTGTTCAAAATGGTAAAACGTGGAGACTTCACTGAAAATGAAAGAGTCCGCATTAAAGCTCTTCATCAAAATATTTATGTTTTCTTGTTTTTATGACAGGTGGTCTAATAAATTTGTTAAGCACTGTATGTGAAATCTCCTTTATCTTATTAGATAAGAAATTTCATTTCTGTTATCACCTCTACATTTGTTAAACAGCTTTCCCTTCACCACCATTATATTTTATAATACTAGCATTATAGTGATCATTGCTTCACTTTTTTCATCATGTTTACATCTATGATCAATACTTAACAGTTTTACTGAATCCAAAAGCAATACTACTTCACTGTTATAGTCATTAATCATAAAGTATTGCTGGTCTTTATTATAATAGGGTATGGTCTTTATTGCAATTGTAATGATGAACGCTGGTCTATTGTTCTAGGCCACAACAGAGAGTACGGTCTAGACCTGCTCTCTTTTTAAAGTGTCTTCAGACAACTTCGGTTACAAGTTGGCGTTATACGAACAATGATTGATTTATTGATTGTCTATTACTGTATATATTTTAAGAGCTTTTAATAATATTATTTATTTCATACAGTGAGTCTTTTTGCAGTTAAACCACCTAATATTTGCAACTAATTTCAAATAAACAGGCAAATACTTTCCCACTTTTTTTGTTACTTTTGCTCTTGTTGGAGAGTGGACACATTTATTTTTGAAATAAAATCAAGTTTTATTTTGATTGAAAATAAATGTTTTATCTTTACTTGAAAATGATCTACAAACCATTTCCATAACCAATAAATGTCAGCTGGAGTCAAGGTGATGGTAAATTATGCTACAACCGTTTTTTATTCATTAATTTCAAAATAAAACCATGGTCCTCAGTCGGAAAAGGGTGGAATGCCCTCTCCAGGTTGGGAATGAGATCCTGCCCCAAGTGGAGGAGTTCAAGTATCTCGGGGTCTTGTTCACAAGTGAGGGAAGAATGGAGCGGGAGATCGACAGGCGGATCGGTGCAGCATCAGCAGTGATGCGGTCTCTGCATCGGTCTGTCATGGTGAAGAAAGAGCTGAGTCGAAAGGCGAAGCTCTCGATTTACCGGTTGATCTACGTTCCCACCCTCACCTATGGTCACGAGTGGTGGGTAGTGACCGAAAGAATGAGATCGCCGATACAGGCAGCTGAAATGAGTTTCCTCCGCAGGGTGTCTGGGCTCTCCCTTAGAGATAGAGTGAGAAGCTCGGTCATCCGGGAGAGACTCTGAGTAGAGCCGCTGCTCCTCCGCGTTGAGAGGAGCCAGATGAGGTGGCTCGGGCATCTAGTCCGGATGCCTCCTGGACGCCTCCCTGGTGAGCTGTTCCGGGCGAGTCCCACTGGGAGGAGGCCCCCGGGGAAGACTATGTCGCCCCGCTGGCCTGGGAACGCCTCGGGATCCCCTGGGAAGAGCTGGATGAAGTGGATCTCAGATAAGCGGAAGAAGATGGATGGATGGATGGATAAAAGTCCCAAAATTACATTTGAAGATTTGCAAATTTACATTTGAAGGCTTGCAATTAAAAAAAAAAAAAAAAAAGATTTTTAATGATCTTACTAGCTTTAAAATGATACATTTTAACAGATTTGTTTATTTCAAAGATTTCAATCATAAAATAATGTAAAGGTGTTTTAATTTGAATTTCCACAATTAAAAATGCCATTTTCAACAGTGTCAGTGATCTGCTCATTTACTTGGACAGTCACACCACCTGACATTTTAGATGTGAAATTAATAATATTATATGGACAGAGTAAAAATGTATTTAAATAAAGTAGAACAAATGAATAAATGCCATGAACTGATAAATTTTACTAAATGAAATAACAGACTCAATAATATGCATTTCATGTCATTGACCCATAAGCTTCTGTGGGTAAAGGTGCACTGAAGTAAATAACAGTATCATCAGCATAAAAGTGACAATTAGAGTTATTCTGTCCAAGGCAATAAATAAAGAGAGCAAATAAAGAGGGCTCAGTCCAGTGGAAGACGATGAAACTTTGTCTAGATGTTTTTGCCTTTTGTTTTCCCTCAACAAACATTTGTTACAAACCAATCAGAGAAAAATACAAACAAACAAACAGAAAAGAAAAATGAAATATTGATTTATCCACCCCTTAGGCTGTGTTCTCTGAAGGTAATTTTTATTGACCAGAACATGTTTTTAAGGAGAACTTCATGTAAGTATTTAAAGGATTTTTCTTTACAAACACTGTCAAAATAGGTCATATTCTCAAATCATTTTTAGATATATAATGATGATGTTATACTATATGTTCTTATTATTTTGTCAGTATCAGTATCTGCCATATCACTACAAAAACTGAGTGGTTTTTCCCAATAAAGAAAGACGGCTGCAGGGGAGCCTCTTAGTGTATGTAACAATTTAAACGTCCTTGACAATTGCACAGTTTGCAAAGGAGCAAATTTAATTTCCATGGTTTGAAATTTCAAAGGTATCACCTGCTGTAATTGCTTGACTAGGGAATCCATAAATCATTGTTCAGTAAGGTCATCTTGTAATTTCTTCCCACCTAATGCTGGCATTTATTTTCCCAGCATCCTCTCTTTCTTCTCGTTTAATCTAGCCAGGTCATTTGAGAGATTAATTGCTGCCATCTTCAAAAACAACAAATTAGTTTCACACATGTTCTGATATTTAGTCTGACTAATCACACATATCAACATCTACTCAGAGAATTAAAAAAAAGGGTTGTGTGACATTGCAGCTGGATGTCACCTGAGTTTTACAGCTTTTTTCCTGCTACAAAGCAAACATGATAAAAGCATTTTCACAAAAAAAAAAAAAAGAAAAGAAAAGAAAGCAGGATTTATAGAAATCATCTACTGTGGCTACTATAAGTATTTAAGCTGTAGTAGATTACATTCACATTCCTTTTTTTCTTTTGACATTTTGCCTTTAGGAGCCCTATCAAAGGTCAGAACTCATATTAATTAAGCCCATGTTTAAGATTATCACACCTAGTCCCTGTCTCTGATCTTTTCCTATGTTGAGAAAGATGAAACTGTAAAGGTTGTTCAGCTCAGAAGGTGTCCTCTGTAATGTTAATGCCTTGCAGCTCTTTGTTGACTATTTTTAATTGAAATGTTCTTGTTTTTCAAGCAAACAAATATTATCTTTATCAATGGGGAGGGTAGGCTTGATACAGATTGAGTTACCTCCATATTCATGTACAGGTTTCTGTTGTTTGCCAGGGGTCATTAATACCTCATCCATGATCCATGGATTGGATCAAATCAAGAACCAACAGAAAATTCTTTGATTCACTCTAGCAAAGCCTCAGAAGTCAGAAACTCCATGTAGATGAGCATTTCCCAACAGAGCTGCCCACAGACTTGGCTGGGCCCCTGAAAATCCAGCAAGGGGACCCTACCAAGTTGTGATTTATTGACGATATCAATGGAAGTATGTTGGATCAGTGCTTGTGTCTTGGCTAACAGTTCCTTCATTTTGGAGCTGAAGTGTCAAGTGTGGATTCTGATATTCTGCTTACATGCCACTGTTAGAACCCTTGTCATCATTGTTCCCAGGCATTTGTACAACATTTTATTTCACACTTCAAACTGATTTGACTTCTTTTAACCAGTTATTGCCACTTTTATTGCCACTTTTTGCTACTTTTTAATTTTCACTAGTTTAGACACCCATTTTTGCCTTTTTTTGCATATCTTTTTGTTGACCTCTGTAACCCATTGTGGCCACTTTTTCACCCTTTTTGCCCATTTTTGCCCCTTTTTTGCCTTTCTCAGCCCATTTTTTACACTGTAAACCCTAGTATTACAACTTTTAACCCATTTGCCAATTGTCAGCTTTTTAACGTCTTTATTACCTCTTTCTTTTTAAATTAATTTCCTTACAGTTATTTCAGTTCATTCTTAAGACCCATTTTTATTCTTTAGCTTTAACACCACGTGGGTTGTGTGGTCCCCTGTTTCTTTTAATTTTTCTATTTATTGTCTATTGTTTTTTTATCGTTTATTGTTTTTTAAAAGTATTTTGTAATTATATTTATTGTTTTTAGCTACTATCTATTGTTTTAATATATTCTCTTGGTTTTACTGGTTCTATTTTGAGCACTGGTAAAACAATTGTTTTGTTTTTAAATGATTTATTTATTTATTTTTATTTTTATTTTTTTTGCAGAACTTTGGAAACGTTCAGTTTATAAAATGTGCTATATAAATAAAGTGGATTGGACTGGGTTGGATTCATTTACTTACTTCCCTGACAGCCTTTTGTTCATGCACAACAGTTTAGCCATGGAGTCTGACATAACTTTCCTAATGGTTTTATCAGTGTGTCCGTCCACTTTGCTAACATAACCAGAAAAGGGCACATTTGAGTTAAAAAAAGAGGTTTACATTCTAAAAAATGGCTATACTATACCACAGCATAAATAAATAGATGAACAAAATATGTTTTTGTTGCTGTGATAAGTTTGGTTGTTATTCAGGTGAAATATAAATACAGTTAACACAGATAAATTTTTCAATTGACCATGATTTTTGTGACCTCTATGGCCCCCATCTGGCTGGGGTGCAGAAAGCTCTCCACTTTATTCCACCTTATGAGCATAAATGTTTCACAATAAAAGTACCTGGGGCATTTTAGCTGGTTATCTGGTAAGAACAGAAAAATACACACTCTTACTTTAAAAAATGATGCTAATGGAAAATGAATTTAACAGAAGTTTAAGCTTTTAATGATCATTTTTCAGATTAATATCCATGTTAAAAAATTTAAAGTTAATGGTTAATATTTAATGGATTCATTTATTAGTGCTCAGCTTTGATTTTATGCATAACAGTCTGCTATTTCCCTGACTACTTGGTCAAAATGCACGTTTTCCTATGTTCCTTATTTCCATAAAGTGACAAAACTCCCTAAATACATTAGACATGCAACCTAAACGTGTACATATGTGATATAATTACCTACTCTGATATGGATAAGAAGTCCTCAGATGCTATCATACTTATCAGCACATTTCTCCATGTGTTGGTATAGATTTCCTGCTCATATGCAGGGCCATATTGTAGCTCCAGTCCTCCTCACAGATGGAGATTGGAAGAGGCTTGTGGGTTGCACAGCCCTCCTGCAAGGATGTGATGGACACTTAATTACTTGGCTGACAGAAGTTATTCGCCACCTGCACCCAACAGGGGTCTCTGCCAGGCCCTGACCTCCACTTCCTCCCGGTGCACCCACCATCTCACAAAGCAGACGGATGCATATGGCTATCACTCATATTTTGTGCTATTATTGTCTGGGTTTTATTTCCTCTAGTCTTTGCATTGTGTATTTTTCTCAATGCCAACACATGCAGACAGAGAACATGAGTGACAGGTTTGGCAGTGATGGGATAAATCTGTTTAATACATTAAAAACTTGCAGATATTCCTCATTACTTTTGCATCAATCAAATCAGTGAGGATGTATTATCCGTGTGAATGACACAGAAGGGAGGATTTTTTTACTTTGACATGAACAATATGTAGATTTAAACTTGCAGTAATTTTGAAGGATTTATGCCAAGTGTACATATTCAATTCTAAAGTAAGCGCACCTTTCTCCTGTTACTTCTTGATCCAGTAGCCTTGAATTTATAAATGCCACTTTCTGTTAACACCTTAACACAGCTGCAGTGGAGGCAGACGGTTCTCAGTGCTGAAGAGGAGGTGTTAGCTTTTTTTTTTTGTTCCATCACCGCCGATTTAATGCCTGAACAACTTGTAAGTTTTGACACGCTTGCATACTCAAAGGGTAGACATGGTAGTGAACTACACGTGGGGCGTTACAAGCAGAAATAAACTTTATTTTACTGACACTGTTGAAGTACAAGTAGTTAACGGCTTCAGATAAGAACTCCAGAATATAAAGGTATGTAAAAGCCATGCATCATATATATGACCTTGAAACACTGATAAAAAAAAATCCCCCTCAATAGGGTGCATCGACAAATCAATACCTTTACTTGCACACCTACACCCATTTAATTCAGTTCACTTTTAATAGACGCCACAGCACTATCTTCTCCCTCAGGTAATTATGAATAAATGTATATGTAGGTAGAGCATGCTCTAAAATTACAATTATTAGCAGAGAGGAGATGTACCTCAACACTGCAATTACAGAGCTCTCCAGGGATTAACAAGGTTCTGTTTTATTATCAAATTCCTTCAGGCTCAAGATAATGATCAACACAGACAATTACATGTTACTCAGTCACTACTTCACCTATTTTCTCACTTCTTCCTCCCATTTTCTCTCATTTCTTTGTCAACTTTTCTCGCATTTCCTCTGCAAATAATAGTGAGTGCACCTGCTGTGTCCCTTTCCCTTTTGTACTAATGTCTCATGCCCATGACTGCATGTGTGGGCTTTACTGTGAGAGCACATGCATGGAAAGTACTCCAAATTATGTTCTGAGTAGCCCTGGAGCTATTACACTGTTGTTGCCTTTTGCTACAGGCCATTTACTCGTCCTTGATGCTCCTTCAGACTCTGCACTCTGAGTTTTTAGCGAGCTGTGAGTGACTGCAGAAGGTTGGCGTTGACAAAACAGGGCAGTTTTATTTAAATTAATTAAAATTCATTGCACGTTATTGGTAAAATCACCCAAAAGTCACTCAGGAAGTATTTTAACTGCTATTCACTTGCAGTTATAATCATACTGATCAGCTGTAATGTGAAAACTGGCTGTAAACATTTCAAATAAATGAGCAATGACATTAAAATGAAAATTTATATTACACAAAACCAACATCTACACTTAATCTTTCAGATGTTTTTTTCACAACCGAGAATATTTCAAACACTCTATTTTCATCTGACGAGATAATTAGAGTCAATTTGTGTCATTGCGGTGCAAAGTTTGAGTAGCAATTAAAAAATAATCTACAATATGCCCACCATGCATTGTGGTAAACCATATAGGGTCAAATCTGTCTCCAATAAATCATGTTTTTATAGCTTAATTCAAAAAGCTGTTTATCTTTTTGTTCTAGCAACATTTAAAGTCATGCTGAAAGCTGTGTAACTAAAGCCCAGGGCATTTTGATGCAGGGTTAAGGGGGTGATATATACAATCTTTTTGACAGATATTATGAGAATAAAAAAGTATAGATAACTCATTGTGAACATCTTGAAAATATGTTCAATGCTGGCACATTGTCTGCACTTATTTGAGAAAAATGTGCAGCTTTCAAATATTGACTGTTATTACCATATTGTTGGAAAAGCAGTAGACATCAGAGAGCATGAAAGAGCAGAGAGTCACATGTTCACCACCTGCACGCTAACAGAGAACTTACATCACCATATCTCAGTTTGTAGTCCCTTAAAATGTATTGAAATAATGTCAAACAACTGCTTTGCTATAACCCAGTTAGTTTATCACCATACTGAATTTATACATTGATTTCTGTCATTTACTGAGAGGGGTCTGGCTGCAGACTGGAACAACATATTTCCAGGTTTAGATTTGTTTTGTAAATTAAACTTTATCCATAATCCTAAGTATGGTAGTTACATTCATGAAATAACCACATTGCAAACATTACAGACTAAGGAAAATTTTATAAATAAAATAGAGAGGTCTAATCAAGGATTAAATTATGTACAAATCAGTTTTAGAAGTTGTTGAACATACCTACGTAGCTCACATAGTTGCTTTGTTAGCTTAGCTTTAACTTCATAGCTACTTTAGCTACATAAGAACGTAAGCTTCATAGTTGTGTTATCTATAGCTAAGTTAGCTTTAGCAGTGTGAGATCTAGAAAATGTAGCAAAAAAGTAACTCAGCCACGCAGGTGATGTAGCTCTGTAGCTTATGTGGGGGATTGACAACTACCACATTAGCATGAACATTTTTTTTATCTGTAAAAAGGATACTTTTAACATACGTTTAACAGACATTTTTCAGTGGCCAATGAAACCAGACACAGTGGAAACTTGATGCTTCCATTGGTCGATAAAAATGTCTGCCGTTCCAGCAGACAGAAAGCAGCAACTGTGAAGATTTCATTAGGATAAAAACAATAAAAACACTGATTTTCAAATAGGTAATAAGCTAAGCTTTATATTAGCTATGTTGCTATGTTACCTTCATAGATCTGTTATCTATGTATCTTACACAACCAACAGAGCAACAGAAGCTACGCTTGCTACGTTAAAATGTGTTCAAGGAGAACAAGTTTTTTCCTGTTTCGTAATTAGGTTTTGTAGGTTAGATTTCTGACCAGGGTTGCCAAGTCTTGGTGACAAATCTAGCCCAATGGCCAATAAAAACTAGCCCAAAACCAAGTCCATCACTGAAATTCATCATAAGCCAGTTAAACCTCTGCCACACCTCATATATTGCCTGTGTAAGTATAGGTGTGCTGCTTCTGTATGCCTATGTGCCAGAGTAGCACAGCAGATCTTTGGTTGTCAGCCATGTTCTATGTTATCCTGCTTCTCTTCTGGTTGATTTGGTTGCAATTGAGGGTAAATAAAGTCATTTTTTATGCTTCGGATATTAAATACACATACGCAAGACATCAAAAATGGGTCTGCTCAGCCTGCGGACAAAAAAGATCTACCAGCAGCAGTACATAAAAAAGTAGGCTAATTCTGCTGGAAAACTACAGACCTGGCAACCCTGTTCTTGGCTTTTAACTTTTGGTATCCAAACCGTCACTCTAACCCTTAACAGAAGTGTAATACTATTTTATTTTGAAGGTTTTAATGTGTACTTCCATTCTGAGATTTATTTGGTTGTGATAAACCTTTTGGTTGCTTTCAGTCTTAGCAGAGGCAGTGATAAAACAGAGAGAGGAGATCCCCACTGAAACCTAAACAGCTGGTCAGATGTGGAAGAATACATAGTCAAGTTGTTGAGCCACTGCCAAACACAGAGGCTTTCCGAAGGAAAAATAAAAATCTTGAAAATTTGTATTTATAACCCAATCTTGATTTTTTTTTTTTTTCTGCCTGTATTAACCTGTAATACACGTTATTACTTCTACTTCACCTGTCCATAGCACTGTATAACCTAGCCTCCTTGCTGGTGCCCTCACACAGAATTGTGGCTACTATTACCAAGTACCTCATGCAGCCCAACTTATGAAATACTGAGGTACCCCTTGAATGAGAAATATTTAGTCAACAAAGAACACATAGCCAAACACTAGTGGCATTTTCTTATCTTCTCAGTCCTTTCAGTAAAGAATCAATAATTACTGTATACCACAAAGCACCTCATCACAAATAAAAACACAAAATTGAGGCATAATATGTCCCACCATGAAGCAATTGAACTAGTGAGCAGCACAGATGCCTGCAGTCATTATTTTCTCTTATTTAGACGCTTTGATTTCCCGGTGTCTTGAATATACAGAGAGAAGTGAGTCATGGTCATGGTGTGGCGTTACCCTCTTATGAGGTCAACATGATTATTATCTGTATCTGTGAAAATGCTTTCACTATCACAGCCACAGCAAGCGCACAATGATTAAAAGATTAAAGGGCTTTATTGAATTGAAAATCTATTCCTCATCTCTGAAATGTCAACACAGAGACTTTTGGTGGCTTTAATCTGGGTCTTGTAGCTGTGTGTGTGTTCTAGACAACTGCTTGTCGACTTTTTATTTATTTATTAGAGACATGGATTGTCTGTGCAGCACTTTGGCCAGGACTTAACATGAATTTGGCAGAGACATTCATAGTCCCAAGAGATGAATCAAAGCCAAACTGCAGATTAAATTTCCACTCGTCCGTCTCTTCATTTGTCCAGTGGAGTGTGAGCAAAAATAATATACACTATGTAAATGTAATGACTGTCATAAACAGAACAAATGAAAAAGGAGGAAGTGTAAAGGCTGGATCAGTTATCACACGTATCTGAATCATAGTTATCATCAGTTATACTTAGAGTCTTTGCACACAAATGTATTGGAGCCAGTGTTGAGAAGAGCAGGCATACTCAGTGACTCAGAACAGAAATTAGATTACAAGGTCAGTGGCTGAGTCTAATGCAGTGGAAGATTAGAGAGGGAGAAGAAATCTTTTTTTTTAACATGGCTATTGTTGTCATGGGGACTGAGCACTTGCACTGAGCCGTGTTAAGCAGCAATTTAAAATGTGTTTTGAGAATCTGTGTTGCCATCTCTCTTTGGCTTGAAGGAAACACTCAAGGCAAATGTGGACTTGCACAAGAAAGTGCCTACATTTTTGTTTAGATGCCTAATTTTACTAATTTATTTATAAATATTTTCATATTATTATTTATTATATATTTCATATATTCTTAATATTTGTAGTGTTGACTGTGTACTTCAGTAGATGATATCTGATAGGTTAATCTAACTCAAAGGGTCAGAATAATGTAGTTACAGCATCAGAGATCCCATATCTCAATGTAAAGTTTAGGAAATTGATTTTTTTTTTTTTTTACAATGCTGCTTTATCTAATCTTTATCTTTGTGACAAAAATAAAAGAGCTGTCCCTCATTTACAATGACCTCATGATATAAAAACACACGATTTAAGCAAACACGTTTATAAGGTTTGGCACTGATGTTGGACGGGAATGCGTGTCTCCCAATCTCCATTCTAGTTCATCCCGAATGGGGTTGAGGTCAGGGCTCTGTGCAGTCCAGTCAAGATCTTCTGCACCAAACTCATTTAACCAAGTGTTTATAGTCCTTGTTTTGTATACTGCCATGTTGGGGTAGAAAAGGGTCTTTGCCTGTCCAAAACCCCCAAGAATTAGAAACCACCCCCTCCCCCATCTGCCCTTCAGAAAATGTGTGCTGAAACCAGCCATTCTTAGATTTTCCCCTCATGATGTCATGTGGGGAGTTAGCACTGGCCCCAGGTTTGGTTGGAACTTTGACTACCAATTACAGCCCAACTTTAAGATGAAATCCCAAGCCTTTAACATATTTTGATCTTCATATTGTGTAGAATGAGTGAAAAAAAATATGGAGTCAATCAGATTAAATCCCTTTGATATGTTCATTAAAACGTGAAACCTGTGAGGTGGCCTAAAGGGCCAAAATTTCACCATAACTGTAAGTACCTCACTTTCTGAGCATTGTTCCCCATGGTGATAGGAGACAGTTTTCTTTGTCTGGATGTGACGCATATGTGTGCCAACTTTCTTATAGGTACTGTAGCTCAAACCTACTTAAGGGGCTTCTTTTAAGTGGCACTGTGGAGCCATTTTGCACTACACATTCACAGAAGTGTTAGAACACACACACACACACACCCCCACACACACACACACAAACACACACACAAATCACCATGACTGAATTTTCTTCAGTTTGGTGAATTTTTTTAGCCCCTAAATCTGAAATTAATTTGGCAGAAAAATGATTCCTTCAGTTTGATCGGGCTCAATCTGTTGTTGGTGCTTCAGATGTAACAAGTCTACAGAAAGCCACATGCAATGTTGGAAGTTATCCTCTGTTCTGTATGTGGACTGCTATTGGCCAAATTAACGCAGTGCATCAAATGTTAAGACCTGAGTGACCTCCGTTTCTTTTTTCCTTCATTGCAAATGCTTCAGGGCACATTAACTGCATACAAAAAGAGCTGAAGTCTACCCAAAAGCCGTAATCTCACAAAACCACTCTATTATCCAAAAGTGAACAAGTTAACATATCAGCAGAGTAATTGCAGTATTTACTGAGTCATGCAGAGAATTTGAATGATTATGCAGAAACATGTCTGGGAGAAAACTTTTTGGCAAAAGGCTAAAAATTTTAAAGTTGTGTTATTCAAATAAAGTGGTTTGTTTCTGCTGTGTTGTACTAATACCCTGCCTCACTTCAGCCCTGCTTGGTTTTGGATTTGAGCTGCTGCCTCCCAAAGCATTGTGTAGTCTAATAGCTCTAGGCACAAGTTTTTATTCTGAGGCAAAGAGTGAAGATGTTCTGCTCTGCTTCATCTCTCTACAGCAGGGGTGGAAGGTGTTTTTCTTCAATGGAGTTCAGTTTAGACCTCCACCTCCACTTTGCTGGTGCCTCTAAGCCAGACAGCATGTTCTCCACCAGTTTGTTAATCAAGCGTACTTTCAGCTCCTCTTCTTTCTGCACCTTCCACAAATAGCTGCGTTCTGCTCTGCCCAAATTGGATCAGAGCCCCATGAGAACAGCCTAATCTAACCTTCTTTGTCCCACTATTTCATGTTATCAATGCAGTACAGTTTGGACTTATATGCAAGTCGTTGCACATCCACAACTGCAGCGTCATTTAATTTCTGGCTGTTAAAGTTAGTGCTGCTTTCTCAGTAGCAACTTGAAAAATATTTGAACAATTATGAGCAAAGGACCGGGTTAAACTGGAGTGTTCATGATTGATTGGTATGGGCTGAGTGGAGCCTGGCTCAGTTTTGGACACTGTCGCTGTCAAAGCCTAACTGTTGAACTTTGCTAACCCTTTCATAGTTGTGGAGATTTTTGTACAAATTAGTGTTGTTTTTTTTGTTTTTTTACTTTTTACTTAGCAATCATTACTGTTACTGTAAATGGCAGATTTTTTTTTCTGAAAATGTTTTTCTGATACATTTTAAAATTCTGATTTTATTTTTCAAGGGTTTTAATACACACTCTAAAAAAATTACCACCCTTTGAGGCTGTAAAGGACAAAAATGTGCACTATCAGAAACATTCATACGATCAATATTATAGGGTTTGGGTTAAACCTATTACTCAATTTAGTCCTGATCAAAACAGACAAATATTTAATCTAGGGCTTTCAGCATTGGTGCATTAACTAGGCATGATTGTGGCCAACAATTAGTGTTTTGTTTTTTTTTTTTTCAGATCACATCCTTTATCATTCCTTTGGTTAAGCTTATGCAGTGTCATCTCACTGCAGCCACAGTGATACATAATAAGTTAATAATACTCCAACGCACCTTAATGTTGCATTAATTCCCAAAAAACACAAACAGCTCAGTAGACAAGTCAAAAGTCATCTGCAACCTTTGTTTTTTACTTTTCCCTTATTTTACTTTTCAGTCCATATCAAGTTCCTTTTTCCATGGTTAAGTTCATGCCATCAGTTTAAGACAGTTAAAAGAAATCCAAGATATAACTAGAACAATTTTCAGTGAAAGAAGTGGAATATCAAAGTGTGACCAGTTGGTGTTTTGTTTGTTTTTTCTTTTACATCCAGCAGGCCTTACTTTAAAATTTCAGGATATTGTCATTATAAGACGTAATCATTATTAGATTACATGATGTCACTGTTGTTTCTTATGAAATTTAGTTCTGAAATTAGTTCTTATTTGAAATTTTCTACGTAATCAATAATGGCCTTTTTTTTTTTAAAATCACAGGCACTGGTACATGAAAGTAGTAACAAAACTGATTGTGATGAATTATTAATTTTGTGCATGTTAAAATTTGAAATTTACTGCAGATCATGTCCATGAAGGAACAAATGTCCACTTCCAAAAACTGCAATGATAAAAAACAACAAAACAAACAAACAAACAAACAAACAAACAAACAAAAACTAACACTACAGAATATTCTTTATTTCTGCTTTTTGGGGGAATGAATATTTTGATCAGCTTTAGTCTTGATCAAAAGGTTTGTTGAATTAATGTTTCTGGAAGTGGACATTCGGTCCTTAATGGCCTTCACCCAGGGGTTGGTTCTGACCATAGGTGGGATAGGCAGTATCCTAGAGCATGATGCTCTAGGGGGCGCCAACGTGAATCCTGCACATCAATCAATCAATTAATCATTCAATTAATCATTGTTTGTATAGCAACAGTTCATAACCAAAGCTATCTCAAGACACTTTACAAGAGAGGGCAGGTCTAGACAGTACTCTCTGATGTGGCCTATCAGAATAGACAACTGTTAATTATTAATATTATAATAAGACTATGGAGAAACACTTTTAGAATAATACCATTATGATAATCACCATGAGCACAGAGCTAGTAGTTTTTAGACCCACTACAGCAGTGACAAAAACCTTCCCTATTACAGAGCAGACTCATGTTTACCGCCCTTTGCTGAATCATGAATTACTTACTACATTTCAGAGATCATTACTACAGGCAAAACAACAATACAAACACAAATCATATGTTGATATCAAAATTGTATTAACTTTCCTCTAAGGTGATGAGAAAGTACTGCACGTTGGTGCCAAAATGTCAAGAGCTGGTTCTGCAAAACTTGCAAAACTGAAGTGATACCACGGGGTTAATTCAACCATTTAAAGTGAATACGTGTTTATTATAGTCACCTTTATTAGTGTGCCACACACTGATAGGGTTGCTGTTGATACAGGTCCATTCAGACTTTATAGTACACAAGTCTTTCCAAACTTCTTCATCTGCTCCATTAGGACTCTTTCCTCCTCTGAGATATTGCACAACATTATTTGGAGCATTATTTCAAACATTTATATTGAAGATACTAAAATGATAATCTCAGATGAAATAATGAAATACACCAGAGAACAGCTCTTACAGTTCATGCATTTTTATTATGTTGATGCATTATGAAAATAGTAAAATAAACATGCTTCATCTTGAGCATTGGAAATATGAAATATTACATTAACAAAATTGGATCAGAGCCAAACTATGAATTTTACCTCATGAATTACAGTCTCTGTTGATCCTTCCACCTCCTCCTACCGACACAACACTCCCCCAGACTCCTCCACTCCGCCTCTCTGCAGCAGTTGTAAAGGCGGGAGTCACCTATGATCTTCTGGAGGTGGCGTGACCCAGAACTGCAAATGAAATTTGCGGTGTACAGTAGAAGATGAGCAGGGAAAGGTCAGGGTCTTTCTGTGCACGTCTGTGTTATTACTCTGCAGTTTGCCTGACACTCTGCTCTGCACTCTCTGTGGCCTTTTCACCAAATCTGATGAAGAACACACCAGAGAACTCGACATATGGGATTTGAATTACATACCAGCAGCTTATGTATAGAAAGGAAGAATTATTCCTTTAGATTACAGCATAAATGGATAACTTTGTTTTAGCGATCAACCCTTGTGTGGTGTTCATATTTTTTGTTATTCAGCCAGTGTTTGTGGGTCTGGTGGACCCGCTGCATTTTTGGGTTTTTAATTCAACATAATCAAACAACTTTATGTTAAAATACTCAACAGATATTTAATTCATCCCAATTACAAGCAATACAGAAAAACATTTATGTTTAATATTTGCCTTTTGCCTTAGTTATATCAAATTTATGAACTGAAGTGCTACTCGTTTTTAGTTTGTTTTTTAATAAAATGTAATATAATCAAGATATGAGAGGAAAAAATTCAACAAATTTACAAATTAAGCCAAATTTTTCATAACTATTGATTTTTATTTATTTGAACTTCAACAGAAATTTTACCCATTCAGGTCAGTTTACACAACATGAACGGAACGCATACAGTGACCATGTCAGTCTAGACAACACAGCCCTACTGGACAGACTTATCATACCAGCCTTTACAACACATGAGGGGCAGAGTTTTTTTTTTTTTTCCAAGAGCAGAGCCTTTGAAAAAAAGGAAAAAAAAAACTGGGAGTGTGATTGGATGAACATTCTGTCTGTCATCTCTACGGGCCAATCAGAGCAACAAAACATGTGACATAGCCGCAACCGAGGTGTGCGTGCACAGCTAACGAGGAATAACGCGAACCATGGGGACTGTAGACATGTCAGTACAAGAATTTTGTCATTTTTGAAAAGAAAACAACTCACTGCTGTTCTTTGTTCTTCTTTTAACAGAGAAATCTTGTCAAGTTCTGATAAAACTGGCGCTATAGCAGCATCCACACTAATCTCTTTCACCATAACTGCACTGGTCTCTTGTTGCTGCTTGTTTACGTCATGACTCCGCTGCGCCTGAAAGTACTGCCCCTCGTTGCTGATTGGTCCTGTCACTTTCTAACTGGGCCCAAATGGTTCAGACAGGAGCTGTGCAAGATAGATGCACCAGTGAGAAACACAGAAACAGGTGTATCCATCTGCTTTGCAAGGTTAGCAACTTGATGCGGGAACAGCAGGGGCAGAAACACAAAATTCACACTTACACCCACTCTCTCTCTCTCTCTCACACATACACACAACCACACACACACACAGTAGGCCCAGAAAGGAGTTAGACAGAGTGAGGGTACACAGCACAATTTCCACACTTTTTTTTTAGCCCTGGGTCCACTGGACCCGTACATCCTGTATGTAATACAAATGTGAAGGGGAGGTATAAAGTGTGTGGTCATTGAAAATGTGTTCTGATATATGTTCTTCACAGAAAATGAGCCAAGGCCAATGAGTCTGAGTTTGAAAAAATAATTACTTATATCATTTTTCTTTTTAGAAAAAATGAAAACGGGTCCCACAGACCCGAACACCATACAAGGGTTAAATAAGGTGAGGAACACCTTTTGATGTTGATTCCCAAAACAGCTGTTTAATTTTTAATGTTAGTTTGCTAAAAGTCAGCACTTTTGATGAAATATTCCCCTCAACGTGAAGTGAAGTTAACCTCTAGAGTGATGCGGTGGAGTTCTGAGGTAAACACTGAATCAAAGCACATTTGGGGGTAAAAGAGTAAAAATCATTGGAGATATGTTTCGGGTTACATGGGATTTTAAACACACACTACCTAAACAAAGAGGCACTACTGATCACAATGGCTCCTGTGACATTGTGGCTTCAAATTTAATTCTCTATATTTGACTCCAGATGATAACAGGGCTTCATTAGAATAACATTAGAATAAATTGTGTCTCATTTGAATACTGTTTACCAAATGATCTGATACCTTTTGATCATAAGAAATTAGAAAGACCTGTTTGTCAATTTGTAGCATGGGCTGTCAGACCACATGCAGTTTCAAAGTGTTGTGGGCTATTTTGGCACTGATGCTGCTATACACAAAACACTTTGGATGCTTTTCAAATCATATATGATGCCAACCATTCGACCTATTTAATAGTGCAAGATGAAAATGAGTGAAATAAACAAGACTTGACAAATAGAGACATGGTGTCAAGTCTTAACAAGGAAAATTTAACCACCTCCTGCTGTTGGTTGCGGAAAGGCATCCATACATTTTTTTACTCCGTCTTCCTGTGAAGAAAGCACATTTTTGATTGTTGTTACAGGATTTTGACTAATATTCTTATACAAAACTACTTTATATACAATTACTGTGAAAGTATGTTAACCCTCTGAGCCCCTAAGTTTTTTTCTAACCATTGTCTCGCCACCTAAGGGTACCACTGGGCGGGAAGGAGGATTTACAAAACCCCTGTGGTGCTCTGGATCTCCTTGCATTTTATCAGGGGCAGAGGAGTTATATAGGAGTATGGGATGGATGTGGCATAAGCACAGCTGAGGTTATCATCCTGGCAGGTAGTAGGGGTGCCATGAGCTCCTGGTCAGGCTGTGGATGTCCCAAGAGTGTGAAAACTACCAGAGGTCTCCAGGTTTATTACCAGGTGCAAAATGCCTGGACCAAAGATGCCGTCAAGCTTGACCTTGAAGAGCTTGTTTAGATTAATCCCCCTGACCTTTTCAGCCCTCGGTTGTGGCACAATGGCTCCATGATGCATCCTGAGCCAAACTTATGCACATGACTGTATTTACCCACATGTTTTATTGTACTGCTTTTGCACATGATAAAGTCTACATTTTGGGTGTTTTCTCCAGATTTTAATTGTGTTATCTCTTCAGCTTAGGTAAACAAAGCTGGCTTTCCTGTGATAAAGAATTAGCTCCATCTAATTTATCCAGATCTTATGAATTTAATTCATCAAGGAAAAAGTTGTATGGTTTTCCCAAGATGGTTAGATAAGTAAGTTAAGATCTTAAGAGAAAACACTTTCAATCCCCCCATTATATATTGACAACACAGTAAAATAAAACATATGGGTGCATGCTCATTACGGACTTATGCAGCCAATACTGAAGTGGATTTTTTTTTTTTTTTTTTTTTTTTTAATAGATATGGACTTTCAGTAAACTACAGTGCATGGATAAACTTTTTGTATAGATGCGATAGAAAACTGATCAAAACAAGAGCCATTCTGCTTATATCATCTTTAAGCTTTGTGGTCTTTCCAACATTAATACACAAACATCAGTAGCACACTTCTGTCATCCTGTACCGTTCTACAAACACTAGTTTTAACAGGGGAAATGGGTGGGTGCAACAGAGAAGCCTTTTGCTGAAGATTTGAAATACAAATTGATCTGAGAATAGTTTTAAGAGAGATTTAAACCAATAATATGTAGCAGTGATCATAGGAAATTATGTAAATGATGGTCAACGTCTGACAAGCTTTGTGTTTTTGTTTTCTTACACTTCCTTACCTTCCCTTTGCATATCTTTTCTTCCTTCTTCTATTGCTCCGACCACCCTTCAATCCCATTCCCTGGCTTTCTCTTCTTTTTTTCTATTTCTTCTCCCTCCTGCCCTTCATCTCCTCTTATGAGAAGCTGCTGCCTGGCCTCAAAGGGAGCACAAGAAAGGATCCATCAGCCAGACTAGTATTCTCTGGAGGATGCATCCGGCACGTTGCTCTGTTCTGCTCAGCTCCCTATCATATCCATCCAACCCCAGATAGCCTTTACTGTAGATCACAGGACCTGTTTTCAAATTTGCTGCAAAGCTGTGTGGAGATGTAATTCCATGTCTTGTTGGACATAGACCATACCACTCACACGTTTCCCTCAGCTATTCACTATATATTCACTCTAGGTGTGAGGCAGATCTCTATGAATACAGGCCAGGTTTATAATACTGTATATCATTTCATGCCTTGATGTGTGCAGTGATGGATTGGTGGTGTATATGTATGTATGTTTTCCAGTAGAGGATGAAAGGGTCAGAGAGAAAACCCACAGTAGATTTGCAGCATGGGGAGCTAATCTGCCAGATGCATCTTGTGGGTTTTTGAGCAGCAGCTGGAGACAGCGGTATGGCACTCTGAGCCTCCATGCTGGACCAAAACAAAGCCTCATTCATCCCCAAATAACAACATCTGGGTGTGCTTAACAGCATGGATAAATAAACAAGCCCCACGGACTCTGAATCCTCCGCACTCAATCACTCTCACTCCCCCACCGCCCGCTCCCTCTCACCATTCTGAAGGCTGTAGGTTGTTGGTGTGGGACCGGCACATCAACATTGATAGTGTGCATCCAATTAATTAGCCAAACGTTATCTCATTAGTGATCGCCGGCAGACTAAAACAAGAACACTCCCGTACAGTTGCAAACAACCTCCAGCCAAAAAAAAAAAAATTGAGGCAGATTCTCTCCTCCTCTGTAACCTCTGTGATCTGTTGATTCTGAGTAGGAGGACTGAAACAGAGACATGAGAGCACTTTTTGGTCAAAGTGTCCATTGTTAAAGCATGCTACACTGCTCATGGCTTACATTTATTCAACAGCTACTACAGAATTAAACCGAGCTGCCCCAAGCACATCCTAATGACTGCGTATCAGGAGGCAATCTAATGGTTTCTTTGTCTTCAAGTTATCCATCTTTGTGGACATCTGCAGCACTCGAACAGTAGCTGTAAGCAAAAGTCAGCGCCATCTGACACAGTTGTGAATCCCTTGCAATCCTCAACACCTGTGCCTCAATGTTATTTAAAGCACTCAGGGGTTCTGCACCAAACATCAGCCACCGGCTATTTGCTTGTGTGGGTTTTGTTTGTGTTTTCTTGTGTATGTGTGCAGGGAGAAACGTGTCCTTCAGAGCACAGTTACCATTAATAACAAGCTATGGAAGACAAAGCCATTTCCCATGAATGATATTTAGAAACTCTGTAAACTGATTTATTTATGCAAAAGAGATGTGACTTTATAAAGAGGCACAATACGCATGTGGGGCTGAGGTCAGTCCATTGCTGAAATCACAACATCAATACAAATAGAAAAAGATTAAGTTTTCTGTGTGTTTGACCTTTTCTTAAAGCAATTCAAGCCAAGAGGGATTTGTTCAAATTGTGGCAGTGACAATTGCTTGCTTTTTTAAAATGTTGTTTAGCTACCAAAGAGTGAGAGAAAGTTCTTTTTGCTAAATAATCTTCTTGAAAATATGATTTTACATTTGCTTACAGCAGCGAAATTTGCATTAGTTTTGCAGGCCATCTGCCGGTCTCAGCATACTTAAAGCATCTGGACACCCACAAAAGTGTCTTTTTATTTTTCTGACTGGTCAGACCAGGAGAGGTTGAAAATATATGGAACCAGGGACAGAATGTATGAAGCATGAATTCTGAACACCACCAGAAAAAACAACTGTTCAACAAGTCCTCCTACTGAAACAGGATCTGTAGAATAAACAGGGTAGGGGAGCTGTCAGGGAGATCCTGGTCTCAGTCACTAATACCTGCGTTGGCATCCAGGAGTTAAAGTTTTTTCATCCATCTTTCAGTCCATCTGTTGGTCTTTCAAGCTAGAAATCCATTCTTTTGTCAGTTTCATCCACCCATCTGTCAGTCCACAAGTCTGTCCATCTGTTGGTCTTTTCATCCACCCATCCATCCATCCATACATCCAAACATCCATACATCCATCCATCCATCCATACATACATACATACATAGATACATACATGAGTTCATCTATAAGTCATCCAAGAATCCATCAATCAATCCATTTGTCAATCCATCGGTTACAACAATCTGTCGTTCAGTCTGTACATCCATCCATCCATTCATCCATCCATCTATCCATCCATCCATCCATCCATCCAAATCCATCCAAATCCAAATGTAGTGTCTGTTTTTACTTTACAAAAGCAGAAAAATTGCATTCAAAAGTCAAGAAAAAGTTTACCATTCCTCTGGGCCTGGGCGGATCTTTCAAGTTTATGAGTTTGTTTGTCAAGCAGGGGTAAAATAGACTACTTACCCAGCATCCTCTTATCTACACTCGTAGTGTCATGGTGTGCTTGTGCTTATCACTTGTCCACAGCTCCTTGAGGTTTGAGCAGGAGAAGCAGGATGTCCCTGGACATCTTCTGGGCTAGTCACACATTTCCTCACTAGTGACAGGGTCTTGATTGTACTATTTAGCATGAATACATTGTAACTGTGCATAAATGAATTCATTGTAATAGAAAAATGCAAAATTCAGTGTCAGTGGCAATATGCTCAATCACCAACCTGTTCACAGCAGTGAAACATGACATGAGATGTCTTTCTGATTACAGAGTGGGCAGTCGAGGTGTAATGAGGCAAACAGGCTTATTTTTAGGCAAAGATAAGTTGAATTAGCCAGCCCCTAATAAGCTGTGATGGTCGATTTCTGTCAATTTGAGTCAGATTAAATCACAAAGATCTATAAACCTACACTGGTTAACACAGAGTGCTGTGCAGAAAAAAAAGGTTAAAACAAGGATTTATCTCTGCAGGTATTGATTTAAGTGGATATAAAACATTGAGCAATACTAGGTCAATTCACAAGGGTATAAGGCAATGACAAACTGCAAAAAAGTAAGCAATGTCAAGACAATATGGAGTTAAGGCAGGTTACAGACTTCTAATAATAAAGCACTGCATCTGGACTTGTGTTTTTATGTGCCAAAAAGCTTCCCAGAGGGAGGAAGGCTGATGGGAGGATGTTATACCTCTCGCAGTGTCCTTTCAATTAAAAGGACTAGCATATTTCTGCACGCTGTTAAGGGTAGGACTCCATCTGCATATGCAACAATAGGGAGCCTGTGAAGAGAGATCGAGGCACAGGTAATGTGTTGTGCGATGATGTGGTTTTGTTTGAAATATTTGGTCTGCTGAGTCTGAGTTTTAAATAAGCGTTGTATTTTTTAAGTTTGGAGTTTGGCTCCTGGAGGGTAAAATACCACTGTACTTTATTGTGAAAGGAATAAAGGGATTGTCAGCTATTTTTTTTTTCTTTGGTTGGTTATGGAAGGAAGATATCCTGGAGATGTATTCTATTATAAAAAGAGAGAAGTAAGGAATGAATAACAGCTCTGAACTTGGATTTGACTAAACATGCATAACATCCACGCCTAAATGTATTAGACAGTTTTCCCTTCGGAAGTTAGCCGAAATTTCAATTCATACTATTAGAGTTTGGCATGACAAAAGGTCAGCAGAGGTTGGCAGCATTTTTGGTGCAGTCTGCCTCGTGTAGATAGAAAGTTTTGTGATTATGAGGACTTAAAATAAACTGATGAAAGGCTTGCACAAATGTGCTCTTTGTTTTCCTGCTTAAAACAAATATGCAAGTCTGATTATCAAAGCCACTCTTTTGCAAAAGATCCCCTGAGTTAATAATTACCCAGGGAATCATTGTTTTTCTTACATATATAATACTTTTTATGTGTAGATTTATTTTAAACAGATCAGCTCAGTAGCACTGGTGGTCTGTCAGTCAGGCTTTGTCTCCATATTGTCTCAAACAGCAGGTATGTACAGATTAGAAGAGAATATGCCTGATTCAAATTATCCTCTGCTGCCCACTTGGGCCACTGATTGTACCAATCTACATGCAAATGGTTATGTTTATTACACCAGGGGAAAAGCAAATCACAAAGTGCCCTTGATTAATGACTTGCTTTGCTTTTGTTGTCTAAAAAATGAAAGACAGACGGAACAGTCAATTAATTGTGCCTTTTGCAATTCTCCCACTGCCAATATGATATACAGAAATACAGATATTCTCTTCACAAACTAGACCTTTAAGTTATTTTTCAACAGGCCAAGATTAAAAAATGAAAGACATGACATCAGCGACTTTATACCATGATCATACTTTCAATATAATCATGCAAAATCTACCTAAATGACAGGTGTGGAAATGGCTCCTCTGCTAAACAGGAACATAATGTCCATGCAGTCCTTTCCTCTCCATCATCTCTCTTTCTTAACTGCTCCCCAGACGTCTACTCACTCGTCTCCAATCTCATTTGAGGAATTCATCTGGCTGTCTCCCGGGTACCATGTATTATTGCTCTCTCTGGTTCTTTATGCATCTATGATAATGTGTGTCTTGGTTAGACTCTGCACATGCCAATTATGGATGCCTGTAACTGTGATGGACTCCAACATGAGCGTAGAAGAGTGAGCGACTCTCCTCAGGCTCGAGTATCAAACATCAAATATACTGAAGCAGAGATGCTGCTGTTTACATGCTGGTGTAATAAATATAATAATAGAAGGGGGGTCGTTACTTATGTATAGGGGGAAGGCCATCTGAGGAAATGAAAACTGTCCAAGTCTCTTAACAGCTATGTGTTATGTACAACAGGATTTGGCCGCCTGACCATTATACCGAGATGGACTGTAATGACGTTGTATTCAAGTACATGTACTCCAGAGCCTTCCCTAAACTGTTGCCACAAAATTGGAAGCATAGCATTGTCTGAAATTTCTTGGTATGCTGAGGCATTATGATTGGCCTTCACTGGAAATAAGGGGCCTAGCCTAAACTTTTAAAACAGCCCCATACCATTATCCCTCCTGCACAGTTGGCACAATGCAGTCAGGCAGGTTATATTCTCCTGGAATCCAGCAAACCCAGACTCACCCATCTGACTGCCAAATTGAGAAGCATGATTCATCACTCCAAAGAACAAGTTTCCACTGCCCCACAGTCCACTCAGTGTGCTTTACACCACTCCATCTGACTCTCGGCATTGGACTGGGTGATGAGAGGCTTGTGTGCGTTCGTATGGCCATGGAAATCCATTGTATGATGCTCCTGCCACACAGTTTTTTGTGCTTTCATTAATACCAGTTGGAGTTCAGAACTCTTCAGCTATGGAATCAGTCATTGACCCCAGCCTATGATTTCACGTAGTCATCTGCTTTTTGGCTGAGTTGCTGTTGTTCCTAAATGCTTCCACTTTCAAATAACATCACTTCATATCCCAGTTGACTGGAACATCCAGCAAGGATGAAATTTGACTAACTGTCTTATTCAAAAGTTGGCATCCATTACAGTACCAAGTGTGAAGTCACTGAGCTCTTCAGAATGACTCATTTTGTATCACAAATGTTTGCAAGGCTGAATGGCATTGTTTGATTATATACACTGGTGGCAACAGGTCGGATTAAAACACCTGAATTTAATAATTTACAGGTGTTGAAATATACTTTTGTCCGTGCAGTGTATTTGTTCTATTTTGTTGTAAACCTTGATGAATTTGTGAGATAGAAAAAAGGCATACAGATGCTCTTTTATCATCAAATCATATGAATCAGGGCTCAATATAATTGCTGGTGTTTTATGATCTCTCATGTACTGAATAATGATTATAACTTATCTTACTCTTCAGTTTCTGCCATTGGCTGGGCATGTGTTTAACTACTTTGATGGCAATAATAAAAAGATACTGCCTCTGTGATATAATAGTCACTGTAACTCAACTAGAGCACGTTTTTATTCAAGCTTTAAACCTCGTTAGACTATTATTTTAAGAAAAGGCAGCAGGTTAAACTGATTTGAGTCACTGATAAAGAGTTTAAAATCAAATTGGTCACACTGTGCAGATAAAAGCTCCAGAGTGAGTTTTCGATTCTCGTATGGATTGGCACTGTTTGACTCCTAAGGTTTTAATTCAGTGTTGAAAGTTATTAAATGGAGCTTAAAGAGCCATTTAAATGAAAAAGTTTCAGTATAAATGAGTCCACAACTTTTCACAGGTGACTTTTAAATGGTTACATATCATTCAATTTGTCATCACTAAACTAACACATATGTAGCACCAAGACTCTGTGTAAAGTAGAATAATAAACATGTCCACATTTCACTCCTAATGAGCTAAGTGAATAAAAACACCTCCAAACTGACTCAGAAGGTGTAGCTTATAAAAAGCACAAAAGAGACAGGCAGGAGTCCAAAGAAAAATCTTTTGAAATATTTCAGATGCTAGCCACCAGCCAGTTATCTTTATGAGAAGCAAAGGGACAAATTAGGACAAATGGCTGCTATTTTCTGTTTCGGACAAACACATGAATTCATTACTCTTTGAAGTTTCACATACAAAAGCAGACAGAATCTGTGAGTTCTTTAAAAAGAGAAATAAAACTGACTCATAAGAGGAGAACACTTCAAAAAGCTGAGCTGACATATAATATTCCTGTATTATGAATGCTATTTCAATCATTTAGATTAAACGTGACATCTGAAAGGAAGATCTTCTAGATTGTTAGAGTCACTAGTTATGCATTATTGTCAGACGTGTAGCCAAATGGCTGCAACGATGGCAGTTTGTTGATTCAAATCAATCTTGAATTTGTTTTGGATGTTTTTTTTAATTTTTTTTTTAACAAATTTAAATTGTCACAAAATAATAAGGCATCCACCTAAAACAGAAATCTTGTGTCTTTCCAGAAAACAAAACAAAACAAAAACACAAAACAAAACAAAAACAAACGAAAAAAAAAACAAAAACAAACAAACAAAAAAAAAAACAATGAGGATTACAAAGGTGTATTAGGGCTGATCTAAAACAATTAGATAAATGAATAAAATTGATGTTATTTTCAGGACTCAATTTTTTTAGTTTATTATGACAGAGTCTCCTTAAAGTTGGGATGCTAATGGTAATGTGATTATTCTGGGCTAAAATTACAACATTTCTGTATTTGTCTATGCAAGTAAAAAGTGTAATTTGATTAAAGGCTATCAACTGCAGTACTTTTTCCTTTTCAACAGCTCAATCTTGTCTGATTTTCTTAGACAAAGCAGACTGTTTTCAACCTTATAATCACCAAAATTTGAAGTCTTTTCCATTAGAATTTTTAAAAAATTCTACTAAATTTACAGCACAATACACTCAAAAAATCTGAGTTTCTTGTAAACTCTAGACTTAAAAAAAGAAAAATTGTCAAAAAAATATATGGATCTTCTTTTGTTTGTTTGTTTATAGTGGCCCTAATATGCTGTCATAAACCATGCCTCATTGTTATGATAAATTTTAGCATGGTGGCCCACTGAGAATGTGGTGTCTTTTCACAGGAACAGCCTGAAACAATTAATACAACAAAAACTTTCATTGTTTAATGTAGCCAAGGTAGCAGCATGGTGTTGGTATTCTGCCTTGATAAAATCATGCTGGACCGTTTAGGGGTTCACCAAAAAAGGAACTTCATAGTGTTCAAATTTTTCTGTGATGTCACTGATATATAATATCAATAGACATGGGCCTAGAAAAGATCCCTGGGGTACTCTTAACTGACCACCTTGAGGCCATCTTTACATTGTCTACAACACTTGCTTGAGTCCTATTAGCTGAATTATAATGAATAATATTATGCTGCCCTATCAAGACCAATTACAGTAATTTTGTCATATACCACAAGAAGAGATGCAGGTTACTAAAAGTTAAACACCTGCTGAACCATAAGTTGTAGCCACTTTTTGCTTTTCTTTTTTTTTCCCTCTTGCAGCCTGCCATTGTGCCACTCTAATGACGCTATCCATGTCTTTATAGCCCTTACAGATTCTTTTCAAGTGAGCCTAGAATTGAGGTAACTTTCCTGGACATTTAAAGATCAAATCCATTACAGTAACGTTGACATTGAACATCCTATTATCCATTTTAAAGTAATTTTTCAATCGTTTCTGCTGCTAGGTTAGCATTAACCACCATACCGGTTTCCTACAATGTATTTTAATGGGCTGTGACACGCATTGGTAGGCAATTTTGGCATCACATCATACTTTGCCAAATTGCACAAAACTTTACACAGAGTTCATGCAGGAGACAGCTTGAATTGGAAAGTAGAAGGAGAGGAAGGAAGTGGAAAGAAAGGAGAGTGAGTGAGTCTGTGGTGTGGCCCTCTGTGTCACTACAGACAGGAACCGCTCTGAATAGTGGCACAAAAACAGGCAATACAAAAACTACTTTTTTGTGAATATGTCAATGTTTTGAAGACTTTTTCTGTCACAAAGTGATTATCTTTTAACTTTTTGGTCCCCAAAAGATTGGAGAACAAGTTTGTGCAAAAAAATAAATGTTTGTCATCATTGTTAACTCTGTATCAAATAAAAGAATATTTGAGTTTTCATATCTGTTTAGTTTTTTCAATTTAATGCCACATAACTTTAATGGAAAAAAAAAATCATTTGACATTTTAGAACACGTAATCTTAGTTCAAGTTATAGATTTTGTCCTTTGGAGCCTGAAATTTCCAAGACACATATCCTTTGTAGGTTTTATTGACTTTTAATCTTCCTTTTGCAGAAAATCATTACTTCTTCAAAAGTTCTGCACCCAAAAATAGGGAAATAGTCCTATAGAGAAACTGATGCAAATATGGCTTCTTGATTGCAAAGTTACTTAATATCACTGTGGTATATTGACCTTACTTGAACAGCTGTAGCCTGCCTCTGTCTGTTTACAATGTATCATGTAGGCACTGTAAATTTCTCTAAGGACTTAAATGACAGGGCTCAAAGAGAGCTCATTCACTCTTTTATCCTTCTAGATCTATAGCGCCCAATGCTTTCCAGCTCCCGAAAGCTCAGCTCATTCATTTTTCACTGAATCCAGAGAGCTCAACTCAAATGACCCACACTTTTTGTGTGAGATGGAGGGTGCCAGGGAGCAGAGGGAACCGGCTGATGCAAGTTTAGATTATTTAAGTTGTCTTCCGTATTGGAAATAGGTCATGCAAGGGGTTTGAAAGTTGGCAAATCCAGACATTTCAAACCAGCTGTTATAATTGGATATAAAACATGTAAGTGGTGACTAATTTGCCACCATTTTTTCCTGTTTTAATTTTTTCAGCAGCGATGTCAAGGGCACTTTTTGGTACCATCATAGTCTTTCTTTACGCCATTACTGGAAGCCAATTCCTTCATATCCTGGATCAGTGGATTCATGTTTTTCAAGTAAATTTAGCCCTTTTCTTTTGTTTGTGACAGCTGAAATCATTACAACACATCTGACGTGTTCAGCTGTCCTGTTTGTTTAAGACTGCCCACTGTATATTCTGTTCCAAGCTGTCAGTAACATAACCTGGTACAGTCTTGACTTGTTGCAGCCCTCTGTGAGCTTTCAGCATGATGCGTGTTCAGAGATGCTCCTCTTCATAGCACAGCTGTAAAGCATGGTTATTTGAGTTCCTGTCAGCCTTCTGTCAGCTTGAGCTGGCCTGGTCATTCCCCTCTGACCTCCCTCATTAACAAGGTTGTTTCACCCACAGAACAGCCGCTCGCTGAATGTTGATTCTCGCATCATTCTCTGTAAACTCTGGGGACTGTTGTGCACAAAAAATCCCAGGAGATCAACAGTCGGTGATATGCTCAAACCACCCGGTCTGGCAGCACATTCAGCAACTGTCAAAGTTGCTCTGTTGCTTTCTAATTTTTATGTTTGCTGTGAACAACAGCAGAGCATGTTGACTATATCTGGTTTCTCAAGTGCATTGGAGATTTTAGACCCTTTTTGGCACCCTTACAGAATAACAAGGGCATGGCCAACCACATTTTAAAGATCTGACAGTATTTGGTAAATATTCTCTTATTACCTAGCTATTTTTTGTAACGTATAGTTATGTATAATGTATAATCAGCACTATGTCAAACTTACAAGACATAAATCATGTCTGAAAAAGGCTACTCCCTTGGATGTGGAAGGAAAGTTGCCTAATCTTATCAGATTAATGCTGAGTAAAATTATTTACATATCTGTTTTGGATTTAGCTGAGCACAGTGATTAAAAACATTCCAGAAAATAAGGAAAAAGGTACTGAAATAAATTATTCTTATCTAAAAATTGTCTGTAATAATGTTGGCATGAGCCTGTTTATTCACTTGCACTGAACACTTGCATGTTGCTATGTCTTCAGGAGCCCAGCACCCCTCAAGTTTTGATTCTGAAATTGAAGGAGCTGAGCTGTGTGCCATCTTCACTTGCCATCTTATTGTTATTGTTTGAAATGGGAGCCCTCTGGAGTTTACATACTGTGTGTTTAAGTATTTACTAATGCTTTATAGATGCTGAAAATGTGTAATTATCATAAACTGTTATTATAGATACAGGACTAACCTTGCAAAACAGATAGATTTGCCAGACTCCATCTCTGTCATCAGGCAAACTCATCTTGAAAAGCTCCTATCCACAACATTTGTACCGAACTGTTCAGACCAATCAGCATCATTTGAGGAGAACAAGGCGGTAGCTATGGGTAGGATTAAGGGGTCAGTGGTTGTATACAATGGCTGCTAGTGGAGTGATTACCATGGACTTGGCCGCAGCGGCAGTTTTGTCAGAACTCGACAACTCTTTTTTTTTTTTTAAATAAGGGCTGAGAGCCACACTTAAAGCTTTTCATGACAGAAAATGTTTTCACTCTTCTCCCAGCCTGCTACAGCATGGGTTTGCGATCACTGCGGTTGAGGTTGGCCAGTGTATCCAAAGGCTGCAGTGGCAGTAGCTGTTAGCTCGGATGTAGCTGTAGGAAGACATCAGTTTAATTGGAACTGGTCCACATTTCTTTTTAAAACAAGAGTCACACTGAAAGCTTCTCTTGGTAGAGATGTTTTCGCAAACTGCCTTTGCATTAACAATCTATGGCAGCTGTAGCCTGTCAACTCGATAGTAGCGCATGTGTGTGGAATATGATTTTATCTTATCACTCTGATTGGCCCATCATGAATGCGACAGACAGATCACCTTCAGAAAATATTTGAAAACTTGTGCCCTTCCCAAATGCTTTCAATGGAAGCTTTACCAGATAACATGAAATAGCCTACATTCATGCAATGGATATTTGAGACAGTCTATCTGGTGTGTCAGGTTAGTGCAGGACACCTAGCTGTCTGGTCTATCTGGATATATGGCAATGGTAAATGGACTTGAGCTTGTATAGCACTTCTGTATTAGTCTAACATGCCTTTGCACCACAGGTGGCATATACCTATTGACATCCATTTACTTCACATTCATACACTGATGCCAGAGTTTGCAATCCATCAGTATGAGCTAATTCCATCTATATGCATCCATAACCATTTACACACCACCGACGAAGCAGTGGGAGCAAAGTGGGGTTAGATGTCTTGTGACTGCTGGAGGTAGGGATCAATCCCACAACCTCACAGTTATGAGATGACTTACCCAACCCACTGAGCCACAGTCACCCAAGTTTTGTATTAGGTTTTATGAGTTGTATTCATTTTGCAGTGTGCTCCAAACTCCAGTTTCAGTCATATTCTATAAAGACTGTGACCAACAGTGAGGTGTATTAGCTACCTCTCTACAAATACGCAGTATAGTAACCTGTTTTCTCTTTCTCTTCTTCAGATGGACCCCTGGGACCTCGTGGCCTAGTGGAAGCTACAGAGATGTGCACACAGGAATGCCTAGTCCTGGGACATTCAGATAACTGCTGGATGCCACCGACATTGGGATCATACCAGCAGCCTAAATCACCCTTGTCTGGCTTTGGGTCTCAGAGGGAGTGGGGTCCCAAGGACAAACTCCTCAATGGACACACTCTGACCAGAACCTGGAAAAACGACAACGGGCGGTCGGAGCACTTTGGCGACAGGAAGCAGTTTGGGAGCGGAGAGGGACACTTCACCAGCGGTGGTATGGCTGATATTCCACTGGTGAGTCTGAAGTCGTGCCAGCCGGCCTCCTGCCCAGACAGCCCAAAGGACCAGCAGCTATAAGACGGACTTTTTCCCTCTGTGCTGTGAAATGTCCACAGCAAACAGACAAGGCTGCTCACCTGAGCTCCTCTCCTCTTTTATTGTTTCCTTTCGATTTTCATCTCTTCTCACTTAAGTTAAAGCTTCTGCAGTCTGCTAGCCACATGTACTATGTAGGCCACAAAACTATAGTGCTTCTGCTGTGTTCTCTACAATTCAACTTTACTATCGCTCTAGAGGAAACCTCTTTTTTATGAACTTCAATGGATTTCTTCTGTAAGACATTTTCTGTCCACTTCATGTGTGATTTGGACATGCCGAGAAAGGAAACGGAGAAAAACAAAAGAAATTACAAGAAAAAAATATATACCATGGCTGACCAGTATATACCAGTATTTGTGGCGTGGTTGTTATTGAGTTGTTCAGGACTATATTAATCGACACAATCAAAGAAAATGGAGTTACATTTCAGAAAGTGTTGATCTATTAACACTGTTAGTGGACACTTGTTTATTCTGTCATTGTCTGTGTGTTTGTAAATAAGACTTATTAACCACTATCATGTACCCGTAATAACCACAGTGCATAGGACAGATCTTGGTGGTGTCATCATTACGACTTGTCTTAATGTTTTGGGATCCCACCTGGATGAAGATGTCTAATTTGGCATTATGTACAACAAGAAAACATTTAACACAGTCCTTTAAAACCCCTATGGTTGATTTTGAATCAAATTTCCATCCTGTTATATACTCAATGTTGCCCATATTCATGATAATTTTCTTCAAATACTGCAAAACCACAGGCAAACCTTTTTTTAAAAGAAGACATTTTGTATGAAGGATGTCAGTGCTCAATATGTGCATTATAAAAATGACAAGCTCTGAAAGCTCTCCTCTATAAACTGATTTTGAAAGTGTTCAGTACAATTAAATAGCAATATATTTGTAAATGGCTAAATGTTTTATCTAACGTTGATCTTATTATTGTATAGATTTTACTCAAATTGTGATTTAACTGAGTGCAATCCCTCAGTTTGACCTGCAATTTCTTGACATGTGTATATATGATTTCCACACAGGCTTTGATTTTCCATGTAAGAAAACACAGATGAAGATAACTCTTAAATCACTGTGCCTTCATGATATCCCTCAAACACTGAATAGTGCTTCTTTCAATGACATGAACATGTTGGCTACAGAGAGAATCCTATCTGATAATCAAATGCCTTACGCATTGAATATTTGCCAAATTAAGCAACAAAAATCACACAAATCATTGAGTGCAAAATCAAGCTGTTGAAGCTAAAGTCAATCACAAAGGCATGTGCAGATAATGGATCAACGATGAACGATCATGTGTCATTCCACTGTCTGAAAAGGTTTGTTTTAATCCACAGCATGGAAGGCAAATTACACAATGGAAAAAGCATGCTAAAAGATATAGCTTTTGAAAATTAACTTGATCATTTTTGTGTCATTTTACTTTGTTGGAATAGAGTTGATTTGTGCATTAAGGAAACATTTGGTTTGTAAAGCACTTTCATATTTATGTCACAATATAAAGAAGTTAAATGGGATGGAGTGATTTGCTTACTGCAGTATGTTTGTCAGTTGTGAGGGTGTTTGACATCACAGATACTGAAACAGTTAATCCTTGTTCCTACTCTACAGGTATACAGCTACTGCAATAAATGTTTTAATTATGTGTATGCTTAATTTGTGTACGGGATCATCAAACCATGACTTCTGTGTCTATTTTGTGGAAATTTATGAACCCATCCACCAGAATTGTTTTGAAATAAGCCAGTATAATAGCCAGTAGGGGTGTAGCAGTATTTGTATTCATCCTGAACCCTCATGGCTCATGGTCGTGGTTCTGTGCACACTGTCCCACGACAAATACGTCAGATATCTTTCCACAGTCTGGTTTGAATGGAGGAAAAAAAAGCATTTATAGATGACAGTATATAGGTGGCAGTAATGCTTGTAACTGTTAGCCAACTGCTTATAAACCACCAATGAAGAAGATGAAGAAGCAGGCACACAAGACACACAAAGAAGAAACTTCTAAAGGTGTAATAGCAGAGGAGAGGCGAGACTTAGGCCCATCTGCTTCTTCTTCCTCTTGCGAATTTCTCCGCTCTGTTTTTAAAAAAGCCTCTGGATGTAAAAGCAGAACAGGTCAAGAATATAAGTGATGCCAATACATTTTAAAGGCCATACATTGATGTGCAAGTTTGTATTTAGACTCCATCAAAACATCCCATCGTGTTTACATGAGCTGTTTTGAGGTCCTTCGCTGGTAATATAAGGCATAATTTTGCACGAATAATCGACACTTTTACCTTTATATATCCGCCATAACCTTTAATACACTGTTTTTAAACAAATATGTGATGGCGTCACAGCACATTACAGATGGCCTAGCAGTTAAGCCACGCCCCATGATGCAGACAGCCCAGGTTCAAGTCCAGCCTGTGGGTCCTTTCCGACATCTCTCTCCTCACTGTATCAGATTCAATCTATGGCCCTCTTCTCTGGAAATAAAAACATAAAAGCCCCCCCACCCACCCCGTAAAAGATATATAGAAAGGCTCTAAAATTTTAGACTTTTCATTTCTGTGCTACTTTTTATTTAGCACCTTTTTCATTTTTTCATGTTTAATATTCCACAGTCTGTACCAACTATCACAGGAAGTTTTCACAGTAGAAGGATCAAACTGCAAGCTACAGTACTATCAGCTTAAAAATAAATAATACAATAAAATAAAAAATAAAATAGAATAACAAGTGATGAAAATCAAGAATTAGGCCTATAAATCTGGGACTTTAATTTACTTTTTTAATGATAAACTGAACCCGTACCAAACTGTGACCCAAAAACCAAGCTGTACTGTTACACCCCTACAAAACAGTAATCTGTTTCTAGGGAATGGTAACTTTAACATAGATTTTTACTTCCATTTCTTACAGACAGACAGAAAACAGCATTTTAATATATTTAGGATGAGAAAGAGATATTTTTATGTGGAAAATTGGCATTTTAAAACGTGTTTTTTTAATATGTATTGCCATTATTTTGATTTACTTTCATGTGCATAAGTTTTAGGTGGATAAGGCACTAAGGATTCACTGTGGGACCTGATGTGCCACATCCCGGGGCCAGGGGTGGGGAGGTTGGGAGGGGCAGAATTAAGCTCAATACATGTTGATACACACGTGTGTCGCTCAGCAGCCAAGGTCAAGCACAACAGCACTCTTCTCTCCTGGCCTTTTCATTGCTGGAGACCGTTGGTGGGTTTTGGCCCCTCGCATGGCCGGGGGTGTGCGGCAACTCTACTTCCCGCCCGGATGGTACCCTAGGTTGTGCTTACTTACCACATCCACCCATTATTTGCCGTAAAGATGTGGACTTTGCTTTAATTTTTTTATGGGTTATTTTCTCATAATGTGGCGACATCTAGAGCACAACTGGGGTTGTGTCAGTCCTTCTTTCTCCCCAATGGGGCCCTCGGGTGGCTTACTCACTACATCTACGCCTTATTGTAGCCTCCAATTTTGACCCAAACGTGCCTGAAAGTTCTGCACAGTACAATACATGTTATGTATTTTAAAAAGACATGGTGCTACCCCAAAGTATAATACTGTAATATACCAAATAATCGCCGGGTCCCAATTAACCGCTGGGTGTGGCAGTACATTTTGACAAATAAACGCCTGTTCCAAATAAACGCCGGGTGTAATTTATTTAAAGCTCCGATATGTGACTGAGAAGAGATGAAAACTGCATAGAATTAACTCTCAACTCCCCCTCCATCCCTGCTGAATTGCATTCTGACGGTGGTAAAGCACTCATGGAGTGATTTTGCTCTGCTTTTCCGCTAAAAACAATGGCCGAATCACAGGCAAGAAAACACTTCATCTCATCATGAACAAATTATACACAGGACCGAACACCGCCGTAATTCCGCCATTGAATCAACTTCTCACTGAGCTGAGATACGGAAGCTACAGCAGCCAATAGGAACACTCCCTCTGACCTGAGCCTGATTGGCTGCGAGTACTAGCCTCCTCATTGGCTGGGGCACCCCTGTCCCTTGCTGGTTTTCTCAAGTGAGATAGCAGCGCCATGCCCCGGTGCAGTGAAAAAAATAAAAAGTACGACATTAACTTTAAACTGTCTGTTGTCAGCTTTGTGTTTGTTTAGTTCTTTACCAGTATTTAAAGTGTTTAGAGAGTGTTGAGTTGACAGAAGAAGACAAAAGTATAACTACGGTACTGTAATCTTGTCTTAAAAATGTAAAGGTGATATTCATACTGGTGTAAATAAATAGTTTGATTAAATTTACCATATTTTTCCAATTTTTGCTACGCAAGATATTTGTGAGAAAGGAATCAAACACCTGTTCCAAATAACCGCCTGGTCCCAAGTAAACGCCTGGTCTGCTTAGTGATTGAGACAAACACCCCAGCTATTATTTGGTAATACAAATACGGTAATAATAATTATAATAATCACCATCATCATTATCATTATTAATTTTATTATTGTTATTATTATGTTCTCCAACTGTTACTTCAACTTTGGAGTAAATAACCCAACATTTTAAAGCAAATTCTGTCCTAAATGTCTTCTACAGTCTTCCAAAAATGTACAAATTAGCTATACAAAGTTGCATTAAAATGACAGGGAAACTCCCCGAAGCTTTTGCAAAAATTCTACTTAAAAATTAAAAGTAAATTTCCCAAAAGTACAAATACATTTCCCAAATTTTATGAAAATGCAAAAAGGTTTACAAACAAATACATAGCAAATCAATTCCAAATTTCCAAACTAATTTCACACATTCCCAGGAAAATGTCCAAAATTTCCCCCAGAACATATCCCCAATATTGTTGTGAAAATACTTGAAAATTTCCAAAAATATTAAAACAAATTCCCTTAAATGTCCACAAAAAATCTTAAAAAGTCACAATGATTTCTTCCAACATTTAAAGTACATTACTGATTTATTGGACATTCTGAACAACTATTAAAGAAATTGAAATATCAAAAATGATTACCATGTTTAGGAAAGCCAAGATGTAATGTCCTCATGTGTACATGCTGGGTCTCAGGAGGTTACACACAGTCTTCACAATGCAAAGCTTCATTTCTTATAACTTAATCATTACAAACATTTTGTCTGCAGTAGTTGGACATAGTTTTCCACAGATGTAAATTGATATCACAGCATTGTTTTGATCATCAGCTTGCAGGGAAACAGCAGTGAATTTGCCTGCTACCACTGGCCAGTAATGAAGGGCCAAGCACCCGGCATGACTGGCAAAGTAATTATATTTTGCTTTATTCTTTCAGGTTTCTCTTTCTGGCTGTAACCTCATTTGATATATTTATCAGCTGTCGCCCAATGGACCTGCTTAAATTCTTATTTGCCATGCTAGCTATCGACTTGGGCAAGAATAGTTTCTGAGAAGCTTCAAAGCTAATTGCCTTGGAAGTGAGAGGGGAAGTAAATTAGTGTCACGCCACAACCAAGAAAAAAGGTTCCCAATCGCATTTCCTTTTTCTATGGCTTTGAGAATATTTCTTTTTCAGGGAAGACTTCATGCACAAAAGTGGAACAGAGTGAATGTTCAGTGGGGAATCAGTCACAGGGACGGCATGCACTTCACACAGAAGAAGAGAAAACTATCCACAAAGATACAGTAGACAGAAGCAGCACCATCTACATATTTTGAAGCCCATATTTGAAGATAATAACAGTGCTAATTAATGTTCGCCAGCTCCAAGACTTCAGTTCGATTCATCCAGTAAATACAGGAGAATTCTGTTTGGATTTCAACCAGTCAAACAGACCCTGCGGCCTCGAGAGCCTAAATAACTTCAGCCAGAAGGGATTCCTGTTGGCTCACTGGAAGAGGAGCACTGTGGGAGGCCAAGATCTAAAAGTGGTTACAGTTGGGTTTTAAAAAGACCAAGTTTCTCTGTAGATTGCAGTCAAAAGAAGGTAAGAGCTGTGAAGCCTAGAGCTATGTAACCGAAGCTGTCTTCCTCTATGACCAGATACTGCACTTCTACCTTCTCTCACCAACATATAGGATGCGAAAAAAGATAAAGGGATTGATAATTTTGGGTGCAAATGCTTAAGATAAAAACCCAACATGCTGTTGAATAAGGAGAGAAAAAAAATGCATTACAACTATTCTGTCCCTGTGTTTTTATTCTAGTAAAACTCATCCAGGATTTTGCAAGTTTAAGTCACAGTAAAGCTCTTTTTATAGGAGTACTCTGGAGTGACTGCACAGCCTTAAAAAGATGTCTTTGTGCACACTTAGTAAGCCTCCCAGACACTGTTAGAGATGAGGCTCTGGACTATGCATCTTTGTTTAAAGCTGTACCCTAATGGTCTCAATTTAAATAAACAGCAGAACAATATATTAATATTAATATAGATGCCCCAAGGAAGGGGAGGCTGGCCAAATGAAACATGAAGGTCAGTGGAAAGATGACGAGAGAACATGAACTGTCATGCAATACCCAAAGCAATAACTATGACAGATTAAGAGTCTGTCAAGGGGAAGTTGTACCTTGGCCAGCTCCTCTTACTCCGACCTTATATCCTAATCGGAATCATTTGAATTATTGCATTCCTCGCGTTCCCTGTGATACTGCAGGTCAAAACAGTCGAGTGGATGCTGAAGGCTGAACCTCCAAGAATTTCTGCTTGAAAAAAAAAAAAAAAAAACTTTCACAAGTAAGAGTCTGCAGCCATGGCTCTAAAAAGCTTAAGTAAATTACCAAAGAATTATGTAAGATTAAAGTAATTCTCCACCAATAAAAGCTTGGTTGTTTTAAGAAATATTTGGATTTAAATAATGACCATGAATCCATAAATCCTTATGAATAGAGAGAGTATTGAAGGGCCCTGACTTCAAATGCCCAGCCACCTTTAGTGGGCACCTTTTTTGTACCAGGATTCAAGAACAGCCAGCAGAACCCTGACTGAGGATTTAAGACTAATTGGCAAACTGCAACACAGAAAATCTCACCCAGAGCAAAACCATGAAGTCCTTAAAACATAATCTTAAAATCAGTTCTTAAACTCACTGGCAAGTGAAGACAAGGCTGATACAATTTTGCCTTTTATTATTTGTAAAAAGCTAAGCAGCTGCTCTTGTTCTAGCTGAAGGTGTATGGATTTTTATGAACTACTGAGGGACAGGGATTGAGATTTCCTCATGCCCTTCAGGTGATAAAAAAAAGACTTTTTCTTTTTTTTAAGATTATTTTTGGGGGCTGTTCTGCCTTTATTCTGATAGGACAGCTAAAGAGGGACAGGAAACTTGGGGAGAGAGAATGGGGGAAGACATACACCGAACATACCAAGACCAGAAATCCATCCAACAACCAGAGTGATGGGGACTAAAGCCTCTTTATATGGGTACCTGAGCTAAACCAGCACCCCAAATTCTGAATTTTTATCAAACTTTTTTTTTGCCTCAAATATTTTATACTATCTGTTGTCAGGGTCTGACAATTGTTCATAGAGACAGGCCTGCCCACAAAATCGGCTGGGCTAGTGAAAATCCAAGAGAATGGGCCATTAACAAATTTCTTGCAACATCTATTTGCAACATTTTGCCTGCTTTAGTAGCCCTTTGCCTTTTTTCCACATTTTGTTGATTTTTGCCACTTTTTACTGCTTTTCAACCATTTTTTTTGCCACATTTTTGAATATTTGTACCACTTTTAACCTGTTTTTGCCCTTTTTCATCCATTTCTGTCACATTTCTTGTATCACTTTTTGCGCCCTTATTTGGCCATTTCATCAAAATCTTTTTGCAACTTTTTGCAATCTTTCTCCACTTTTTTCTATTTTTGACAGTTTTGTCTTTTTGAAACTTTTTGCTCTTTTCACCCATTTGTCATTTTTATCCACTTTTTGCACATATTTGCAATTATTTTACCTGTTGGTTTTTTACCCTTTATTTACCCATTTTGAACTTTTTTTTTTTTTCAATTTTTTTGCCTGCTTTTCAAGTATTTTTTGCCCATTTCTTTTTTGCCCAACATGTTTTTGCACATTTTTGTCTACTTTAACTGGTTTCTGACACTTTTTGTCCTGGTTTTGCGAATGTTTGCTGCATTTAACCCATTTTTCAGCTTTTCACCCATTATTGTGCTGCTTGCTGCCCGTTTCTTGCCACTTTTTGTCAATTTTTTGCCACCTTTGGCCCATTTTTCCCATTTACACCACCTTTTGATATTTTTCCAATTTTTAACCCATTTTTGCATTTTGTTGCCAATTTTTGGCCCCTTTTGCCCTTTTTAGCTACTTTTAACCAATTTATGCCATTTTTTAAAAACTATTTTAACCCATCTTTGACATGTTACACCCATTTTTTTTTCTTTTCACAATTATTCAATTATTTGCTTTTATTTTCTGGCATCCTGACATTTGTGTACATCAGTCTATCTATGAAGTCTTGCATTACTTTCCCAATAGTTCAGTGAGTCCATACTCATTGTTAACATAACTGATAAAAAGGTAATTATTTTTTAATAAAACAAAAAAGGTAATGTTGTACAAAAGCATAAATAATTTACATTCATGTTTAATTGCTTTGATAGGAGTGTTTTTTATTCAGGTTAAAATATGGTTTAGCCTCACTTTACAATTGCCCATGATTTTGCTCATCTTCATGGCCGAAAGCTCTCCCCTTTATCCCCCCTTACAGGCAGCCTTGCATAGAGAACAACAATTTTCTTCCAGTCCAAGGATATCTTTTTTTAAGGACAACTAAACTCAGCAGCACAGCTAACCATAAGGGGGGACAAAGGGGAACCTGAGATAAGAGAAATGGTCAATCCTAAATTAAAGCAATGAAAAAGGAATATTACTTTTAATATAAATATTTATCATAACCTCTTAAAGCAACAAAATCACACATTTATTCATGGTTGCTTCTGTGGCATTTATTATAGAATGGTATGAACCATTATTCATTTAGCTGTTGGACTTGCCCTATTAATTCTCGCACAAAAGTTGGGCTCTTAGAAAAGACAGAAATTGGAAAGAGGTAGCTTGCTAAGCAATTTGAACCCATTAATAGCCAGTTAACAAACCCCAAAAGCTGATTGAGGCCAGTGCTAGTGCTACTTATTGTGAGTGAATGGATTTTTACTGAATCATATATGACCACCAATTTCCAGATACAATAGCTGCGCCTTGATCAGCCTGCAATACTATAGAGTTAATCGCTTCCTCTCTAGTCAATCGGAACAGTTCCACTTCCAGCTCTGGCATGTCATAGAAGTGCCACTCCTCTCCATTTCGTTGAAGATACACTGGCAGGTCTATTTTCATCACGGGCCGCTGCCAAACTACACTAACCCTCATAAAGCAAATCGACCCAAACAGCTGGGAAAAACTTGCAAACTATCCAGTCAACTTCAAAATACAGCACAATGACTCTTAATCAGAAATTGTCACTATATCAACATCACGTCTCATCCTGCAGGACAAGTAAAAGTCATCGGGAGGTCAATGGATCAAAGAGCTACAAGGATGCCATTGACAAAGGTAAAAGTTAACTTTTGAGGTGAAAAACCATTACCATTATAAACATTACTTCATAATTTTCTCACCCATGGTGAAAGCAGTAAAATCATGGAATCATGTCAAGATGAACGGCAAATCAACCCTGAACAGGCAAAATAATCCACTGTAAACATACTTTTCATGTGTGAATGATCTCTGCCCTCCTGTCTAGGGGCGCTTTGGACATGTGTGAGAGGTCACTCACCTTCGGTCAGAGCAAAACCACGGCGCTGCCAATACAGTGAAACCGATGTATGTGGAAATTACTTACTAGGGAGGGCTCCTGATGGACTTTTTAATGGCCCAGCCTTTTTTTTTTTTTTTTTTTTTTTGTGGTTGGACCTGGTCAGCTGTGAAACAACCGATCTATCAGGCCAAGAATAAAATGGAGCATAAAAAAACAAGAGGATAAATTACTAGAAGCCAAGTAGACAATGACCCAATGAAACCATTTAAAAAAAAAATTCACTGAAACACATGAATAAGTTTCTAAAACTGAACTGACCTTGGAGGTATAAAGATCAATTTTTAATATTTTGTCAAGTTTTAAACAACTTCACTTTTATCATACATTTTTAGCATTTTTCTCCTTTCTGACATTAACTATATGGTGTTTGCCATCAGTTTTAGGGTGAGTTTAGTGTATTTTTAGTTGTCAGAGATGAAAAATGTAAAAGAGCAAGAGGGGACTGAGGAAATAGCCTTGGGGAACACCAAGCGTCTGGCCTGTAGGGGGAGAAAGTGCTCAGTTAAAAATAAAAGATAATATTCGGTCCAGAGATATATCTTTGATGCAAAACAACTTTTAAGGTGTTATAGAATGTTCAACTTTGTAAAATCCTAGGCTAACTGTAACAAAAACGGATAAATACATAAATAATCTAGCTGGTTTACTGCACTTTGCTTTGGCATTTATAGAAATCTGATGTATAAAGTTGTATTAAATGCTTAAAAGTTACGATTAAGAACAATAAATAATCAAGTAGTTAATGTCTTACATCTACCAAATAATGACTATTAAAATTTTGTAACAGTTTGCACTTTACTGTAATTATTACTGTACTGTATTTTGGACAAATGCTGAAGATATGCACTATTTTCCTTCCAGGCAAATTGAGTTTTGTGTGTTTTAAGTTTTCAGAGTTGCAAAATTGAAAGAACAAGAGGAGATCAAGGACAGAGCCTTGAGGAGCACCAAAAGTTTGTCAAGCTAAAAAGGGGGAAGAAGTTTTCTGTTTGATAAATAAGATAATATTTATTCTAGAGATAAATCTGTGATTGTAAAAAAATAACTTTTAAGATGATCAAATGTTATTATGAATAAATATATTAACAACCATGCTAATTTACAGCATGGTCGCTCTGACACATATTCACACCTGATGTATAAAGTTGTATTAAATGTATATAACCAAGAACAATTGATAATCACTTATTAAATGTCTTATATCCCATATGTCCTATATCTTATAAAGAAGTTGAAATCTTGTAACACTTTGCACTTTACTGTAATTATTATTGTATGTTAAAATATGCTCAAGCTATTCCTCTTTTTTTTTTTTTTTTTTCACTTTCAGGTAAATTGAGTATGAAACATGTCTTCCATGGGTTTAGATCATTTCTCCCCCAAACCTTTAGATATGAAATCATAATAATTAGATTGATTGAGTCCAAAAGGTTTTAAAGCCAACCCCTGCCAGACTGGAGGTGGTGACGGACAATGGCACAATTGGATTAGAGGACCTCTGCACTAGAAATGAAATATAATGGGCCTGTAAGAGCAAAGTCGGAGTCATCACGGAGAAAGGTCTCGCTACAGAGGCAGACAGAGAGTACGGGGGAGTGTTCGCCGCTGACATAAGAGTCCACTATACTGAATCACCGGCGAGCCAATACACATAGGGGCCAAGAGTTACAGCCACAATGAAAGCGACAAAGCTCTTTGCTCTGACTGGATGTGTCAGTGGCCACCTCTACATTGAAGAACACGCTGTCAAGGGAGAGACTCGGCTAGGCAATAGGGCATCGTAGGCTTGGTGGTTGGTCTTCTAGGTGTCTGCTTCAGTTGACAGATGTGTAGAGAGAGAGAGGTCGGACTGGTCAGTGGTAGTGAACCCTGCCAGGTGGACATGTAATGATTTAAATATCCCATCATTGTACTTTTAGGCATTAGAGGCACACTTTACTTCCAGGACTTTCAATGGCATTGTGTTTATTTTGGCTAATGCCGTTTTTAGTAATGTGTGGTCTTTTGCCAGATGTTAAAATAAGTTATTTTTAAATGACTGACAGATTATATTTTCCTTTGTAACTGGTACATTGAAAATTGACCACTTTGACCATTAGTGAGCCTGTAGGTGGAGATGTGGCATCAAAAGATGTTTTTCTTTCCATCTAAAGCAAAGATAGATATTTTTCTGAGAAACATTGCCCAAAAAAATGCCATCTCTCCTGTAAATCTCAAACCCCCCGAGTGAACAGAATGAAATCTAGTGCTTTTTTTTTTTAAATGTGAAGAAAAGGAGTATGGTGCTTTGCATCAACAAGCCTTTGACAGCTGTGAGTCCACAGAAGTCAAAGCCAAACATTTCAAAAACAGATATGAATAGTGGAAATACATAACTCTCTCAGAAGCTGACAAGCTCTGTTGAGTGAGAAAAGACGACAGAAATCAAAAAACAGTGCAACTGATGTCCTTAGATTTCTATGGTGATTAATGAAACTTAGCGTTAGTTCATGCAGGACACAATCACAGCTTTCTCTCAACACAGCAGCATAGTGTATTTAAATATGACATTCTTCTCATTCATCCTACTTGCATTAGTGCTGATGCACCACACTGCTGCTGCTGACAAAACTAAAATAAAGATGATAAACCTTGTTGCACCCTCATATTGAGATTCATGCTACTATGGATTAATAGATTTTGAATTAATTTTATTGTATTAAGTATGTAGGCTATTGCCATTGATATATCTATCCATATGGGGGTATCTAGCTATGCAAGACCTGGAAAATCAAAGCATGCTGCTTAACTAACTCAGGGAGCATCTTTTGAGCAAAGCATTCTCCGCCAAGTAAAACTGTCTATCCATCTGCAATAAAATGGTAAAATGTATGACGAGAGTGTTCCTGAATGAACTAAGGTTAGTATGGGAGAAACAAGCTATTTCAAGGGCCTGGTGCAATGCAGTGGGAATCCTGTGGTTAGCTTGGTGAAAGCATATTTCAGAAACATTAGGACGTGCACTATCCCCATTGGCATTGGCATTGGCAGTCATTAGAGCTTCCAAATGGGAGGTAGGTGGAGAGAGACGGAAGGGTGAAATGTGTTTCCCACCAGTCAGGGCTTACATGGATGACATGATACTGGTGACCACAACAGGGCTATGTACAAGAATGCAAGACAATATAAATAAGAAGTTCAAGCCTAATAAGTCCAGAAGCATCTCAGTATCCATAGAGAAGAGAGCTGAGAGGAAGCTTTTTGTAGATCAGGAAGATCAGGCCAGTAATGAGCCTAGAGAGGTGGTACATGGCAGACCTAAGTGACAGAGAACAAGTAGAGCAGCCGTGAATTTATAATTAGTAACCTTGGGCTTTAACACCTGATTTGTACCTCTGAATCTATGCTGTTGTACACTCTATAGATTTGCCCTGTACCTATGCAGCAACCTATGTACACAGCCTGATGCTCATGTCCCTAAAAGTTAAAAAAAAGAAAAAAAAGAAAACAGACCACAAGCCCAGTGATTGGTCTACTGAGTTGCATGGTAATTCCTGCATTTAAATGTTTTTTGTATCACCATAAATTCCTCTAGCATCCCATCTACTTGATTTTCATTTTTTTCATTTTTTTCAATCTAATCAACTGTTGCTTAATGTATATCAGCTCTATAATACGTTCAGTTTCCATTGCCATAGTTTCCCAACAAGCAAGGGATGTGGTGAAGCTGGAGATAAAAGTGAAATCAGCATAAGCATTGCAGAGCTAGGTAGACATACCAGTGCAAAATTTGTTGTGCTCATGATGATGTAGGCATAGCTACAGTGCTTTTATTTCATTTTTTACAGACTGTTAAGAAAACGATCCTTCCTTACCAATTTTTTGCATGCTATGTTAATATTTTATTATTATGAAATTGGTAAATGGTACACTGCATTGCTTGTTTTTTATTGCAATTAATAAAATATTAATCTGCAGCGTGGGTATGTATGAAATTATTTGTTAGGACAAAAGCTAGAAACACTTCATGTGATTTAGATTTACCCTTCTAGCAACCATTGCTGTTCAGATTACTCTGTCCCTTACAGTTCCTTCCTTCACTGCAGCTCATGAAACTGTTGATAGAAAGCTCGAGCTGTTCCATCAACACTTAATGCCTCGGTGAGGATCAATGACAGCTCTACTTTTTGGTAGAGTCATTCCCTGGACCCAAAGGCCATTTAGAGAGAGAGATCTGATGGCTTCAGTCTGTCTTGGTCCTTCCAGAAATCTGATCCACTTGGGCACAACAGACACATCTGTATGGATCGCTCCCCCAAAGCCAATCAAGGAACAAACACTCTGCCAATATTCCCTCCAGATGAGGCTTGAGCTCTGAACACAGGGCTGAGATGAAAGAGAGAGAGAGAGTGCAGGGAGGGATTGTTGATTAACCTCTGTAGGCAGAAGTAAATCTGTACACAAGAAAGGAGAAACCGAAGCACCAGCAGAGCCAACTCATACCTGTCCACAAAAGCAATCTCAAATGGATTCTTGTCAACACCAGCTGTCTTTAAATACAGTGTGTTGAAGGAGGTTGTAGACTAGTTTGTTTCCAACTTGTTATTGCCTTCCCTGTGGTACCTTGTAATGACTAAGACCATACTACAAGTACTTTACAGAAGTGAGGGCACTGTGTTTTTCTGACAGGTGTTGGTGTGATCCCTGTTATTAGAAATGAAGACTATAGAAGGTATATTTATGTGAATACCATAATTCTAAATTGAAGGTAAGTTGGTTGTTTTGGATGCTGACAGTGAAAGGGATTCACTAGAGAGAAATCTTTCCATCAGGACCAGTAATAATTTTCTAATGGTATTAAATTCCATTTAATTAAGTGTGGTCAGAAAAAAAGTGGTATGAAAAGTAGCTCTTTGATTTCCACATAATTTAGGATCTAATAAAGTAAGGAGGTAATTAGGCCCAACGAGTCAGACACCCTTTGAAGGAGTGACAAAAAAAGCCAAAAAATGCAATAAATGGCTGGAAGATCAATAAACTCCAAAGAAAGATGAAAAAGCAGCTCTGGCTTACAAAAATGAGCTCACGCAAAAGGTGGAGCTTATAGCTTATATGAAGAAATTAAAATTCCTGCTCACTTAAGAGGCGGTTAGTGCCAAACCACTTGTACAATGAACTTAAAGGGGTCATATGAGTGTTTATGTGTGGTTAAATACCTCCATCAGTATTCACAAATTGCAGATTCACATTTATCAGTCTACTGACTGATAATTATAACTTCACAGCAGTGAGCTTACCTCCTTATTTGGCTCAAACAGCTCACTACTGATCCCTTGGCCCCCTGTCTCTCTTTCTTTACCTGACTGATGCTGTTAAGTGTGACCTTGTCTTAGCTCTACGTGATGTTTTTAATGTTACCACCGTTCACATTCTCCAATGACACTACATTAGTCCTCTTAGGATCCGACAGACGCACCACTTCAGCATTAAGCTTATCAAAGTTGGGCGACATTTTCACATTTCGACCTTTCCTATTGCTGTGCAACAACCAGACCTTTGTTTCCACAACAGAAAATCACCAGTATGTGCTGCGCCATATAAAGGCACAATATGATGCATATTTAAGTTGAAAAACAGGCCTATTTGTAAAAATAAAGCTATGTGAATGAAGGAGCTACACATTTTATGGATAAAATATACAAAAATATCTCAGTATAGCGTTTGAAAAAATATACGATTAATGTAAAAACATTTTAAAAAGTTTCCTTTATTTAAAATTTCTGGCACAGCTGCAGAGACCCCCGATCAATATTAAGCCTCTGAGCCATCAGCTATTTTGTAAAACATCAAGGCCCTCTCATTCGTCAATACAATGATGACATGTTAAAACATGTGCTGGTTGGCAAACCATGATGTGAAGACAGAAATCCCATCATTGGTTGTCACAGCCCATGTGACATCTGTTTTGGGAACGCAACATGGTGGCTTATTCTAAGCTGGCAGGAGAAACAATCAAAAAATTAATTAAAAAAAGATGATAAAAAGATGTTCAGTATCAGAGTTACTGGTGTGGATTCAATCTTCAAAGACCCTGGACAGTCACCCAAGTTCCAGGCTTGCTAGGAAAGTTAGCTTAAGGGCTACAAAGCCATGGATAGCATAATTAAATGGTGAAACAGAAAACTTCCCAAGGAACAAAAGTAAGTGGCTATGACTAATGGTCAAAAAGTTATTTCACTTTTAAAAACATGTTTTTTTGTTGTTTTTTTTATCGTATACAACATTGTATGTCTCAGAGAGTTCGTTTAAATTTTCAGTCTATTCATCTTCATTTTATTACACAAAAGGTATTCATTAGTTCAAGCTAGAATTATCTTACTCAATTGGATGGAAATATGTTACATAATTGAAATACAGAAAACAAATGATACTCATATGGGCCTCATCTCTAGCTATCCCAGATAGATAACCTGTGTACAAGACCCACACTACAGCCCACATACTCTATAACTCACAGGAAGCACACATAGTCATGCTGGTCTGGGAGAAGGCCAACCAACCACTCTCCACAAGGAGAATCACCGTCCATCAGTTCACTGACAAAAAAACAAACAAACAAACAAACAAAAAAGCTACATGTGTCTTTAAAATACAAATATACCCATATATCAGTTAAAAACATCTGACAAACATGAGGAGTAACACTTGCAAGGTACAAGAAATATGTAGCTTAAAAAATGTTCTCCCTGTTTAAAGTGACTTTCTGGTTACGTGGTTCCAGCTCAGTGCAAAGATCTGCTCTCCTTGCCTTCCACTGACTCTCATTATAATTTTTATGTGCCCATTAGCTCCTCCTCTAAACAAAATACAGGGGCTCTAAGCAGAAAGAAAACGTGTCCCCTAGTGCAACAGCAAATGTCAGTGGATGGTGGAAGAGAGAGCTGTCCCAGTTATAACCTCTGACATAAACAAACTAACAAACGAACACAAAGAGAAACAAAAAGGGAATGGAGGCACAGGTAAAAAAAGATTAAAGAAGGATAGCCACAATGGGCCACTGGACTAGCCACCACTCGATAAGGCTACCTAACCCAAAAATAGGACTACTGACAAATTACAGCGCAAATTTTAACAACAAAACCCAGCTATTTATTGACTCGGGACATAACCTAAAAGGGAAAAAGCTGCTTGGAAACTCAAACTCAAACTGATTAATGAAATGAGAAGGAAAGAGAAATAAACAAACCTCCCATGTGCCAGCTGCATGCTCCTCTAAATACCCCTCCTCCACTCTTGAGTGCAGACCACACTCAGGTTTGCTGGAGCCTACAGGTAGATGAAGGAGGGAGGTTAGAGAGCCAGGGGGAGAAAAGAAGAGCAAGACCAGATTAGCAAAATATATCAACAGTTTTCAAGGGTTAGGGTTTGGCAAAAATCATTCCTTGAAGAATGAATGAGTGCAAATGGCATATGGCAAACTAAGACGGTGCATCGAAATTACAACATCCTGAAAAATCATGTGTCAGCCACCACAGGGACTGATTGCTTGTTAGTTTAAATGTTTTATAAAATCACAGTTTATTTTACTTGTAAACACTAACAAATGGTAATTGCAAGCATAAGCAAATGAAAAGAATAATCAGATGAAAGATGAAATTTACAATAATTACAATAATTGTGTTGGTGTTCTCAAAAGGTCATCAAGTTCGGGTCAAGAGCCACTGGGAGAGTAAGATATGAATTATTATGATATTGACTGTATGTTTTGTAACAATCAGCTTTATCCGTATAACAGAGATTGTTGATTGAATGTTGTGAACCTTGTATGAAGCTCGAGTGTATGATAATATAACGGCAGCATGATTTCACAAAGTGGGCTGTACAAATTATTCATTTATTTTAATTATGAATACTTGATTTCAAATCTTTTCAAACCCCTTTAATTTCAATTAAATTAATTATGACAATCTTCAATGAGCCAGTAAGGTTATATGGTTTTGGACATAAGTACAGACATTGTAAAATCCTGCACAGACTGATAATTACAGGCAAAATACATGTTTGGGACTTTGTTCTGCCAATGGTGCAATTCAAAAACAATAAAAAAACATATTAAAATGAATAAATAAATAAGGTTATAGACACATGGTAGATATATTTTATGAATTTAATTACTCAAAGTGGTAAGCTTCAAACAGTGTGCATAATAGTGCTTCAGTAAGTTCCGGGTTCATTGTGCAGATAGGCACAAACAACCACAGGGCAATGAGTTTTCATGTTTGCTGTCCTTACGATGCATTTAGCTTTCAAAGGGTATACTCCAGTGGATGGGATTTAGCAAATACTGGAGAGATACTCTGAAAAGGACCTATAGGAGATTTTAAAGATGGGTTCTGTTTCTGAGGACGTACTGCCTTGAGTTGTCCTTCTCATGGCTGCTCGCCTTTGATCCAACTTCTTTGTGTTTGATCTCCACTTCTAGATGTCCCCTCCTTGTTTTGTATATAAGTTGGTCTGTCTGTGGAGGCTATCATGAAATTAAAAAAAACAAAACAAAACAAAACAAAAAAAAGAAAACATCTCAACAGTCTCTGTAACATTCAACTCCAGGAGAGCACTGTAAAACCACTTCACAAACCTAGACCTTGCTAAATGTTGCTCTCAGAGCTGAGTATCTTAGCAATAGTCATGTACAACAAGGTGTTAAAAAATGATCTACAGTTAGGCTCAGTTCAGGGACAGCATCCTTTGGAGGATCCAACCTTGCTGCCTCAGTAGAATGCCTAGATTGGAAATAAGAGAGTCTGGTCTACCTTTGGATCTTCTTGCATCACTAGTTAATTAGCTTACTTAATTAACGGCTCACAATATAACCTGACACTCCAACAAGAACTAAAAGTTTCAAGGCCAGTAATTGTATTTATAGCTTTTCAGTCACCTTACATTTTAAAGTTCATTACTTAGCCATTTAAGTCTGCCAGTTCATTTAAATTGTCGCACAATTTATTTTGGGCTATACTAGACCTCAAAAGATTCATGCTTGTATCCTTCATTTGCAAGGGAAAAGAAGACACAGTAGCCAATAAAATTCAAAGGAACCTTTATTTAAAGGAGTAAGCTGTCTTCAAGTGTACCTTGTGATGGATTCAGCCTTGTAAATGGGACATAGCTCAAAGGTCAGGGCCTTGCAAAGGGGGCTTCTTTAGGTGACACTTAAAAATCATGAAACCCCACCATTACTAGAAATCCATGGGGACTATGGCAGTTTAAGCTCCTTGATAAATCAATGCCTAATGCAATACAATGATGACACAGGACAGATCCAATCTACTACTGGTATTATTAGCTGGGGTGGCTTGAGTTGTTTTCGAAAGTTTGTCCCAGAGTTTCTGCCAGATTTTTACTGCTCCTACCAAAATGGCAGGTAGTCCTCAAGAATTCTGGCCATTCAGAACAACTCCCTCATATTTGCTTTAGATAGCCTCATGTGACTGATATCCTGCACTAAAACATCACTAAAACATTTAAAAAAAGAAACAGCATGCACTAAAGTGGGGCCGCCGACACATTTCAAATTCTGAACCTGATCCAAGACAGAATAAACCAACAGTGAAATAGAAAAAAATGTTGTTTCAGCCTGCTTCACACATATTAGTCATGGCCGGATATTGTAAATAACTAATAACTGAAAGACGTTTTCTTGTCTTTGTGTAAGTTTTTTAACAAACACAATGAAAGCTGCAAGCATTTCCCACATGTGCCGTCAGCTGCACAATATTCGCCTAAATTTAACGCATAAACAACAGCACTAGCTTCACGTTAGTGGTGTTATCTCAAAGTTAGCACATTAGCTACTACCATAACTTAGCAGCTTATAAATCATCCAAACAAATAACTAACCAGTGCTCCATTAACTTGACACCAACTTAAAACTCTGCATTACAAATGGATGAGTCTTACCGTCAGGTGTCCCATATTAGTCCTTATAAACTGATGATCTCGACTGTAACCCGGTGTTTTCAGCTATTTGTTGTCTATGTGAATAAACAACCCCAGCACCAGACCAGAAGTGGTTTTAGTCAAATTACTTTGATTCTGTGTTACTCTGAGTTCATATTAAAGAACTAATATGTATGTAGTTATTCACCATTTAGTTATTTGATAACTGGCATATTTTTCAGCTTGACATTTTGGCCGTTACCATTTTTATCTGCTGGACATTAACCACACAAAGACCATCAAATACCAGCTGATGGTTTATCCTGTATATATACAGCTAAACAATTCCCTGTCTTTTCTTGACCTCTCTATAACAGGACTCGCTTTCATATTCCTTAGCATGCTGATCTGTATTTTTCTTGCTAAAACTTCTGCTCTATCTTTCTTTTGTAGTGTTTAATACATATTGTTTGCCCATTTGAACCTTTTTCATTGACCTGTTTTTTGCATCCAGGTGGCACAAGTCTTATATTGATGGTGGCCTTTTGGCGAATCATCCATGGAACACTGATTAAATCCCCCAAGGATGAAATTGGGGGCATCTGGTGAGATGGTATCCGGTCGTGTAATGTGTTTGCTAACAGATCAGTGGCTTTGTCAACATTTGCGTGTGGATGGGGCAAAGAGAGGAAAAAAGGATTTCATTTTCAGGTTCTCAGATTTTGTGCTCAGATTGTGCCTGTATAGTTGTAGCTCATGATGACACAGAAGTATCTTTAAACTACATCATTAAGCTAAGATAAAAGAGATGCCATTAGTGCTCTTTTCTTGCATTTAGGTAAAATGCCTTACAGTTTGTTGGGGATGTTTCAGATTGCAAGGAATCTCCTGAGTATGCCTGTTTAGATCTCATTCACCTCATGTGAACTGCATGTTTGTCTGTCTCTCGTATCTGGATGCATCCTTCACTGCAAAAGTAGCTCTACTTAGGAGGAGCAGTAGTGGGATGGTGAATGTGTTTTACTTTGTATGCAACAGTCCAAATAATATGCTGTCAAAAAAAATAAATTTAGAGTAATAAAATTTGAATCTAGACCACTTAGACAGCAATAAAACATCAATTTAAAAGACAAACCAGGAAAAGATTATCAAGGAACTACTCTTCTAAATCTTTATTGTTGGATGCATTTTTTTTTAGGTAGGACAGAGGTAGGAGTCAGTCAGAAAGACGTGATAAGGGAGACACAGGCCAGATTAGAACCCATATGAACCTGAACAAGTGTTTCAGGTGTTCGTAGAAAGATTTCTTGAGTAAAATCAGTTTGAATGAGTAAATCTTGACCTGTGGACAGTCTGTGCTGTCAGTTTGGGGCAGTAACATCTGGAACAATATATGGCCTACAATATGGGAATGGCCGACATTTGGGACCCTCAAAACCAATCTGAAAAACATACACTCACTACAAGGTAGATCTGCTGCAGCTGTACGTACAGTACTAAACAAATTTATTAGACTACCTGTCATAAAAATGAGAAAACATAAATATTTTAGAAATCTTTCAAAAACTTGTTTAAAATTAAAAATGTTATTTTTATTTATTTGGCAAATAACAAACTGAAACTACTAAATAGTCCTTTTTCACACATGATAACCAAAAAAACTTAATATTTTGTATGGCCTTCTTTGGCTTTGATAACAGCTTGCATTCTTGCTGGCATTGTTTTAATGTACTTTTCCAGAGTCTCTTTTGTTGTTGAGTTCCAAATAGTTTCTAGCTGTTCCCACAGACTTGCATTAGATGACACTTTTGTGCCATCAATCTTTGAATCTACTAAATCCCAAATTTGTTCAATAGGATTCAAATCCGGACTTTGACTTGGCCAGGCCATCAGTTCCAGTACTTCATATTCCTTTTTCTTGGTCAAATAGTCTCTGCACAGCTTTGAAGTATGCTTGGGGTCATTGTCTTGTTGGTATATGAACCTACGACCAATCAGATTCAGTCCAGAAGGGATTCCATGATGCACTAAGATGTTGTGATAGACGTCATTGTTCATGATACCATTGATTTTCACTCATTTGCCCACGCTGTATCCACAAATGGAACCCCATATCATAATGGAACCTCCACCGTGTTTCACTGTGGGTGCAATGCATCTGGCATCAAAACGTTCTTCAGCTTTTCTGCAGACATAAACACGGCGATGCTGACCCAAGAGTTCGAACTTGGATTCGTCCATCCAGAGTACCTTCTTCCAGTCATCAACAGTCCAGTGTTTGTGCTCTCTGGCAAATCTGAGGTATTTCTGGATGTTTGCAGGCCTCAATAATGGCTTCTTAGTAGCTATTCTTACCTTTAAGTCTTGTTCCGTCAGTCGTCTGCTTATGGTCATTCTGGAAACTTTCTCAAACTCTGATCTAGAAGCATTCATCTCTGCCTGAAGATCAGCAGTGGTCTTCCTTCTGTCTCTAGTACTTCAAATCTTGAGGTGTCTGACATCTGCTTCAGGTAACTTTCCTTTCCTGCCTCTTTCTTGGCGCATTTTGTGAGTACCAGTCTCGGCAATTGACTCCCAAGCATACTTGACCACACTGTGAGAACACCTGATGTCTTTCCCTGTTTGTCTCAGAGACCATCCAGCATCATGAAGTGCTTTAATGCGGACTCTTTCATTTTTAATGAGCTCTCCACGTTTAACCATTTTGAACAGGAATGAGGAATTTCAAACTGAACTCACCTTTTAATACCCAAATTTGAGCTGGCTCACTGGGCTTCTCTGAGTAGTCAGAAATGAATCAAGCATAACATTCAAGCACTAAAACTAATTTTTCTGTTCAGGAATGCAAGTAAATAACTATAATTTGACATATTAATAAAGAAATATTTTATTAATATTTTTTTTAATATTTTTGTCAGTTTTTTTGTAAATCAGTAAATTTGAAAATTCATGGATAACAATAATAATTATATTTTGGCATTAAAAATATCATTTGGGTTAAAGAGCTTCTACATATTTGTGTATTAATCATTGCAGAAACATAAAAAATGATTTTGGTAATTACCAATGCTGTTAATTTAGGGCAGCTGTGGCATAAACCTTACTTTGGGTAGTGGCCTAATAAATTTGTCAAGCACTGTACATGTTTGTGGTGTACCAATCTGCCTTGCAATGCACCTTATATCATCTTGTTTTTGTACAATGCACTGTAAAGACACATATGAGGCACCTGATTATAAGCACCTGGGGTACCAGAAGCTCAAAACAAGAGTCAAGAGCAACAGCAGAAAAAGCTGTTTGGCATTGGCATTGAGAAGATTTGGCAAATTTTTCATTGGAGACACCTACATACTCAGCTCTGCTGCTCATCCAACTAATTCATGCTTCTGACAAATGTGGCACCATATAAAAGGGAAATAAACTTTTTTTTTTTTTTTTTGCCAAGAAACATTACAACAAAGAAATTATCTACAAAACACACATTTCCTTACTTTTTTGGCAAAGTTTATATCAGCTGGCTCAACTGAAATAATTGCACCAAATTTTTTAAGTTAAGCCCCAGATAATGTTAGCAAAGGTCAAGTCTGTTTGCTCTCTTGGTATCTACATGAAATCATTTTAGAAACTCAATATAATGTGTTGTATCAACTGGTTAAGTTATCAAGAGTGCATTTAATACTTCATGATTAGCTCACTCAGCATAAATAAAGTTGGATTTTTTTTTACTGTGTGCATTCTTATAAATATATATATGTGCATGCATAGCACCTGCCTACTTCATATATCAGATGTGCAATGTGTATTTGTGAGTATTTGTGTGCATGCCTTTATTGTTTAATGAATGCGTGGGACCCATACATGTCAATGTACCTTTTAATGTAACTTTTTCTCATTAGCTCGGTCCACTTTAGACGGCAGGAGGGGTCAGGGTCAGTTAAAATGTTATTTTATTTTATTTTATTTTATTTTATTTTATTTATTTATTTTACACTTGTTATATTTGCTACAAGCTCCTTCATTTATATAACTTGTGGTATTTGACTTGTGACTCCACAGCACTTAAAATAGCTCTTTATTCCATGCACTTTATTTAGCAAAGTTTACATTATCCTTTTAATTGCATTGTTCTACCTGTTTATGTGTTACTTGCCAAGGGACTCCAGGTATAATTTAGCAGTTATGCTCTCTCTGGAATGTTAATGTTTGTCTGTTCAATTACGTTTATTAATGTGCTCTGTCCTTTTTACATGAACACAATTTTTAAAGTAATCCAATAATGTTTAATTCCTTTACAAATATCACACAACACATTAAAACAGCTGAATGTGACTGGTGATATTTTATTACCTGTGGACTCTGATTGTAGTGCATACAGAGAGCTCTACATATGAGCTTTGGAGATATAATCAAGATTTCTCCTTCAGAGTCAGACCTCATAATTGAAACCAAAATTTCATTTTTCACCACCTGCCGACGTTTGAAATGCTGCCGTCAAGTCACCTTTTGACTGAATTAAAATGGAATTAGCTGTAATTGTGCTGGCTTTGGGGATTATTTTACTTAACGTAAGGTCTTTTGAACACCTGAAAGACAGGTCCGAGATAAGCGATTTCCATTAAAATTCTAATGAAATGACTGCGGTTGAGTATTACCAGAAATAAGAGCTTTTGGTCATTCACATGCTAATAATTGGACAAGGAATTTCCAGTGACTTCCTCAGTGACATTTGATTTGGAGAAGATTGATAAATTAAAATGCAATATATTCTGAAGCCAGAGCAATGAATCATGGGATTGATTACTATAATAGCCCATGTGCTTTGTGTGTGTTCATTTCTGTGTGTCACAGAGATCCAGTCTCACTTGACAATAGGCTAAAACAAAGTATGATGGAAGAGAAAAATATAACAACAACGGGAGGTTTGGGGATTTTAATAATGTAGTTACTGAAGTCTTATTAGGTCTGAATAGAAAACTCTAAGGTACCATAGAGGGTATTTACATGACGTCACAGTCAGCGTAAGTCCAGCTGCTGAGTGGCAGACAGTACAAACTCATGACAGAAATCAGTGGGGAGCAAGCAGGAAACGGTTTTATTTCAACTGTAAAGGGCCTTTTTAAAATAAAGTATCTTGCTGATGTTAACCATGGGCAGGATGGTTCTCAGCTGATGGATCAGAAATATTTGGAGTGGTAATGTTACATTAATAAAGCCACAAGATGAAAATGTGCTAATACATTAGCCAACACAAGCATTCAGTTAGTGATGAATAGAATCTGAAACCCACTCCATTCTCCCTCCTTTTTTTTTTAATCTCAAAGCTAAATAAGATCTGACATTTCAACTGAACAGTCACGCAGTAAAATGATAATATCTAGATGACGAGGCATTGAGGACAATGAATTATGTTTCAATAGCTAATAGAAATCAACCAGGGTCAGATTTCTGCAAAGTAAATTCAATTTGGTAAAAATATGTAATGCAAAATAAGTGACTGCATACATGTTCACTCTGTTCAAGTCAGTATTCAGTAAATGCACCGGTGGCTACAATCATAGCTCTGAATGTGTGTTGATAGATGTCAGTCAGGCTTTGCACATCTGGACACTGCAATTTTAATCCATTCTTCTTTGCAAAACTGCTCAAGAACTGTCAGGTCATAGGAATCAAGTGTGAACAGCCTATTTAAGTCCAGCCACAAATCTAGGCAGATTTACACATGTCATATTCCTTCCAGTCCTTGATGATGGATTTAATTGAAGTCAAGGTGATGTTCAGTGGCTTTGGATTTTTTTATATCTCTATCCCTTGACTTATACTTTTCATTAACCTTTTCTTTGAGTTGCTTGGAGTGTTCTTTCGTCCTCATGGTGTAATGGTAGCAAGGAATACTGATACTGCACTCAGGGGATCCCCATTTCACTAATTGTGATACTTATATCAGTACTTCTACTACTGTGAAGGGGATGAATAATTACACGATCACTTATTTTACCTTACATGATTTCATCTGACATTACTTTGTATGATGTATACAAATGTACATACAAAAGGTTCCAACAGTTTTCAAAACCAGAACAATCATTTATATGTAATGTTGTAACCAGACATGTCTTGTCCACCATGATAGTCTTTAAATGTTTACAGCTGCTGTGGAAACATTGGCTGTTATTTCAGCGACTGCTACATAGGATGCTGGGACTGCTACTGAAGATGTGGCTCTTTTATCTCCTTCATGTTTGGAGCTGCTGACTTGTGATGGACCACTATAATTTTCTGCTATTAGCTGCAACTTCTGTCTACGCTCCCCCATTCATCTGCTATGGTCCATTCAGATCTTGTTTTTTTTGGGGGGGGGGTGTAGGGGGATGGAGTAGCAGGACATAACTCTTGTAAGTCCCCACTCACCTTGGTGTGATTGTTTTGTTGTTGTTTTCATTGAAAGTCTGCTGACAGTGGATTTTGCATGCTGTGCGTTTGTTTGCCAGTGAAACTTGACATCAGAAGTTTAATTTCTCCTGTGTGATCTATACTTCAAACCTTCAAATATTCCACTTTCCTCTACTTTTCTTATTTTTCATCATCCAACAACAGCTGATCTGACCCTCTAACCAAGATTGAATAAAAACTGGCTGGAATGTTTGGAACTGTCAAAACCTACAACTGAGACAAAAACATTTTGACTGAATAATACTGGTCTTGTATTTGCCTTGACTTAGAAACTCTTGTCTGAAAACTTTTGTGAGCAGCTCAGATAAGACACATTTCTCTTCATGACTCACTATCTCCTACAAACTCAGATAAACATGACTGAAAAAACACTGGAGCAGATATACAGAACACTATGCGTGTTTAAACACAAAGATTTACTCGAGTGAGATTTACAAATTAAAAAATTGAATTTTCAGTCTTACTAAACATCCAGCCGGTAAAAGACTCAGTAAAAAGACATTTGTGTGGTACATTCCTTTACTAATGGTCTTTTATTTTAATTCAAGGTGAAAGCAGTGATGAACACATTTCCAGTAGCTTTAAAAGTTTCTTTTAAACACTCATCACATGTCATTCTGCAATAGTTTGATTTTGTAGTCACAGTTAAAGGAACCACTTTTCTGGCAGGCTGTGAAAACTCAATGGTGATTTTATTGGTGCTAGTTAGAGCCCCCTTTATCTCTGAAATGCCACGCGTGGGCTAAAAACCCCACTTAGAGGACAAAGGACTGCAGATCTCTTACATTCAGCTTTCGATACACACATTCAAGACATGTGCTGGGTTAATTTTGTTAACAAAACTTTCAAAAGCAAATGTCCATCAACAGTCTGTGTACCTGTGGCACATTAAATTGATTGGACATTATTTTAAAAGGAACACAGCTCTCTATAGAAGGCTTCAATGCTTAACAATGTTCATCAGAGAGAAATCCAAGCCATGAGATCAAAGAAACTGTCTGCAGAGCTAAGAGACAGGATTGTTACAAGGTACAGATCTGGAGAAGGTTGCAAAAAATCTGTTGCACTTATGGTTTCCAAGAGCACATCAGCCTCTATTATTCTCAAATCGAAGAAGTTTGGCACAACCAGGACTCATCCAGGAGCTGTCAGTCCAGCCAAACTGAGCAATTGGGGGAGAAGGGTCTTGGTAAAAGATGAGAAAAAAAAACAGATGGTCACTCTGACTGAGCTCCAGAGATCCTGTGTGGAGATGGGACAAAGTTCCAGAAGGACAACCATCACTGCATCTGACTACCAATCTTGACTTTATAGCCAAGTGGCTAGACAGAAGCATCTACTCAGTACAAAACACATGCAAGTGCACTTGGAGTTTGCAAAAAAACACCAGACTGTGAGAAACAAGATCCTTTGATCAGAGGAAACCAAGACTGAACTGTTTTGCCACAATTCTAAATGCTATGTCTGGAGGAAAGCAGACACCGTTCATCCCCTGCTCAATGCCATCTCAGCAGTGAATTAGGGTGGTGGCAGCATCATGCAGTGGGGGTGTTTTTCAGCAGCAGGGCAAAGTACAGAGAAATGAAAACCTGAAAATGGCTGTCAACTGACAGTCCCCATCCAAAGTGACTGGGCTTAAGAGGTTTTGCAAAGAAGAACGGCAGAAAATCCCCCAATCCAGGTGTGCAAGGCTTGTTGCATCAAAAGGACTCGAGGCTGTAATAGCTGCCCAAGGTGCTTCAAGTAAGTACTGAGCAAAGGGTCTGAATACTTACAGTATGTAAATTTCATTTTTTTTTCTTTCAAATAAATTTGCAAAAAATTCTAAAATTCTGTTTTCACTTTGTAATAATGAATTTAAATGACTGTAGCATCAGACTGCAACATAAAATCTGAAAAAAAAAAAAAAAATTAAGGGTGTCTAACTTTCAGAATGCACTGTATATTGACTATAAAACTGGAAATTACTACATGATAGCCAGACTGAAGAAGTTAGTTTTAGCTTGCATTAAACATTTTCAGTATTCTCCGCTCCTCCCAGATCCTCTGGAAAGTTCTTCTACTGTCTGGGAGCGAAGCAGCTAAGAGCAGAATAGCCAACAGTTTTGTTCTGCTCAGTAGAATAGCCAAGAGAGAAGAACCAGAGGATCTGAGGGGCCGTAAGTTTCACAAACTAAAGCACCTAAAAGTTTGTAGTTAATATAGAGTGTTTCCATTTGCTTTTAGTATTTTAAGATCACACTTATTTTACAATTTGGCTGATAAAAACAGTATGAAGAAAGGAAATATTTGGCTACATGTTATAACTTGAATGTAAAGACTTTTCCTGGAAACAGTGGACCAAAATGTTTGATGTTTCCATCAAAAATCAATACTGACATGTAGACAGCTGGAATTAAAGATCTCTAAGAGTACATGTTATCTTTTTCAGACATCTGCAGACACAGGATGGCTTCGTTAAAGACATCAATTGTATCTCTTGCATTGCAAACCACCACAAAACCTGGCGTTTCAAATGTTGTGTTCAGTTTATGAAATAATCACTTGCAGTATCTCTTAAAAGGCTAAAAGATCCACCATTGATTACTGTTGATTTTTCAAGACTGTGAAATCTTTTTAACTCAGGTAAGTGAAGGTAAATAACCTTCAGTTCCAGGAATGAGTTGATAAAGTTCAGACAGCTGTGTCCCTTCTTTGAATGTTTTCATTAACATTATTAAGGTATAACTCATTAATACTCACTCCTCTTCCTCTTATCCTATACTTAAGCTGGAAAAATGATAATCTCTGAGGAGGACCAATGAGCATGAGTCATTTTCTGTGCAGCATCAGCATCAACTTCCTAATGGTATGCAGAGAACAGAAAGGGCTTTTCCTGACCTTGTGCTTCGTTTGTAATCTCCTTTGTGGAAATTACACTCTCACTTTATGAATATATTGTAATTAGGCATATGTATTCTAACGGGCAGTAAGATATAGTTTCTGCCTAATCTCTCATTTATATGCAAAGGAGCACCAGTTAAAGAGCTTAGACTTTCTTCCGTCTTCCTGATTCCTTTCTCCCCTAATCAAGTTACTTTTTTTATTTCTCTTTTCTGCTGCGACGGCTGCTGTGTCATTTGCCTTTTCCTGGTCAAAGAACAGAAGTTCATTATCAACTCTTTTCAGGTTTTTGAGAAAAGGTTTTGATGGTTTAATGTTACAGAAAGAGGGCCAGTGGCATGGAAGTGATTATATTATTTAATGTTTCTTGAAATGGCAAAGAAAACACAAGTTAAAAGCTCTCAGGATAACAGACCTCCTGTATTAAAATGAAAACATTGTGAAGAAATCAGGCCTGGGCCCTAAAAAACCAAGAGAATGGTGATGAGAATTTGTCATTTATTAATGATATCAATGCATGTGTGTTGGACTGGTAGTGTTGGTGCTAGCATCCTGGCTAATGGTTTTAACCTGTTTTGAAGCTGAAAAGTATGTGAAACCATTATGCTAACACTATTTAACCCTTTTCAACCCTTTTTCCAACCATACTTTTGTTGCCACCTTTAACCTTTAACATTTTTGTGTCTTTTTCAACCATTTATGGCACTTAAAAGACATTTATGCCACCCACACCATTTTTCCCACCACTCCATACACATTTTTGCAGCTTTTCCTTCTTTTCTGACACTTTTTTGCTATTTTTTTTTTTTGGAGTAGTTTGACCCATTTTTCCAATTTCCACCTATTTCTACCTCTTCTTTTTGCCTCTTCCAACCTATTTTTTGCAGCCTCCTCCCCATTTTTTGACAATTTTAACCACGGTTTTCCAACTCTTTACCAATTTTTTGAGACTTTTAATCAATTGTTGCCTCTTTTTTCCCTCTTTCAGCAGCTTTTCACAATTATTTAATTCTTTCCCATCAAAGTACACTTAGTTTTTTCTGCTTTATTCTCTGGCAACCTGGTATTTGTTTCACATCAGGCCTAAGATATGGGCCTAAGTCATTCTTATTTCAGGAATGGGGTTTACATGTTGAAAAAGGTTATGTCAAACCACAGCGTAAATAAATACAACTCATGTTGCTTTGATTGGATCAGTTATTATCTAGATTTAAAAAAATGATTTTCACAGCATTTTACAGTTGACCATAATTTTGCTGACCTCCATGTGCCCCACCAACAGTTTGGCTGGGCCCTAGACAGCTCTCCCCTTTACCGCGGCCTTGCAAGAGATATTAGAATTTATGAGCAATCATATCTTCACTTTGACAGATTGTTGTGTATTTCAATGCTTCTATAAGAAACTGTTGGTTTGTGTCAATCTTGAAATCCATTTCTTTAATCATCTTGTCCTCTATACCACAAAGTTAAAAGCTGACTATGATGCCTTCTAAAAGTCACACATATCACTCACTAGCTATGCTTAACATTTACAATATTCCTTTAAACAACTGGAAAAAAAAAACAGTTAAGAAAACCCTTAAAGGAGCTTTTATTATAGGTTACTTAACACTGCAATGTTGGGGTGGCCCATCACTAAAATAAAAGGTATTGCATCACTGTGTCTGCAGAGAGACGTTGAAGTGGTTTAACCAAAGTGTGCTTAAACAGACAATAGAGAATGTGATTAATGTGATCAACAAAAATGAATGCACTCCCAAGACAATTTAACCCACTCTGACATGAGTTCTCTTATTTGAATACTGCAAGAATCTACCCGAAGCAGTTGGCTTGATTTATTGATATCCTGAAATTCAATGTTTTTGGGACTGTAAAAGAAAATTTCATTACATGGCAGCAAAAATGAACACCAAATATTAATATGCTTTGGATGAAAATTCTCCACTACTTTGTGAAAAAAAATAAGAGAAAGCAGATTAACTTCAGCACACAATGTCAAAAATTGACTTTATTTCAGCATAGCGATTTTTCTTTTTTTTAACCAGAGCTGCAAAATATTCAAAGGGTTAAGGAGGGAGCACGGGGGCTTGTTTTGCTGCTAAAATGCCTGACCCGTTCTGAGAATAATATGTCTATTAAAGTTTGATTCACTGTCAAAAAGCATGATTTCTGGCCTGAAGAAAAGACAAAAAGACACATATTCTTACTTATTCATTTTCAGATTTGATGATTTTACTGAGGCAGGGGGATCCAATGAATGCCAGCGATGAACATGCACACATGCCTGAGAGGAGGAATAAGAGAGGCCCACCTGTTCTCATAAATAACACGGTAGAAAGCCTTCAGCCGTTGGAAATTAAGCTCCAAACAAGTTCATTTACTCCCAGACGTGTTCAATTGATTTTGCACCTCAACTTCAAAGGGGTAGCAGTCAGCCTCAGTGGGGCTCGGCAACCCAGGGAGAAGACTCGGCTGACTGGCTGCAACCCTGATCAAATTCCCACCTATCGGCTGCACCAACTATCCCTGCAACCACAATTAGTATTCATGGAAATGCTATTGATTTATTTTACTACCGTGTGGCTACTTGAGGCATAGAAAATTTGATAATAAAAATCAGCCTTTTACATCCTTCCACCACAAGTACTGATGAAAAATGTGCAAACTGTCAAGCCTAAGGCACTATTTACAGTGTTAAAACATCAGGCAACGTATCACCTCATTGCCGGAGAGATCCTTGCAATTAGCATTTTTAAATCCTGTTTAAGTTGATGTTTACTCTACTCCTGAGAATGTTAGAGAGTAGTGGGTTCAGACACTTCTATTAGCCTCACTATCTGAGGGTAATCCCCTGCCAGGATACAGTATTTGCATGTATTTCAGAGCAATGCTATTTTTGTTCATATCAGTGGTATGGTGTTAAATTGTACCTGCTTTTGAAAAGCTGTTGATTCAGTTTGATGCTGCAAAGAGCAACATATTATTGCACTGAATATGCAAGAAAGAAAACTTCATGCATGCACGGGTGTAGGAGGAATTGTCTGTGATGATACAGTAAAAAGACTTTAGCACTGCAGTTCTATTCCATGACGATTAAAAAGGAATCAAACAAAACATGCCCTCATTAGTGCTTGCAACAATGATGAAAGGCTCGCCTGTCCCTGTTACACTTTCATACAAGGGTCTGCTTTTTGCATGGTAGATATTATTTGATCCAATCTCATCTTTACCATCTTTAAAGATTAAATAAAAATTGCACATGCAGTTGGAACGTGTTTCACTTGAAATGCAACCTTTGATGGTTGCTTGTGCATTTTTCTATGTAGAAAGTTTGAGCACAGTTTATTTAGTTACTGTCATGAGCCTGAATACTGTGATAAGTGTTTCTTTATTCTAACGTCACATTCTCCTTCTTCACTAAGCTCCAGTGACAGTTTGCTCTTTTTTAAAGGTATTGAAGGTTTCAACCTTCACTATTGTCTGCTTTGTTTGCACTAAAACTGCTTATCATTGTTTATCTGGAGTGTTCATAAAAAATGTCAGTTTTCAAGTAAAATAAATGCCGTTAGCTCTTTTAGAACTTGTGAATGGGATTAGCCGTTGGCATTGTTTCATTTCAAGAGCTGGAAGAAAAACACCAAGGGTTTTAGTTGAGGCATCCTTGGATCTGCAGTTTTATGTAACTCCAAGTGAGAATAGAGAACTGTAGAGCTAATAGAACTGTAAAATATAGAACATATAATTTGCACCAGTTTATAAGAAAGTATGTTTTGTGGGTCACCTAGAGGGGAAAAAAAACATTGAAAAAACAAATTTGATCCTGAGAAGAAAGTCTTGTAATAAAACTGTACAGTGTATAAAGATGAAAAAAATGAAATCCATGCTACAACCAGAATGCACTGGGTCATTCCTTTCCAGGACCATTTCCTATTGACCATTAGATGCACTGTCTACAGATACTAGTATCTACAGTGTGTAGAAAGCCCTTTGAATACTAAATATTGGTGAAATCAACCAACAGGTACCTCTAACAGTGATGCATTTTCAGAACTACTCAATTTTGCCACAGAATGTGACAGTTCCTTAGCAAAGCAAAAATGTCACTAGTAGTATTAGTAAGGCCAAAATTGTAAAATGTAAAAATCCAATAGCTTTACAAGTACATTGGTTTAGCCTACTAGTCCGAGTAAACATTAAAATATCCACTAGTAGTACTGGAAGACTGTTTATTCGCTCTACTAAAAGTGGACATTGCTGTGGAGCCTTTATTACCCATGCTAATGAAATCAGCAGGGGGTTATGTAAAGGGTTCCGTATATTTCTATCTGTGTTTGTTTGTTTGTTTGTATGTGTACAAGATAACTCCAGAATGGAAAGTCGGATCTTCACCAAATTTTCAGGGAATGTTAGGATAGTGACAGGGAAGAATTTATTAGATTTTGGTGATGATCCGCGCACCCATTCTGTTTTTCTCAGACTTTGAAATTTTGAACACCATAGTAATCAATGGGAGCGTCAGTTCCTCGGTGGCGCTGCTTAGGCGTGGGTCTGCCGCCTCAGACAGCCATCCTAGTTGATTTTATGAATCAACCATTGTCAATATAATTTGGCTTTTTGACAGAAAAAATACAAAAGAAAAAAATCCTTAATGCCAAAGTGAAAACAGATTTTCTCAAACTCTGTCCATTTGCACAAGGATCAGGCTGACAGCCCATTTCAACTCCAGCCACACATTCTCTATTGGATTGAGGTCTGTGCTTTGACTCAACCACTCCAGAACATTTCTCTTGTTAAACCGTTTCTGTGTAGCTTTGACTGCATGCTTTGGGTCATTGTGTTGCCGGAAAATAAATCTTCCCCTAATTTTGTAGTTGTCTTGCAGACTGAATAACATTTCCATCCATGATTTTGCTGCTACATTAATTTTACCCTCTACATTTACAAATCTTCCAGGGCTGGCTGCCAAGAAGCATCCCCATAGCATGATGCTGCCACCACTTAGGTCCACAGTGGCAATGATGTGTTTTTGGTGATGCGAAGTGTTTAGTGTCTGCCATATATAACTCCTGCCTGGCAGCCAACAAGCACCATTTTGGTCTCATCAGACCAAAGAACTTTCTTCCACTTTCTCTCACTTTCTCCCACATGCCTTTTGAGCTGTGGTCCAGATTTAATCTGAGTTTCCTTCTACAGTGTCTTTCTTTTTGTCTCTTTCCCATACAGCTTTGACAGATGAAGAACACTCTGGATCATCTTTTGTACACAGAATCTTCCCCATCTCAGCTGCTGAAATTTGTAACTCCTTCAGAGTCAAAGGTGTCCTGATGGTTTTTTCACTCATCTTCTTGCATGGTCACTCAGTTTGTGAGGACGGCCTGATCTAGGCAGATTTACACATGTGCCGTATTCCTTCCATTACTTGAAGATGGATTTACCTGAACTCTGGGGATGTTCAGTGCCTGGGATTTTTTATATCCTTTTTCTAATTTGTACTTTTCCAATAACCTTTCCTCTGAGTTGCTTGGAGTGTTCTTTTGTCTTCATGGTGTAATGGTAGCCATGAATACTGTTTAACCAGTGAGTGGACCTGTTTACTAGACTTTACTTTGTAGAAATCTGTTTTCAATTTGACAGTGAAAAGATATTTTTGAAAAAAAAAAGAAAAGTCAAAAAGCGAAATTATATTGATCATGACTGATTTACAAAGTCAATCAAAGGGTAAAGCAACTCTTTGTTTGACCCTTTTTTTTTCATATGGAGTTTGAACTCTTGCTAGCTACTGGTAGAGTAGCTGATATCTCAGCCTCAAGCAGTTGTTGTGAAATGCAGACCCACAGCCGACACGTCTTTCTTTTCTTAATTAATGTTAGCTAAAAATAAACAAGGGGTATAGGACTTTAGGCAGCATGTAAGGCAATGGATGGGGGCCTGCAGGTCTGTTATATGTTATATGGAAATGTAGAGATGAGCGTCATCAGCATAGAGGGGGTTTCATAAGTTTCTAAACTTGTTTTTCCCTCCCCCAGTTCAGTGTAACTTTTTAAATTTATGAAAAAATAAATGATTAAATAAATGGTTGACATACATGTCAAGCTGTGACAGTTTAAAAGGATTTTAAAATCATACTGACCAGAGCAACCTTTTCAGTGAGCTCTGAACTCAGATTGTGCTATTGCACATTTGTAGCAGTTACATGACAGGTGATGACAAAGTCCTACCATCCCTTAGAGTGTTTGAAAACATCTAAAATAAGGAAAGTCTACCATGTCATTGCATTATTTAAAACTTTTTCAATTATACACAAGCCGTCTCAATGTTTCTGTCTATACAAGCTGTCTCCCTCTGTGCAGATACGCCCTCATATCTCTAATACTAATACAGTCAGAAACAATGCCAATGGTAATTAAAAACATTCCTTAAAGCTACTGAGAACTAAGCACCACTCATTTGGCCCACATACACAGGCTGAGTAGATGCTGAGAGACTTTATCAAAAAGAGATAATTAGGTAAAGGGGTCAGAAGTTTAAACGTATTGATTTAAAACTCCTTTTTTCTGGGGAAGTTTCTCTTCTCTTCTGAAGAGTTTTTAGTTCAAGGTCAGAGCTGAAGCACTGTGGAGGTGAAAAGCACGGGTGGTTGAAGATCCTCCAAATGATAAAACATGTTCTAATTATTGTAGTCTGTAATTCTCTCAAGGTCCTTTGTTTTTTTTTTTTTTTTTTTGGTGAGCCCTGCTCATCTGACATACATTCAGAGAACTGAGTACATAACTCTTTGTGTAAGTTGATGAAACTTTGACATTGCGATGTTAATTTATGCAAAAATGACACACTGGTGCCAAGAAAGTCTCTTTTTCTATTTCTTTCTGGACTATTTGCTTATGTGGAGTTGTTGCAAAAGAAAATGGCCAATTACTAACATGGCATGTTTAGAGGATGATGCAGCTTTACTTAATTGTGGTCACAGTTACTGTCACAACAGTCTCTAACTAGATGTTACTTTAAGTATGCTCAATTCAAGTATTGCTTTTGGCAAAGCAAAGCAGGGAAGGGCAAATTTATTTATAGGGTTCCAACTCTTTCCAAAACACTTCAAGTGCTTTACAGAGTAAAAAAAAACAGAGCATCAGAAGGAGCAATAAATTATGTTAAAGAGAAACAAAAGATTAAATATATTAAGATATAAAGAAATAAAGTGTAGCGTTAAACACTTAATATAGGCAAGATTTAGTGATCAAAACAGCTCAAATATACAAATCTGTTTTGACCTTTAGCTTGCCGAAGGCTTATTAAGTTGTTTGTAAAACCTTTTGAAAAATGAAAACCAACACTCCAGGTCTTGTGAAATGACTTAAAAGATATGAATAAATACAGTCAAGTACCTTAACTCTGGCTCTTAAATCTCCCTGGACTGGTGGTAGAATTAGCTCTGAAAAATTCATAAAGACAAGACACTTCTCATAAAGAATGGACTCAGACAGAGGGGCAAGAAGAGCTGGTGTAAGATCCCTTTAGAAATAGTCCCTTTGCTTCCATTCAGTCACTTCACACACCATGATGGAGGTTGTGGTCTAGTAATTTTCTACTGAGGAAAGCTTGTCATTCCCAGTGGTGGTGACTGAAGTCTCCTGGCACTGGAGGGAGTCCCTGGAAGGTGTTGAAAAAGGGCTGTCCAAAAGCTGTGTGGAATATTGTGTCTGTATTTTGAGGGGTTTTATTTTATATCAAACTAGAATTACTCCACAATACTCACATCAGGATTTTCACTTTACTTCAATGAATAATTTGACTCTCAATATATTTAACCCTTGATCCCTTTCTATTGTTTATGACTGCTCTATTTTAATTTCCCCTGAACAATTATCCCAAATAAAAAAATACTGGAAAAACCCCACAATGTGAAAGCACAGATCTATGGTAGCAAAAAATTGAAGATATTTTTTAAAAAAATCACTAATCTAAACTTAAATAAATCAATAAAACTTATTTTGTACATTTTATACAAAATCATCCCAAAATTCATACACAAGGTTAGAAATCATGTCATGAATAAGGAGCTCAGTAAAAAAAAATAGGCAATTATGAACTAAGTAACTCCTAGCTTGGAATTTATGAGAAAATACAAAGATACAGTTAAAATGTTGAAATAAAAATGAAAAAAAAAAAAACATAATTTAATATAATTAAATTGAAGAGATATTTAAACAACAAAAAACTCCATAAAATAGGGTAAAAAAATCCTACATGCTACAATAAGTGAATAAAATACTTAAAGACAATATTGAAACTACAATAGGATGGGATACAATATAAATCAATGAAACAGCCTAAGATGATGAAATACATTTCAGTTCAAAGCCATGTAAAAATGTAGCTCTTGGAATTTTAATAACACTATGTAATAATAAGGATAAGTAATATTAAAGAAACCTTTTTTAATAGTTCAGGGGATTTTCCTACCCAACTCCAAAGACTGACATGACAGGTCTTATTATCAATGTCAGACCAATCTAGACCCAGATGATTTTAATAAGGAGGTCAGCCAGTGTATGGCACCCCTTGCCTTTAATATCAAGTCCTCTACTTAGAATCTTGCTGTTGTATTTGACCATCATTTAAACTCTGACTCTCACATCATTACATTGGTTCAGTCCTGCTTCTTTCAGGGAAATATGGCAGACATCAAACTCATTCTAACAGCAAAACAGTCCTCTATTTCAACTACATTCTGTAAAAGAAAATGCAGCAGTTGGATTGTTAACACAAACTAGTCATCATTAAGGGGTGAGCTTTCTGGGGCCCTGTCAAACTGGGACCCATGGAGGTCAACAAAATTACGGTCTACTGTTAAGCTGTGAAAACCATAGTTTATTTTTAAACTGAATAATAACCACTCTTACCAAAGCAATAAAACATACATTTTATAATTCATGCTGTAGTATAATGTAGCATTTTCCAATATGTAAGCCCTTTTTCTTAAAACAGGATCACCTTTTAATTGTTAATGTTAACAATGTGGATGGGCATGTTAACCTAAACTATTAGAAAAGTAATGTCAGACCTCGACACGGTGCCAGAGAACAAAGCAGAAAAACAGAGACAAGTTTAATGGAAAAAGATGATTGTGAAAAGAGGCAAAAGTAGGTGAAAAGCAACAAAAATGGGATAAGATGGAAAAAAAAAGGGCAGAAAAAGGGCAAAAGCAGCAACAATGGGTTAGAAGAGTCAACAAAGGGGCAAAAAATGATTTAAAGTGGTAAAAAAAGGACAAAAAACAACAAAATGGGTTAAAGTGGTAAAAAAAAAACAGACATCAAGGAGCTGAAAGGGGCATATAAGGAGGGAAAGTGGTTAAAATTTGAAAAAGTGGCAGATGGGTGAAATATGTCAAAATGGGTTAAAAGTGGCAACATTGGCAAAATTGGTTAATGGTTATGGTAAAAAATGGGATAAAACTGCCTGATAAAAGTGGCAAAAACTGGTAAAAAAAAAAAAAAAAGTTTAAAAGGGGCAAAAAGGAGTAGCAAAATAGGGCTGACACCGTGATGAAAAGGGGTTACAAAGTAGCATGACTAAGGCTGTGTCCGAAATAACTCTCTATTCACTATATGGTACACTATATAGTTAATACACTATTTGTAGTAGTGTCTGAATTCTGAGTGAGCATTGTTATTCACTATATAGTGCACTCATTCTTTCCCACAGTGGATTTTGAAAAGTAGTGAACAACCGATGCTCACTAGCCCAGCAATATTTACCATCATGCATCGCGGTTGCTGCTCTCGTACATGACGGACAAAGAGAAGAGCACAGGAATTCATTTAAAAACTTTATTTAATACTTTTTTGTTTGTTGGTTTTAACCAAATCTGTAAGAAACTGTTAAGGATTTAAAACGGAGTAACTCTAAAGATTTCAAGGCATGAGACCATCATCTTCATGCAAAAATAAGTTACATTACACACAAAAATGTACACTATTTTGCCATTAAAGACACAAGCTTTATTTTGTCTATTTGTATTTTTATTCTTGTGAAAATATGATACCTTTAGTATCAGTTTTCAGTGAAATTCTGCCGTTAATTTTGACCCTCAGACGCTCTCATGGAAATCTACGAGCCGTTGTTGTTAAACGTTTTAATTGTGAGACGGCGATGACGTTATTTCCCGCGGCCGGAGTAGTGTCCAGAATCATTTTTGTGAGTCCACTATATAGTACACTATATGGTGCTCACTAATGGTGGATAGGGAGTAGGGAATGAGTGAGTGGTTTCGGACACAGCCTAAATAATTCCACAAGCACCCCTCTTAGGTTCAAAATGAGATAGCTGTTAGCCAGGATGCTACCACCATGATACTAATCCAAGACATGCATTCACATCATCAGTAAATCCCAGCTGGGCAGGGCCCATTCCCTGGGATTTTCAGGGGCCCAGATGATTCTGTGGGCAGCCCATACCTGCCCATACCTCTCTGGTTCTTGTATTTCTTCAGTGACTTCCTGATCAATCTCAACATTTTATTAATTACATGCATGGCCCTGCAGGGTTTGACTCCCACATACATAACTGAATTAATGAGCCCTTATGCAAGCAACCCCCTTCTCTGATCATCTGATCAGGGCTTTCTAACAGTTCCTCGTTCAAAAATAAAATCCTGAGGTGACTGTGCATTTGTGGTTGCAGCTCATAAACTTTGGACCAGTCAAAACATGCAGGCCTGCTGAATCTGTAGTTTATTTTAAACAGCTACTAAAAACTCTATAGCTTTGTGTATTTACTAATCTGACTCCTCCTTATAAGCGTAAAGTTTCTATGTTACAGCTGCTGCTGAAGATGGGACAGGAGTCAATGAGATTGTTTTCAGTTTTTGTGATATTTCTTTGAAAACAGCTAAATAGCTCCTACAGACAATGTTTAAGACATCACAGAGGAAAGCATGAGTCAACTTTCCTCACCTAGCAATAATAAATGCTGATGAGAATTACTCTGAAACTGATGTTATGTGTGCTGTCAGCATTAAAAAAACTGCCAGCTGTGGACACAGGCCCTAATGTTTGGCAGGAGAACAGGATTTTCATTTCTGCAAACCAAACCTTACACTGTTTTATGAAAGAGTGGATTTTTTTTAGGTTTATCAGAAAAGAGGGTCCCTTCAGTGGATTTAAGAAAACAGTAATTTATTGTTTGCACTTAAAGGTGAATAAAGGCATGCAGAAAAGTAATAAATCTAAAACATCAGAGAAAACTTGAAAAAATGGCATAAATTGGGGTGTCGTGTATGTTCAGTTTCAGCCATAAGTTCATAATGTTCCTCTGTACTTATAGTTTGCAGATTGTTGCTTCTGCTCTCATAACTTCTATTGTCTTTTGCAGAGATCAAGCAAACTGGTAAGCCGAGAGAATGTAGAAGAAACTTAACATTGTATTTGCATACATTAAGCACTGGAGAATCTGCCGGTCTTTTCTATTCCTACCATTTTTTAAAATACTTTGGTCCAGGGTGTTCTTTAAATACCCATTGGACTGACTGGCCTCTGCCTGGCCCACACACCGTGACGGCCAAACTGTTCAACTCCCCCGGTTAGATCGATTGTGCTGTCTCACTATTTGGGAACATATAAAGCAAGCAAAGGACATTTGCATTGTGCAGATGTTTTGGGGGCTGTGCTGGATGTTTTAAATAGCACTTTGTGTTTCTTTTATTAAAATTCACTCTGCTGTAAGTAAAGACACATTATTTAAAAATAATAGCTCAATTCCAAGTTGGATGTTCAATTCTGTATGTCTCTTATTATGTAAAATATCCACCATGTGACATCTTTCCATGTTTATTTTCTATTTGTCCAGAATATTTGATGAGTGTCCCTTCACCCAAATTGAGAACATGCATGCATTTAAAATATTCCCTCCTGAGTTTCCACGAGTCTTGAATTATTATGTTTATGTATGAGTGACAGTATAGTTTCCTTGACTTTGTCCTGAATTTAAATTAGTCAAACAGTGGCTGTATTTTGATTTGACCTTTAAAGGACTCTACAGGCTTGAGCCCTTTCTTTCTCAGAGTACCACAAAATTTACATTTCTATTCGCAGCCAATCCAGTGCAAGCATCAGTTTGTGCAAAGTATAAAGAGATAGAAAACTTTCATTGTTAATGCTTTAATGCACTAGCATTTAAAATAAAGAGGCAACAATGACAAAAATATATTTAAGCTGTGGTACATATTAGATAAGTTGTCATCAGTTTATTTTTTTGCATGGGTCTGTTGCAGATGATAATCATTTGATAAATTTATACCCCAAATTACATACACAATAACAGTTTTTGTCAAATACAGTGCATTCAGACCCCTTCTACCCAGTGCAAAAGTCATGAAAGCCCACTTGGAGACTGCAAAAAAACAGCTCCTGAAGGATTCTCAGACTGTGGGAAACAAGCTTCTCCGGTCTGATGAAAGCAACACTGAACTATTTGTTCTAAGTTGTAAACATCATGTCTGGAGGAAACCAGGCACCACTTATCACCTGCCATACACCATCCCAACAGTGAAGCATGGTGGTGGAATAACCATTCTTATCAAAGTGAAAAAAAAAATGCTGTAGGACAATATAGCCTTTTTCTAAATGTAAATCCCCTTTCTTAAAAAGGAATGACCCTTTCATTGTTAACAATCTTGATGGACACACTGAACTAATAATTAATAAAGTAATGTCAGACTTCATAGCTAAGAAATGATGTGCACAAATGTCAGGATGCCAGAAAATAAAGTAAAAGAAACTGAGTAAGATGTTGTGGAAAAATATTTGAACAATTGTGAAAAAAGACAAAAATGGGCTAAAATTGGTAAATACTGGCAAAAGATGGAAAAAATGACTGCAGCTAAAGAGGTGGAAAACATGCAAAAAAAAAGTGTAGAAACTGGTTAGAAGTGGCTAAAGGGGGTTAAAGATGCAAAAGGGTGTGGCAAAAAAAATGACAAAAGTAGCAAAATAGGGCAAAATGCAGCTAAAATTGGGTGATAAGTGGTAAAATTGGGTGACAGTTTGCAAAAAGTAGCAAAAATGGGCTAGAAGCAGCAAAATGGGTTCAAAGCAGCAAAAATGGTGTCAAAATCATTGACTAGTTGGGTAAAAGGTGCCCAAATGACTAAAACATTAGTTAAAAGGGTTAAAAGTAGGAGTAAAGTGGCAAAAAGATGAAAAAATTGGTTAATATTGGCCAGTATTGGTAATATGTGGTGAAACGGGTTAAATCAAGCAAAAAAGTAGCAAAGATGGCAAAAGGCAAAAACTTGCAAAAATGGTGGAAATGGCTGAAAGTGACTAAAATGGGTAAAAGTTGCAAAAGGGAGTGGCAAAAAGTAGTGACAATTGGTGAGAAGTGGCAAAAAGCTGCAAAGATCGGTTCACAGCAGCAAAATAAGGCAAAAGAGCAAGAAGCAAAAGAGCAAATGAGGTAAAATGAGTTTAAGGCAACAAAAAGTGGAAAAAATGGGCGACTAGCGGCTAAAAGTGCCCAGAGTGGCCAGAAAAATGGGTCAGATGGGTTAAAAGTGGCAGAAAAGCGGCACAAAAAGGGCAAAAATGGGTGAAAGAAGCAAGATCGGCAAAAAGTGGAAATGGCAAAAATCAGCTGAAAAAGTTGTGAAAAGTGGTGAAAAGTAGCACAAATCAACCAATCATGGCTTCACACACTTCACAGCTCCAAAGTGAGATAACTGGTAGCCAGGACAAACACTAGCATAATGCCTCACACACATGCCTCTACATCACCTATTAATCCTAACTGGGGAAGGCCCATTCTCTGGGTCCAGCCAATTGTGAGGGCAGGCCTGGGCAGCATCATGCTGTGGGGAGTGTGCTGAATGGAGCAAAGTACACTGATATTCTCAAAACCTGTTCAGCAGCACTTAGGACTCCAAACTGAGCCAAAGGTTCACCTTCCAACATGACGGTGAGCCTCAGCACACGGTCAGGACAACACGGGGTGGGGTTTAGGGACAGCTCTGAATGTCTTGGAGTGGCCCAGCCAGAGCTCTGACTTGAGCACTACCAAGCATCTCTGGAAAGACCTGAAAATGGCTGTCCACATCCCCATCCCCATCCAACCTGACTGCTATTGAGAGGATATGCAAAGAGTGTTAGAGGAACCCCCAGCCCAGGTGTGTAAAGCTTTTAGCGTCATATTCAAAATGACTGTAATTGCTGCCAAAGGTGCTTAAGCTAAGTACTGGGTAAAGGGTCTGAATACTTACATCAATGGGATATTTCAGTTTTTGATTTTTAATAAATTTTCAAAAATGCACTGAATGCACTGTTATATAATAGCTGATGTGAAATAATCACCCTGTTGATGATTAATACAGTCATGGAATAGCATCATTAAGAGAAACGTCCTGGATATTATCATCGCTGATGTGTTGCACATTTCTGTATCATTTTCTGAATTAGTTCAGAAAAAGATGTAATGGATTCAAACAGAAAATTATTCCATCAAAAGTTGTAGACTAAAATGAATAAATCCTGATGTCTTTGAAAAAAGCCCAGAAATGTTCCCCAATAAGAGAGTAGTGGGTCAGACTGACTTGTCGAATGTGTTTTGTGTAGTCCACAGTCAGATCTCAGAGAGCTGCTTTCCAGAGTAGATAAGTGCCTGTCAGTTCATTCCTCGATAATGCTCGTCTGCTCTGCACTCAAGTGATTGAAGACGATGCAGGAAAACAATTTCCTGGGAACAGTCAAGTGAGATCATTTGACTTTTAGAAGACTGAGGTCTTGTTAGGCTCCACGGCTTGACATTATCGAGCCCCCGCCATGGTCCACAGGAAATGAGGTTGTTTGTTCAAGTTTCCTCACTATTGCAACATCGTGACTCTTTCTTGGGAATGATTGCATGGAAATGCAAAATGTTCAAAGATAAAGCCTACATCTCCAGCTCTGGTGACAGTTTTGTTTAGTCTTTGACTGTGTGGATTCTTTGAAAACGCAGCTTAAGAAGTATCTCTTTAAATGATCTCCACCCTCCTGTCCCGCCTATAGATTGTATCCGGGACTGAATCTTTGTTGTTGTTGTTGTTTTTTTGCTGCTGTTTGATTTTGTATATCTTAAGTGTTTGGATTTTCATTTTTTTCCATGTTTTATAAACTTTGATACATTGATTTGAGTTATCTTCTTTCATACTGACAGTGAAGCTCATTGTGATTGCAGTCTGATTAAGATGCTTTAAGGTAGGGACCATCAACTACATTTGTGCATGGGCCAGATATAGACTTGACAGACACTGAGGGCCAGACTGATTAAATATTTTGGTTTAATTCCCATATTACTGTACCAGTATTTGTGTTTCCTTCAATTTCTAGGCATTAACAGTGAGATGAAATCCTATTGTCTATACTGCAGCCAGCCACAAGCTTCATATTTCTGGGGTTTCTGTGTTGTCCATCACTGGATTTGACACTACCATGCTGTGTCCTGATTGGTGAGAAACACATGCAGGTAATATTTGTTTTCTTTTTAATCACAGGTGGGGGAAATTTCACTCTCAAGAGCCTGAAGTGAAAAGTTGACACAAAAAACCTGCAGGTTTAATTGGGACTTGAATGATGTGTATGTGTTTGCCATGCATCTTATGTTATACTGATGGCCGATAGGTGGGTTTCTGTAAACGGGTCAAACATAAGGCACTCCTGATGAAACTTTTTCAATACTGATTGTTTTTAGTCATGATTTTGCATCTATAGGGATATAAAACATAAGATCCCATAAAAGCCTTTTATTTTATGAATCTCATGGTCTTTGGGGGTGAGAGGGGAAGCTTTGGAGGGCCTGATATGGACCCTGGACCGCCAGTTGATGATCACTGCTTCAAAATAACCATTGCTGGCTGTCTAATATATGTTTGATTACAGTTCTGATTAACAATGTATTTGTCTTTTCTTCTTATTTGGAATTAGTTGAAGTTTTAGCCTGACTGACAATTTATCAATCTTCATATTTGCGATAATATATGTGAGATATCATTGAATTTGGATTGAAACTAATTTTAAACATGTAAAAGTGATCGTACAACCAACATAAACAGCTTCCAATAGTCATAGAAACTCACATTTACCCAAAGAAAGATCATGAAAATTAAAGAAATGAACTTAATGATTTAGTTTTTACATCAAAAAAGGACAATAAAGGAAGTACACACTCATTTAATCCCATCACTTTCTTTTAATTATTGTTGTCATTATTACTGATAGATTGATAAGATGGTTATAACTTTAAGAGTTATTGATGTTATATTAATAATAATAATAATGATATAAGTAAGAATTTCCAATTTTCTTTGTCATACATGAAACAAGTCCATTACCAACACATTTTACAGATTTGAATTTTTTCTCCCTTCAAACTCTGATTTTTTATTTTATTTTATTTTTATTTATTTTTTTGCTTTTGTTGAAAACTGACAGATTGTTCTCCTCTAGAATGACCTTCCTGGGGATCTCAGAGCTACATTAGTATCGTCTTTATTTTCTTTATTATGTTTCATTATTGGACACAGATATGCTATCCACTGACAAACTGGGACCAGGAATCCCATGAAGAGTATAACTGTGTTTATAGTGAATGTAAATGTGCAATACTTGTCCCTTTTGGGCTTTGTTTTGAGAATTAAAGTTTTGGTAGCGCTTTATTTCAGTGAGCCCTAATCAGGGGTGTCATGCAAGGCAAAATTCTGTGGGGGGGCTACATTGGAGTGGGGTTTAGAGGGTCTGTCTTGGATAAAAAAGGGAAGAATGACACAATTTTTATGCATTTTGAAACATATGTGTTTGATGGCATAAGTGGTATTGTTTTCTAAATTTAAAACGCAGAGTTTATTTTCTAAATGACATACTGGTTTTCAAAATAGATCACAAAAAAATGTAGATGGATAATTACCATAACATATTTTGCCAAGAAATATATATTCTTTTATTTTTGAAAAATGATTTCCCCCTGACCTTTAAAAGGATTTTAGATCAAATTTATGAATTCTACCTTGAGAAAAATTCACTTTTGAAAAATACAACCTTGTTTTCTCAGAAGCCAAGAATCTTCTAGGCTGGTAAAAAGTAGGTTTCTCCTGAGTGTTATGATGGGTATTTGCAAAGAAAATAGATGGTAGCAAAATTGAGCCATGCTGGTCAAAACAGAAACATTTTGTTCTTATAGCCCAGGAGTCAAACTCAAGGCCCAGGTACCAAATCTGGCCTGTGGAACAGTTACACCCAGCCTGTGAGATCATATCATGTTTTTATTATAACTGGCCCACCAGTATGAGGTCTGCAGATTTACTCCAGTATAATAATGTAAACTTAACCTTCATGATTTTATATATCCTTGTCAAATTAAAGAAAAAGTAAAGACTAGAAAATAATATGATAAAAAGTCAGGATGTGGACAAGAAAATAATTTGTGTTTTCATTTCATATTTTGAATTTTGCATCCTACAATTTTGACTTAAACTTATTATTATTATTATTATTATTATTTTGTCTCATATTTATCTTATTCAATTTATCATTTTAACTTTAATATCATATTTTGACTTTTTAGGTTCACAATTTTAAATGTTAAGTCATATTGTGACCTTTTAAAGGCATCATTTCAAATCCCATCTCACATTTTGACCTTTTTGGCTGCTAACTTTGACTTTTAATCTAATATTTTGACCTTTTAGCCTCACAGTTTAAAATTTTAACTCATATTTTGATCTTTACAGCACAATTGCAACTTTCTATTTCACATTTTGCCTTTCAAAAACATTATTTTCAGATTTATTTCTATGTTTTGACCTTTTGAACTAATAAATATTATAATTAACATTATTAAAAGTTTATGATAAACTCAAATCTTCTTAATCAGCACCCTTAAAGTGAAACACACTACACATTTCTCCAGCACTCAGACAAAAGTCTCCAAGTGACAAGAGTCCATTTAATCATCAGGCCTCAACTACTTCAATGAGTTGTGTGAAGAGTGTTTCAGTGCTTATAAAATATTCTCAGATTTCATGACCCTCCTTGTTATAGTGTTGATAATAAGTGAAATCCTCTGAGTTCTTATAAATATCCTGAAGCAGATGGCCTGACGCTAATCTGGATTCCATGTTAATGCTTCAAGTCGCTAAGTAACGTATACAACAGAGACTTCTCATGACAAGTTAAAGAAAACGTGTCCATGTCAGTTAGGATACTAATGCACTTCTCTCTCTCTCTCTCTCTCCCCGTCTGCCTCTCCATTCTCTCTCTTTTTTCTAAATCAACTTCCTCCGCCCTGAAAAAAGGAGCTACCCTGAGGAGAAGGATAATTATTAACAATTAATATTCATAATGATGTCACTGTCCCTGGACAGCCTTCACACAGTCTCAGTCAAATGGATTTAGAATTCAATTTTTATTTTACATAATCCAATCAAAAATGTGGATGCATCCTCAAACACATCAGTCCCCCCGGTGCTCGCAAAGCCGACTCTGCTATTCTTACAGTTTGACATCCTCTGGGTTTATTATCTCATACTCGGTATTATATATTAACAGAGGAGTAAGAGAAGAGACTTTTAAATCTGCTCTGAGTTGTCATCATTTTTACAGTCCTTTAAGAAAGAGCGCTGAACTTTGGAAGGATTTGTTCTCTTTAGTCTACATTAAAGTTATGAAGGATGAGGAGTTCTACGCTTCTGTTCTGTCATTAACCCATTATTGATTAGCATCTGATCATCAAAACAAGCCCTATGATTATAGTCAGAGCTGGAATTAAATTATAAATGTGGCAGGTTAAAAGGTGTGAATATAACTGTTTAAAAGTTTAAGACATAACATTTCAAAAAATGATTAAGGGTAAGACATGTTAAACACATATTAAAGATACACTATGTAACCTTTTGCACTGAAAAATCTTTATTCATTTAAAAGTTACCATTCCTATTTACTATGGAAATGTTTAATAGAGGTCTTACTGTATCTCAAATATTTCCTCCAGTTTTCCACAGGTTGAAAGTTCAATTGGCAAACTTACCTTAATCCTCTGGAAGCCCAGAAATCAGTATTTAGTTGTTTGAGACTGAAATCTCAGTTCCACCCACCTCTGCAGCCTCTTTTTAAATAACACTTCTGATTTTGAATTGAGGACTCTGTTTAATAAAATGGCACCTCATAAAACACATTTACTAAACAGAAACCAACATTAAAAATTCATACAGCGCTTCTATCTAACCCCATTAGAGATTAATAAAATATCCAAGAATTGTCACTGAACTGTCAGAGGTGTAAAACTAAAGAAAGAACATTTCTACATCTTTTTGGGCATCGTGACTTGTAGAAAAGATTTTGAGCTCAATTCATCATTTCATTAAATTGGGTTTGAAATTGATTTTGATTTAAAGAAAACATTGTTTATCTGCTAAATAACATACTAGTTGTCCAGATAGATCAGGAAAATGTAGATGGAAAATTACCATAACATATTTTGCCAAGAAATATATTCTGTTATTTTGGGAAAATGATTTGCCCCTGACCTGTAAGAGGTTTTCAGATCAAATTAACAGAAAAAAAAAAAAAAATCACTTTCGAGAAACACAACCTAGGCAGTATTTTTCAAGACCTCTAGCTCCCATTAGAAACATGCTTGGGTAATACCCCAAGAGGTTTTTATTATTATTGCTGTGGTGAAGTGAATACGGGGAACCTGTAGAGAAAATGAGGTTCAAAATAAAACAAAATATGTTAGTCGCTCTCTTTCCTTCTCTGAAGGCTGCTGTTTTTGTTTTGTTGGTGCAAAACTGTTTGTAAGCAGGTATTTGTTTGCACAAATCTATTTCTGGAGGTGCACTTTAAGTGCACGTCTTCCTCATTATGAGATATTTATGAATGAAAGCAAAATGTTGGTTTTCTGCTTAGCAAATACAGCCTTTGTGGTGCCATTTTTTATTTTTTTTAATTTAACAGAGTCAATTCAAACCAAAACAGAAGCAGCATAGATGAAGAGCACTGGTCTGTATCAATCATATTGTGTTATTGTTTTAGTTGAGAGCCCTCTGGTTGCAGAATTTTACAAACTCTGTGTTTATTTATTTATAGCTTTTTGGAGAAATGCAGCAAAAGCAGCTAGGCATCTTCTTTTGAAAACATTTATGCCCTTGTGTCCAATAAGATTGATATGATACTTTTATGATGCCATTTGAAACTTACATACTAAACTATTATAAATGAAATCATATTAATCAATTATTGATACCCACTACAATGTCACTCCAATAATAATAATAATAATAATAATAATAATAGTAGTAGTAGCAATAATAATAATAATAATAATAATAATAATAATAATAATAATAATAATAATAGGGAGAAGAAGAAGAAGATGTAAGCAAATTTCTTGGTGCTGTTGCATTCCTATTTTATTCTTTAATAAACATCCTCCACTCTTCTCTAATAGTAGATCCATGCTTTTTTAGAAAATTTACATTTAGTATGAATGGACCAAGACTGTTTTAGCTCTTTCTAACAGACACTTTTAGTAGATCTGTGTGATTTTTAAAGCTTCATTTATTTTCCACAGCCACTGTTTCTTTATCTTTGAATGTGTAAATTAAATAGCAATGACTTAGAAATACTGTGGTATCAAAAGGTCCAGAAAATTACTATAACACTCAAAGGTGTCGATGTATTGATATTTCTGCAGCATTATAAAGTCACAATTAATCAAATAACAATAACTACAATACTAATAAAAGGATGTCCAATTTGATATGGAAGTACAGAATGCCTAAAGGTAATAAATGCCCAACATTAAAAGATAGAATACTGACCATTCTGTAGTTGTTGTTGTAGGAGGAACTAAATATTTCAGACAGCATAAAAATAAAGAGGCATGGTGAGATCAAACTATGACCTGGTGGTGAGCCGCTGAATAAGAGTTATCCCAGAGAGAGACAACACAGTCTATCTGACACAGCCTTCTATCAAAAGCGGCCCAGTTACCATTCTTGCAGCAGATTAAAATCCTAAGATCATAACAGCTTTATGCAAGCGTTCATGTTTCATTTGAAGAATACAGTCAACAAGGTGTATTAACAGTTCAATTAATGTACACTTTTATGATGTCTTTTGGAAGATCAGATATGTTTTTCTATTTTTCACATTTTCAGAGGCTGTTATTTGTGTTTAAAAATCACTACTGAGGGCTTCGTGTACACTTTTAATCAAGTTCCCTCCCTTTATTTGCTTTCTTTAGGACTTCTCTTTGGTTCAGATGCATTTTAACTATCTTTGAATACAAAAGCTTTTTTCTGAACCGACTAACTAACTAGAAACGGCACTTGACTAATCATACACACAGGACGGACAGAGGGATCTCAAGGCTGGTGTGTCTTTTTGATTAATAACCAGCATTTCTCATGCTGAAATGAGGCACAGAAGGTTTAGTAAACTTGACCCTCTGTGCCAACCTTTCATGTATTGCTTTTCCTGCACTGTCACTGTTTTGTGTCTGGATTTTTAATTCAGTGTCAGTCTGAAGACCAGTCTTTGAGATACCAGGTGAACCAATGACATTAGTTGCATGCCATTAAAATCACAGCATTTCCTGCTTAGGTGCACCTGGAGGCCGTTGTCACATGTAATCTTCTCTGTGTTTCTTTGCATTCATGTTTTCTACATGTTTCCTGTCACTTGTCAAGCTACAGATTAAGGCCACAAGGACAGCAAAGTTCTTCGATGAAAATCTATTTATCTTTGAATCTAAACATGAGATTTGTGGAAAAAAATTGCAAGAATATTAGACAACATCTGATTAGATTAGACATACTATGTATACAGTGGAGAAATTTGCCTTGGGCAAAAGTGCTGAAAAAAAAAATCTCACAGGTCAGTGTTTTGCACTGACAGTGAAAACAGGTACCATTAATGTCAAAGGCGGTGGACTTTTAAATCTAATTTTTGCTGTAGTCATAGCCCCAATATTATTTTGTAATAAAATGTAGAATAACATTTTACTTCAGCTGCAACTACAATGGTAAACTAGGGCTGCAAGCAGCAGTGAAGGGCTCTAGAAGGGCACTTGGTGCATGTCAGGGTGTAGATTTTTCTGTCACTGAATCCAAAATAATGGCCATGACTTTGTATATGACGTACTTCTGGTTATCGAAAGTAGGGTGCAATGTAACAAAGCAGGACACTATGAAAAAGCAATCAGGGCAGGAGTAATATTTATCATGTAAAATTCAAAGAAAGTGGGATGTTTTATATCAGAGGTGCTAATGGCTTGTCACAGCAGGCGATAAATTGGATGTTTGATGCGAGAGTTATGGCAACTTCCTAAACAGCAACATGGTTGCCACAGTCACTGAAGCATCTATTGATAAAACATGCCAGTGTCATAAACAGACACTGCGACGCTACTGAGGCCTTTATTTCAAAATACAAGCTTGATAAGTTCAATGGAGTGAGAACAACGATCAAATTGCCTAAATATGTCACTTCCTGTTGTCAGTAGTGGCAGTCTAATGAGATTTTGTTTGTTTGTTTGTTTGTTTGTTTTTTATCAGGCATGTTCAGTTTGTGATTGGTGACCTACTAGAACATTTTGAAGAACTCAGAATAATATAAACAGAAGTTACAACAGGTTTAAGCTATTTAGTAACATCAAAAAGCCTTGCTCTGAAATAAAAATAAAGCTACTGGACTTCCTGTTGGGGTTTTGGTATAGGTCCAATAGGCTTTTTTCTAGGTGTAGACATGATGCCGCTACAGACCAAAAATAATCTTCCTAACTTGAATTGTCTGTGGGGGCTGGATGTTTAAAATTATCTATGGGGAAAAAGTCACAAAGACATTTTCGTTTGACATAAGGGGGCGCTGTGTCAACATGACGAAAGTAGTGCATGACTGGATAGTTGCTCAATATGTGATCATCTGTGTAACATTTGGTGATGATTGACAATATAATTGAAAAGTTAGATGGTATTAAAAGTCTTCACATATAGCAAAAAGGCAGAAAAGAAGTTGTCCAACTTTGGCAATCGGTAACAGCACAACCACATAGTGGAAACTCAAGCTTTTCATACATTTTCATCTCCAAAATGTCTAGAATGATAAAAGAAATTGGAGTCAATCAGATTAAAGTCCTTAGACCAGTTCTTTAAAGTGTAAACATTAATGTGAATTACTGAAAAATGCCAAAATCTATCCAAAATAGGTTTGTGGTGCAGTTCCTGTACATTTTAGAGGATGGTCCCAGGAGACTTTATTTCCTGTCTTCTCGTGATTCATATGTGTACTTATTTTCATTCATGTAGTCTCTGCCTAGTCCCCTGAGTGTTTTTTTGCACAGTGCGCTATGGACTTGCACAAAACCAGTAGAATATGAAAATTTCCACTTGGGGACAATTTTCTGAAAGGTTTTGGTGAGTTTTTAGGCATGTTAAGGCGCCTAAATTAGTTATGATGGAAAAATACTTCTTTAGTTTCAATAAGGTCCTCGATCTGAAGTCGGTAACAAGAGCTACCACCCGGCAGTTATATGCCCCTGCATGGTATACAAAAGCCAGTCAAAGTACAGTGTTGGGTCAAGAAGACGGGCCAGATTAGTTTTAACCTTGATCTTGTACCTCCAAAATCAAAACACTTCATCCTTAAATCAGAGACCACATAAATTCCTCAAAGCATTCCTGAGACATCACACTCACAGACAAGGGATGAACATTCAACCACAGACCTTGACCTTTGCCTTACAAACTCCAAACTATCATCAGTTCATCCTTGAGTTATAATGGACCGCTGTGCAAAGTTTGAAGAAATTTCCTTCAGGCATTCCTGATAAATTTGTGCCTAACTTTCCTCTGAAGTTTATTAAAAATGTCTCTCTTTTAAATCTTTGTTCTCTGAACTTCATGATACATTGCTTTTTCAAAGACTTCATTACTGTTCTTTACTTTAAAAATCAAAATTATTTTATTATATCAAAGAGTCACTCTCTCTTTCTCTGTTTCCCTTTCTGTTTTCCTCCGTCTCGCTCCGCTCTTTGGGCTTGATTAGACAGGAGAGGGCAAAGTTTGAATATTCAGCATGCCTCTGCTGTGTTTTGCATCAAACTTTTATCAAGACATAATTGTGATAAATGATGCATGTAATCAGGCATTAAATAATGCTAGAATATGCAACCTCCAAAGTTAAACTGTGACCAGCATGTCTGTGTCCTTCGTCCCCAGTGGATAGGTACCATCTGGCTGCGGCCATTACCACTGACCTGAGTGCCAGACTCCTTAGTGTGCGAGGAAGCTCAACATCGACCGGTCAAGCCCCCACACACCTGACCACATGGACGCAACCTTGCCAGAAGTGTTAGGGGACAAATTACACATTCAGGATGGCTATATCCTAAAGGTTACACTCAAGTGTGTGTGAGCACTCATCCATATGTACAGTGTTGTGCCCCTGGTTGAAACAATGTCACCCTGCTTTTTGGTGACCAGCTTCAAAACTTTGTTTTTGATACACTGCAAGATACAGTAACTTATAATACATAAATAATAAAAGTGCCAGAAGTGTTTACACCAGACCATAAGACTTCATTGTATGTTTTTATCTTTCAAATCAAATGAACAGTGTTTTCTCTTGGTGCCTTGATAGATTGCAGACAACATGTCATCAAAACTTTAATTCCTTTTGGGCAAAAGTGTAGAAATCAAGTTCAATGAAGAGAAAAATTTCGTCCGAACATGGCAAATCCATTTAAAATGGCTATTTTCTCTTAAAGGAATGGGCTGGTGGAAAATTGAACAGGTTGAAACATTGCAATTAAAATCAGGAATTAAAGCAATGAGATTGCTGGGGAGGGAGTCAAAATAATCTTGCAATCTCCATTGTTGCAAACTGGAACCACACAAAAAACTGCAGTTCTTAAAGTGTCCACTTGAGGCTGGCTGCAAAAGCACTAGAAGTCCCATGTACAACCATATCATTATGTCCATTTCTGTGTTACAAAAACATTTACATTTCAAAACATGAATGTGAATGTGTAACTTGAATAATCTAAATAAACAACCATAACTTTGCACAAATGTGATTTATATGCAGAGTTAGAGGAGTGATGACACGGTATCTTAATCCCTTCTGCCTGATGAAACAGGTGGGCCGGGTGTTGGTGAGGTTTGAGCGAGGTACAAGTGCAGGGAAGATGGAAAAAAACAGACATCTTGCAGCTTAAAAAGACCTATAATTGGAAGGATGTTTGTCAGGTGGTTGGATAATGCCATGTCTTTGGTCAAAGAGCCTTTAATGTTTTTGCTCCATCGTCTTGGTCAGAGTTACAGGGTCATCTTAAACTTGAGCGTTGTGTTAGTTTAGGAGATTTCAAAACTAGAGTTAGGGAACATTTGACCAGTGTGTGCACGTGTTTTTCTGCTGAAAGCTGCTAATTTGGTAATTTATGTAACCTAATTTATGTTCTATGTCCTGTTTTAATGTCATGTATGTGAAACTTATCATGCTGCTGTCTTGGCCAGGACTCCCTTGTAAAAGAGATTTTTATATCTCAATGGGAATAAATCCTGGTTAAATAAAGGTTAAATTAAAAAAAAAAATGTCTGTGTGAAATAAGCACAGTTGAGGCTGTCCAGCTTATGGGTGCAGCTCCGTTGTGTTCAACAATCAAACTGATGTCATCTTGAAACTCTTAAAACTCACTGGAAGTGGAAAAATACACCCTAAAACATACAGATGATAAAACTATTACCTGTCACCAACATTTGAAAATGAAACAGAATCTGCCACTCAAAAGTCACACTCTGACACTATTTAATAGGGGCATTTTTATTTTCTGCGATAATCAGGTTGTAACTTTAAATTGGAAGTTAAAACTTTTTTCCCTAATCAAAACTGAAATAAAGATTACCTTTTATGAGAACAATTCTTGTAGTTATGATGGACTAATTTGACTCCTGAACCTGAGCCCACATAAACAAAGCCTCAAGGGAGCTATGTGCTCCACTATGAGAAAGCACGCCATTAAGTGGGTTCTTTCTGTTGATATTATATAATTCTGATCAGCTGCAGCTCACTCTGGTTTAGAAGGGCTCCTCGTTATTTAGTCATTCTGAACATTTCTTCCATTGTTTATCCCTGTTAAAGGCTTATTTGACATGCCACCATGTTGATTGGCATATAAATTTTGCATTTATGGAAAGGTTAATAAATTCCAGTATATATTAGCTGCTACACTTTCTCATAAGAAAGGTCAGACAATTATTCTGCAGAATATATTTTAGACTTGTCAGTTAGAAGATATCATTAGATATAAGTCTTACGTATGGATGCTCACTACCTGAGCCTATTTTTATTCATCTGAACTGTAAAGATGAGACAAGATGATGAGACATCTAGTGGGTAGAATATCTAAATAAGTCTGACAAGCTTTGAATGAAAAGCTGGTTTATGATTTAGCCTTAAAGCTGTATGGATCTGTTTTTAACAGCTTACTTAGTCGGCAGTAAAGAAACATAAAGTTGTCTTTTTCACTCATAGGATTCAATAAACAATTTCCTCCTTGGACCTGCCGGTCTGTTAGGTATGACTGTCATGTCTGTCTTATATTCTTCCACCTGCCTCCCTTCAAAGTGAGGTTTTTATTACAGCTCAGTACAGCTTGGGAACCATGAGTGTTGTAACAAATAGGGCATGTGTAAAAAGTGAGCTGATGGCAGGCAGAGATGTGTTTCTTTTACGTTTTTTCTTCTCCCTGACTCACCTCTCTTCTTTAAAGCTACAAGTCCTCCCAGGCATCACTGTCTGAATATGTTGTGTTCAGAGAAAACAGAAGACTGGTGGTCCATTGGTTGAATTGTGTGCACTGTCTTATCTTTGCTTTTTGTTCAGGTAGACATATTTTTGCGTTCTTTAAAAGGACTCAACAATATCAGGATGAAATTACTGTAGGCTGGGTATTTTCTGATTTAATTCATACCATTAAGAAAACAACACAGCCAACGTACGCTGCTGTCAACACATAATGTTAATACAAATATTGAAGAGTGGTATGTTGCACAAACTGTGAAGACTTTTTTTATGTGAAAGCTTCCAGAATTCTAATCTGCACTAGTTGTAATGTCATTGACTAAACATAAGATAAATGTTTGTCAACTATGTTTTTCCACAAGGGAGGCTAACCTCCAATTTACACATACAGTTGCAATCAAAATTAATCAACCCCCATTGCAAACTTCTGGCTGTTTGCAATGAACAAATCAAACAAAAGGAATTGAAATAGCTTAACACAGTGACTGTTTCAGGTGGTGTCCCCAAATCCAACTAAAAATTCAACTTATAATGACTTTTCCAGTCACAAAATGATTCAACCCCTGAACATAATCCTTCACATCAGCTCAAATACGCTAAACCAGTGTTGTTTCAAGCACACCTGGTGAAACTAATCAAGGGCTTTATCAGTTGCCCCAGGTTTGCTTGAGCTGGAACACAGGAAATACCTGAACTGTGAGGGGTTAGAAATATGGCAGAGTAAAAAGAATGGCCTAAAAAGTTAAGACAAGAAGTCATTGTCCTTCACAAACAAGGAACATGACACAAACGATAGCAAAGGTACAGAACGGTCTTCGAGATGCCATTGGAAGCCTTGTTCATGAGTTCAAAGTTACAGGAACAGTGGCTATACTACCTGGACAGGGCAGAAAAAAGAAGTTACCATGGCTGCAACCAGATAACTGAGAGAGCAGGTTGTGAAAACCCACGGGTAACTGCAAAAACCCTCCAGCAAAACTTGGTTGCAAAACTGGAACTTGGAAATAAAACTGGATCATTTTGGCACAATTGATCAGCGATATGTCTGGTTTATAAATCACTAAATCGCTCAGAGCAAAAATTCATCACTTAACCCTTGTGCACCCCTTGATACATTTTTTGTATTTTTTAATGAAAATACTCAATATTTTTGTATTTGTTAATACTAGGGAGGCCAAATTTTGCAAGGATTCTACTTCTTTAGTGAGGTTTTGAAATTCAAAGTTTCATTAATTACAGGGCTTTAAGACAATGTGTAGAAGGAAATGTTCCACCTTTCACCCTACAGACAGTTTTTGCACTACTGACTCCCATTAAAACATAATTTTTTGATCCACTGTAATTTTACCATAAAACAATGTTTTACATATGACTAGCTTTTTGCAATCTAAGCTTTTGTCTTAAAAATGTGGGGTTTTTTTTGTTTGTTTTTTGTTTTTTCTATTATCCATTATATGACGTCATTTTCCATCATATGGCTGGGGGCTCAAGTCCATGCTATTTTGCACATCCCCATCTCTCTCCCACTCTTTTTATGCCCACAGATCCCCCCACACACACAAATACACACAAAAAATGCAATTGCACACCCCACCCCACCCATGCTGAAACATTTGTTTGATATATTAGTTCATATTGTTTCATGTTTTGTGTTTTTAACAGTAAAATATCAGTTGATGTTCCCAAAATGACATAAAAGGGTTAAAATCACGTAGGAAATACATGTTAATTTAAAAGTTATGAACAGGACTAAAGATGGTTAAAAGGTTTAATATGATGAAAGTGAAAAAAAAAATCATAGTTAATATTTTTATAGCACTTTTTAGGAGCTGGACACTTTTTCAAAGATGAAAGGTGACATATTTTATTTTTAATAAACTGACTGCTCAAAAAATAATAATGCATGAAAATAAGTGTTGTTGTAATTTATTGACATAAAACTCCTCCCAAAAAACTGTTTGCACTTAATATAAAGAAAATATGTCATATTTTGTGTTTTAATCATTTAAAACATGTGGGTCAATTTTTCCAAAATAGCATTAAAGGGTTAAAATTATTTAGGAAATTCACGTAAATGTGGTAGTTATGATCAGGACTGGAGTTGGTTAAAGGATTTAATGAAGTGAAAGTCAAAAAACATATGCATAGGTAATATTTTTATTAGACTTTTTAGGAGCTGAACACTTTTTGCACGAAGGGTGAAACATCAACATTTTCTGAAGGTGTGCACAAGGGTTAAAGGGAACAACCCTGCATTCTTGCACGTCATCATATTCACTTGGGTGTTTTTTTATATGCATGCTGTACAAAGAAATGCACTTGATTCCTACATCCTGACAGGATAAAATGAAATATAATCACATGTAGGCTGCCATTGTTGTGCAATGCACTCTGGGTAGTGATGTCAAACAGTTGCACAGTTCTTCCCACATCTTTTTCGATTGTGCCCACCCATGTCTACATTACAGTAACTTCTTCCTTATGCATTGCTGGAACTGCACTCAGGTTAAAATTCAAAAGGCTTTAAGGCTGACACTTCAAAGAAAAAGACGTGGGAAGAAGAACAATGTAACCATTTGACACTCTACCTGGAGTGCAATGTACTGTACAACAATGGCAGCCTACATGTGAATTTATTTCTGAAACCTTTTTTAAGGAACTTTTTTTGAGATGTATTCTTTTCTTCTGTTTCTCTTTACAAAGCAAAGATAGAGACTGTAATGTTGATCTAATGAAGACATATTGTTTTCATTTGAAGGGTTCTTTTTAGAATACGAACCAACCTGACCTCCCTGGTCAACAACATCAGAGGAAACTATAGGTCATCTGAAACTCACAGTTCTAATAGACAAAGGAAATATAATGTTAACAGCTACAAGTGATAAAACACAACACATTTAAAAATTGCATTCTGCCATTGAAAGTCACATACAATACATCTCTCTTAATCAAAGTAGTTTTTTGTCTTAAATTGTCAGTTTTAATATTCTTTCACATTTCTACACATTTAGTTAATATGTTATACATATAGTCTCAAAGTTTTTAGACATGGGACCTTGCAACTGATGATTTCTGAAATACACTTTCATATATTTTATTGTCATTAAAGTACAGTTATCACTTCATAATATCAGACACAATCTCTGGGTAAATCCAATGGGACTAGCACTTTCCCCCTGTATTCCTTTTTAGGTAAATAGATGGTCTAAAAAACAAAAATTCAGCAAGATATTTGCCTGGGTTTAACAGTGAGTCACTTTCTCGTCTGTGAATTTGCCGGTGTCAAAAGTGAGATATCTCTATTGAAAGCTGCCTTATCCAGGTCAGTCAACGATCAGCATTTCTCCACTTATCCCAGGCTGAGGAAACTACACAGAGACACTCTTAACACCCAATCAGTTAACACCGGATTCCCTGTGACTGTGGTATGAGTCTGGTAAGCTGTGCACTTCCCTAACACGACCATTATGTTAATTTTATTCTGAAAGATTTGGTGTCAAAGACTGCTTTTGACAGGAAGGAGATCTCCATTTTAGCAATTTGTTGCTGAGCATGTGAGGGCTCAGATGATTTTCAAGTGCTGGAGAGTGATACATGAAGAAAAATAAGACAAAGCTGCACACAGTGAAAATGGGATGTAAAGTGAGAAACAATCTAAGCACTCTTTCAATGACATCTTTGAGGGAAAATGAGCATTTGTTTAAAAGGTTTCATTGCATCTAAACTTGAATTTGAATGCTGTTCAAGTGAAGACCAAAATTGTTTTTTGCCATATCCTCAAAGACTAAACTTCTGCCAGTATGTCTCTCTATTTTGGATAATACAGAGACTATGAGATATGAAAGACAACACATTGGCTGCTGTTTCAACATTATCAACTCAGAAATGTTTCATACAGTTACAATCATGAAAATTCTATAATCATATTGTTTCAAAGCATGTTTGCATTTTTATACCCCTGGTTTCAGAGTGGAACAAGGTCATATAAATTCAGAGGTGCAAAGACATGTGTCTCTTTTAGGTTGCTACAAAATCATGGAACACTCATCAGGCCTAAAGTCCAAACTCTAACCTTTAAAGCAGAATCAAATGTGTTTACAGCAAGGTACAAAACACACCATTTTCTTTATTGGTTGAATCCATAGAGGGGATTATTTTTTTAAATAATTATGCATCTATCTTAGTTATATTGAGACAAGAAGTTGTGCATGAATTTGCATAAATGAAGCATATCTGAGCTGATTGACATATAGTAACTTTTTCCCAGGAGGCTCAGGGCCCACTTAAGCTCCTCCTCCCTGCCAGTTGCTAGCAAGACTGAAAGTTAGTTTAAGGTCCAACATGGCCATCATTTTTGTTTTGGCTTTTAAAGGTCTCTCTAGAAACCAGTGGGTGAAGCTACTAATACCTGAGTATCATGTAAGCAAAAAACTGAGAGGGCTGTGTTAGAATGGGTCAAAGAGTCCTTCTTGGAAAAATGTGGAAGGGATGATGCCATTTCCTGCATTTTAAAAACATATTTAATCAAAGGCATATAGGGGCAAGATCTGACACAAGAGCCTGACAAGTTAAAGAATATATATTCTGCACTGTGCAGAACTTTTTGGGGTATAAAGGCGGGCAAGCCAACCCGGTGTCAAAATTGGGCCGGAAGAGGAGGATTGACACAACCCAGGTACTGCTCTGCCTATTGCCTGCTGAACCAGGAAACCAAACCAACCAAACCCATAGGCATAGGGCAGGCCATCACACCTTGCATTTACCATGAGCATGGGAAGATAATCTGTGAAAAAATACCAAATTTCATACCTTTAGAGCAGAGTCAGGGGGCGTGGCGAGTAAGCATGGTCTAGGATACTTTCCAGGTGGGTAGTAGGGTTGCCAAGATCCCCTGGCCATGCTGTAGATGTCCCAAGGGACTGAAAACCACCAGCAGTCTCAGGGTGTATCACCAGTGCTGAAAAGGCCAGGACAAAACAGATGCCAATGAGCTTGACCTTTGCTGTCCAGTGACACATAACAGTGCTGTGCACTGGGGACATCTGAGGGTGGAAAGAAGGATTGATACAAACTCGGACTTACTCTGGATGTCCTTGCATATTACTAGGGGTATGGGGAAATAATCTGTGGAAACAATAACAAAGTCCACACCTTTAGAGTGGAGTAAGGGGTGGATTCTGAGTATAAGCATGGCCTATAGGGTACAGTCCAAGCAGGGTTGTTAAAGCCCCTGGTCGTCCTGTAGATATTCCAAGGGCCTGAAAACCACCAGTGGTCTCTGGGTGTAACCTCAGCTCAGAAAGGGTCTGGTTCCACTGAGCTTGACCTTGGCTGCTGAGTGACATGTATGCGTCAACATGAGCTGACACTGATTCAGCACCCCCTCCTTCCATTCCCAGATTGTGGCCTGTAATGGAGCGTCCCACATGCCTAAAACTTGACTGTATATACATATATGGTGGGCAAGAGAGTTGAAGAGTCGATTTAAAAACTATATTGTTGTTTCTTTTTTTTTAATATAAAGACTGTAATTTTCTTAACTTTGGAATTGTAAATGTAAATCTCTACAAGTTTAGGGAGGCACTAACAAATACTGTCCTGCAAGTAAATCACAACTGGATCACATTTCTTTCAGAGCAGATAAATCTAAAAGAAAAAAAAAAATCACCTTTTAACACACATTCCCCATGTAAGAAGCCAGCATAGGCATTCAAAGATTTTTGGGGTTGTCCTAAATTGAGGACAATATAACATGACAACAAAAGGAGCTGAGATTAAACCCATTACCTTGAAACATTAACAAGCCTAGTGACTGCTCTAACAATATTTACACAGTAAAATAAGTGATATTAACTCAAGTCTGCACTGTTTATTTTGGCAACCTGAGTAATTTTGTGCTGGCTGCCAAAAGGAGACCATCTTTCCTTAAGGATCTTTGGCATTTGCTGCACAGATCTTTGAAATTGCTGGCTTATGTCCATCACTGACAGCTTCCACTGACTCCTGGGATTTAATTCAAGTTACTGCTGATAGTGCTGATAGTGTTAGCATTCATATGTAAATGAAACGATGCAATATTTGTGGGCTACCTGCAACAAAAGCTATTTCTTTTCTTTATAAATATATAACAACTCATTTCTGATGCAACAAGGATCCTCAGTGCAGTGCTGACATTACAGTCATTTGGACTTGGCATGTGTGTTAAAGACTAATTAGTGAGGAAAACACTGTCAAGATGCCATATGGTGGGTAAGACAAAGCAGCTTGCAGAGGTCTGGTGCCACCCAGTACACTTAAGAAATTTAAATGCTGGGAAGACAGCCTGTGACTAGTATCAGGGTACACCATATGGAAATGAGGTCAAATATTATCAAAATTTTGACATTTTTGTTTCAGAGAGAGAGGGAGAGAGAGAGGGGTAGGCCAGATAAAGGGGGTTGCCATCTCCATTATTGCCAGGTTTAAAACAAATTTATTTCAAGCACCATCTACCGTACATTAGAGCGGGAAAAATACCAATTGACATGCTCAATAATCTGAACCGTCAAAGCACACAGTCGTATCTCAGAGCTGTTCTATAGATGAGAGGGCTCTGCATTGGGTCAGATGGATCTCAAGAGATTATGCTAATGTTGAAAAAAGGAACAGTGAGTCTAGTCCTCAGTCAGCTGAGACAAATCCTTGTGCAATGCCACATTATATAACTGTTCTTACCTCTTTGACTTTCTCTGTAATTGTCTTGTTAAGGCATTGAAAGAAGTATGAAGTTCAAGGGGGGCTGAGATACTGAAAAAGGGGCAGAGATTCAAGCTCTGAGATACTTGCATTACTTGTTATAGACACAAAGGTGATTAGAAATGTCCAAAATTGACATCATATATATTTACCTCAGTTCCAAAAATGCATGATAATTTTAATACATCAACCAAGGATGTAAAAAGGTTCCCTCTTGTAGGCTTTGAATCAGAAACACCTTTTTTTCTTGGTGTTAAAGTTTTGCTAATATCCATCATAACCCAATCTCTCATAATTAAAGTTTATTTCCTGTCACATTCTGCTATAATGTCCAATTAATCTGAATATTTCTGTCATTACACTCTGGCTAAATGTAGACTGTGCACTATTTTAAGAGCAGGTTTAATTAAAAATGTAATTTTAGTATAGGTCATTAATGTCCGGATATCATTTTCATCAATTGTAAGTCTATATTTAAAATTATTCATCCATTTAGGAGTAAGTGATGTGAGGTAAAAGAAGAGGTATGAGCTTCATTTTCAGATCATGTAGGAGCTTCCATTCCCTGTTTTATTTAAGGTAATAACAATGAATTTAACAGGTCGATTTGTTGCTTTTATCAAGATCATTTCTTTATTTTACTCTGGAGCAGAAAAGGCTTGTCAGCATTGCTCCTTATTGCACACATGCTGACATACAAGAGAACTTGGGGGGAGAATTAGCTGAAGTCCATACCTTAGCCTATTATCTTTTGAGGAGGAAATGGTGAAGTCAAACCCATTGACACTGGACTCATGCCTTTGTATTTAGGCTACCCATCCATTATTTTGTTCCGCTCTAGTGTCAACACATACAATCAACGGGGTTGGGCAGCTTTCTTTAAATCCTAGTCCAGACATTGGGGGGAATTTTTTAAAACAGAGGTTTTGGTTTGCCTTTTTGTACACATGCAAACAGCATTTTACATCAGTGAAAACAAACCTTTAAAAATACTTCCAAGGCGTAGATATTTGAGACTTGTGTGTGCTGTAGTTCCTTGTTTGCACCCTTTCCACAAAGAAAAAATCCTCTGAAGTGCCACAAAGTCTGGAAGCTGGCATAGTTGAAATAGCTCAAAACAGGGTCGCTTTTCTCTATGCAGAATCATTTCTTGCCCCCCTATTCTGAGTTCTATGCTGCTGGCTGACGTCATCTGCAGAGAGCCTACTATGGCTGGCCTCACTAAATTAGTTGGCATTTGCACCAAGGCTCATTTGAGGAGAGCAATTTTGAGCTAGATTTGTAAACATTCCCTCGTTTACATGCTTTTAAATGGGACAGGTGCACCCAGGAAGCTGTTTGCTTGGCTGAGCAGTTTGTGTGCTGTTAGCATTGGTTTACCCTTTGCCATTTTTAGCCATTTGCACAGCTTCGGGATATGCAAAAGACAGCGCTATGTTTTTTTGTGGATCAGCCCCTTGGGGTTTCTGGGTATATGGGAAAAACAGAGTTTCAGGCCAGTAATGTCACACTCTGCACAAGTTTAACCTCTGTTTGATGTCACTGGTGAGCATCCTCATTATCATCTTCTCCACTGCAATAGTGGATGCCAAATTTGTGCTGGTGTGAATGCTGCTAATTTGACTTTTTCACTGCTTGCACATACACACTCAGTTGCTTTATGAACAAAACTGCCTGAATAGACAATGGAGGTCACTAGTGCTTCAAACAACCCTTCAAAGCCTCAGATCCCACCACAAACAAAGGCGGTTTTGGACGAGACTACGTTGAAATGGCAATTCCAGAGGAAGACATTATTGACATTATTTCTGTCTGAGAGAGAGCTGCTTCACCGGCACAATGAACAGCAGACTACTATTGACATGGCATGCTCTTTACAACAGTGCATTTTTGTGTTCATGTGGGCAAAGATATGTTTGAGATGGTTTTGTGGATGGGATTATTTTTTTAAACTTGAGGAAGAAAGATTTGATCAAAATTAAACCCAGCAACATGTTGGCTAGCCCAGAGTCTAGTCTTTTGAATCACTAAAGGTGGCCCTACACCTAACAACTTTTCGTGCATTTTCAAAGTCGCAGACAAAATTCCAAAGTTGGAGTAAAATCGTGAGAGTCTTACTAAAGTAGCACGTAGCTCCCGTTGTCTCAGTCGTTAGGTGTAAGGTGGTCATAAGACTCGATCTCAGCAGTTTTCAGGCGGTCTTTCTTCAGTCTTGGCGATATGCTAATGTCAAACATGTTTGATATTGCTGTAAGTCTTTGTCTGGTCTTATGCAAATTGATTTTTTCAGTGACGTGACCATCATCCACAATTAATTGGAGCCAGTGTTGAGCGTAGGGACGTTAAATCACTTCATTTTTCAAAACATGAATGTGAGCTTAGTCTGGAGTTGCAGAGTGTCCATTTAGAACTCCTGAGATGGAAAAACTTTTCTGCCCAGGGCTGCAGCCAGATCTCTGCACCACTGTTTATGTGCCTTGTCTATAAAATCATTCCAGGCTGACATGACGAGCAAGGTAAACCACCATTGGGATTTTCAAAGCAAAAGCCAAATCAGATTATTTCTGTGGTGAGTCTACTCATGTTTTCATCCGGTAATTTTATTCCGAAGCGTTTCTGGGATAGTTCCTTGATTGTTGCAGTAACATGCAAAGTTGCTTCGGTGTTTAACTTTCCTTTGGTTTCTGTTTGATGTAAATTATTTAAAGCCATCGGATCATAAGAGATATTATCCTAACTGCTATCTCCATTTTCTTCTACATCTTGTTCTCTGCTCAAAAATTGTTGTGAATTTCCACCAGGTGCATGATGGGAAATAATCTCAAAAGGAATTTTATCTAGTCTTGTAGTTAGTGACCGACAGTCTCTGCAAAATCTTAGACTAAGACTAAAAACTCACCGACTTGCTGACAAATTGTCTTTAGATGTGACAAGATCTCAGATGTCTTTTTAGAGTCTTTGAAAAGTTTTGCAAAGTCTTGTTTGCCTTTGCATGTTAGCCTTTTTTTTTCCATAAATTGAATAATCCTGTCTATCCCAGCTCTTTTCAGGGTTTCTAAATGACAATGCAGCCCATACAACAGAGAATGTGCCCCAAAATGGCTAAATTTCTACTACAGTTGAAATATTTATACTTGCCCTCATACACTGTGGCTTCACAAAGCTTTGATTGCATATTACTTCGAGAGAAAAATTAAAGAGTAGCAATCCCATACCCCCTCCTCTCTCTTTCGATGTACTGCTGGCCAGAGAGAAAGGGAAGACAAGAGTGGGGAAGCATCACGCTGAGGGCTCAGCTAATGACATGGATGTAGAGGGGACCCCCTGCCAGAGTGGACCACAGTGATGACAGGAGACATGAGAGACGACCAGCAGGCCTTTCAAGTTTTGAAGGCAGAGTTGATGCAGCGACTTGCTGTGGGCAATTGCACCATCTCTGAATCTCTGCTGCGCTGCACCCCCTAGTTCACATTCAGAGCACTCATATCTACCAGAAGTGCTTAGTTTGCCTTTGTAAATCTGCAAAACCATCATGTTTCTCCTCGAAACCTCTGGCTCAAGCTTTCCTACCCCTAGAGTCCACATCCCATGGGGGGTCGTTTGATATGCAGTAGATGCTGTTGATAAACAACGACTAACATGTTTGTGGAGTGAACAAAAATTCAAGAGTCCACAGCACTCCCAGTATAAGCCTGGCACATGTTAATGGTCTACAGAATGTAAGATGTAATGACAAGTTTATCAAATCTGAATCCTTCTTTTTGTTAGTCTACATTCTTACCTGAGTTCCTTTCTTACCCTAAAGGATATTATATTCTCTCTATATAGATAGAGGAACCATGATTCTGTCAGAAAATAATCACAAATAGTCAGACATCAAACTAGAAAAAGTTACGTGATTCAGTTATTTATCTGTCATTATTAGCAGTAATACTTATTTCCAATGGGAGGTTGCCTGAATCAAAAAATGTTTTCTGTAAACCTTATGGATCATCATGTTAACCAATGGATTTTGCAGGGGTTCAGGGACCAAATTCCAACAGCAGCCATGTTCCAATGATCTCACACTCAGGGGAAAACTTAAATGCTCCCTCATATAAATCAACTATAAAGAAATTGATATATAATGTTGATGATTATGCCTTATAGCTCACAAAAAAAAAAAAAAATCAACTATCTCAAAATAATACAATATTACAAAACATCAATTGAAAAAAATACAAAAGTGTTTTCATTTATGCACTCAGTGATTGGTTGAAGCTCCTTTGGCACAAATTGTTGCATTAATATAATAATGTGACCCGGAGCCAATCGGTCCGTGGCACTGCTGGGGTGACTTGAAGCCCTATTTACTCTGATAATGACCTTCAGCTCGTCTGGTGTCTCATCATCCTCTTGTCTTTTCCCCAGAGATTCTCTATGAGGTTCAGGTCAGGCCAGTTGGTTGGCCAATCAAACACAGTAATACCATGATCAGCAAAACCAGTTTCTGGTAGTTTTGGCATCACTGTGGGCAGGTGGCAAGTCCTGCTGGAAAAGGAAATCAGTATTTCCATACATTTCTCAGCAGATGGGAGCATGAGGTGCTCAGAGTCTCCTGGTAGACAGCTGACGTTGACTCTGGACTTGATAAAGCACAGTGGACCAACAGAAGCAGATGGATGACATGGCACCTCAAACCCCACTGACTGTAGAGATTGTTAACACTGGACTTCAAGCACCTAGGATTCTGGACCTCTCTGATTGTTCACCAGACTCTGGAGCCTTGGTTTCCAAATGGAAAACAAATTTTTGTTTCATCTAAAAACAGGGCTTTGGACCACTGATCAACATTTCAGTTAGTTCTGGCGAGACAGTGATGATGTTTGTGGTTGAGGAGTGGCTCAAGCCCATTCCCTGGCCCTGTCTGTGTGTAGTTGCCCTTGATCTACTGACTCCAGCCTCAGTCAGCTCCTTCTGAAGCTCCTCTAAGTTCTTGAATCTGCTTTGTTTGACAATCCCCTGATTGCTTGTGCTTATTTTCTCATTACATTTTCCCTTCCAGTAAACTTTCCATGAATGTGCTTTGAAACAGCCTCTGAGAATAGCCTGCCCTTTCAGCAGTGACCTTTTGTGGCTTACCCTCCTCATGGAGGGTGTCAGTTATTGTAAAGTCAGCAGTCTTCCCACTGATTGTGGTTGCATGTACTGAATCAGAGTGAGAGAAATAACTGACAAGAAACTTTTTGTAAGCCTTAATCATCAAGAGCAGAACAGAAAAAGTCAGTAAAGCCAGTCAAGTAAAATATTTCCCTTTTGTAATGATGAGTCTAGAATATATGGAAGTTGAACTTTTTAAATCAAATCACAGCAAAAAAAAAAAAAAAAAAAAAAAAAAAAAAATAACTTTATCATTATATTTGATATATTTATTTTGAGATGCATCTGTTTATGGTTTAGTTATGATCATCAAACGGTTGTGACTAAGCTCATTACACTTTATGTTACTTTCATGGCTCTGAAGTACACCTCAAATGTTATAATCAATAAAAAATGCCTTGTAGCCTAATGTCAATACCCATAAGGCCTCTGCATTGCAGTAATGGACATCACAGTGGCACATGTCTGCCAAAGGTCTAGAGATTAATTTAAAAGAAACCTAATTATTGTATTAAGATAGCGTATGAGTCTCAGGATTCCATTAAGACTCATGATTTACTCCTCTTTTTGTCTCCACACAAACTTTTTCCATGCTGCCACCAATGCTCACAGAAACAGAAGTAGACAAAACTACTTGGACTGAGAACAGAGACCAGAAAGCTTACAACAAACAAAATGTTGTCCCTCAGTTACAGAATCCATATTCATATTTAGGATCTGTTCATAGAGATCCGACAATGCTTGACAAAGCTTAACATCGCTTTAAGTCTCATCCAATTCTAATCTTTAGTCTCCTTGGGGTATTCAATGGGATTTTTGTCCTGTTTTTGCATGGAGTGGACAGATTAAAAGATCTGGACCTTGGCGAGACACGAACCCCATAGATATGCTTCACCTTCAATGATTTGCGTCTTAGAAAAGAATGTAGTTCAAGCTGTCAAGAGACCTCACTGTAGTCTAATTGCCATAAGCTGGAGATACATAATTATCCTTTTGGCTTGGATTTTCCCTGTAACTCCTCCATGGCAATCAGCTCACATCAGATTGTTGTAGAAATGACCCCTTTTAAAGTATGTTATTTCAACAATGCAAGCATGGAGGAAGATGGTCTCCATGTGAAGGCGTGTAATTGATTGTTATAAATAGGTTTTAGCTGCTGTAACGTTTAAAGCAGTCAGAGTGGAAAGCTTCAGCTTCTGTAACCATACACTAAAATGAAAATGCAGCACAACACATGATACAAATGCTCCATCAGCCATTTTGTAATTCCCATCTTCATGTGCATTGTTCTAAACAAGCCATGACTAAATCAGAGTGGTAAGTGTATTTAAGAAATATGTGCATTTAATTAGCAGAGTCTTGATGAAAGGCTGGGAGTCTTCCCATTTAAATATATAACAAATCTCATCACCATATGTTCAACATACAATAGCTGAGCTCATAAATGAAGAATTCATTGTCATACATTAGCTTTAATGTTTTGTGCTTTTCACTTCAACTCAAACCAAGGACAAGCTGCATTGTCACCGCCATTTTTCTGAAGTAATATTGCAGACACAGGTTTAAAATGCCATGATTACAGACCCACTATGGTCCATAACAACCAGCAAAAAATGTTTCTTTCTGATGGCAATGTACCATTTAAACTGGCTGAAAATGACCTTTTCTGATTAATGTACACTTTTTCAAACAAAAATATAGAAAAGATCATAATTACTCGCACATATGTGCAATCCTTTCTGCAATGTTTACAGCATCCTCTGTCTATTTCAGTATCTCTGATAAATTCCTTCTCAATCAGTCAATTTTAACATAATATAGCCTAAGGCCATGCCTCCAGACATGTACATAGTGAGTTTTCTCTTATTCTATCCCTGATTGTTTGTGTGTGTCCAGGGAAATTCTTTATCACAGGGAGAAATAAAAAAAGCAGCAGACATGGGAAGATTTCACCACTGGAAAGGGACAGTTGTGAAGTATTTGCTATGTTGAGAATAGTGGTTTGTTATTCTTAAATTAAAAACAAGGTATTCATCAGAGTGCACAATAGCACTGAAAATGTGTCTTACAAAAGCTCGGCATAGGGCTGTGCCATGGAAGTGTCAGAAATAAACCGTGTTTATGGTCATCCAAAGCTTAATCCAATAAAGGTGACTAGACAAACCTTGCAAAGCAAATAGACTGTCCAGATTCCATGTCTGTTTGCAGGAAATTCCATCTTGCAAAGCTTCAGCGAGGGGTTTACCTGCAGACTGCACATCTCTCAAAGACTGTTCATCTAAGACTGTCTCTTTCAGATCCAACATAACCATTAAAACTTTTAAAATAAAATTGTGTTAAACTTCTAGTTAGGGGTAGGGTAAGGGCTAAGGTAAGGGTTAGAATACTAACAGAGAAAGTGAAAAAAACCTGATTACAAAATAATTATTAAAGCTGAGTTAACAGTCTGCTAACAGGATACAATCTCATCTCCTTGAAAACAATCTGGCGCAGCATGAGTAGCTCATGCAGCTTTTATGGCTACGTGATCTATGTACATAACCTAGCTACATAGCTGACATAGCTAAAACTAAAGCTCACAAAGCTGCTAAGTAAGCTACGTAGCTTCTCTATGTAGCTTATTTAGCTTCAGCTATGTTTGCCAAAGCTCATGTTGCTACAACACCGAGAAAGTGTGGCCCATTAGTGTCTATGAGGAGAATGAGTTGGGAGCTACTGGCATGGCTTAGTTGTACTGCAAACTGGCTGCTGTGAGGTGAATAGCTTAGCTATAGCTACAACAGCAGTTTTATCACAACTGGATGTTTCTTAGAAAATAGGGACAGAACAGCATGTAATTTTGAAAAAAAAAAATCCTCAGAGTGTAACTGGATGAACATTCTGTCAGTAACATTCATTCGTGGGCATGTGCAGCCCCAGTCAGTAAACCACATAATATGAGCTCGACAGGTAGCCGCTATCATTGTTCACTACTGAGGAGTTAGTGAATCAGACTCATGACAAAGCTGGTTGGGAGAAGAGCAAAATCATCTTTTTCACCGTGAACAGCTTTAAGTGTGGTTCTTCATTCATCTTTAGTTAAAAAAATAAATAAATAAAAAAGCTTTCCAATGTCAGTAAAAACTACCACTTCACTAGCAGACATTGCTGCCAACTAAACCAGAAACAGTCTGCAGCTCTCAGAAGGACCCCCTTGCAAAGCATGATGAGACGCCACCTCTGTCCGAATGGAACTAAGCACTAACACTTCAAAAATAATATCAGATTAAAATTCCACTTGGAGTTATGGCAAGTTTTAAGGTAACAGTTCGGACACCGAAACGAAAAGTTAAAAGTCTCATATCTGTGGTCTGCAGCCAGACCCATCTCACTGAACTACACTCATAGCTACCATTGCATTCTCTTCAAATGATGCTGACTGGTCCATCAAGTCTAAGACCTGGTACAAGGGTTTCAGATTGGAGCTTAGCACAATGGATCTGCTTGATGACAAACATGGAATCTGGCCGATCAAATTGCAAGGTTGTCAGCATATGGCCCTAATGGGAAAAAAAGTTAGGACACCCCTGCTTTAAGGAGATTAAACTGCTTTATTTTAAAAATGGTTAAATAATAGATATGTCATCACTGATTTGCCTATACTAAATAGAAACCCACAGCCTGTCATGGAGAGAAAGTCAGCGAGCATGTTTTACAGATTTGTGAATATTTCCTCACAATCAGTTTGCATGACATGATAAATAGTGGTGTCAACATAATTCTACCACAGTGAAAGCATGTTAAGGATGTCTTCAACCACTCGGGATGAACATAATTCCTTTTAATTGTGACCTTTTTCACAAACTAGCATTCTTTGTTTGAATCCTCTTCTACCATTCATACAAACAGATTAGCTGATGATTTCATAAGCATTGCTATGATTTTCAGTCTCCTGTGCTCCAAAACATTCATAACATTTTCCTGATGTGTGACATGATTGACTTCACTGTGTATAAAGCTGGTAACAAGCTAGTATCAGTTGTCATTGTAGCCCCCTATTGAAGCAATTCAATGAATTTACAACATAACATGATGAAAAAAGGCAGAAGCATCATTGCAAACTCTGACAGGAGAAACAAAAATGTAACTTGCACTTTTAAAAAGCTGCAAAATTTCTGGATAATTTTCATACTGATGATCTTATTAAAATTATGTGTAGCATGTCCGTGTTTAAGATGTGCTGTTTTTGTGCTCCCGACTTGCATAATGAACATCTGCTGTCTGAGTTACAATGCTGTGGCAAGAAAAGAAAAGTGCTGTTACCTGCTGCAAAAAGGTGCAAGATATGTCACTTCTGTGAGGCAAAGTTGCAAAATCTGACGGAAAAGTAATCACCTCAGCTCATTAAATGTGATTTATATAGCCTCCTCCTGATACTGTCTTTGCAACACTGACAAGATTGAAAAGGTTGTTTTGTTGAGCTTGGATGGCACTGTATTACAGCAGCTCATGACTGTGCCTGCTGAGGAAGGACTCAGGGTACAGTATACTGTACATGCAGCACCACTGTTTCTAATAACGTATGCCAAGAGTGTCCAAAGTTTTTTCACATGCAGAAAAATATGAAGATGAATGAGCCACTCTGATATGCCTTACTTTTAGCGTATCCAAGTGAGTAAAACTGTAGGTTGTAGTGATTGAATATCCTTTAAGAAAAAAACAACAACAACAACAAAAAAAAAAACACCCTACTGCATAGCTTTCCATCAATGGTTAACAAAGCACACATTGTTAAGGAATTGTGGCCAATCAGATTTCAGGTGGGCCCTGATGGTTCATCTCCACATTCAGACACAAAACAAGAGCAGAAGTGCACACAGCTGTCAAACTTTATAGGACTGTTTGTGCTTGAATATGATTTGTATGATATGCTTTGCAAATCAGACCTTGAGACAGCGCAGACGAAGGGGCGAATGAGCGTGATTCATACTGCTATTTTCAGACACAGTCATCCTGTTTTTATTCATTCATCATTCAATCTAGACTTTTTTATTTCTGTAAAAATGTTAACCATTGACATTTCTGTTTGTTTTCAACTAACTGCTTGAAGAATGGTCTGGTGGCTGAAAAAGCACTCCAGTATTGGATTGTTGCACATCTTGAAAGCCCTCTGTTTCAGCCCTGTGTCTATCTCTGTGGCTTTAAATGTTAATTTGCTGTCTGACTCCACCCCTGACCACACCCCTCTCAGGAAATGGATGTGGCTTAATGGATGTGGCTCTCCTGATTTTCCTCTCAGCTGCCAGATAAGAGGAGGATCAGGAGAGGATGGCGGAACTTTCTTCCAAGCGGGGAGGGCCAGCTGAACTTGGGGGCGGGGCTAACTCCCCACATGACATCATAAGAAGAAAATCTGGGGCACATATTTTGCTTGAAAAGACTGAAAAAGTGTATTTTTCATAATATGTGATCTTTAATTTCTCCCTTTTTGTTGGTATTTCTCCTGATCATGACCTGTGCCTGGTTATTTTTACACCTTGAAGGTTTATTATAAAAGAAACATGGGAAAATGTTTGCTTCTTTTTAAATGAAAAGACTGGCATTTGATCTTTTTCGTGCTAGCTAAAATTTAAACTTACTGCAGGATGTGTGATGTTAACAGATGAGATTCCAGACATATAAATTTCCCTTCGGGGATAAATAAAGTTATTGTATTGTATTGTATTGTATTGTATTGGAATAAAAGCGAGTACACAATAATAACTCCAGGTGTCACTAGAGAGAATTATTTCGGAAATTCAATTGAGAATGTTTGACCTTATTCACCAACATCCTCCTACCTTATTCTTATTCTAATTCTCTAAGAAATGTCTACGGCAGATTCATGAAGCTGAAATTAAACTGCTGGCTGCAGGGCCGTGTGTAAACAAATAAGGCACAGGGTACCAAGTAGAGGGGTAGAAATAACCAAATAAAAAGACAATCATGCTGGATCCCTGGTGTAAAAACACTGATATACACTAGAAGGACAAACTAATTTAGCCACACCTGTTAATCACTGAATTCAGTTGTTTCAATCAGACCTGATGCCACAGGTGTATAAAATCAAGCACATCACCAAGTCCAATGCCAAGCACACTGACACTGGACTGTGGAGCAGTGGAAAAATGTTCTGTGGAGTGATTAATTTTGTTCCCCATTTGGTATTCAGATGGGCGAGTTTGGGTTTGGCAGATGCCCGGAGAACGTTACCTGCCTGACTGCACTGTGCCAACTGTGAGGAAAATGCTATGTGGCTGTTTCTTAGGGTTTGGGCGAGGGCCTTTTCTCTGGTGAAGGTCAGTATTGATGCTTCAGCAAACAAAGATGTTTTGGAGAATGCTATGCTTCCAACTTTGTGGCAACAGTTTGGGCAAGGCCCTTCTCTATTCTAACATGACTGTGTCCGAGTGCACAAAGTAAGGACTATAAAGACAAGGCTAATGAGTTCAATGTGGACGAACCTGACTGGCCCTCAGAGATCCCTGACCTTGTAGTGGTCTTTATTACTTGCATTACTATATTAGGGACATTACATTAGCGATAACAAATGATGACATGCATCTTTTGAGAGACAACTGACAGATGTACATGTGTGTTAAGGCTCTGTTAGAACAAGTGACTTCTGCCAGGAACTTCTAAATTAGGACCGTTATATTAACAAAATACAGTAACCATGGTGACTTAAAGTATAAAAGGACTGTTGAAAGTGAGGCTGCGAGGCTTGGCACTCTGTATTGCAACCACTGTTCATCTAAGTATGGGCATAGGTCTCTCATTTTTTGAAATGAGAAAAAATGTATCTAAGCAAAGCGGAGCCCCTCCAGGACCCAAGAAAGAAGAAAAATTGACACATTGCTGTCAAAAATCAACATAGATTTTAATTTTTTTTCACTCATAAACCACTAAAGAAGGCCTTTGCATGTATTTTTAATATTGAAAGACCTTTGTATAAACTACTTAATAACTGCTTTATCATGGTTTTTGCAATATTTGCAAATCTAATTTTGGCAGCCTCAGAGCAGACAAAGCGTTGCATGCCCCCTTTAAGATTAAGAAGTACCTAAACATTTAAACATATATGAAAACAATCTGTTGAAAATTGAAAAGAATCAGATGTTTTCCACATTATTAGTATGATTTTAGAATAAAATTGCATGTATTTCCTTTACATGTTTTTACTTTTACTTACATAAAAGCTGGTTATGATGGAGGCCCTCTTACAATAAACATGATTCATTATTAACAATTATGCCTGATATCAGACAAATTATTATAAACAATCACTGCAATTTAGTCCAAATTAGGACTAAATTAGATAATTATAAGACAAATTACTCCCAGATGCATTAATAAGACACATTAAAATAAGTGGTTTACAATACACATTATTACAGATGTAGACAGTTTAAAGTACTTAATTAATATAATTTTCCATACACATTAAGTATCACTACAATGAAATTATACAATGGTCTGGAATGAAGAGTGGCAGACATTAATTAATCCTTTCTGCCTCCAACTGCATCAAAGTGTGTTTGAAATCATTTACCGCTCCTGGAGTATACGGGTCAAAGGATGAGAGGTCAAGTCTGAGTCATGACTCGTCATAGACCTGAGATGTACCTGAATTTAGACTCATGTCTGATGTGAAAGGATCAGACGTTTTCTGTTTGATCTATTAATTAGGACTTTGCCAGACGGGGCTCCAGTCAAAGTAAGCACTTTAACTCCTGATAAAAGACATAAAAGACTGCTGCAATAATAAAACAGAGTTGTATGGAAGAATTCAGACGCGTTAATGGTTGCTTATTTACTGCTGCCAGGTCACAATGTCGTGTTTCCAAAGAAACTCTTTAGTAAAAGTGAGTATAATCCCTCACTGAGGATTTATGCTTGAATTAAAGAGATATGGCACTGTTTGATTGCAGTGAAGTGGTTTTATTTTTCATCTGCCATTCATCTGGTAAGTCTATAAGAGTCTTAGTTCTGCACCAGGCACACAAGCTGACTAATCAAGTACTATTACATGAATGCATAACGAACAAAGACAATGATTGGTTTGTTCTCAATAAAAGAGTGTTAATTATAATGTGGTAATGTCATGACTTTTAAACTCTATAATATATAGGCTTGTCAGCATTAATGCATTAATTAAAAGGAGATTAGATTCCATAATTAGTGCATTTTTTCTTAAAATCAAGCATGCTCTTTGTCCCTTTTAGCACACTTTTAGATGAGCTACTGCAACATCTCTCGAGAGCAACAGTGATCAAGTGAAATTAGTCATAAGTTAAAAGTCATCTGTGCCTTGTGTTATCCAACTTATTGGCCCTTATTTCCTTTTCAATACTTACTAAGTTTTTTTATGGTTAAGTTAATGTAATCACCTTGGATTCATCCAAAGTTCATTATTTTCTTTCAAATTAAAAGCAGATCTGCATGCAAACCTGAAGTTTATTACCCTGAGTTTAAGACAGTGCCAAAAAAAAAGAACACACATATTAACCTAGCACAAAAAGTAAGGAGATTTGTGTTCAGTAGATTATTTTCTTGTTGTAACAATGCTTCGCAATAAATCTCATACTGCTGGAAAGTCTGTTTATTTACCTTTAAAATGGTGCCACATTTGTAAGAAATGTGCATTGCTGGATGAGCAGCAGAGTTGAGTATATGGGTTGCTCCCATGAAAAATCTGCCAGATCTTCTCATCTTCTGCCAGTGCCAAACAGCTCATTCTGCCATTGACTCTTGTTCTGAGCCTCTGGTGCACCTGTGAGCATGGACTCTGCTACAGTAGTCAATGGGTGTCTGCCCCAAGAATCAACATGCAGTGTTTGACTGATCTGGATAGGGCCTGTTTGACTGAGCAATTACAAACAGTTGTTCCCCAAGTTGCAGGATTATTTGGAGTGAGCCCTAGTACCACCTTTAAACTGAAGCCCAAGTATCATAGAACAGGGGATATCAGAGACAGGCCACAAAGTAGGCGTCTCAAGAATATAACCCCCCAAGAACACTGTTTTCTCATCCTGCCAGGACCCAGGAACCATATAGGCTGTCTTCTTTAGATTTGCAGACATGCTTTGAAGGATGATATTGCCAGACAATCTGGAACACACTGCACACAGCCAATCTCTGGTCTCATAGGGCTGCCAGTAATACTGCCATGGCTGCCCTTCTCAGTCAGGCCCATTTGTGCTGGTGTTGGCAACATGTAACCTTGCAAAGCATATGGATACGCCCGTTTCCTTGTTTTTCACTGGCGAATCCATCTTGCAAAGCTCCCATCTGAACCGTTTGGGCCCGGTTAGAAAGTGGCAGGACCAATCAGCAATGAGGGGCAGTACTTTCAGGCGCAGCAGAGTAGTGACGTAAACAAGCAGCAACAGGAGCTGGTGCAGTTATGAAGGAAGAGATTAGCGTGGATGCTGCTAAAGCACCAGTTTTATCAGAACTTGACAACATTTCTTCGTTAAAAGAAGAACGAAGAACAGCAGTTGTTTTCTTTTCAAAAATGACAAAAGTCGAGTACTGACATGTCTACAGTTGCCATGTTTCACATTATTCCTCAGTGGCTGCGCACGCACAGCTCGATAGCGGCTACGTCATGTGTTTTGTTGCTCTGATTGGCCCGTAGAGATGTGACAGAACGTTCATCCAATCACACTCCAAGTTTTTTTCAAAGCCTCTGCCTTTTCTCAAATGTTTCCTACTGAAGCTTTACCAGATGGATGTGTGAAATAAATCCATCTGGTGTGTCAGGTTAGGCAACATGTGCACTGTAAGCTGAACATGTGGAGGAACGTTATGTTCAGTGAGGGGTTCAGATTCTGCCTATGGCAGTTAGTGTGGTGATAACGCAGAGAGCACTATGCTGATTGCTGAACTGATAAAGTAACATCTTATGGTGGAGGCAGTGTGATGGCATCTCCCTCACTGGAAAACGAGGCTTGTCATCATTGGAGGCAATCTCAATGCAGAGGGATATGGAGATGAAATTATGCAACCAGTGGTAATCCCAAATATCCACAGTCTGGGACCAAACTCTCTCCTCCAAGATGGCAATGCTTGCCCCCACAGAGATGGGTTTTTCAGAGACTACCTCCAGAATTTGGGAATGGAGAAGATGGGCTGCCAGCAGTCCTCACCTCAACACTTGTGGGCTTAGCTTGGGCATGCTGTTTGTACCAGAGCGACCAACGCAACCACGTTGGCTGACTTGTGACGATTGCTAGATGAAGAATGGGATGCATTTCTACCGCAGTGTGTGACCAGGCTGGTGACCAGTTTTAGATGAAAAAATAGAATTGCAAACTGCAAAGAAATAGACATTATAATGATAACTATATAAGGAATAATCCTAATTTAAAAGTTTTTGACAGCTTGAATACTGTATCCCAGATAAAGCTAAAAACAGGCCCTAAATCATTCTGGTATTGTCTGAGATTTCCCAAACAGTTCAACATTTAAGTCCTCAAAAAGCAATAAAAAAATCTTTTTTTTTTTTTTTTTTTTTTTTTTTTTAATAATAGAAGGCTGTGTTAATAACCATGTACCATGTTGATAACCAGGCACAATTTTATTAAAGATAAACATCTTTTAGTATATAGAAGTAACATTAAATCAAGAAAATTGATGCGATAATATCTGCTATAGGATTCAGTGGGCTTATTTGATGAATGCACTTGCCACTCAGAGGCAATACCATCCTTTCTTAACTTTTAAAAAACCCTACAAACTTTTTGACTTCTGCGGGCCACTGGACCTTTACCTTCATGTCTGAACTGCCAGAGCCGCAGTTGAATACATGTCGTGACAGGTAGATAGTTTAGTGTGTTAGTGTGTTTAATTTTTCATTTTGCTTATAAAACTACATTCAGGCCTTGTTATGTTTCATTTTCTAAGTGTTAGAATGATGTGAAGTTTCAGTCTAGAGTTCATTTGAGACATCTAAGTCGTTAAGCTGCTGCTAAATACACTATTTCCTGATATGGCTCCTTTAAAATAAAAGTCATTGATCCACAACAGAAGCAGGGATAATCATGATGAATTTGGCAGAATGTTGAGAGGAGTAATACACTGAAAGAAAGGCAATTAGCAGGTCTTTGAATTTACTAAGATTAAATGAGTTTTTGTAACACAATAAAATCAAATTCCTTATGTGAACATAGTTTAATCAAGTAGATGTAACATGTTAAAAAGAATGTGTAATTTACGTATTTGTTTTGAGTTGACCAAAAGTGATTTAATAAAAAAAAAAAACAAAAACAATATAAATGAGTTTGGTCAACACATAGCCAATTCAAAGACTGCCAGGAGTTGCCATTGGACAATTCTGTGTGGTGGGTTGTGGTAAATAAAGGGGCATGCCCTTTATCAGGATCTGTTCACCACGAAAGTCATGGAGCATTCTGGAATCACACAAGCTCCCTTTCCAAATGGAATAACTGAAAAAGTAAGTAAATAAAAATCTTTTTCTGCACTTGTTTTGTCATTGCCACTAGTGATGCACAGTTTGAAACAAATTTATGGTTTCTGTACGCACTTAATCTACTGTGAAGAGAAGTTTACAGTACAGTCTACAGTATAATAAATTTAGGTAGATCTAAATTTAATTATCAAGTTAGATCTACATTCCTTACTCTTGTAGCAGAGACATAATACAATTGCTTAGAAGTAACATAATACTTTTGCGCATTATGAGCATGATAAAATTGAGATGGCGTTCCATATGAAAATCAAACATCCTGGACATAATGAAATTAAGTTATAATTACACGATTGATTGGAGCAAAAGTAACTTGAAAATAATATGTTGATTCAAAATGATTCTTTTTAACAGTCTAATTTGATTGAAACATTTTAGTCTAAAGAGTAATAGTTAGGTTGGGATAAAGAGGAAAGGGATGTTGGATCTATACATTTTGATTGTGTGGGACCGATGCACACATTGAAATTAAGTAGATTCAAAGAACTTTTTCTTTCAGTGTAGTGAGCATTGAGAAGGGAGTGACAACTGCAACTTTGGGGGAGAGACAAGACCAAAGCCTTCTTTTTTAATCATCCTGGAGTAATGAGAATTGAGATTTTTATTTAAACATACATTTTGGCAGATGAATTATTTGTTCCTGCTGCACTGGGTTCAAGTGACACTTAAGTGGCTGCTGCCTCTGGGTTGAGTCAAGTCTGGAATTAAATTTGCATCATCTTCTATCACAGTTAACCTGTTACCTTACTTTTAATAATCCAGCCTCTTCCACAAACTGACCTGACAGAGAAATAAAACATGACATTTGGCTGCGGCTAATTTTCAGACCTGGCATGAGGATTTATCTAGCAAGCAAAATAACCGACTGTATGATAATGTGCTTTGATCTACTGCAATTTTGAAGCATTAGAGACGCAGGATAATGCACTTAGGCTCAAATGGGTCACTGACCCCCCACATTTTACCTAGCCAAAAAAATAAAGCTTGAAAAGTAATGAAAAAAACCTTTGAATGGTCTACATCCAGAGTTTGTTTACATATTGTTTTCAGTCTTTTCATACTCACAGCAAATTTAAAAAGATCTTATATGTGTAAATACTGTGCACGTCAGACGTATTTGTAAAACAAACTTTGGTAGGCATAAATAATGTTGGCATGAGAATAAATTTCCATTATGAGTGGATTTATGGTAGAAAACATCAAGTAGAAATCATATCTTATAATGTCAGTAAGAAATCTGTGTTGATCTGTATACCAAGGAGAATCAGACCCTGACCTTTCCTGTTTTTAAGTTGTCAAACAGTCATTTTGATGTAGTAATGAAGTAGAATATCTCAGTCATTTTATAACAAATTATGACATATGAGCAAGCAAATAGTCTTGCTTGTTGGCTTACTTTATGTTCAGATGTTGTGATGGAGATACACTATATGGACAAAAGTATTTAGCCATCTGCCCATTACACTAACTAGGACTGTAAAGACATTATATTCAATACTATGGAGTTAACTCCTCTTTTTCCACTCGTCTTGGAAGGCTTTCCACAAGATTTTGGAGTGTTTCTGTGGGAATGTGTGCCCATTCCCTCTGTAGAGCATTTATGAAGTCAGGCACTGATGCTGAACCAGAAGGCCTGGCTCATAATCTCCGTCCCACTTCATCATAAGCAGTGCACTATGGCATTAAGGTCAGGGATATGTGTGGGCCAGTCAAGTTCGTCCACACTGAACTCATCAAATCTTGTCTTTATAGTCCAACAGTCATGTTGCAATAGAGAAGAGCCTTACCCAAACTGTTGCCACAAAGTTGAAAGCATAGCATTGTCCATAAAGTCTTGGTATGCTTAAGTTTTAAGATTGTCCTTTACTGGAGGCAAGGAGCCGAGACCTAACCCTGAAAAACAGCCCAATACCATTATCCCTCCTCAACCAAACTTTGCAGTTGGCACAATGCAGTCAGATAGGTCAGCTGAGTTGCTGTTTTTCCAAAATGCTTCCACTTTCTTATAATATCACTTTCAATTGACTGTGGAATATCCAGAAGAGATGAAATTTCATTATTTGTCTTATTCCAAAGGTGGCACCCATCATAGTACTACACTTAAAGTCACTGAGCTCTTCAGAACAACCCATTTTGTATGGCAATCCGCCAAACCCAGACCCAAACGCCTGACTGTCTAACAGAGATGTGATTTGTCCCTTATCAGAACACATTTCCACTACTCCACAGGCTTAGAACTGGACTTCAGAGGCTGACCTCATCAAAGCTCTACAGAATGAATGGGCACAAATTCCTACAAAAACACTCTAAAATCTTGTGAAAAGCCCTCCAAGAATAGTGGAAGCTGTTTAAGACTGGAGGTCATTTTTTTCTGCACGGGGTTATAAGCCAAAATAGACAGGAAAATGATGACCAGAAGTAAAATAATCTCAAAGCTATTCTAAATCTGCTTCCATCATACTTTCGTGATTGCATTCATGTGAAAAGTTCTTGAAGCTACAGTCTCCACTCTGAGACTCAGTCACAAAGTGTACTTTTGCTCTCTGTACCCAAGGTCCATCTTGAGATGGGTAAAAAGAGTTTCAGGTATGCTGCTCCTGCAATCTGGAATCTGCTGCAGGAGACTTCCTGTCTGTGGATGCCGGTCTAAAATGTTTTTAAAAGTAAATTAAAAGTGTTGGAGGATGATGCATCTGGTTGAAGATGTTTTGACTTATGGCTTGTTGCTCTGTGACATGGATATGTTTGATTTGAGTTTGTAATAGTTTCTCTGTTCTATTTCTGTAACTCTGTGTTTGTGCTGTTGCCTTTCTTAGCCAGAAAACTCTTGTAAATGAGATTCTAGATCTCAATGAGGTTTCTCCTGGTTAAATATGTACATCCACATCAGTAGAACATGTTTGTAGTCTGTTTCTTGATGGCCTAATGAAGGCCAAGAGCTAAAATGCATTTTTTAAATAAAGTTGTTCTTTCACTATTTGTGAGGCTTTCAGTTTCTATACGGGTAGAATATGGCACAGATCAAACACAGTATGAGTACTTTCCTGGTTTGTGCTTTTCAATGTAAGAGCCTAGTTGAACATTATTTCGAGAGACTCCCTTCGGTTGTACAGAATCCTTTATTTGGAAAAGTTTCCAGCATGGTTCAGTGAATCAAATCACTACTGGGTAGGTTTATTTAGGTAAAACTTAGGAAGAATAACTGGGCTTTGACAGCAGGGAGACATGGCCAAGATGCAGCACACACACAGGCCTATTGTGAAAACTGCAGAGGCATGGGCCTTAAAAATGAAATAATCTTGGTCTTTACGAACATTCAATTGTACCTTAATGCGTGGGCTAGTTGGGGCTGTAGCCCCAGACCTCTATACTAATTCCAGTGTAAATTTTTGTCGACTAAAACTATGACTAAAAATATTCGGCGACAGCCTTGTTTTTTTTCCATGACGAAAACTAAACTAAGACTAACAAAAATAGATCTGTAATGACTAAAATGGATAAAAAGTAAGGTCAGTTTTCGTCAAGATGACTAAAACTTGACGACAATGTAATGTAGTTTTCGTTGGACATTCTAAATCTGTGATATTTCTCCACTGTGGGTATATCCGTCAAAAAACAATGCAGCTGTAGCTATTCTGCTTCTTAGCCGTAGAAAGCAGGGACCCCATGCTTGGACTAAAAGTAAAAACTAAAATGTGAGGAATTTTTACTGACTAAAACTCGACTAAAATGTTTTTGAGTTTTCATCGACTAAAACTAGACTAAGACTAAAAAGGGTAGAAATGACTAAAATGGGACTAAAACTAAAAGACATTTCATCTAAAGACAAAGACTAAAATGAAAAGTAGCTGCCAAAATTAACACAGACTAATTCAACAGCTACCTCACTGATGGTGCATATTTAACATGTTAGAGAAAAATTAAATGAAAAATAAACCAAAGAAATCATAATATTCTAAACAACACATCATTAAAACAAACAAAAAAAAGGCTTTTTGAGAGTAAAAAATGACTGTCGCATGAAAGTACAACTCAGCATGATGGGGATGCATCAAAATAAAATTGTGCAGACGTTGAACATAGTAATCTGTGTTTTTGTTGGAGTTAAATAACAGCCGTAGTTCCAAGTGAAGATTTATGGGTAGTCATTGCCATCTAACAGAAGCTGTTTTAACTTCATAAAAATATGATTTTTTTACATCCCAGCAGTGATCAGAAAAGGAAAATTTGAATATATTTTAAAAGTAGCTATAAGCCCTCAAGCAGGGATGTCAAGCAGCAGCATTATTCAGTCATGGAAGACCAAGAACTGTTGGCTGGAAAAAGGTAATGCTTTTCTCAGTGAGGAATCAATGGTGTGAGTTATTTTTATTTCACTCTAAATTGTTACATATCATGTATCCAGTTCAGTTTTTTAATGGGAGGAAGGGCTCCAGCATGTTGGTAGTCCAGGGGCCTAAGGTGATATTCAGTCACCTATGCTGAAATTAGATATCAATATCTATTGATACCAGACAGCAATATGGAGACTGTGAGAGAAATGCCTCTTTAACTTTGAGCTAATTTCTAGATATGTTCTCATATATTGCATATATAGTAGCTTCTATTGGGTTTTTGTATCTTCTATGTCTCATGCTGTCTTTATGTGTTGTGTCATCTTTTTATCTGGACCTTGAGTCTGAAAAAAAAAAGTGAGAAATGAACCTGAGGAATAGAAAGCACTCATGCTAAAGCTCTTTAACAGCGCAGTGCCTCATCTCCTCTGATCTGAAAGATTTCAACCTATTATGATTCATTTGAGTTCTAATGCCTCCTATTAACACATGAATATTAAAATCTTCATATTCTAAGATGGAGCTGAAACGGGGCTGAAAATAGCAGAGGCGAGAACATTTATATGTAGAAAGCTACACATTATAAAGACAAATTCGCAAGTAGACTAATTGAGGCAATGTAATTCGTCAATTAAGGGTAATTTATTTTCCAAGGCAGCACTGTCTTCCTCTGATTCAAATATAGTTCTTTATGATAAATTCAATCAAATGGTACTTTGCAGTTAAACACGAGGTATAATGCTCTCATAAAAAATTAAAAAGACAGGAAAATTGTCATTTAAACATTCATCTCTGTGACCAAATATGGTTACACAATTAAGTTAAGCTGCGAGTGATTAATGAGACTCAGTAGAGCAGCCGCTTTTTTATGCAGGAGATACTCTGGCTTCTGCAGCAGCTTCTGGAACAATAAGCAAACATGACACCATCCTAAAGATGTAATTTTCTGTGCCTAATTACTGTTTGACCAACCCTCTACTCCAGACACCTTTTTAATGCAGCCGGTATGCCAGCGTGCACAAAAAAAAGAAGCACTATTAACTGACTTATTGGCAGCAGAACAAAGGATCGCAGCTTTTGCAATTCATTGCTTTCATAGCAGAGCTCAATGCCAATGAGGCTTATAATATTTTTAAAGCTGTGTCTTGCAGTGACATGTGCAGAGTAAAATCTTATAGTTCCTGCAGCCGACTGTCAGAAGCAGATATCAGATGTCAGAAGCAGATGGAGCACCAACAGTGGTTTATATTAGCTGTTTGTCACGTCTTAACAAAATACTTACCCCCAAAAATGAATTAGCAAGGGGTTGCTAATATAAAAGAAAGATAGAAGTTTAGTAAAATGATAATATCTCAAAGAACAGCGAACAACAGGGACATAATTAAGACTAAAGTTTCAGAGCCCACAAACTAAGCCTCTTATGAACTTATGTAAATGAACATGTCCCTCCTGCAGCGATAGAGACTGACATTCTTCATTTGTGTCCTTTTGGGTTTATGGGTGTATTATGGGCTAAAGGATTCTGCCTTTATGACTCACATTAAAATTTTTACTTTCATAAATTCTCTGAAGTTGAAGAGCTTAGCTATAAAGTTGAATTGCAGCTTCCAAAAAGGGCTGAAATCTTGTTAATAAATTCTGCATTAAGACACGTCCATCAGAGAGCAAAAATGCAGCATATGCTCTCATACATTCTTTTTAATATTGACTATTTTGTTTTGCATACAATCTAGATAATTATTGTTAAGCAACAATGTGAAATAAGGCAACTTTGTTTGAGAAGAGAGGACAACAGGAGTCTTCAGAGTGGGAAGACAAAGGGACGTGGCATGGAGCCAGAGATCCTGAATACTCCCATGCTGCATATCAACTTCCAGAGCAGATCCCATTGGAAAACAGTGATCCGACCACAGAATGGTAACAAATCTGCTCATCTGGGATTCTGTCATTGTGACCTGTGTGCTAGGTGACCTGCAGAGTCAATGGAACAAGGTCAAGAGAGAAGAAGAGGAGGATTGTGGGGTAAGGAAACAGGAGAAAGAGCCTGCATGTGTTTGTGAGGTCAGAATAAAGAGCCTGCATTGTAATCCGTGTGGTTTGGTCATCAGTTATTTTCAATCTAAAAGCACTTTAAAGATGTGTGAAAGATCTGAAGTCCACATGATTGTGTGATATAACTAAACACTCAGACTGCTTTTTATGGATATAAACCTCTCTAAATGTAGATTTAGTTGTACTGTTGATTAGGATCCAGATCATGACAAAGTGTTTAAATTCCACATTTTCTGAGAAAAATGTGCAAAGCAACTGCCCTCTACAGGCTGAAATTCTGCAGCGGATTTTTAAAAATGTATTAATATTATTATTATTATTATTATTGTTTCTACTGGCTAATTCTGGGCTGAGTGATAAAGTGGTGCCAACTGTAAGCTAATCACCAAAGAGCAAAAAGCTCCACCAATCAAAAACGTAGCTGTGACACTCTAGGATTGTGGGTAATGTAGTGCTGCTTCCAAAATTGCAAATTTCTATTCTTAAAACAAGGCCAGTAATTCACTTGTTTGTGTCTTTTTCATTGTTGTATACCTCCATTTACCTGTTTTACCCTCTGAGCCCGATGCTATTTTCCGACCATTTAGTCTCGGCTGTTATCATAGCCTTTAAAAGCTGGTAAAACATCAACCCTTTGGGGCACAGTCAAGCCCTAAATATATTTTTTTAAGGACAACCTGGACATTAAGCATATGTGTGCTGCAGGAATATAAAAAAAAAAGTTATAGGACTATAAAGACAAAAGAAAAAACAATCAGAAATAAAAACTGATTTGTATGTGTGATACAGTTAACAATAATTACTACAACTTTTTTGCACAGACTTGTCCTCCAATCTCTTGGGGACCAAAAAAGGAAAAATGAATCACTCTGTGGCAAAATGTCCTCAAAATATTCCCATATTTACAAAAAAGACCTTGCCCATCTTTGAATTCAAAGCAGTTCCTGTCTGCAGAGACGCAAAGGGCCATATCACAGTATCTTTTTCTCTCTTTTTTTTTTTTTTTTGTAGCTATTTAGGCTGGCTCCTTCAGGATCTCTGCAGTCATAGATAGCCAGTTTGAAAGAAGCATGACACAACAATGGAACAGCCAGTCATTGGTTGTCCCAGCCTGTCACTAAGTATTGTGGGATAAAAATGGTGGTTAGCTAGCAGCAGAAATGATAGAAATTAAGTAAAAATGGGTAGAGAGATGTTCAATATGAGATATAACAGTGTGAATTTAATCTTCAGATTTCCTGGAAAGTCACCTGTTCTAGGATCTCTAGAAAAGCTTGTGTAAGGGCTACAAAGGCATGGATAGCGTCATTAGAATGGCACAATGGCTTCAATAGGGAAAAAGTAAAGGGCAACAATTTATGGTTGAAAAGTTAATTAACTTTAATTAATCTGTGTTTCTTCCTGTCATAGACTACAATGTTGCTCTCAGAAGGTTAAACCATTTTTTGTTGAAAAATAACTGTTATATCTTCTAGCAGTGTCAGGGTGTGGAAGTTTCTGGGTAAAGGCATGATCGGCCAATCAGGGACATCACTAAGACAGTCTAGGATTGTGGGTAATCTGAGACTGGGAATAAATGTTTGTTTGTTTTAATCTGACATCATTCACACTCAGATAACAAAGACAGGTAAGTCTACCTTGAATGGTTATGACATAGGGTCCAATAGTGTGGGGTTAGAAGAAAATCCCTTTCTTTTTCTCCAAATCAGATTTGATTATTACCCATATTATCTTTGGTTTCCAGGTTAGACTTACAAGGAGCTACCCGAGCATGAAAGTTGACATATGCTCCTGAAGAAGACAAAAGTCCGCAACATATTAACCTCATTTTAAGAATAACAGTTTTATCAAGAAGTCAGCCTAAAATATTACAATCCTTGAGTGTCACAGTGACATTTCACCTACTACATATTACAAGATTATTACTTCAATTATGATAACTACAGAGAAGTATAGAAAAAAAGTACATACAGTATACAGTTTGGAAGCTTAAAAACCTATCATTAACAATGGATGAAACTCATCGCAATGGATTTTGGGAAACGTAGTTCCTTTCTTCTTGTAAAGAAAAATGTTCACAGTCTTTTACCTTTGCCTTTTCTCTGTTTTTGAACATTGTTTTTGCATCAAGTCAAATGTTTTATAGTCATGACTACTCAGGTAGTTAGATAACTTGGTTAAGCCTTGTAATATGGATTGTACAGAAAGTCTATGAGGGATTCAAATGGCAAATTTCTCTCCTGGAAAGAGCACCACAGAAAAAGTGGGTGGTACGTGTCTAGCTCTATTATCTGAATGATACCGGGGCTGAAAAGGGACAGCAGACGGAGCGTAGTGAGAGTTCTTGTAAATCCTTTCCCCTTCAATGTTCTAAAGGAAATTCCAGGGTGGATGCACCGTGTCTGTAGATGTGATTGTGAGCATGCCTGCATGTTTGTCTCTATATGTCGGCCCTGTGATTGACTGGCAACCAGTCAAGAGTGTAGCCTGTTTTTTACTCAGTGACAGCAGGGACTGGCTCCAGCCTCTGCTACCTCAAGTGGGTCGATGGATGAAGTTTATGTGCAGATATGTATACAGTTCAAAACAGAGGTAGGAAGTACTGCTGACTAGCACAGTGCAGTGTTTCACTATACGAGTGTTAAACATGTCAAATGAGATCAAACAACAGTCTCATATTATAATTTTATAAAATAGATACTGTTCATAAATGTAGTTGTACTGAGCACTGACAGACAGGTAAAAAGTCATGTGCTGTGCTGTGCTTGATCAGGAACATCTATCCTGTCTGTCATGCCTCCTTTGACATCGACACAAACACAGTGACACACAAAAGCAAAACAGAGCTCCAGAAACTTTTGTCAGCTCTGACACCACAGCACTTCACGTAACACTGCAGAGACACTCGGATGTCATTGGTTGCTTTGCAGTGTTGCTCTCATAATCGTTTAACCAAGTCAGACATAGAAGAGTGGATGAAGAACTTTCAAATACAGAAAATCTGTAATGTTCAGTACAGCTTAAAATGTCACACCAAGATGTTGAATATATACACTCAGAGGCCACTTCATTAGATATGCCTGTTCATACCCATTAACATAGTAAAGCTCAACAGTGCCAGCCCACGTTTTGATGGCTCTGGTTCCAAAAGGAAATACCCATTCAAATCCTATATTGACATTTCTCAAAATCCTCACCATCAATGTTTTTATTCCTGGACCCAAGTCAACTAGCATCTAAAATACTCATAACTATACATTTGATTTTCCATGAAAGCAGCATTTGAAAAACAGAGAAAATAGCAAAGAGACAAGACTGTGTACATTTTTTTTTTTCACAAAGATGAAGAAACAATCTTGTGTGATTGAAAATGCCATGGTTGATTTTTGCTGTGGTAAGCTTTCATGTTGTTTGTGCCTAATTCTGACCCTGCCATTAAAAGTTGCAGCAGAAACTGAGACTCAAAAACCAGCCTGTGTTTTTCCAGTCTTCTATTTTACTTCTGGTGAGCATTTGTGAAGAGTAGTCTTCGTTTCCTGGTTTTAGGTGGCAGCAGTGGCCCCCAGTTCGGTCATCTGCTGCTCTTGCCCATCTGCTTAAAGGGTTCAACATGCTCATTCACAGATGCTCTTCTGCATGTCTTGGAGTAGTTACTTAAGCTTTTGTTGCTTTTCTATCATCTCAAAACACTCTGGTCATTCTTCTCTGACCTCTACTGTCAACAAGGTATTTCACTCACTGGATATTTTCTCTTTTAGAGACTTTTTTTTGTAAAACCCAGAGATTGTTGTGTGGGAAAATCAGCTGTGGATGAGCAGTTTCTGAAATATGCAGATGAGCAGGCCTACCCACAGTTGGCTGGGCCCTTGAAAAACCAAGATAAACAGCCCTCTCCAGTACTGATTTATTGATGGTATCAGTGCATATGTGTTGGATCAATAACAGTGATGCTTGCATCCTGGATAACAGTTACATCACTTTTTAACCCATTGTTGCCACTTTTGACCCATTATGTAGCTGCTTTTTGCCGCTTTAAATTTATTTTTGAGTTTTTACCCATTTTTCCCACTTCTTTTTGCCAACATACAGTACTGTGCAGAAGTTTTAGGCATGCAGAGCGCTAACAGTTCTTCACAGGTCCTGATGTTCCACAACCCCGGGCTGAAGGGAGGAGAGAGGGCGGCCAGAGTCAGTGTCGACACATTTGACATGTACGTGTGTTGTTCAGCAGCCAAGGTCGAGCTTAACAGGATTTCTTTTGTCTGGACCTTGTACCTCTGGTAATATGCCCAACAACCACCAACAGTTTTCAGGTGCTTAGAACATACACACTTCCACCCACCCTAACAGTACCCTAGGCTATGTTTAAGCACCACATCTACCCATAACTCTGCCCTAAAGCTGTGGTTGTTGTTTTGTTTTCATCACATTATTTTCCCATGCCCTTAGAAATGTACAAAGACATCCAGAGCATGACCTGGGTTGTGTCAATCCTCCTTGCGGCCTGATGGGTCAGCCGATACACGCCTTACTTCAGCCTCAAATTTCTTCTTTTCCGTCTATGCCATTTTTTAGCCACTTTTAACCAGATTTCACTCATTTTCACCCATTTTTCCAACTCTTTTTGCCATTTTTTTGTACCAACCTTTGCTACTTTTCACACATTTCTGGTGTTTTTTGCCTTATGTGCCACCTTTTTGCTACTTCTAACCCATTTTCGTTGCTTTTTACCCATTTTACAGCACCTTCTTGCCATTATTATTATAACCCATTTTTTCTTTTTTCTTATGCTCCTAATTTGCCACTTTTTAGCCATTTTTTTTCTCTTTTCCAATTTTTCAGATAGTTTCCATTAAAGTTGTCACAGTTTCTGTAACTTTATTTTTTGGCATCCTGATGTTCTGCACATCAGGGATGATCTCTGAAGTCTGACATTACCTTTCTAATCATTTATATCAGTGTGCTCATTCACATTGTTAGTATTACTAATAAAAAGGCAGTTCTATTCTTTTATTACTATGGAATAAATATATATAAATTTCATTTTCTCCTTTTCTTGCTTTGATCAGACTGGCTATTATTTAGGTTAAATATAAAGCATGATTATCAGAGTGTAATTTAAAATAAACCATGCTTTGCTGACCTACATGTGGCCACATTTTGGCAGAAAGCTCTTCCTTTATGGGCGGCTTGCAGATGTGTCCACCATGGCACACTCAAAGTCACTTGAATCTTCTTTCTTCCTCGTTCTGATGCCTGGTTTGAACTTGAGCAGATCGTCTTAACCATGTCTACTTGCCTAAATGCATTGGTAGCTGCCTTATGATTGGCCGATAAGATTTTTGTGTTAATTATAAGTTGAATAGGTGTACCTAATAAAGAGATCAGTGAGTGTATATGGTGTAATTAACACACATGGACACTCTACACTTTGCAAAACAGATTCAAAAGAATGTATTTACTTACTTTAGTCTGCTTGTCTGCACTGCTCACTACCCCTACAAATAACAAGTAGGATCTGGGACACTGAATCATTGAATGACAAGACCGAGGAGGGGAAAAAAGCCCGATTACAACAGCGCCTTTCTCATTAGCAGCGATAGTATCACTGCAGGCAGCATCAAAGCAGCACGAACGTTTGGGACAACGAGTCAGTCAGTCAGGAACAGCAAAGCTTTAAAGCAGCATTACGATGACATATTAGGAGCTACATGAGATTATTTCCAGTGTTTTTTTCTCCGGATTGTTATTTTCCCTCTCGATTTGTGTTAGTGAAAGCCTTGCAAATGTAGTGGAGCGCTTCCAAATATCTATACCACAAAGGCACAAAGGCTTCCCCATTCCCTCTTACTTCACTGCGGATCCTCAAGTAAGGCTTCACCATTTTATCAGAGTCTGACATTTCCTATTGAACTGGTACAAATGGCATTTCCCCAGACAACTTGTTAACTTTTAAAGGTTGATGGATTCAATACACAGCTGCCTCAAATAAGCAGTGGATCACTCCGAAAAACAAAGCTTCAAGATTAGCTGCTGTCAACTTGAGGATAAGATGTGCAAGTTTGAGCAGCAAAATGTGAACACTATTTATACGGTGACGGGGAATGTATTGATTTAGAGGCATTTATTGGAAAAAAAAGGCCTTAATTTGCAGCTCTACACTGCAGCAGCTGCTGTCTCTGCCCTGTGACTGCAATCTACAAGCTCTTTGATATGTCTGACTTTGATTTAAACAATGAGAGACAGTCGACATAAGAAAGCGTGTCAGGTCAGAAAAATGCACGCATGCAAACACAAAGCACTATGCAGGGACGACATTTGCTTCATTATATTGTTGGAATGATCAGCAATGAAATAATTTACCCTTCAAGAATACATTAAGGATGATTACAATTTTATGGTTGTACAGAGAGCAGTATCATTAGCCAGCCATATTGAAAGACGTTCTCCCCGAAGGTTCCAAGGTCATCTCATGTACATTACCAGGTATGTGCACGGCAAAAAATGAGCACAAAAATAATTGCAAACCCAAAGGTCAAAGAGAGGTCAGTTCAAGTTTCCTAAAGAGAATTAAAACTGAGGAGATTCACAAGTAGGGCATCAGCTTCTTTCAACTTTAGATTACAGTGTGATGGAAGGAAAATTAATCATCAAGTGTCTTCAAAGTCTTATCTCAAAGTGACCTACTCACAGTCCTCCACTCCTTTGTATAATGCTTCTGTAAGTTTGTACAAAAGTTAATGTAGAACTAAAGAAAATGTGGAGAAGAACACATTAAAAAACATACACAGATAGACCTTCCTTTGAGACCTGAGAGCTCAGATGCTGTCAGCCTGTCTCAGTCATGTTAACTGTTGGACAGCACAAAACTTCTCTCAGCTTAACGCCTCAGGATCAGGAGTATTATTGACTAGTCCAAATATCTCCACCCATATCATCAAGAGCAGCCTTGTTGCCTTATCTACAAAGCTGAAGCCATCTACCAGAATTAAATTGATTACTGAATTCAGGTGTTGCAATCAGACCTGTTGCCACAGGTGTATAAAATCAAGCCCCTAGCAGTACAGTCTCACTATGAAACCATTTGTGACTAAAAAATTCTCTCTCCCCAAATTTCGAGAAGGTTCTGGCTGTAGACCACACACCTCTGACAGCCACTCTCACAGACTGTTCGCCTGAGACACCATATATCTCAGAAAGGAAGTCCCGGGATTTACCGGTTTAACTTTTTTTTTTTTTTTTTAATTCAACTAAACATTTAATAAACAGCATAGAGAAAAAGGTTAGAGCTGACCCATTTTAGAAGTAGTTACACAATGGTGGCTCACTTTAACTCGTTGAGTGCCAGCCCTTTTATAAAATGGGAAGTGCCTTGTGCCAGCGTTTTTGGCCATTTTGAGTCATCTTTGAAGACCCGCAGAATATTTTGTACTATGACTCTGAAAACACAGAATAGCTCAAATGAAAGAGCAAACCCTCTATTTCATCATGGAAACAAAAAAACAAAAAACGTTTGTTTGCAGCTTGTTCCATTCTTGATTCATCTGAAGTTGAACAGAGGCTAGTTTCACCAAAAAGACCACTTTTTTTCTAGAAAGCTGAGAAAAAATGCATTTTTGTCAAAGAGTCTGTCAAGCAAGACAGTGATTTAAATGTTATAATTTTGCCTTAAATGACATAAAAGACATCTTAAAATTGTATTACAGATGTTATTTTATTGTAAAAGAAATACAAAGTACAAAAAAAAAAACAGCCTACAACTGGATCACTGTGTGTATCAAGCTGGCTTTTCTCTCCGACGCATGGGGGAGACCTGGCGGTCTCTTGGCTGGCCGAGGCAGATGATTGGCAGTGCTGATTTCTGTCTGTTTCGGTGAATGACTCTTCCATGTTCCGACAACGTATCCCAGAAGCCCCAAAATTACTCACAGGGAGCATGAGAGCACCCCCTTCTGCCAGCTGCCGAAAAAACACTTTGACGTATATATACGTCAATGGCACTCGATGAGTTAATTATGTTAGCTTTAGGTAATGCTAACATAGCTATGCTAGCTAAATAATTAATGTAAGCTAGACAAGCCAGTGTAGCCAAGTTAGCTTTAGCAACGTGAGCTTTAACAACTGTACCTACAACTAATGTAGCTATGTAGATAACACATCTATGTAGCTTGTAGAGCTCTTTGTGAGCTTAGCTTTAGCTACATTAGTCACAACAAAGAGTACAGTCTAGACCTGCCCTTATTGTAAAGTGTTTTGAGATAACTTTGGTTATGAATTGGCAAATAAAGATTGATTGATTGATTGATTGATTGATTAAAGTATTACTAAAGCATTAGTAAAGTACAGGTTAGATCAAATTTAGTTTTCTTTGTTGTCTTTTTTGAAGTCATGATTAGATCAATAATTGATAGCTTAGATTTTATCAATGAAAACAATAAAAACTGCTGCTTAATTTTTCTGTCTGGTGCCTTAGCTGTTCCTAGATGAGAGTAGTAGAGGGCAAACAGGAAAAAACAAGTGAAATATTAATAATGATTAAGGCATTTTTGCAGACAGATATAATGGCTTTTCTTGACTTTAATTAGGAAAATATTCATAACCATAACCCTAAAACTGTACCTCTTCACTATCTTCATTGCTTTTATAATACCTCAATAAAGTTGTTAAACTGTGTTTATAAATGACACATAAACTAGTTAATAATGCTTTATAACTGACAAATTAATGATTTACCAGTGCTTGACTAATACTAACTGTAAAGTCATTATAGATTGCTTCTCAAAGATAAATTGGGTTTGAGGTTGTTTTTTTTTAACACTGCATTGCTCATAAGCCCAACCTCATAGAAACAAGTTCAGGTTCTTTTTTCAAGATAACCTTTTTTTAATTATGGGAAATTAATGCAAAGCACAAGGAAACAAGAAAACAACCACCCACAGCATGATTAATACGAGGAAAGAATGTCATATGAATGACTAATTCTTGGAAAACTATACCAGCTGATAACTCTGAAACAACAACTGACTTTAATGGATTGGACTGAATTAATTTAGAAAGAGTTGCCTTTTACTTCAAAATAAAAGCATAGTAAAGCAAAGCAGCATTACCATTTGATGAAAAGAGGCAAGAGGTGTTCCTCAGAGGGAGAAATAATGAAGTAGCATTCCTAATTGAACTTTTGCTCAACCCAATGAAAAAAAAAAAAGTAAATATTTCCTGAGAATAATGAAGTCAATGCTGATTCTTTTAAGGCCAATTGAACAATAGAAGTCATGCTATTTAAGTGCACAAGGAGTTTGTTTGGACACAGCCTGAGCTCATCAGTGACATAGAGATGATGGCCAGGAGCCCGTATAAACATAACAACATGATGCTGTTGCTTTAATCATCCTTACTGTTCATACCAGCCGTTCAGAGATCCCTGCCTAATGCACTTTTAATGCAAGTGATGTGAAATCCAAATCCCCCCTGTGCACAAACACACTACTTAGTTTGTCTGAATAAAAAGGCTCAGAGGCAGTCAGAGTTAAACAGATCAAGTGGATATCTTCCAGAGTTATAGAATTTTTCATTATAAAGTCTCTCCTTTGTGTCATCCTTGTGGTGGCAAAGGAAGGACACCAACACAAAGAGGGATTTCAGAACTCTGGCAGATATTCACTTGATTTTTCTCACACAGATGGTTGCCTTGAATTAACTTCAGATAAACTCTGTTTTTTAGTCCTGAACTTTATAGATGGAGGTCTGCGGATCAAACACTACTTATACTGGAATGATTGTGCGTCTCTTAGTGGAGCGAATAAGAAGGAGGAATGATTACAGTAAGTTAAATTTCAACAAACAGCTCATTTTCAAAAACTCATAATCTGAACATATCATTCTGAGAAAACTGACAACAGCCATATTTCTAAATTATTTCTATCCAAAAGTTTTCCATCATAGGTAAACAGATAGACCTTTCCGCAGTGACACAAAAGGGCATTATTTTTTTTCATGTTGACAATTTAGCTACATTTTGATTTATTAAAAGTCATTTTATAATGATAAGTGAAGCTTCCAATGTACAGAAGCCCAAGACAACATGCATCATAGCCTTTTATTTTTGTCACTGTGCAGCCAGCCAAAGCTTATGTCTTGATATCATTCATATCCAGAGAAAAGAAGATGAATTATTTGAGATCATGAGGAAAAACAGCCAGCATTTCATGGCCATAGAGGGAAAATGTATGCATGTCTTCTTAGAGCTTCCATGTAATGTAAACCACTTTATTTGACTTTAAAAATGTCTGAATTCTAATGCATTGAAGCTGCAATATTAGCTTTATATTAGAATTATTGTTACTATCATTAATATAAGAAATATTTGTTGTTATAGAGTAGGAACTATAGAAGTTGCAGGAGCAGGAGGGGAGTAGGAGTAGGGCAGAGTTAGGCACAGTCATCTCTCAAATGGAAAGTTTGATCCCAGGCTCCTGCAGTCACAAGATGTGTGTCCTTGGGCAAGACACTGAATTCCAAAGCAGCATCAGTGGCACGTGAATGCATATGTACATAGTGATGGATCCTCAACCTTGTTGATAACACAATCAATATTATAATAGAGAAGCTGTATATAAATAAACCAGCTGTGTTTTTAAACAAAACTGGTATGTATTTTCTATATGCCAAAGAAATCAGAAAACTTCTGCTACATTTAATCAAATTTATTGTTTGAAAACATCAAGATACCATTTGATTTACCTTGGCCTAAGAGTCATATACCAACAGTCTTAACACAATAATGCATTTTTTAATGCTTCCGTAATCACCTTCAAGCTTTTATGAAGCCTGTTTCAGCTCGGACTTTAACACTGGATTAATATCTTTAATCTGAGGGAGACTGGGGGCAGTGGCGTAGCCAGACTTTTTGACTGGGGCTGTCCAACTGTGGTTGTCACAAGAAGGGGTGGTCTGAAGTATCTACATCACACAACGTATAACAGACACACTACTTTCCAAGTTTATGAATTAATTTGGCGAATCATGTGGTGTTATCATCCTAATGTGCACAGTATGAATAAGTTCCATGCTAATAGTAGCGTAGACATGTTACAACGATAACTTAAGTGAAAAAAATTGCCAACTAGCCCCTCTTCAGTAGCTGCTGCCCCTCATCCAGTTTACTGCCGACAGTGAATGTGAGAAGTCACCACCACTACCAAACACAAACCATGAGAGTGGGCCGGCAGGATTAGTAGGTGTGTATATTTAGAAACATTAAGTCTACTCTGCTCACTAATGATGATTTAAAAACACATTTGTAAGAAGGGGGAGAAAACTAGCCCACCATGATTTGTGATTTTCAACCTGTCGTTAAGAAATAATAGTAATCCAGTTGTTTCAGTCATGGCTATGAGCAGGGGTGCCCACAGAATTTACTGGGCCCCTGAAAAACCACAGAGAATAGGTCCTCTCCTGTTGTGATTTTACGATGGTATCAATACATGTATGTTGGAACAGTAGCATTGGTGCTAGCGTCGTGGCTAACAGTTCCCTAATTTTGGAGTGTATCAAACTAACACTGAGTTTTGATGTTGGAATTATTAATTCGTGCCACTTTTAACCCCTTTTCACCACTTTTTTTTTCCTGCTGCTTTTAACAAATGTTTGCTGTTTCTTGTCCTTTTCTGCCTCTTCTTTTGGCTTGTTTATCCCATTGCTGCTATTTTTAACCATTTTTTGCCACTTTCTGCCCTTTTTTTAATCACTTTTTCCTCATTGTTGCTGCTTCTTGTCCAATTTTACCACGTGTTACATATTGGTGCTGTTTTTCTGCCCATTTTTGCCATTTTCTTTTACACACTTTTATTCAATTTTTTCCACTCTCTGTCCATTCTTATCACATTTTTACATTTTTTTCAGCTTTCTGCCCATTTTTGCCACTTTTACCTACTTTTGTGGCTGTTTTCAACAATTTTGTATTTTTGTTAAATTCATTTAAGTTGTTTGTTTTCTCTTTTTGTTTTCATCTTAACGTCTGTGTATATTATTGCCTTGTTATGAAGTCTGATTTTACTCTCCGAATTGTTTAGTGCAGTGTGCCCATCCATGTTAGCATTCAATGAAATGTAATTATGTTTTAAGAAAAGGCCTTTATATTTTTAAAATCATAAATAAATCAAATTACCTTTTTTGTTGCTTGGGTAAGAGGGATTATTATTCAGGTTATGGTCTCCTTGGTTAGGAGACCATCATAATAGCAGAATCCGGTAGCATGCCCAGAACCACTGTGGCAGTCAGTACTGCACAAGACGAAGTTAAGCTGTCCAGTGAACAATTGCACATCATCAGTTTGCAAAAATTCACATCTTAAGTTTTTAATATTCTCAGAATAGTAGTAGCTACAACAGATAAACCAAACCCACAGTGATTCATCTCCATCAAAAGGTTGTGAACTAAAGTGGGCTGGTCTGAGCTGTGAAACTCCAGGGCTGAAAATAAATCCCACTTCAGCCCTGAACAGTACGGATAAGCTCAAATGTTTTGGAATTTTAGGGTCTGAAAGATTCAGAACTGTGTCCTTCTGGAAAAGAGCTTCAATGGTTGGGAGACCAGAAAAGCACTATGCAAGCTCAAATCCATTTCAGATTCAGATCCAGACTTTATTAATCCCATAGTGCCAATTCAGTGTCACAGTCTACCAAATCTTACATAAGAAATCAAACCAACCCAAACCAGCAGATGCACGGGTCACCTATGAAGGAAAAAAGAAGCTACACATGCAACACCTGAAATACTCAGTTGAGATAAAAAATATAAACATGAACCATAATATCAGACCATTTATCAGTTATATCTGGCAGCATTCAGCAGCCTGATATCTGAAGGAATAAGGACCATTCACCATTTGGTAGGAGCAGCAGCAGTAGCTGCATTTTTAGCAGAGCTATTTGAATTAATTTACTTCAATCATAATATTTTTTAACAAAACTCATACACATATTTTCTTTTGTCTAACTTAACACACCATTCAACATTTTTTCCATTGATTTGATGAAGCATAAAATGCTAGGTCAGAATCTTGCTTATCATGCCAGCTTTCTGCAGTCTCTTTACTTATTTGTTGCAAGTTAAAGTAGCCGAACAATATAGCCCTCAGGCAAAAAAGTAAAAACTGCCCTCCAGACCTGCCGTGGTGATTGTTTCCAGGATACAAATAACATCCATTCTGGCAGGCTTTGTCACTGTGTTAACGAATAAAAATTCCTCTATAAGACCTCTGTTGCAGTCTGACATTATCAGCCAAAGAGGAAAAATAACTTGATTTGCACACAGCTGCAGAAAATTGAAGAAATATGAAAGATGAAAATAATAGAATTGAAAAGGGGGCATTGTAACCAGATTAGATTAGCATACTATCAGAGAAAATGAAGGAGGAAAATAACTTCTGTTTACTATATTCAAGGGCAGGCAGACAAGCAAGGACAGAATGAAAGTACAGGATGACATTGACATAAAAGTCCAGTTGAGGCCTTCACTTCTCTCCATCAAAGTGCTGCATGTGCACTCATCACTGTGATGGCTCTGCTCTGCATCACTGCTGACTAGGCAATGGCACCCATGTGAGCGGAGGGAGACACTGAGGAGGGGGGAGAAGGATGGTGACAGATTGGCAGATGAAATTCAGCTAAGGAGCACATCACGGGGGACAAATTGTGGCCAGTCGACAATTTTACTCCAGTCTCTCCTTTTCTAATGTCACTAATTTTAATGTAAGGCTGTTTGTTTAATAATGCACATCCTGCTCATCAATCATGTCTCAAGGGCACAGTGCAGCGATCGCAAACTTTAAACTTCATTTGAGGAAATTTGGGAGGTCACGGGGAGGTCTGAAGCTGAAAGATGCAAGAACGCACAAACAGACAGTGCTCAGCTCAGACATTTCTGAAGCTGTGCTCTGAGTATGACGGTACACTAACTAAACTAAGCCATTGTGACAGTGAAAGACAGAATTACACATCAGAAGGGACAGCTTTATTGTTGCTTGAAGGACTGACAATCTTGAAGAAGTGACAGCTGTGCGAGGGAGGTAACTGTACCTTTAAGATCAGGAAGAAGCTGAGTGAACCCTGCTTTTAAAAGAAACCAGTCACAATTCCTTGTACATATATGGAAGATCAATGATTAAGATAAATGATTAAGATAATAAAAGTTTTACTTGCAGTGCTTTACCCTAATTATTATGCTTCACAGTTCTCAAATTTAATGTTTTTTAAGCATTGAATCTCATTATCTCAGTACTGTAGAGCTTTTAGGCATGTTTGGGCCAAAAACTGAGGCTTAGGTAAGGTGCAGGTGTGACTGTTAGGACTTGAACTTATTATTTTGACTTCTTAATCTCGTATTTCGACATTTTACATTAACTTTCTTAAATTTTACCACACTTTTTAGACCTACAATTTAAAATTTAAACTAGTATTTAGGCCTTTAAAACTCATGATTTCTAATTTAATCTCATTTTTGACCTTTGAAACTCGTGATTTTGAATTTAACTCTTATTTTAACCTTTTAAACCCAGGATTTTTAATTCAATTTCATATTTTGACCTGTTGGACTCAAAGTTTAAAATTTGAACCCATATTCTGACCTCATGATTTCTAATTTATTTCATATTTTGACCATGTGCATGGTTTTGAATTAAACTCATATTTTGACCTTTCAAAACTCAAGATTTTAAATTGTATTCTATATTTTGACCTTTAAGACTCACAATTTAAAATTTAAACCCATATTATGACTGTTAAAACTCATGGTTTATATTTAATTTCATTTTTGACCTTTAAAACTCAAGATTTCAAATTTTGTGTCATATTTTGACCTTTTAAACTCATGATTTCGAATGTGCGTCTTTTTTTTTACGTTTAAAAACCCAAGAACTTAATTTTTATTTCATATGTTGACCTTGTAGACTCACAGTTTGAAATTTAAACCCATAGCCTGACCTTTTAAAATCAAAATTTCAAATTGTATCTCATTCTGACCTTAAAAACTCATGATATTTTTTAAACCTTTAACCTCTGCTATCTGTGGTTTGTGGAACTGGACATGTTTAACACCACTAATTTCCACCTTCCTTGACTCCTGGTCGTTCCTTTGCTTTTATAAATGTCAAATGTACTAATCAAAAGGCTTCTCATCCAGTAAACATTAACACTGCAGTGGTAAACATTACAATGCCCTAAAATTCCATGGAAGCCCACTCTTCTCCTCCTAGAACCAAAGTGGACACAAAAACCCAATTTGTTTAACTCCGGCAGGCCAGGTCAGCTTGCCCTACTGCATGATAGTCATATTAAATGTTCATTTCCCTCTTTCAGTTCCAGGAAAGAGTGGAGTGTGTCTGCTGCCCTCCTTTTTTACACTGACATATATACTGTATATTATTATGAATAATTTGAATACATCATTTCCTATATGACTCTGCTGCCTTGTGTGCCTTGCATATACCTCATATGCCTTTCTTTCAACTGTGCTATAGAATTACTCACTATATGATAAAGTAGTTTCCCCGAGTTCCTTTTTTTAGAGATATTTTATTCTATAACAGACATCTAAAAGATCTCTTCTATGCTTTCATAACTGGACTGGAAGGGGAATCAAAAGGTGCACATTTCCTGGGGCTGGATAAGAAGGCTCTATTAACTTCTCAGTATGCACCAGCGCCCACGCAAAGATAAAAGCAGTGGAAAAGCATGCTGGGATCTGCAATAATCCAACAGCAGGTAAACATACAGTAGCAAGGAGAACGTCCATGCATCTTCCTCAAGACAGTGTGGTTTCGCCATTTTTCATTCACCAGAGGTGCAGTGTTTCTTAAAAGCTCAACAAGTGATGATTTGACCCCTAGTGAGGCGATAAATGGGGAAGCTGTTGATATCGTTTTCCATCCACATGTGGATGAATTCTTTGTTATGTCTCCACATGATTTAAAGGTATCATCTACTAGAGATTGTTTTGCTCTGACATGTTTTGATTTTTGGGTTTGGTTGATTTCATTTTTTTTAGGACAAAATGAATGACCTGAAGAAAGATCATTTAAATGCAGGTCATGTTTAGAAAAAGCCAAATAATATTGCTATAACAACTCTTCCCTATAATTTTTACTATTATTATATTACCTGACAGTGCTGATACATTCTGTGTTAGTCCAACTCTGTAGACAGCAATGGATATGCAACACCCACAGAGTTTTCCCATCATGCTCTTGGGCGTAGTGTTTTGATATTTACCTGTCCTCCATGGGGGCTAGAGCTTTCAGTCGCTCTTCCCCCAACCTCTGGAACTCCCTCCCTCCTGACCTCCGCTCCATTGAGTCCCTTCCCATATTCAAAACCCGGCTCAAAACTCACTTCTTTCACCTTGCCTACCCCACCTGATAATGTGTCCTTAATGTGTCTTTTTTATATCATGTCTAGTTCTTGTTTTTAGACTCTTATGCAGTTTTTATTATCATATTACTGTTTTGCTCGATTGTTGTCTGTAAGGTGACCTTGAGTGTCAGAAAGGCGCCCACAAATAAAATGTATTCTTCTTCTTCTTCTTCTTCTTCTTCTTCTTCTTCTTCTTCTTCTTATTATTATTATTACCTCCGCCAAGGAGGTTATGTGATCAGCAGGGTTAGTTTGTTAGCAACATAACTCAAAAAGTTATGGATGGATTTTGATGAAATTTTCAGGAAATGTCAGAAATGGCATAAAGAAGAACTGATTAGATTTTGGGAGTGATCTGGATCAGCGTCTGGATCCAGGAATTTTTTTAAGGATTCTTCGCTATTGGGAGATAGGGCTAATGGCAGGGGTCTGCGCTCTCTTAGTGCTTTTCTAGTTTATCTATGTATTTAAATGTGCTTAGATGTTGCTCTTTGTGCAGTGATCAATGCTAGGCTTCTTTTGCTCATGTGGTAGATCATTGTTGTTTTTTATGTTAAACACTTCTGCACCATGAGTGAAGTTTTCCACTGAGAGAGATGTGTTGTGACAAGCAGTGGTCTACTAGCAAGAATGGTGAATTGATTCTCATCAAAAGATGTTTTACAAAAACAATTCTAGAGGAACATCTGCCTATGCTACGTCCGTGCTGTCACACAGCAGAATTAAATACAGTATCTCAGACTACTTTAGTGCGGGACAACAAAACATCTCAATATGCCAAATACACAATGCGTGCACCCTGCTCTGCTTTTTCATTGCTCAGCAAGCATTAGAAATGTATAGACAAACAGCTGTAGTAAATGAACATAGATGAACCCCTCAAGGTCAACCATAAAGGGGGTAAGCCCATCTGTAAATTGTGTTTTTTAGCTGGTTCATTTAGAGGTGTCCATTATTAAGATATGCTGCTCCAACATTTGATCTTGTACTGCTAATATCTAATCTTAAAACTCACCACTGCTCCTCAAATAGTTCTGCTAATGTTTCTTTATCTATTGATTAATAATATTGCTTTCTGATAGGAGATGATATGCAAATTAGGCAGTAAAATAAGATACAAAAAAAATAAGATTCTTGACCCATGACCAATTCCATTTTTTAAACATATGTTTTATTCTAAAGTGGCTCGTTCTCATGTCCTGACAGTTCCACTGTGCATTATTGTTGATAAAAGTTGATCTTAGGATGCAAAATAATGATTGAAGTAGGTGAAAAGAGGTGAAATGAGCGTAAGAAAGGGGGAGAAAGAAATAACACCAATTTAATTCCTAGTTTCATTCGGTGTTAAATTGCACATTTTTTACTGCCTGTTGCAGTTAATAATTGGTCTTTGTGGAATATTTGTTATAACCAATGAGGCATATTTCTATTTGCTCCATTCTCATAAAAAACACCTCATTTTGACACGTGTTCAATACAAAATGTCACTCTTTAGTAATTGTGAAAAGGACATTGCAATGTGAGAATAATTTAAATTGCTAGAATTTTCACCAAAACTGACAGGAAATAATATTGTTGTGTTAAATTCTTTACTATTTTTTTAGTTATCATGAACAAAGATGTTCACACTTTACAATGTTGATATAATACTTAAGTAGTCGAAAATGCTTCTCTGAAAAAGTACATTTCAAAGTGTTGAGTTGAAGTAACTGGTTAGTGTCAATATCTCACTCCAAAAATAGTTAATAATTCAGTGTTAAGGTACCAACTCTCCTAATAAATCAATCAGTGCTCTTTGGTGTGGACCCATATAGACACTGTAAAAGTGTCAGTTTTAACTCTGAGAGTGTATAATTCCTCATCATTAAATTAATTGCATTCATTTCATTTCCAAATCTAGCAACTACTAATAACTGCTTCACATTGTCTTATGTGAAACAATGTGAACATAGATTAAAAACGTTCTTAAATGGAATGATTCATATTCTCAAAGGAATTGAAACTGTGAGTAATCACAATCAGCTCTTGAATTGAATGATTCAGTTTTTTTTTTTTTTAAGATCCCTAATCTAATTCCACAATACCACTCCATAAAATTCTGATAATAAAAACAGTGATTGAGATGAAGAGTTTGACACAAAAATGCATAAATTAATGAATTATGGATCTGCTTCATAGCAGCTCCACTTTGTAAATCTTAAAAAATGACTTTTTTGAAAAAATTATTGTATAGAAATCCCTCATATATTCTGTTTAATACAAAGGAGCCTTCATGTTAGAGGCCATGAAGGAGAAACAGGACATAACATTAATTCAACAATCAAGTTTTTCCCATATGACAATCTTTAAATATATATCATTTATTAGATAAAATAATTATTTTCCCTTTTTTCCTCAGATTCACAAGCTCACATTAACAAGGACACCATTTTAATTCCAAAGAGCTTTCTTGGCATTTGTTTGTCCCTCTCAGCCCACCCACTAAATGTTTTTATTGTCTGTCAAACAGTGGGCTGCAATACACAGAGAGAATAGTGTTTTGCCTGCAAAGGGGAATACACTAATTATTTTGATCACTAATTTAGCGGTTGCAGGGCAAATTTCTCACTTTTTTTTTCTAAAGCCCCGCAGTTGTGCTCCTCTGCTCTGCTGATACACAGCTGGAAGTGAATTAAGACTCCATGTCCTCCGAGCATCTGTTTAGTAAAGCAGATAATGTTTGTCCCATCCAGGTTTGGATTACTAGCATGCTGTGTACAAGCCATTCCTCACAAAATAAAACTAAGACAGACAAATGAAGAGGGCCCATCTAACCTAAGAAGCTGTGAGATACATTACATTTCCATCTGTTACACATGAAGTGAACAAGGAACGTTTCAAAGAGACAGGAGCCATGCGTCCATGCAGTTATTGGGTAAATTAACTTTTTAAATGCCTTTGACAAAGGCAACTTTGTGAGTCAGTCAGATGGTTTGAAGTGATTAACATGGCTCATTACAAAGCATAGATTCCAGGAAATTGAAGGTGCCACCTTAGGCATGGCTGTAATCAACAAGAAAACTGAGAAAAGGAGATCTTGGTTTAGCTATTTGTAGGAGGAAACCTGTAATTGAGCTGGGAAATTTGTTTCTACAGAGCAAGTTTTTTTTGTTCTCAACAAGGTGGAAACAAACAAAGCCAATACAGAAGTCCAAAAACTGTGGCTGAAGTCTCGGTGTTAGGCTTTTATAAGCCAATGAATCCCCATGAGATCCTAAATCAAAATTATAATTTCTACAGCATAAAAAAAACATGTTTACTGTTTTTTTTTCTCAAAACAATTTGGTGTCAGTAGCTCATTTATTTATGGATTTTGATAAGCAGGAATAGTGACAGCTGGTGAGCAAAATAATAATGAAATTGGGGAAGCAGTGGGAGGTAGAACATCAGCCCAGTCAGACAAAGGTGATAGATAGCTGCAAATCAGGGAACCTCACCCCGTCCCTGCTTCCCTGTCCTCTTGCTAAGCTCCATCATCTAAACTTCTCTGCCTTTCTTTTTATGTTGCTTTTTCTATGCAGTTTATCTTTTTCTATATGCCATGTTGGCACATGGAGCAGTTGCCTTTCTCTGTAGTGGTAAATAAAAACAAAGGCGAGGGTTCATAGTACCAGCATTTTTACTACCACCTTTTTTCTACCTCTCTGGTTTATTCAGTGCTTAATCTTGCACTGGTTCATTGCTGTTCCATTGCCAAAGGACTGGCTCTCCCCCTCCCCCAACATCTTGCTGGTCCAGGGGAAGCCTACTTAACCCCTCTGAGACCGACGCTGTAAACAGTCCATTTTATAGCCTGCTATGATGCCATTCTAATGACGCTATCCATGCCCTCCTAGCCCTTAGGGAGGCTTTTCAAGTGCGCTTTGAACTTGGGTGACTGTCCAGGGTCTTGAAAGGTTAAATCCACACCAGTAAATCTGACATTGAATGTCTTTTTTAATCCATTGTTGATTAAATTTTAATTGTTTAGCATGCTATCCACCATATTGTTTTGTCGCATTGGCTAGGACAACCAGTGGCAGACTGTTCCATCGTTGTGTCATGTTTTGCCAAAATGTGCATGTCTTTATATTTGGATCATGGTAAGACAGCCTGAATAGCTCAAAATGGAGAAAAGTTGAGGCAGAGAGCCATGATGTGACCCTCTGTGTCACTGCAGACGGGAACTGCTTTGAATAATGGCACAAAAACAGCCAATTCAAAAAAGTGCAAGGGCGTCTTATTTTGATCCATTTTTTTAAATGTATTTTTGAGTCCTTTCTGCTGCCACCAGCTAATGTTATCCACCATATTGTCTGTTTTATATCTTACAATGCTTTGTGGACAGAGCCTGCTTCTAACAATGGCTCAAAACAACCAATGCAAAAAGCGCAAGGACTCTTTTGTAGATATGTGAATATTTTGTAGATTTTTTTTTTCTTTTAATCACATAATGATTATTTCTTCACTCTTTGGTCCCCAAGACATAGGAGAAGAAGTTTGTGAAAAAAAGTCTTAGTCATTATTGTTTACTGTGTGTCTCACATAAAAAGTCTTCAAATTTTTCTCTTTAGTTTTTTTTTTATTTTGTCTGTATAGTCCCATCATTTTTTGAAATGGAGGTGATGTTATACTGCAGCACACATATTCTTAAAGCACAGATAATTTCAAGCTTTTTAAAGCAATTAGTCCAGATGAGACACCAACAGCTAACCAGCTCCAGCTTTAGCCAAGCACCAGTCTTAGAGCTGGCTTGGTGGAAAAGCATTTTGGGCAGCGATGGTTGTATGGTAGGGTAGGTAAGATAAAGAACATGTCCATGTTGGCATGATGGGAGGTAGCTTCCGGAGACTGGAGATCACCTACAGCCTAGGAAGTGTTGTGGGACTAACAGAATGGAGTGCTGGTGGAGGGTGGTTTCCGCCTGTCAACACTGGCATAGTGCTGGCTTGTTGCTGCCCACAGGCCTGCACTGTTGACATGTGGGGGCCCATACAATGGGCAATACTGGGTTAAGGGATGTTTTTTTTCAACAGAGTGGTTATCTTTTGAGTGGGACACGACTATCCTGTAACCTTGCAAAGCAGATATTTTTCTCTGTTTCTCACTGGCGAATCCATCTTGCAAAGCTCCCGTCTGAACCGTTTGGGCCCGGTTAGAAAGTGACAGGACTAATCAGCGTCAAGGGGCAGTACTTTCAAACGTGGCGGAGTCATGACGTAAGCAAGCAGCAACAAGACGCCACTGTAGATATGGCGGAAGACATCGGCGTGGATGCTGCTAAAGCGCCAATTTTATCAGAACTTGGTGACATTTCTTCATCAAAAGAAGAACAAAGAACAGCAGTGAGTTGTTTTTCTTTCAAAAACGACAAAAGTCTTGTACTGACATGTCTACAGTCACCATGGTTCATGTTATGCAGTTCTCTGTGGAGTTTACCAGAGCCATTTTACTTCTTGGTAGAGGCTACGTCACTTGTTTTGTTGCTCTGATTGGTTCATAAAGATGTGACAGACAGAATGTTCATCCAATCACCCTCCGAGTGTTTTTTAAAAAGGCTCTGCCCTTTCCCAAACGCTGTCTAAGAGAGTTTTCAGGTTAACTATCTTGTGTAAACTTAAAAAAAATGTCAATCCTGGATGGTGGGTGAATCTTTGTAAGTCACCTTGTTTTTTATGTATATATATATATATATATATATATATATATATATATATATATATATATATAAAGCTTAAGGGTTACTCTTATATGTAAGGGGCTTAAGGGTTATAGTTTGCATAATCAGGGGTGCAGCAGGTGAATGCATTGTGTCTGTCTGCACGAGGCTGGGGTTCTGCCTCAGCTCCAAAGCTAGGTGTGTATGGTTATTCTAATAAGGCAGTTGCCACTAATTGGTTTCAAAACTACTCTTGAGAAACCACTGAGTGGTGTCACTGAGGCGATCTATGGCTGTACAAATGATACTGCTCCAATCCATTGTATCTGAAGTACAATTTCTAGCATTTATGTTCTGTAAAATTGAGACATAGACATAAAGGGGCTTGATAGCTCTTTATTTGGAGGACAAATAAAAAGAAAGAGCCAGGGCTTAAGTAGGCACAATTGAATGCATCCCGAATGAAATGGCTACAAGAGACTTTCCTTTATCTATGTACAGCCCGTATGTCTTTGCCCTTCACATCTCAAACTTAACAACTAATAATACTGTAATGAAGCCTTGTTTAAATTAGCATTACATTAGCATCTAAGCTTCCACTCAGCTGCGAAAATGTCCCCCAGACAGGCTGCCTTTGTTTAGTATTAACCATGGATTACACTTTTGCCCTCCCATCTGGTCTTTTCCCAAAGCCTTGTAATGAGAAACTAAGCATCATTGTGCGGGATGTCCAGGCTCATTCACAGCCATGAGAGCATTGTGTGTCTATGCCCAGAGTTGGAAATCACATTCTTGTTCCTCTATCTTGTAACACGGGTTTTATTTTAAGCATTGTCAGACAGTACAGTACTGAACTCTGTGCCTTTTTTTTTTTTTTTTTTTTTTGAAGTTTGCTGTACCCTGTGGACAGCAATCTGTAATATGAGATGAAATTGCAGTGGCTACCTGTGAGAGAAGGCTTTTTCTGTGCTTATTTCTCTGCTTTACAGCCCCCTGGGTAAATTAAAACCTCTACAGATAAGTGGATTGCCTGCTGTCCTGTAAAAGAAAAAAAGAAAACAAAAGTGTTTTGAATCAAAGGGATCCATTTTCACAGGAACAGCCTGACATCCAACTAAAGGTGTTTTTTATGGGCAAGCTTTATGTGGATTGTTGCAGTATTTCCGAAAACAATGACCAAAAAAAGCAACCGGGTGACACAAAAATGAGGATGATGGGCTGATTTTGAGGGAATCTGTTGATAATGAATTCCCAAAAAGCCTCCATAATTTCAATGCTCAATTGGCCTTGCAGCAGCTTGGGTTGTAGCATTTACTGGATCTACCAGATGGAGACCTAATGAGCCCCTTTTCAGGAGCAATACACAGATGGAGACAATATACAAGAAGTATTCAGACTAGCACGTACCCAAATCAACAGATGAAGCCAGCCATTCCCTTACCAGCCCTGGAATACATAGAAACATAAACTTTCTCTAGTTGAAACGGTTTGCTTGAATTTCCATGATATGTTTGATATTATCATATCCAACACAGCCTCCATATTGTTTCTCAACTTACTGAACTCAATACAAAAAAGCCCATACATTTAATAGATATGTCCAATCAAGCAGGGCCAATCTGATTGGATAAGTAGTTATTACTAATTAGCACTCTCACAATTATTGGAAGTGTGGATCACCTGAGTATGGTGAATGTGACTCAAAAGACTTTAGTATAGACACCTGTGTCTGGAAGGTCCAGTCACCAGTTCATCAGTATTCCTGGCTCCCATTACACCATGAAGACAAAAGAACACTCCAAGTAACTCAGAGAAAAAGTTATTGAAAAGTAGAAGTTAGGGTATGGAAACAAAAACATTTGCAAGGCTCTGAACATCCACCAGAGTTCAGTTGAATCCATCATCAAGAAATGGGAGGAATATGGTACATGTGTAAATTTGCCTAGATCAGGGCGTCAGCACAAACTGAGTGACCATGTAAGAAGGAGACTAGTGGGAGAGACCACCAAGACACCTATGACTTCTCTAAAAGGTACAAGCTTCAGCAGCAGAGATGTTGGAGATTCCATGGTCAAGCAAAAGAAAGTTCTTTGGTCTGATGAGACCAAAATGGTGCTTTTTGAGAATTAGACAAGATGCTATGTTTGGCAATGACCCAAAGCATACAGCGAAAGCTGCACCGAAATGGTTCAAAGATGATAAGAGAATGTTCTGGAGTGGCCCCGTCAAAGCCCAGACCTCAGTCCAATAGAGAATGTGGCCAGACTTGAAAGGGCGGTTCATGCAAAATTCCTGTGCAGCCTGACAGAGCTTGGACAGTTTAGCAAAGAAGAATGGAGTAAAGTTGCAGTGTCCAGATGTGCAAGCCTGATTGAGACCTATCCACACAGACTCAATGCTGTGATTGCAGCCAAAGGTGCATCTATTAAATGCTGACGACTGGGGTGAATATTTATGCAGTCACTTATTTCACTTTATATATTTTTATTTTATTGACATTACTCTGTAAACATCAGTTTTTAATTTCAAATTAAAGAGGGTTTTTTTTTAGTATTTGTTCTTTTTTTTTTGTCCTAATAGCGAAATTCTATTGATTATGATTAACATTTAAAATCAATTAAAGGGTAAAACACCAAAGGGGATGAATACTTTTTATAGGCACTGTATTAACAGAGGCTGTTGTCGCTGGTGAATATCTAAAAGCCAAATCTGCACATACAACCTTAGTTGTGCTGAATGTTTTACTAAAGCTCAGCAAAGTCATCATCTGGAAAATGCATTTAAAGCATTTAAAATGTTTTAGTAATGGTTCATCCAAATGACTCGACAGATGTGCGATGCTGCATGTAAGCTGCTTTAAGCTAAGGTAAGTAAAAAGGCATTGTGTTTCATGGCAAACACTCACTCAATTTAGAAAGAGCCCTTTGAGTTTTCTTGCAAATGTTATAGCAATAAGAGCGTAATCACAGCCAGCATCATCCAAAAAGTCAGTACTGCTGTGCTTTATGAGGATAAAAGCTTTAAATGTAGCAGTCGCAGCATTACCAATTGGTGTAGTTGGGCGTGGTCAGAGGTCATGTCTGTTACTGCATGCAAACACAAACCAAATCTGCATCTATGTAGCAATGTGAGATATACAAAAAATAGGACGGGGAAAAAAAGATTTCAAACAAAGTAGGATTTGATAGGTCAGTGATGGGTCAGGCTTAGGGGGCTTTTACTTTTGTTTGTCTGGAAAAATGGTTCTAAATTTTGAAAGAGCTTCACATGTTCAAATAAGCTGGGCCAAGGGGGGCCTGGTCTGTTTGTCAGTGTGAAAACAGCAAAAAACATGGTGATACAGAACAAAAGTCAGACAAAATCATTCAGAAGAGGTGGCCTTAGCTTGCTTTCAATTGATTCCTGGAGTGGTAAGTTTGCAGTGCAAATGCATTCAACTCAACAACAGTTGCTATCACTGTTGTGGTGATTGCATTATTGTTCCTCTGTTCTTTTAATCCTCTGTATATTGTCTTTGTAGCATCATGTAAAAAAATGCAATATATATAAATTTGACTTTTAATTCATTTCTTTTGTTGACTTAAGTTGACTTAGAAGTAGTAGTAGTTGTTAACAGTAATAACAGTAGAAGCAGTAGTGCACTGTAAAAGGAATATTGTAGACCTACTTGACAGTGATTTAGTGAATAACAACCAGTTAAATGAAGTTTATTCAACTCAAGTTAACAAGTTGCATGAAGTTAACTTGAGTTTCAACTTGTTAACTTGAATCAAAGCAGGCATGAGATCTCAGATTCAAGTGGCTAAAATGAGTTTTCTCTGGAGGGTGGTTGGGCTCAGCCTTAGAGATAGGGTGGGGAGTTCAGACATCCAGAGGGAACTAAGAGCAGAGCCACTGCTTTGAATCGAAAGGAGGTGGTTCGGTGTCTGATCAGGATGCCTCCTGGGCACTTCCCTGAGGAGGTCTTCCGGGCACGTTTGGCTGGGAGGAGACCTAACCTGTCTGGTCTAGGAATGCCTCAGATCCTCCAGAAGGTGTTGGAAAAATGTATGTATGGAATCTTGACATCCTTACTAAATATTACATTTACATTTATTACATTTCTTCTTTGATTTACTGGTCATGTTTGCAAAAATGACAGAAGATAGATAAGTGTATCACTGAGTCTTTATGGACTCCTTGTTTCACTAGTACATCGGTAGAAAAACATGTTGACTTGTCAGAAAAATCCTACAATAAAAAATGTTCTGCCTTTGAATAAACCAAAGCTGAATCCTCATACTTAAGAAATCTATGAATTTTCTGAAATGTTTTATAAAACAGCAATTTGAAAAAGCTGTGCTTGTACTTTAGGTCAAACAGGGTCTTTGCAATCATTGCTATAGAGAAAGGGCTTAAGAAAAACATCTCTCGTTGAAGGCAACACACAGGCCATGTATTTACAGTTAATCTCTATGCTGTTTTTTTTTTTTTGCTGGAGAACTTCTGTATTTTATATTGATGTTACAAAAAGGAAAAAAAAAAACACTTTAAAACCTTTATTAGTCATCATAAATTTGAGTAGAATGAGAAGAAATCGTGACTAACTGCACTTTTAAATCTTGCATTCCTAAACGATGACATAGGCTTGTTTGAGTCATGGAAAGGGAATTTGAAGTGCAATGATGCCAGTCACCATGTTGAAAATGCTGTCTGAGCCTAACTCTCACTTAACAGTTCCCACACTTTTTCTGCTGGGCCCCCCTTTGGCGGGTGAAAATATTTTCAGGCCTCCCCTTTTTTTCAGTAATTACTGCAACATGAAACCTTATCGAATAACAACAACCATTGCCTAAAATAGAATTTAAAAAAAAATCTGACTGTGAAGATAAACTATTCCCTGAAAATAAAAACTTAGTGAACATCTATTTCAGTTACACTTCCAGTCCTGCACTCATTCCACTGACTACAATGGGCTTGTTGAGTCTGGACATGTCTTACTAAAGTCTGGGATGCAGCTGTATGACTGCCACTCTCAGTTTATTTTCAAAGTCCAGCTTTGATCTGTACTTTGTACTGATTGAGGCAACAGGAGAAAAAAATTATCCCACGCAGGTAGGATGTTGTGTGTGACCAGGGCTCTCCTGCCCAGCAGTGGGTTCTCCTTTTCCACTCCAATCCAAAACCCAGACAGAGTCCTGGACTTGGACTGAAACTGCATTGTTGATTCTGAGGTGATATCATGTAGCATCTCCTCTTCTGCAATGCTAAAGTCATCAGCTGGTGTTACTTAGCCTTGCCGTGCTGCAATCCCCCTGTCATGACACTGCGCCTCTCCTGGGGGGCGCACAGCCAATTTGGGTAACCACTGGTCTAAAGTCACATAACCTTGCAAAGCTGATCGAATGGCTCCAATGACAACCACAAAGTCATGAGCTTAGATGAAGCTATAGCTGCTGTTTTACAAGAACTGGGCAGCCTCTCTTTATTAAAAGAAAAACAAAGAACTGCACAGAAAGCTTTTCTAGGCAGAACAGATGCCTCTGCTCTTCTCCTGACAGGCATAAGTTTCAGTAATAACTAAACTATCACTAACTAACAAATCACAGGAACAGTTCAGTTGTACAGCAAGCTGGTCAATAAAGGCTGCTGCCTGTGAAGCAGCTGGTTCAGGTCCAGCCACAGAGGCAGATTTTGAAGGAAATGGAAGCAGTACCAGACAATAAAAAGCCAGTGTGTTTTCTGGCAGTTCCATTTCCAGGTGTAAAACCAGCCTCAGACATCAGGAAAAAATCTTCTTATTCATTTTTTTGGAGAGAAAATGGAAAAAAAAAAAAAGTATTCAGGAAAACTTTTTTTTTCATTTACTCACTTTCTTATTTTTTTTACACACAATAATAAATAAACCTTTCCACCTAACAATACAATCATGAAATGAAAATGGACCCCTGCTGTACATGGATGAATACCTCAAGCATTCCTGGCCTATTTATTCATATTTATTTTCATCTTGATAGTAATATCGTCCATTAATTTACCAGTAATTTTGCCAGTGAAATTAATTTTAATTAGTACTGTTACTTGATTAAAAAATTAATCAAGTTAATTACATCACTACACTGTGATTAATCATGATTAATCACAGTGTTTTTAATAGTTTAAGTCTATTTCTATGTTTTTAGATTTTTAAATGTTGTTACTGTCAAGTATTTTATTTATATTCGTTTAATTCTATGTACAGCACAATGAAAGTGCTGATCTGAGTCCTTATTGACACCACTATTGATACTTTCTATAGTTTGATGGAAAGACAAAATAAGGGCAAATATTTAAAGTACAAGTGGTCTTAGCAGAGTAGACATTTGAACAAATCGTAACATATAGAATACAGTTGTCTACTTTACTGGGGTTACCTGAACACAAAATATTTCCCGTCTTCAGCTCGTAAAGTTTGCTAATTAACTTCAATTTTGCCAATTCCGCCGTGGATTTCAACACTGGATTAACATTGGTAACAAACAGGACATGCAAAACTGTGTCAATATGTTTCTCTTCATGTAAACAACCTGAAAAAGAATCATTCTTGATCCAGATCAACAATGAGCCCATTAATGTGGTCGATGATGTTAAGTACTTAGGAATCATTTTAGACTCACGCCTGCGATTTGAAAAACAAGTGAATTATGTTTGGAAAAAAATTAAATCCAACTTAAACTGTTACAGGATCATCAGAATGTGTCTTTCATTAAACACAGCCAGGCTCTACATGCATGCTATGATATTTTCGCATCTGTCATACTGCTTAACTTCCTGGTCCCAAGCCTCACAAACAACTTTAAAACCAATCATATCCATATATAACCAGACAATAAAAATCATGGACAAAAAACCTGTCTGATGGCACCACTGTCTCATATTAGAGAAACACAATATGCTTAGCTTTGAAAGCTTCATCAAATACTGTAATCTTAATTTTTTAAAATCTCTACATAGTCTGGTTCCATCTATGTCTGGTGAGTTTGTTAGCAGATATCAGGACTCTAATTGAGCGAACACACGGGCTTCAGTAAATGGGAACTGTCGAATTCCAATGTGCAAAATGTCCTCTGGACAATCAGCCTTCTCTGTCACAGGAGCAAAACTCTGGAATAATCTACCGACCAAGCTGAAAATGCAACATAACTTTAAAGGTTTTAACAACAGTATTAAATCATGGCTGAAGGAGCAACAATACTGTTCACACATATAAAACATGTGCTTGTATACATGTTTATCTGAAGGAACCATCTCTAATACAGCTTTTAATACAGCTTGGATATTTTAACTCTGATGTATTTGCTAATGTACTGTGTTTTAGGTATCTCTGTTATTTCCTAATTTTTCCTTTTTTTAACAACTATAGTCTTTAAAAGCCTCCCATGGACAGGTGTTGAAAATTAGCACTTTGCTATAAACACTTAAAGCAGTGCATCTGGGACCTGGTATGATTAAATATCACAGCATCAGTGTTACTGTATGTCCATGTCAAATAAATGCTAAATAAATAGATGAATAAATAAATGTTTTGGTGCACTTTTCAGAAGTAATCTGAGCAGCTGAAGAAGAAAACTGTCCTGAAGCAGCTGAAGAGAGTGGTATGACCATGGCTTGATCCTGTGTTGTTTTTAGCATCTTTGCTGACATTAGCAAAGATGTGCTTTGCCTTAAGGTGGTACTTAAGACTCATGTTTCAATGTAAAGACAGTTCATCACTGCAGCATGTACCCATAATTTTGGTTTTATCTTAACTTACATTCACCAGCTTTTAAAAAAGAAAATTGCCATTAAGCAGAGCTGGGTCTGTCTCCTCACTCATCACTGCTGGCTGTGTCTGGCCCGCCTCTCACCTCCACCCCCAAGGCACCTAAACATCCCCGCTGGAGGACTACGGGAGCTAGTTGTGGTCAAACTTAGTCATATGATTAAACTGCGTTATTATTTTTTCACCATGTTAAGGTTTCAAAATTAATCACAAGCGTTAATGTGTTAATGTTACCAGCCCTATTTTTAATACACTGTATAGAGCAAAAAGGCCTATCATTATACTGTAGGCTTTAATTTGCCATGAGGGCTTTTATTTTGAAATGTTCACCTCTCCCAGTGGGCCAAATGATTTCCCTTTTCCTTAGTATTTCATCAAAACAAAAATACAAGAATTGAGAAAAAAACATAGTACCCATCTTTAAAAACAGCTCGTTTTTTTTTTTTTTTTTTACCTTTTTCAGAGATGAAAAGAGAAAACAGCTTTCCATTTTATTCCATATTCTGTCAAAAACAGAAATACAGAAAAAAATAGCTTCTCTGTTTTTTTGAGGTGGATTTCAAACAGGAAATGGATCTACCAGAATAAAACACTGACCATAAACGTGCTCATCAGTATGCTTTGAGGGCTTTTGTAGCTGCAGCCCCAAGTGGACACTTGACAAACTGCAGGTTTTTGCACTTTCATTTTAGTTCCATTAGTCAACATCAGGGGTTTCTGCTGGGTTGTAATTGCAGAGTCAAAGTTCTATAGCTCTTCACTTTCTAGTTTGACAAACATCAATCCACGTGTACTTTGAGGTCTGTTTTTTTTGGGGGGGGGGGGGGGGGGGTGTTAAATAAATGTTTAACAGGGAGTTTCATTCAGCCAGAAATGAAGGTGTTGATGATACTTTTTCATAAATACAGCCTTTCCTCATTAGCAGTATGAGTTGTTCATGTATCATGCTTCATGAGTTTATCAACAGCCTCACCTCTTTAATCATATCTTCAGCAGCCAAACTTCTCGGTAAGTCTGTGTATGTTAGGGTGTTGGTGATACATCTATGTGTTACCAACCCTTTCCCCTCTCTTCGTTAGCAGTGACATTCTATAACAAGGCTAGCTTCACACATTCACAGCACAGGGTGGCACAGCTGGGCTGAATGACACACAAAACAAGCTTTTCCTGGCTGCACCAACCTGACAAAAAACACTGCTGACAGGAAGTCAGACTCACACAATACTGTTTCTACAGCTTAGTGAAATTGATACACACTTTTTAAAACCTCCCTTGACACAGGATAATCCAGGAGCAAGTAAGAGCACAGACGTTAAGTGGAAATATCCCAGAAAGTGTGATAGCTGCATTTAAAGAGGAGCAGGGAGTTTAAGAGGGCAAACTTTTGAATATGCCTTTTAATAAAAACTGTGTAGCTCGGAGTGTATTTGTTGTGTGTGTTTAGCTGGTTATCTATGTAGGTCAGTAGTGTTTTATTGTATTCAAAAGTTCTTAATCAAGCATTGTGCAAATACATGTAATCAGGGTAATACTCAGTCGCTACAAATTATCAGATCATTACCATTCACAATTTCAAAATAAATTTTAATTACTGTCATGCTTATTTTATCAGCTTGCTATAATAATAATAATAATAATAATAATAATCCTCATTTTTTCAGTTAAACAGGTCTCTATGAAGCATAGGGCAAGCAGAATAATATAAAATATTACCGGTAACTCTGGTATTTTTCCCCCATTTTCTATATGTTATTAAGGCTTTTTCTGCATCCATAAGTAGGTGAAAGCTTTTCTTTTCATCCTTCCATTTAACATTCTGCATTAACACACCCTTCTTGGGACTAAAATAAGGAATAAAAGAGTATTTGAAGAGTTTTGTTTGTCTGAAAAAACACATCTCAAAAATTTCTACAAATCAAGAATACTTTAAGTAAAGTGCCTACATTCCATCAAGCTCTGTACCCAACTAAAAAAAAACAGTCTCAAAAGCTTAACATTACATTCATGAAGACAACTTTCCATTTTCCATGACATGTTAAAAGTAAAATATGTAGAATTTTTCACACTGAAATTTCAGGATGAACTAAAAAATGACTACTCCTGCCAAGGGGCAACAGATGAAAATTAGCATTTTTGCTAACTCTGGCACATTTACAAATTGTACTTAGTGCATTTGTTCATTGTTGTGCTTTTGTCCCTTTTAAATAAATAAATAAACTAAAACTAGAGAGATGTTTCAGTGTTTTAAAGTCGGGTTGTATGAGGGACATGGCAATAATGGTGTTACAAGCCTCCAATGATTTCAGTAGGCATTGCCCCTACCACATAATATAGTTTAATAAGTTACAAATGGGCCAGAAAAAGGTGTTGGTTAAATTGTAAGCTATAGTAAAGTGTTTAGAAAGCCTCTGTGTTAACACTTTTTTTCAATGCGTGCTTTGGCTACTGGCTACGTGCTCTTCCGCCCCAGTGTATCTGAACAGCTGTTTGGGTCTGCAGACTTTGTTAGAGGAAACAAGTCACTAAGCTAAAACTAGCTATTTCAGCTCAATTTCCCACTGACAGCTGACAGTGTTTTCATAAGGTAAACACATCATGTTGACTGTAGCTTGTCTCGTTGGTTTGAGAGAGGTGTCAAGGAAGGCATTTTTGTCAAGATGTAGAAACCATCCCTGAACAGAGGAGGGGGGCTCAGACACTTCCTCTCACCTACATACAATGCAGTGCTGGATTCTTTCCCCCCAAACAACACCTCCACCAGAGAACAAAGGACTAAAGAACATGTGACCCTAACAACCCGGGAAATGCCCACTTAGCCACAACCCCAGAGGAAATTACCCTGCTAATGGCTGTCAGGTGACCACACAGGCCATTTGCGTAGCAAAGATCAGCCAAGGCTAGATACTCCGACTCTTCCCTAGTCACTCTCAGAACTGAAGAAGCCTTTTAGAGAAGAGGCGAAATGTCTTCCACAACTTGGAACCAGTCCAGTTGCCAGTTGATCAGCCTTAGATGTAGCTTGTCTAGTTATCAGCCATTAGAGGAATTAAGTGTCAGCCATAAACTAACTTAGATGACAGATAGCCATTCAGCCTTTCATGTCAGGTCAGGTACGGGACTATACTGGTTGGGCACTTCACTCACATTGATATTTAGTGCCAAATACAGAGACATGGGTGGAAAATAAAGCGCTTCAGAAATGTTCGATGTAGTGTAGAGTTGAACCAATATTGATTTTTGGCCCAATGTCTATTTTTTTTACCTTAAACTTGCCTTATTACATGGCGCTGTTGTACCTGTCTCCAACACTATGTAGCTAGCTTTTCCAAGTACGTCATATTTAAAGTAAAGGGCATACTCAATCACTGGAGGCTGGTGGCATTACTGCACAGTACCTTATACAACCCAACTTCAAAAATACCAAAATATCCCTTTAAATTTCAAAGCCAGATCAACTATTCATTTTGATGGTTGTGAGGGTCTGTTTCTTGACAGTTTAGGGGGTCATGACCTATACTCCAGCAACCACTTCTTTTAGTGAAGTGGTTCTCAACTCGTTGGTCGGGACCAAAGGTGGGTTGCGAAGCTCTTTCAGGTGGGTTGTGAATGCGTGCTAGGGAAAAAGTCTAGCAAAAAGTCCCATCCATGAAAGCCCTAAGGACATATACATGTACTCTATAGGTTTTCTTATGATGATGAGTATATTTCAGTGTTTGTCTCAAGATTTCAATTTATTTTTCTCCTTTTCTTTTCATGGCAAGCAGGATTTTTGAAGATATTGGTGAAATTATCAAATTTCAAAATTGTCTTGGGAAAATGGAGCACAATTAAATGCATGCATGCATTTCCCTCTGTAAGTTTTTCAAAAGTTTAGGTCACAATTTCACTTGAGGAGGTGGTGGTGTTTTAGTGGGTTTAAAATCAACATTTTGTTGCTCAAATGTCTAAGAATTAGCAAAAAAAAAAAAAAAATATTTAAAATTCTTTTCCAACAGGAAGAGTGACAAAGTAAAATAAAATCATTGATAGATGACGAGGTAAATCACTTTGTCAGCCCTAAATAGGAACCTAACTCCACATTTTTCATTCTATTTATGATTGTATATTTTCTGCAGCGTTTGATGTGAAAGATTATATTGTTTTTTTTTCTGTAATGAAATTTCCATTCACCTCTTGGACTATTTATTTTCATGTTCAATTGGACTGACCCAGTGTCTGCTCTTTGATGATGAGTGGGTGAGTTTCTAAGCATAACATCACATGCATATCACTGGCCGTACTGATCCTGCAGCACAAGATCAGAACTGTATGATTAGAAAGTGTTTGAAAACAACATTCACCGTACAAGAAGTGAAAATCTGAGTGGGAGACTGAATAAGAGCACCAACCCTTACATTACCATGGGGACTTGTAGCTACCATATTTTTCCTCAAAATGATAACATAAAAATATTTCCAATTCTTACCATACATTTATATTCATGATTCATATGCAGCTATTGAATATAAAACAGAGACATCCTGCTGGACCTAAAACACAGACCTCTGACATTTGGAATATTCCTGCCCTAGCTTTAATGCAAATGAACTGCAGATTAATAAGGTCTGAGAGACCAAAGTACTGTCTTTTAGAGAACTGAAGTCTGTTATGCTGCACTGTGTACATGGGTTAACCAAGGATAGGGCTTATTATAAATGTACCCACAATGCACGGTTTGTCAACTTTATTGTGCAGTCCCACAGGTCTTTAAAACTATTTCTATTCTACATTTGGTCTACAAGGTCTGCATACTGAATTAAAAAACGCTTAAATTAGACAAGGCATACATTAGGCATGGATGCCTGTCAGCATTCATTAATGCAATATACTGGTTAATTTCTATGTAAATAGACTTCCTGGTTACAGGGCAAATTGAGCCTCCCTTACACATTTTTAACAAATGCTATTTTTAATCTTTTTGTCTCATTTTTAACTTTTTAAAGATTTTTGTCACATTTTTTTCTGCATTTGTTCATTCACCCTTATTGGTTTATCTCGCGTTACCAACCGGGTGCAGCACTCACCATGGATGCCATCATGTTCATTGGCTTAATGGTGTCGGTAACTTTGTGATCGGTAACCTTGCAAAGCAGATGGATACGCCCATTTCTGTGTTTCTCACTGGTGAATCCATCTTGCAAAGCTCCCATCTGAACAGTTAAGTCCTGGTTAGAAAGTGACAGGACCAATCAGCGTCAAGGGGCAGTACTTTCAGGAGCGGCAGAGTCATGACATAAGCAAGCAGCAAGCGACTGGTGCAATTATGGCGGAAGAGATGAGCGTGGATGCTGCTAAAGCACCAGTTGTATCTGAACTTGACGACATTTCTTTGTTAAAAGAAGAACAAAGAACAACATTGAGTTGTTTTCTTCTCAAAAACAACAAAAGTCATGTACTGACATGTCTACAGTCACCATGGTCGCGTTAAGCAGTTCTGTGTGGAGTTTACTCCTTCGGTAGGGGCGCTGCTTGGTAGTGGCTATAGGTCACATGTTTTGTTGCTCTGATTGGCCAATAAAGATGTGACAGACAGAATATTCGTCCAATCACCTTCCAAGTTTTTTTCAAATGCTCTGCCCTTTCCCAGTTGCAGTCTATGAGTGGTTTTCCAGATGTATGTGTGAAACAAATCCATCTGGCGCGCCAGGTTAGTCAAGCTCTATTCGTTTTTTTTTTAATCTAAAATTCCTTCTGCGGATTAGCAATGTTACTCCTGCCTCAGCCAATGTCAAAATAACTTCAATGCAAAGTCTGTTGGCCTGTTCATGACAATTCCCTGAACATGTTAGCGTCCAACTAAAATGTAAGACCCAGTCCATCAGCGAATTGCTCCCACCCCTGATCATAATGCACCAGCTGCCACTACATATCATGGTACAAAACTGAAAAAGTCCATAATTTTGGGCTTTAGAAGATCCAATCATTATTCTTGTGTGTCTACAGCATCATGAACAACCGAGGATACTTTATAATGCCTTGACTTAGTAAGTGATCTTTATATAGACCCAGAATTAATCAATCTAATAGCAACACTCATGAGCATTGCCATGGAGAAACTTTTCTTTAAGAGGACAGACAAATGTGGTGTAATGGACAAACAGAATAACAAGAGATAATATAAACTTTTGTTTTCAGTGCCTGTAACAATATTGGAAACAAAAGAAGTGATTACCAAAGCAGCCACAACAATGAAATTAAACAGGGCAGACTGTAATGAATGCAGAACAGAACAGATTTTCGTCCACCTTCTTCATTTTCACGTGTCTTCACACTTGAATCTAAAACCTACTAATGTGGGCAGCTCACAGAGCCATATAAAAAAATATCTAACAACGCTGTAGCTGTAAGGACAAATGATTTGCTGTAACAATTGGCCACACGCTAGGGAAAAGCTCAACCTGCGGCCAGATATGAGCAGCTGAGAGTGCAGAAAGGTGGAGTGTTCCTTTTGAGTGAGTTTACTGTGATAAAAACAACAAGAACAAGCTGTGCATTTACAGTAAGTGTGTGAGTGGGCAGTACAGGGACAAAGTAAAAGCTTTTTTCTTTGAAAAAACACAAAACTGAGTTTAGACTTGTCAAGAGTACTCAACTGATGCAGTGTATAGACTTTGGCAGGTGACTGCTTAATGTGAAGGCTGAAGTGAAATGTAATTGCTTGAGTGTAAAATCTGGGAACAGATATTTAAATTTTATTTTTAGAAACATAGAAATTAAATATTTATTATTCCCAGAGTTGAGTGAGATTCTCGTTCTGGTGCAATCATGTTAGTTTAAAAGAATATGCACTTTTTAGCTGCTAGCTGCATTGCTCTTTGAGAATTGCAATACAATTCGGGGCCTGTTTGTCACTCCCACTCCCAACAGCTGCTGAACACACCAACACAAGAGTTTATGGACAAATGCGGCTCTTGAGGATTTCCTTTTTCAAACTAAAAATAGAAAACTGAAATATCGAGCCAAAATATTTGGAAAAACACTTGAAATTGAGCTTAGGTTACTCCCATTTGGCTCCATCATTGCTGAGGTGTTTCCACACCTTAATTTGAGTCCAGCTGTGCCAAATTAAACTGATTTGACAGAATTTGGAAATGCACACACCTCTCTATAAAAGGCCTCATAGCTGACAATGCACATCAGATCAAAAACAAAGCTACAGTATGGGGTCAAAGGAATTGCCCACAGATTCAGAATTGTTGCAAGGCACAGATCTGGTGAATGCTACAAAAATTTGTTGCACTGAAATTTTCCAAGCGACAGTCACCTTCATAATTCTCAAATGGAAGAAGTTTGGCCCAACCAGGACTCCTCCAATCAGGGGAAAAGGGCCTTCATAAGAGAGGTGACCAAGAACCTGGTCACTGTGACTGAGCTCCAGAGATGCTGTGTGGAGAAGGGCAACCATCACTGGAGCCCTCCACCAATCTGGGTCCATGGCAGAATGGCTAGGCAGAAGCTTCTCCTCAGTGCAAAACACATGGAAGCCTACTTGGAGTTTGTAACAATCTCCAAATAAAAGCCCAAGCAGGGTAAATTAATGAATAGGCTATGGGTAAACCACACATTGTTCACTGGTGAACCAGCTTCTACAGAACAATGAAGTCAGTGGTGCTCTTGCACCTTGTAATATCAAGATTTAACTTTCTCAGATGTTGTTTCTCTCCCCTCCATGGCTGATAGAACGGGATACAGATTGTGAGCCCACCCACATCATACACATCCTTTTTTTTCAACCTGGGCCTTAAGAAGATGCAGTAATGCCACTTTAATTTTTTAGAAAGTAATGGCACTATAAAGAGTCTTGGGGAGCATAGAAATGAAAGAAATAATCATTCTGTGACAGAAAAAGACCTAAAATTATTCACCTATTTACAAAAGAGTCCTTTCGCTTTTTGTATAGGCTGTTTTTGAGCCATTGTTAAAAGCAAGTTCTGTCTGCAAAGCACTGTAGGATATAAAACAGACAATATAGTGGATAGCATTAGCTTGTAGCAGCAGAAACGATTCTTTTTTTTTTTTTTTTTTGGACTAAAAAAGATGTTCCATATTAGAGTTAATGGTGTGGATTTAATCTTTAAGGAGCCCGGATAATCACCCAAGTTCCAGACTCACTAGAAAAGCATCTGTCAAGGCAATGAAGGCATGGATAGCGCCATTAGAAAGGCACAATGGCAAGCTACAAGAGGACAAAAATAAGTGGCTATGATTTATGGTTCAAAAGTTATTCAGCTTTTCTTTTTTTTTCAACCGATGTCTCCTCTTATACAACACCTGTCTCAAAGTGTTGACTGATAATTTTTTGAGAATTTAAAAAGGGCAGATTCTTGTATAATTTAGATTGTACAGTCTTATTGCTTGTGTGAGTCAAGAATCAGATCAGGAAGATCAGAGGCATGGACCCAGAAGTGAGTTTAGATAAGAAAAGGACACTGATAAAATTAAATTCACTGGAAGTCCCTGTTGGAAAGAAATAAATAAATTAACCCAATAATGAATATCAAATGGATAAACAGACTTTTGCTCAACTCTAACAAAAGAAAATGCATTTATTGGCCTAAACTCAGACTGAAAACAATGATGGATTTAACATGATAGCAATGCCATTAAAAGAGCATGTGTTTGTCTGCCTTCAGGTTGCCTCACAGAGCTACATGTGTGGCTGAAGATTCTTCCATTTTATTATCTTTAGACCATCGTTGTGATTTATTGCAAGGAGCAGTTCGAAGGCCTTAACACCACCAGGATGTGCACTCTTTCTGTAATACATGCTTTAAAAGAAGAACACACAAAGGACGTGTGGAGAGATCTGAAGGGGGTTTAATTATGTATTCAGTTAAATTTTACTACAGCTCACACAATTACTGTGGGTTGATTTTTGCATGAAATCCTGCTCTAAACAGCAGGTGAAATTGTGCTGGGGTCTGAAAAACTGTAATATGAAGATGAGCTCTTCAAACAACGAGTACAGTTACTGCATAATTATTCCTCTGGAAGGAATAAAAGGCAACCTTGAACCTCCCACGCATTATTCCCATTCCAACCCAGTAATGGACCAGCTTTTGCATTATTACACCAAATCGCATCTGGATAATTTCGATCGACAGATGCTGCTTCAGCTGGACTGTCACTGTTGGAATCTCACTGTGCCCTATGTGTGCTGATAGGTTGCACTCTCACAACAGTGCAGTAGGTATAGAAATTTGCCCTGGAGACAGAAATATTCAATTAAACAAGTAATTTGAGGTCATAAGACTTTTTGGATGTAGCCAAAGGCCCTTAAGGCGCCATATTGTTCCTGGTTATGAGACTTCAGATAATACCTGATGTAACGTACAGGCCCAAAAATTGCCCAATGACACGTTTTGTATCATACACATCAGAAATGTGTGTTTGGTGGATGAATTTCTGTCTCACAGGTGACAGCAGTGGTGAGTATATATAACTTTTGTTTGTGTTGGACAGAAATATTTCTCCATCGCACCAGGGATCATGTCTGTGGTCATCAATCCAACAGCCAGCACAGAAAAGCCACAAACATTCCCACATCAGCACTCGTGTCAGGCCTGAGCTCACACTCGGTGCCCCCACAATGATATTCAATTGCTTCAGTCACGCTGGTGTGGTGCACAAAACAAACCAGAAAAAATGCAAATCAGCGGAGGCATGCTGAATTCTCCACAACCTCCACATCAGACACGGGATGCATAAGAGTCTGACGTGGGAGAGATATGGTGGAACATAAATTAGCCAACCTAAGCAGAGGAATGAAGATGTGACATTTATACGGCTTTCTGTAATAAAATAACATTTCAGCACTACTTTCACTGAGTCAATGGCTTATTTAAGACCTGCTTTTAATGTATGTTTTGTTTGAATATCTGACTTCAATTGCCTTTTAACCACATTCTCCATAAATGTTAAAGGAATGGCAGTTATTTTTGTGCTCACGTGGACTTTGGCTTCACCATTATGGCACCACAGCTGAGTTGCTGGCTAGCTCCCTGGGTGTTAGAATGGATTCAGTGGATTTTGGAGAGGATTGACTCACAAAGGTGATGGGGTGGTTACTGATCCTGTGACTGGTGTCACACAGGTCAATGCCTATGTTAGTGCTAACACTGCTTCCACTGCTGTTGTTCTGTGGCTGAGGGCTTGGTGGCTGGAACAAAGAGCGAGCTGTGCTGGGCAGCAAATATGGACTGTCTTTAGTAAAATAGATTAAAAAACAGCCGGAGTTTCATGTTGTTGTTTACTAAAATCTCAGGTATTTTTATGAAGCGGGACAGGTTTAGTGTGGAAAACAATCCCAGTGAATCAGAGGTTTAATTGGATCTCATTTAAAACAACAATAGCTCCGCCCAGCTCACTTATTTGATGGACTCTACATGACATATTTACTGAACAGTAAACCAACGTTTTATTTAATTGATGAACTTCACATAATGAAGGCGAAAAGCTGTTAAAAGTGTCCCTCAAGGTTCAAATTCTAGCCACACATACGTAAGCATGATGGGATCACTCACAGTGCTAACCAAATCAGAGGTTTAACAATTAGTACAGCGCCTTTAAAAAGTATGGATGGATATTTTTACCCTTTAATTGATTTCATGAATCAATCATGGCCAATATATTTGGCTTTCTGATCTAAGGAAAAAAAAAACTCAAGCTCTGTCAGATTGCATGTTGACTGGGCTTGAACAGCCCTGTTCTTTTGGATTGAGATTTGGGTCTTGACTTGACCACTCTTTGTTGTCTTTACATCATTTCTGTCTAGCTTCTGCTGTATGCTTCAGGTCATTGTCTTGCTGGAAAACAAATCTTCTCCCTCTTACAGTTCACTGGTACAAATGAAAATGAAGAATTTCTCTGCCTTAGAAAGCTGTTGGAAGTTTCTGAGGTAATGGGTGGTCATTTTTTAATTAATGTAAAACACTGACAGCAAAAATAATATTTTACCTTTAAAGATGGCATTTAATGAACAGGTTTTCAGATTTTAAAGACAAGAACTGAATACTGTGGTCTTGTTAATGTGTTTAAAGAGCAACCAGATGGGAAGACAGATGCAATATATTGCCAAAAGTATTCACTCATCTGCCTTGACTAGCATAATATGCTAGTCAAGGCAGATGAGCGTCACTTAGGTTCATATTATGAACCTAAGTGACGTCCCATTCTTAATCCATAGGGTTTAATATGACGCCAGTCCACCCTTTGCAGCTGTAACAGCTTCAACTCCTCTGGGAAGGTTTTCCACAAGGTTTAGGAGTGTGTTTATGGGAATTTTTGACCATTCTTCCTGAAGCGCATTTGTGAGGTCACACACTGATGTTGGAAGAGAAGGCCTGGCTCTCAGTCTCTGCTCTAATTCATCCCAAAGGTGTTCTATCGGGTTGAGGTCAGGACTCTATGCAGGCCGGTTCATCTACACAAACTTTCTCATCCATGTCTTTATGGACCTTGCTTTGTGCACTGGTGCACAGTCATGTTGGAACAGGAAAGGGCCATCCCCAAACTGTTCCCACAAAGTTGGGAGCATGGAATTGTCCAAAATCTCTTGGTATGCTGAAGCATTCAGCGTTCCTTTCACTGGAACTAAGGGGCCAAGCCCTGGTCCTGAAAAAAACCCCACACCATGATCCCCCCTCCACCAAACTTTGCACTTGGCACAATGCAGTCAGACAAATACCGCCAAACCCAGACTCGTCCATCAGATTGCCAGATGGAGAAGCGTGATTCTTCACTCCAGAGAAAGCGTCTCCACTGCCCTAGAGTCCAGTGGTGGCGTGCTTTGCATCCGATGCTTTGCATTGCACTTGGCGATGTATGGCTTGGATGCAGCTGCTTGGCCATGGAAACCCATTCCATAAGGCTTTCTATGTACTGTTCTTGAGCTAATCTGAAGGCAATATGAAGTTTGGAGGTCTGTAGCGATTGACTCTGCAGAAAGTTGGCGACCTCTGCACACTATGCACCTCGGCATCCGCTGACTGCTCTGTCATTTTAAGTGGCCTACCACTTGGTGGCTGAGTTGCTGTCGTTCCCAATAGCTTCAACGTTGTTATAATACCACTGACAATTGACTGTGGAATTTTTAGGAGTGAGGAAATGTCACGACTGGACTTTTGCACAGGTGGCATCCTATCACAGTACCACTCTGGAATTCACTGAGCTCCTGAGAGCAACCCATTCTTTCACAAATGTTTGTAGAAACAGTCTGCATGCCTAGGTACTTGATTTTATACACCTGTGGCCATGGAGGTGACTGGAACACCTGATTTCAGTCATTTGGATGGGTGAGTGAATACTTTTGGCAATATAGTGTATATAAGGTGTGCAGAAAAACAACCTAATATATCCATCATGTTGTGGCAGAAATTGAAATCTCTGTTCTTTGTGGTGTGTTTGGCATTTAAGAAACCTAGGTAAAAACATTTTTTGGACATGGTTTGCACCTCTTTAAACCATCTGATTTTTGTTCATCTCCTAAAGGGTCTGCCATACTTTGCTTTAAAAACACCTGAGCAGACTCCAAGTAAAAGTGTTACTGGTATGTGTTTGTCTTTTTCAACCAAGCCTCTAATGGCAACAAACAAGGTAATAACTTTAAAAACCATTACCAGCACTCACACCTACCCACATGCACAGACTCCTACTCTCACATGTCCAAAATCAAAACTAATTACACAAAAACTACAAAGCTAGAAGCAGCAGGTAATGGCAGGATTGATATTCTGTTCGTGTAGTCAAACCACCTTTACACATATTCCCCAAAGATTTATACATTTCATAATTATGGTCTCTGAATAACTAAACACTCCCTTCAACGAGTCAGCACAAGCTTTACTCCATGTTCACTGTTGATTCCCAACTTATTAAAAAATGAAGTAGACTTTAACTTTTTCAACAGTGATCTTTGTCTTGGGGGGGTTGCCTGGTAACTTGTGGCCCTTCAAATACAAATATTTCATATTTTATCCAGTTCCTATCAAATGTATTCACCCTCTTGGATGTTTTACCATTTAATTGATTTAACAATATCAATCATTGTCAAAAATGTTGCTTTATTTGGCAAAAACAAACTTTGAATGTCAAAATGAAAAAAGATTAAGTTGTCTGGAGCTATGCAAAGTTAAATTCTTCAGCGCTTATAGAATCTTTGTAACTTGTTGAAATAAAAATGAGACAAAATGTATAGTTCTCTCTCCATGACTCTAGGAAAAAATCCTGCCTCCTCTGTCTGTCTTTATGACAGTCTGTTGAGCATGCAGCTACTGCCTGGTGTGCTCTCTGCGCTCTGAAGCGGGTCCTTTTGTTGTTACTTCATGTTACGTCACCAGGGTACGGCAGGGTACAGATGGCCTAGTGTGAGTGTGCCCTAAGGCACCGAACATTCCTCAGATTTCAGTGAAATCCATCCTCAAGAAATGAATATGGCACATGTGTAAATCTGCCTAGGTCAGGCCGTCCTCACAAACTGAGTGGCCGTGCAAGAAGGAGACTAGTGAGAGAGGCCACCACGACACCTATTTCTAATCTGAAGGAATTACAAGCTTCAGCAGCTGAGATGGAAGAGACTCTGCATACAACAACTGTTGCCTTGGCTCTTCACCAGCAAAAGCTTCATGGGAGAGTGGCAAAGAGAAAGCCACTGCTGAAAAAAAAAAAAAAAAAATTTAACTACAGTTTGCCAAAAGGAATGTGGCAGACTCCATGGTCAAGTGGAAGAAAAATCAAAATTATGCTTTTTGGACATCAGACAAGATGCTATGTTTGGCAGACACCAAACACTGCACATCACCACAAACACACCATCCCCACTGTGAAGTACGGCGGTGGCATCATCACGCTGTAGGGATGTTTCTCAGCAGCTGGCCCTGAAAAGCGTGTAAAGGTAGAGGGTAAAATAAATAGTAAAGTCCCAGGGGACAAGTCTTTTTCAGTCTGCAAGAGAACTACGGCTTGGGAGAAGATTTATTTTCAGGCAAGACGATGACCTGAAGCATACAGTGAAAGTTACACAGAAATGGTTTCAAGATAACAAGGGGAATGTTCTAGAGTGGCTGAGTCAAAGCCCAGTCCTCAATACAACAGAGAATTTGTGGCTGGACTTGAACAGGACTGTTCATGACTGATCTCCATGCAATCTGACAGAACTTGAGCAGTTCTGCGAAGATAATAGAGTATGAAATTTGATGTGCAGGCCTATTGGAGACCTATCCACACTTATCCACATTATGTGCAACCCTAACTTGAACCGAAGAAGTTGGTTCAACAATCATGAACAACCTGAGCAAGGGGATTCTGTCTCGTATACTTCAGAGAGCTTTTTAAATAATGAGCCCAAATGGCTGTCACTGACCTGGGGGCTTTTGTTTTGAAATGCTCCTTTACTTACATGAAGTTATACATCTGAGAACTGCTGCTTGAGTGGAGGCAGCTGTAAAACATCAAAAAAAAGTCTCTAATATTTGTTGGATTCTCATACACAGAGGAAATCATGGCCTGTTAAGAGCTTAATTCTATTAACATTGCAATAAGCTGATGCTATGGTCGTTTTAAAATAATACTGGTTATAATTAGTATACCTTCAGTTAATTGTTAACAGACATTACAATTTAATGAAAACTACTGTCTTTATTAACATTTTGAAAGATAAAGTAATATTTCATGACTAAATGTGCCTGCCTATGTACATATATATACCTTTGCATTGTCTATGTATCAGGTATTGACCAGTGAAGCTGTCATGCGTGTCTCCAGACTGGGAATGGTAGCACTGGCAAATCAAATGTATATAGAAGGATTGGTCTCGGCCCAGTGTGTACACCTTTAAGAGCCCCAGAAACAGCACATCTCTGTCCTTCTCACTCCTCACCAATATCTGGCCATCTGAGGCCTCTGTGACAAACACTCACCTTGAGTGCTGAATCACACATCCCAGGGGCTGGCTGACTCCGCCTGATGAATTTTCTTGGGAAAGAAAGGAGGGGTTATCTTGGAGGTCACCCTAATGTGAGCGACATTCATCAAACCTCGCTCCAGAGGAAGCGGCTGAAATTGGAAAAGGGAAAAAGGTAGTGATTCTTGCAGAGTTGCAGGCAAGCCGGGGCACAAATGTGGGGAAAAGGTAGCAAAACAAACAAAGAGCTTCAGTGCAGAGTTGCATGATAGCTAATGGGCTGGAGCTATAGCGAGTGGGCAGTGCATGTTTACATGTTGTAAACTTCAGTCGGCTCATTCATCATGGTTGCTCTAATATTTCCCTGGAGCAGACTCTAGTTTCATTTTGGTAGCAGTCTCTGCACCTTCATCCATTTAGACACATCCACTCCCACACTGAAGTGAATTAGTGTGTTCATCTAGAATTATGCATGTATGCACATGTGTAAGTGCACAGCTGTATTCATACATAATATATGTGAATGTCAAACATGTCTCATCATGTCATCACTCATTTGTGAGGGTTTTCACATCAAGTCGTTTGCTTCAGTCTCTGCTTCAGTCGGTGCAGGCATTTCATTTTTTTCAAATTGAAATGATTTCTTTTGGTCTCCTCACCTTCAGAACAGGATTCAAGTTTTAGCTCGAGGTGTGCTCTCCATGTGTAATTTCTATGTGTTGGAATAAATCACTTATGAATTTCCTGGCAGTTGCACAGTGAAGATGCTCAGTGATGCGAACGGTTGCTTTTCAGCACGAGAAATTGTATTTGATTCCTGGCCCTGGACTTTGCGTGGTTTGCATTTTCTCTGTTTGTTTTGTTACCACATATCAGAAACATGTGAAACAGTGAGGGAGACTGGAGACTCATAAGGGCCCTAGGTATGAATGTGATACTGCATGATTGTTGTTCTTGGATGGGCTACCTGTTTCAAGGCTTTCAGTGTCTTCCAAATTGATCTGGATGGACTTCAGGACACAATAACCCTGAAAGAGAATGAGCAAAAACAATCAGATCTAAGACTGCATGATTATGCATACAAAATAAATCCATTTTTTTTTCACACTTGCAAACATGGTTGGTGATAATACCTTCCTTAATTCCCTTGTTTATGTTTTTGTAGACCTGTTTGTTTGTTAGCATCTGCTCACATGTGTGCAAGGCCGCAGGGGGGATAAAGGGAAGAGCTTTCTGGGGCCCAGCCAAGTGGGGGGCCAATGTAGGTCTGCAAAATTACAGACTTGACAAGCTGATTAGGACAGCCGGCTCAGTGACTGGCTGCAAACTTGACACTTTAGTGGCAGTGTCAGAGAAAAGGTCTCTAAACAAACTGTTATCCATCATGGATAACCCTGACCACCCTCTGCACCACCTGCTGGACAGACAACAGAGTACTTCCTCGAACAGACTGGTGCAACTCCGCTGCCGCAAGGACAGATACAGAAAATCCTTCCTACCCAAAGTAATGACTCTCTATAACAGTTCACCTCTGTCAAGCAGAGAGCTGCCACCCTGACGGTCTGCTTCCTTAAATGCTGCCATCCTCTCTCCTGTTTTTATTGCACATTTTCATTTTGCACAGTCTTTCCACTTATTAGCCAGTGCTCTTTCTGGTTGTAAAATTTCCTCTGTGTTTCACAACTGTACTTGCACTTTAAATGTACTCCTTATCCGCACAACAATGACAATCATACCTTTTGCACATTCGACTCTATCTCCAAGCAATACATGTTTACATTTTAATACCTGTTGCAGTAAAACCAGTGATCACAGATTTGCAGTGTTAATCTTACATTTATTAATCTTTTTCACCTATCTGACACTATTTTATATACTGCTTGTAATAATGTATATACCTCTTAGTTACTTAATTTGTAATTTAAGGTCAAGTTTTGAATGTTAATTTACTGTTTATTTAATGTGTATTATATTCTCTTCTGCTGCGTACATGTCGATTTTGAGCTGCTGTATCACTGAAATTTCCCAGTTTGGGATCAATAAAGTACATCTATCTATCCATCTATCTATCCATCCATCTATCTATCTATCTATCTATCTATCTATCTATCTATCTATCTATCTATCTATCTATCTATCTATCTATCTATCTATCTATCTATCTATCTATCTATCCATCTATCCATCAATCAATCTATCTATCTATCTATCTATCTATCTATCTATCTATCTATCTATCTAAAATCATCCATTTTAAGGTTAATCTCTGATACCTATGATTTATATCAAACCTGAATAATAACCACCCTTACCAAAACAACAAAAAGCTAGTTTTATTTGTTCGTCCGAGATGTTTGAAATGTTAAGCCCTTTTCTTAAAACAGATTTAACTTTAAGTAATGTTAGACTTCATAGCTAAGACATAATGTTCACAAACATCAGGACACAGGAGAATATAGTGAGGAAATGAAATAAAGTTAAGAGAAGAATCATAAAATGATGGTAAAATAAAGGAAAAATTGGCAAGAATGGGTTAAAAGTGGTAAAAATATGCAGAAATAGGTAGGAAAAGTGGTTTACTAGTGGCAAAAAAGGGATATGCAAAAAATATAGGTTAAGAAATAGAAAAAAGGGCAAAAATTGTTTGAAAAATTGTGAAAATAAATTTGAAAATTTGCAAAGTGTTGAAAAACAGTTAAAAAGTGGCAGGAAAAGGCATAAATAGGTATTGAAAGGTGGTTTACTAGTGGCAAGAAGGTGTAATGTGAGGCCAAATTGGGACAGAGCAGCAAATATGGGTTAAGAAATAAAAAATGGTCGGAAAAAAGGTCAAAGAGGTCAAAAAGTGGTTAAAAAAAATTGGCTTTAAGTGGCAAATAAAATGGCAAGAATGGCCCCACATGGGCAGCTGAAGTACTGAGAAGCAATTAAACTGAGCAAACATAAGAGACAGTGATGAAAATGAGTTAAAAAGTGGCATGAATAAATTAGTTGAACATCAGAACCCATTTTATAGCATGACACTCATTTCAGCACCAAAATGAGGTACCTGTTAGCCAGGATGCTAGCACCAATGCTACTGATCCAACACACATGCATTGATATCATCTATAATCACAACTAGGGAGGGTCCATGCTCTGGGTTTATCAGGTGCCTCTAGCTAACTCTCTGGACAGGCCTGCATGTGTGCACCTGTGTGTTCAGTTAGCATCTGAGCTTCTTTCCTCACATGGGATTAAGAAACATGAGACCTTGTACCCATTTGCCAAATGCATCTCTCATTTTTAACAAATCGCTTTGCAACAAGAATTATTCTCCCTATTTAGTCTATCACTACCAGAGTGCTACATATTAATGTCATACTAACAAAGCTGCAGAGTAAAGCACGTCAGCAAAAGACCAACAAATAAAACATCTGAAAACAACACTGGTCAGAGTTCATTAAGCCAGAGCCAAGTTTTGTTTGTCAGACTTGATATTTTTCATCCAAACAGCCAATCCTCTGCTCCTGTCTTCAGTAGGAAAAAAAAAAGAGTATTTTATTTTATTTTTCTTTTGACAGGTCAGTTATGTCAGGAAACATAAACAACACAAGTGATTGTGCAAGCAAAAAGATTGCATGGCTTTTTTTTTTTTTAAATGATATCTATTTGACAGCCAAGAAGAATAAAATCAAAAGGAAATAGATGTGATATGAGCTTAGCTTTCAGTTGATACGTCCTTTTTTCCACCAAAAAGAGTGATGATCATGTTGCCTCAGGGAAGAAAGTGTTAAGTGCCTGAAAGTACAAGAGGACATGCTGGAATTTAGAGCTGAAAAATTGCCTGCAGGAATTTGGGATTCCTGAATGTCCACCTCATTCTCACAGAAGCTTAAAAAGTAAAAGCTTCAGGGATGGAGATGGCTGTTAAAAAGCTTTTTGCTTGGAAAGGGTTAAATAGTATATTCTGTATGGTTTCTACCTGACATCTCCCCAAATTTCCACTTCAGACAGCTCTATCAGCAGGATATTTATGAATGATTGATCACCTGTTTTTATTGGAAAAAACAACGGAAAAATGTCTGTCCAAGGTAGCAGTATTTTGTGTGTTTTTTGTTTTATCACTTATGGAGCATAGCAGAGTCAAAAAAATCATTTATATCTCTATATATTTAAATAGCATTTATGATATTGACTGTTGTAACAATTCATCACCATGAACGCATTGTTAAGATAGGAACCCAGTGGTTTCTGTCAGCAGGAAAATAACCCCCTGCCTCAGTGCGGTTTCATGGATACACTACTGAATACTCAGCTATGAAACAGCCTCTAACCTTTGCAGATAGTCATCACTTTACTGCAGGCGTGCCATTCAGTGGCTCCTCGTGATTCATACCTGCTGCAGGGCTGTGATAATGAACCTATCCCTTTTAACCATGTCATGATTAGTTTGTTGAGTTTGGAGCCCGGCTGCTCTCACTCTAAAAATGGATGCCATGTTTTGTATTAGAATCTGATTATACAACTTGTTTGTTTTAAAACGGACTGAATTAGACATGGACAAAAGTATTCAGATGCCTGACTATTACACCAGCAGGGGCAGTAATGACACTTTATTCAAATACATGTACTTTATTATGGAGTTGGCTCCTCTTTTGAAGCTATATCACTCTTCTTGGAAGACTTTGCACAAAATGTTGTAGTGTTACTCTGGCAATTTGTGCCAATTTATTCTTTAGATTATTCTTGAGGGCCTGGCAGAAGGCCATCTCTGTTCCGCCTAAACAGAGGGCCACTGAGGGCTAGTTAAGTTCTTCCATAATGAACTCATGAACCATGACTTTATAGTCCTTGCTTTGTGCACTAGGGCACTGACATGTTGGAATAGAAAAGGGCCTTTCCCAAACTGTTGCCACAAAGTTGGAAGCATAGCATTGCAACAGGTGTAACCAAATACTTATTTCACATAGTTCATGTATCCTTAAATAACAAAAACAGGAAAATAAATACCAGGGATGCACAAATGCATCAAATGCATACAGTATCATGGTACGAGTACAGGCTGTCAGTGCCTGGATCAAGATGGAAAACACCCCTAAAGGGGGTCAAGAATACATGAGACAAGGTCCGGTTGGACTTACAGATCCAAACTGACAAACTGGCGGTGGCAAATCAACTGGACATCATAGATGATTAACAGCAAAAAAAGTGTAGATGTAACAATTCCAAGGAAGAATATTAGGGAAGGGAGCAAAAAAAGAACAAGAGAAGATGTGGGGATCGAAGGCAACTGTGGTACCAGTGGTGACTGGAGCACTCAGGGCTGTAAACTGGTACAGTGGCTCAAGAAGATTCAAGGAACAGCATGTGAGATCGCTGTCCAGAAGAGAGGACATCTCGGAACAGCCAAAATACAGCGCAGAAACCTCACTCCAATGCCTTTAGTAGAGGACCTGAGCTTGAAGGAGCTCCCTTTTCTTTCCTTTGGTATAGATATATAAAAAAGAGGAAAAGACTTGCACCCCTAGTCATGGACCGTCACATTTCAAAGTGTTTGTTTCTGCAGTGTTGATGGGAAAAGGCCCAGACACTTTGATTCAAGGTTATTATTGTATTAAAATAAATGTGATGACATTGATTAGTCCCATCCTGCCTTTAGAAATTGGTCTTCAAATTTCCTGGGCTGTTTAATGAAACATGAATGACTTGATGAGTCATTTTAAGCTTTCATAACTTAGAACAGTCTATCATAACATCAGGGTTGATGTGTATTATCAGATTACAGTTACATCATTTTGTTTACAGCTTAAAAAATACTCAGACTCCTAGCCAGCTCTTCAAAGTCCATACATGTAAACTTGTTTTGATGAAATGAAATATAACATCTATGAGATATCCCATCCTCTGACTGTTCAGATGGCCTATTACAGAAAAAAAAAGGCAAGGAAGAACCAGGGTGTGATTAAAACCATGCTCAGCTGAGGCTTATAGAAGCAGCCCTGTTGGCTAAATATCCTGCTCTCATGTTTTTCCAAAGACGGTTCCTTTGGGGCTAAATGTAGGAAGTAGGTCATCCCTTTTTTTGGATCGGCCATTTTCTGTTGGTACAACATTAATATTTGATGTACACAAAGTCCCGTATGGGTAGAGGGAAATAGAGACTAGAGGGAGGGCTTTGTAAAGGCTATGTAAACAAATTTAAAAACAGCAGCCGTCGACATTGTGACACTTCGAAACATGTATTTATATATTCAACTACAAACATACAGGCATTATAGAATAGTAGCTGTGAATACAGGTGGTGAATTGTTACAAATTTCATCATGGTTTCTTGTTTAATTGAGCACAGTTATTTTTAAACTGCATTAAATGTAATTTTTTATACAGAGGCAAAGTTATTAAAACCATCCAATGAAGACTTTGTTCTTTAGTGAGTTGGAAGCCAATTTAACATTATTAACGTTGAAATAAAGGTCACACAGTGATAACATTCATTCTGAGAGGGATATGACATTCTTTCTAAAATAAGATATTATATCAGAGATGAGCATTTAAACCTTGACTCTAACTCTCTCCTCAGTCTGATTAGTGTAATCGGGTCAGTAAGGATATTTTGTAAATGTACATCCAAATCTTCATGGAGAGAATCAAGCAAACAAGAACATGTGAAGTGACAAATGGAGCATTTTCCTCAGAAATAATAACATCACAACAGCAGAGACAGGTTTTGTAGATGAGGTATACTATGCAGATTTTTTATTGGGGTCAATCAAAAATGACTGGATTTGACTGCCATCTTGAAAAGCTCCAATCCACAACATTTGTATTGAACCAAAAAAACTCCAGCCAATAGGCGTCATTTGAGGACAACAAGGCAGTAGCTATGGTCAGGTTAAGTTGTACTGCAAGCCATTAACAATGATCGCCTCCAGAGTAGCTGTTAGCCCTAATGTAGCAATTTTATCACAGCTGGATCACATGTATTTATTTAATAAAAGCAAAGAACAGCATTGAAAGCTTTTCACAATGGATAAAAAGTGTTCCCTCCTCTGCTGACCTGTTGTGGCATGAGTTTCAATCATTACAGGTGAAGTTAAGTTGTATGCTACAGTAGCATCAGTTAAATCAGACTGCCATGTCTTTATTAAAACTAAAGTGAAGCTTCTCTCCTGTCCATACAAGGAATGCCTGAGGCAAGGAGAGAGGTGGCAATAAACCCCGAACAGAGCAGGCATCAGTGACAAAAGAATGGCACTGATTCAATCAGATGCAGAATAGAGGAGGAGCTAGGGTGGAGGAGGGTTGCAAAAAGTGACTAGCTGAGGGACTAGCAGGCTTGAGCAGCTTAAAAGAGGCGGCATTAGAGGGATTAGCCAATTCCATGTTTAGAAGCTAATTAGATGGCTGTCAGCTGATGAGGGCTTGCATGAGATCAGCTGATCTTGATTATATGGTAGTGCTTGACTGCAACCCGCCTGTACTAATGCTATATGCTTCTCTTCAGAAATCAGTAGGTAGCCTAATTTCACCATGTTTCATAGTGGGAAAGATCACCACTTGAAAAATAGGTCAGTATATCTAAAACATATTGGATTAATAAAAGAGAAATGGAAACTTCTGTCTATACTTAAAATTACTGGCAGATTAGATTCATGTATTGGAGGAAAGCAAAGGCCTACAGTGTGTATTATTTCCCCCAAAGACAATAATTCAGTGTGGCAGTGTTCTTTAGCAGCTGTGCCCTTTCTGACAGGTTAGGCCAGATGTGCCAGTGGTGAGCAGAGGAAGTTTGGGTTACATATAATTTGGACTGTGAGCTGGAAATGTGTTTATTTCAACATCAAACTGTAATATGAAAATAATTGGGCAGTAATGTATGTGAGATTATCGAGACCCACTTGCGCATAGTCAATAGCCTCACAGTGTATAATGGTGTGTAATGTTGTGTGTAATGATACAGCAGTTGCATCAAAGCAACTTTCACAGAGAAAGGGAGCATTCACCATAAAATCTGTCTTCCCTTTTGCACACTGAAGCTACAGCAAAGCAAGTTTACATACGCCACGTCTCCCTCTCTCCCCACCTGCTGAGCTGACACTGCGAGACGTCTCCCTGAATATTCATTAAGTGCTGAGCCTGCGCCACAGCCCCCCCACTGGCAGTAAGCCTAAAGGGACATCTCAGAATATATGTTCCAAAAAGGATTTTAGCTTATTTGATGAATTTATGACAGAGTTTGGCTGTGTAAATACACATTAAAGCATTAGTTCAAACCCTAAAGAATGAAATTAGTATGCTGACTTAAACACAGAAATGTACAAATGGCCAGAGCAAGACTTCTGCATCTGAGAACAGTACGAGTTGTCTCCCCACCCCCTGTAGCTCTCAATTAAACTCTTCCCAGGAGACAGTGAGGAACATGACATTGACTTTGTGATTTGTGAAAAAAAGACATAACTTTCACATTTTCCAGAGGGAAAGTTTGGTTCAGTATGTGCCACAAATCACACACATCAGGTTAACATCGACTGATATAAAGAAAATTATGCACTTTAAATCATGAATAAGATCTGCTAAAAAACATTAAAAGCTCCTCCCTCTGAATAAGCAGCCTTTTCTTATGTTTCCTTGATAGCAACCTGATGTAAACAGTAATTAAACAAAGCAGTAAACGTCTGTGCTCTGAACTCAACAAGTTAAAACAAAACACTGACATTACTTAGCACGCACAGCAGTTCCACAGCAGTTGTCTGCCCTACAGTGTTAATGTCAAATTACCCCCTAAAAGATCAACTTAACCTGACTCTATTAAAAGTGATTTAGTAGCTGCACTTACAGTGTAAAAGGTATTCACTGCATTGGATGTGTAACCCTTCAATTGATTTTATATATCAATAGTGGTCAATTTATTTTGGCTTTTTGATGAGAAAATGTACAAAAACTCTCTTTAATGTCAAAGTGAAAACAGATTTCTGCAATTTTATGTCAATTAATTCAAAATACGCAAGGTAATTCAACAGTCTGGCAAATTGGTGCTGGTTGTCTCACAGTTAGTGAAATGGGGATCACCTGAGTGCAGTCAATGTGTCTCAAGTGACTGTAGCATAAAGACATCTGTGTCTGGAAGGTCCATTCACTGGTTCATCAGTATTCCTGGCTCCCATTACACCATGCAGACAAAAGAACACTCCAAGCAACTCAGAGAAAAGGTTATTGAAAAGTGTAAGTCAGGGTATGGATCCAACAAAACCTCCAAGGAACTGAACATCCTCGGAGTTCGGTTAAACCCGTCATCAAAAGTGGAAGGAATATGGCACATGTGTAACTCTGCCTAGATCAGGCTGTCCTCACAAACTGAGTGACCGTACAAGAAGGAGACTAGTGAGAGGGGCCACAAGACACCTATGACTACTCTGAAGGAGTTACAAGCTTCAGCAGCTAATATGGAAAAACTCTGCATACAACAACTGCTACCCAGGATCTTCACCAGTCAAAGCTTTATGGGAGAGTAGTGTAGAAAAAGCCACTGTTGAAGAAATCTCACTTTACATCTTGACTATTGCCAGGCATGTGGGGGACTCCATGGTCAGGTAGAAGGTCTGATGAGTCCAAAATGGTACTTTCTGGCAAACAGACAAGATGCAGAACACTGCACATCCCCACAAACATACCATCCCCACTGTGAAGCATGATGTGGCAGCATCATGCTGTGGGGATGCTTCTCGGCCCTGGAAGGCTTGTAAAAGTAGAGGGTAAAATAAATCTGAAAAATACAGGAAAATCTCAAAGGAAAATGTTATTCAGTCTGCAAGAGAACTACGGCTTGGGAGAAGGTTAATTTTACAGCAAGACAATGACCCGAAAAATACTCAGTAATGGTTTAAAGACAACAAGGTGAATGTTCTGGAGTGGTTGATTCAAAGCTCAGACCTCAATCCAATCGAGAATTTGTGGCTACTTTAACTATACCTAGTCCTGGATATAGTCAGTGGGGTGTTAATGGAGGTCTTCACTTGATGTAAAAAATATGACAAGTATTCAGTCAAAATAAAATATTTGGTCACATACCAAAAAAACACAACACTTCCAGTTATTTCAGGAAAATCTTTTCTGCAATGAAGCACTTTTAGCCTGCAGTTGAAACAAGTTACTCAGTGAATGAGTTCATCAGTAAATCAATAAAGCCAAACGTTTCAGAGGGACTGCATGTTGTGAGTTATTTATGGACGACTTAGTTGAACATTGTCTCTTTATTGACAAAAAGGGTTGGAGCAGACCAGTGAGTTTTGAGTGATGTTTTTGATCAGTCATGTAACATTACATAATGTTACTGCCTGTTCTGTAAGACTTTTGAAAGCACTAACTAACAATGCTCCTGCAGCAATTTCAATAAGAGAGTGAGATAAGCTGATGCCTTTATTTCTTTATCAATTGGTACAGCCATCAATCAAGTCATGTAAAGTTATTTTTGATTATATGGTGCAAAGACAAAATATTTGCACATAAAACTGCCATTTACATTTTCATATAAGGAGGAAACCAGGTTATATTTAGATAAGTTAACGTAAGGGCAAAAGATTTGCTCTAGTAAAAGACAAAATACATGAGTACTGACATTTTTTTCACTCATACAGAGGAACCATATTCATGGACAGGTTTTGTCCTTCCCATTTTTATTCCCTCCTGAGAGTTGAAACTTGTGAAGTTAGCAGGCTGAGACAGGAAGCAGCTGCTGAAGGCAGATAGCATGACCTCAGGTTCACAGCCGTGGTATAAATCATGACCTCGCCTGAAACGCCATGGATGAAGGGTCGCACTGGGCCTGGGTCATCATCACACATAGATGTCAAAGGGGCCAAAAGGGACACTTACCCTAATACCCTCCCACTCCCCTTCTAGCCTTCAGGTGCTCCTCAGATCGATTTTACCTTTGAGGTGAAAGCTGTATGATGGGTTCAGTTCAAGCTCCCATCTGGTTTGGCAGGCTGACTTTGGAATTGGTATGTCTGGTAAATTCCTGTGGGCCTGTCAAAAAAAAAAAAAAAAAAAAAAAAGAAAAAAATAGGGAAAAAAAAGGGAACAAGGAACAAGGAAAAAAAAAAGAAAAATGCATGGCCGTCAGCAGTCTGGGACTTCTTCTAAAATGTGTTTTCAAATGTGTCCAGCCCAAAGTTGTCCAGTTAACTGAAAGCAAGAAGCAAACAGCCTTCACAGCTTGCTCAGAAAGTCTGCTCTATGGAGGATTTCCTGTATGTGTCAGCAGCTGTTCCTTACCTCACCTTTTCATTTAAAAGCACTGCACCTGCATACGTCTCATAACTTCACCTATCCGGGGATAAAAGCAGAAAAACAGTTCAACTGAAATTTTTCAGAAAAAGCAACAGATAGGCTCCCCACATAAACCCTTATTTATAGTACTATTATTATTATTATTATAACAACGTTTATTTTGTGGGATTTTTGCCTTAATTAGAAAAGGTAGGAAATATGGTGAGAGAGATTGAGGGGAGAAACTCAAATGTAAACTAAACTGGTTTGAAAACTCTTTTGGGCCCACTTCAGTTTAAATTTTGAATTATGCGTCTTCCAGCTGAAGGGTTTGTGCAATAACTTCATGGTACACCTCTCATATCCTTTATCTTTTAATATTTTTTCCCCTTTATTGTATTTCACTTGTCCTCATTCTGATTTGACATTATTACTTTTTTATTTCTATCCCATCTTTTGCAATATGTCTATGTGAAATATACATTGGACATTTGTTTTCATTGCTATGTGCTTATTTATTGGTATGTGCTACTCCATGCAACTTTGTATTTTGTTGCTTATTGTTGTAATCTATAATCAATTTAATAATAATAATAATAATAATAATAATAATAATAATAATAATAATATTAAAAGAAGCAGTAATAGAAGAAGTATTGTGGCAGCTGGATGTGTGAAGCACTTGCATCCAGTCCAAAACAAATTTCCCCAAGGGAACAATAAGGGAATTATATTGTATGCTCCGAGACTGGGGACTGATCCCAGTGCATTTAAGACTAAAGCTGCAGCATGTGGATGCCTACTCTTCCAACTTAGCTAAACCGAAACACCTTTAATTCATCTTTTTCATTTTTTCTTTCTATGTAGAAAGATAAACTGATACAATTACATTTTTGAACTATTAACTTCAAGATGTTCACCATTTTGACATTTTTAAACACGAAACTCCCAGATAAAGCCAGCTTATCTATATTATTTACATATGTATATAATACTTTGTATCAGGTGTGTCATACAGCACAGCCAGGGAGAAGATTTAATTTGTTACTGAAATGAGCTGGAATTCCCATCACTTATGTCAATTCAAGTTAGATCTATTCTTTGTTAGATTTCCATATGTCTGAAAAAGCCTGTAAATTCTGAAGCATATAGTAAAGATGTATTGACAGGATTTGGATTTTGTAAGTCATACTCTGTATTAATCTGAATCTGAAACTGACAAGATGGACTGAAATCTTCTTACAAATACAAGCAGTATAATTATGCTGTCTTTGAAATGTAGTCTGACAGATGTGAACTAAAAATACACTAAATGGACTAACCAAAGCAAAGCACAAGTAGGCTACCTCACAATCTTTGGCTCTATTAGTCAGGAAACAAAAAAGTATGGCAGTGCAGCCTAATTAAACTAACAAAACATCAGAAAGAAGTTGTCAAACGGCCCATTTTGAAAATGACTGATATGACGTTGCAGTGTAGTGTCGTGTTTGTGGTTAGTGTGTCCTCTTTTTTCCTCTCTTGAAAACCTGACTCATGGCAAACTCTAGCTTGTCACAAGTTACCTATCTCCCATATTTCACTTAAATCACTCACTGTAGCACACAAAACACATGTACAGACATGAAAGGGCAAAGCATACTAAAGTTGCATCCAAAATAGAAGCCTGAATATGTGGAGATGTGAGAGATCTTTACTGGATGCTATGTAGCAGACAAGATAAAGGTAACGCATGATACTGGTGGGACTGGGGCGGTCCACTTGGCTTGACAGAGCACACCTGGGCCCAGTGCTCCTAGCAGCAACACATTTTCCCTTAGTCCTTTCATTGACTCTCCGTACTCTATGTCCAATGTCTTATTTTCTCCTTTTCTACCAACCTCTGTACACTATTCTTAAAAACCAGCCACTCACTCATACCATACTTACTCTAATGTCTACATCTCATCTCTCATGTCTTTTTAGTACAGTTGATAGCCTGTTATGTCTCATGTAGAAGATGGAGGGTACCTTTTCTGCCTGTATGAGATGCTGAAGGCTTTGACAAAGCACGTGTATTCAAGAACTTTAAGGAATAAAGAATGAGGACCCTATGTTGGACAGTAAATGGAGTGGAGATGTGCCTTCAGATTTCTTTAAAGGCAGAATAAAAGGCTTGGAAGGAATAATACAAAGCAGCAGAATAGATCAAGAAAGGACGGAGGGAGGACAGTAAAGGAGGGGGAAGAGGACATCAAAAGAGTTTTTCTTTGGTTTGAATTCTAGTCATTGTTAAAGTAACAGTGTAGAGGACAACATTCAGGGTTAGGGTTTGGGTGTTGGCAACCTTGAAACATGAATGAGGTGTCAAAGGTGTGAAGTGTTTGCTAAGGATTTATTCACTAAATGTTAGCCAGAAAATGACTTTCCTTCTGATAAACACTGGCTGTTTCAAAGATCACATAATTCCTATTTTAGCTCACCATATTGGGCATAAAACATTTTGAAGTGATGTCTGAATTATGAAAGGTTATTGTCAAACCCTGTATGCTGGTCTCATTGTACCCTACAACACCATGTAGAAAAATAGCAAAAAAAATTGGGAAAAAGGCGTGCAACCCTGCAAGGAATGTAATTTTCTGTCACACAAGGGGTAAACAGCATGAGTGTGGAACACAGAAAAATAAGAAGTTAAAAATTAGTGGTATTCTTTATCTTTTTATTTTCTAACCTAAGTCTAGGAGTGTTTTTATTAAACACAGTTAGGTTTTCATGTGTCATTATAAGTGTTATCAAAGTATTGGATGTTATACCCTCTCCATTTTATTGCTTTTATAAATCATAGTTAACATAATTTGGCTTTTTTTCTATATCTAAAAAATACTTTTTTCTTTTTTGAAGTGTTCTTTTGTCTACATGGTGTAATGGTTACTAAGAATACGGATTAATTGCTGCACTTAGGTGATCCCCATTTCACTAATTGTGAGGGTACTAGCACAATTGGCTGGACACGTTCATCAAGTGAGGGTTATATTCAGTGGAGAATCCATCTCTGTCAGGATGAAAGTCTACAGACAGTCTCAGTCATCTTTGATGTGGCTTGGTCAATAATAATGCCATACAGAAACTAAAGGGAAGAAATTATTTATCAGCATGGATGAGTGCTCATAAGCTAACATTAGACTATTGTTATACCTAATGATAGTAACAGGATCACTGTTAGTGTTCTTGGGCAGCAATGTCAGTTAAACAGCAAAACTATTTTACTCAATTTTTCATATTCTTCTAATGACCGGATTGGAATAAATTGTTTCTTTTGTTCCCTTAAGGGACCAGAGTTTCTGATAGCATTAATCCACATTCCACATTTTTTTTTCTTTCCACAGATAGGATTCTGTACAAGTACAACTGGGCTTGTCTCCCTGCTTTCAGCTGTCTTACAGTAATATATAGATTTATACATATATATACACATTTATAATTATTATTATTACAAATACAAACATAACTACCACTAACAGTGGTTTAGTGCTGGGTATACTCAGGTTTACAGACACTATCCACTTATTTTTTCATCTTAATAGTGTATTAGTCTTTTCAAAATTCCCTCTATTGCACATAATTCAGTATCAGGCTACTTTTTTTCTTAAATGAGGAAAGCATGACACATCATCATCATAATTTCACAATAATCCTTACCTGGTGTTAAGCAGCTGAAGCTGAGTGCCATTATGCAAATACAAAATGCCTACTTTTGGTGCTCAAACTCAAAAACAGTCCATAACATAGGCGGGTTATCCTCTGGTTGATGGTTTTCTTAAAAATGTGGGGCAAAAATTAGGAGTATACCTACCTCTGCAGGCACTACTACCACTGGCTACAGAGACTAGCAACTTCACTTTAGTGTGCCACAGAAAGAAGGCTTCCTTTAGAGTTAATGGTAAATGGACCGCCTTTCACTCCATTCACTCCACATTCAAACACTGATGGCAGAAATTGCTATGAAAAATTGGCCATCATCATTAGCTAATCCCATTCAAACCCATCCATAAACATTTACACACCACTGACGCAGCAGTGGTAGCAGTTTGCAGACCGTACATTTCTGACAGCCACTCCCATGGACCTTTCATTTGAGAAACAATATATCTCAGGAAAGAAATACCGTAATGTGACAGTAGCCTACAACACATTTTCCATTTTGGACTTTTTTAAATTTAGCTTTATTCATAAACAAAGTCTGGCTGTAACATTCATGACATAACCACACTGAAAACAGTACGGAGTAAACAACATTTCATAAATAAAACAGAAAAAGATCAGATGTCTAATTGTGATGTCTAAAAAAAATAGCATTATTAGCTTTAGCTAAAGCTAACACAGCTAAATTAGCTACATAATTATCATTACTTCATAAGCCAATGTAGCTAGGTTAGCTTGTTTGCTTCCTCTCTCCCTAGTCTCACACCTGCAGAGTTTTTTCTTTCACATCCTCCCACTCTCACTCTCAGACTTGCTCACATTCCAGATGCCTGGAGCTGAACAGGTTTATCTAATAAGTGGGAAAATTTCCACATATTGAAATTCATAAGGCACAATTACAAATACTCAATAGCTGCTGAAACCCAGCGCTGCTGGGGGGAAAGAATGACCAAATCATCATCATCTATGTTAGCCTTAGCAATGTAAGCTTTAGTAAACGTAATTTAAGCTAATTCGGCAGAGCAGAGATACGTAGGTATCTTACGTAGCTGCTTTGTGAGCTTAGCGTTGTCTCCGTTAGCTAATGAGCTCTGTTATCTACTTAGCTTAAGCAGCTAATGGAGCTACGTAAGCTACCCTGGCTGCGTTTGAATGTTTTCATGGTGGACAAGCCTTTTTCCCATAAGCAGCTTGTTTACTCAGCTTCATTGAACATTTTTAAATTGTGTGTTGCAGTTTAGGTTTTTGACTTCTAACTTTTGGTACCCTAACCCATACCCTATCAGAAACTTAATCTGATTTTATTTCTACAGCTTTAGTGTGTATTTCCATATATGGCATCTCAGATGAATGGTCGCGAAAGTGGAAGTCAGAAATGAACAGCCTGCAGCCAGACTGTTTTAAATTTGGGCACAACCATTGTCTTCATTGATGAACCTGAAGCAGATTTTACCATAAGCACAATTCAATGAAATTAAAAGAAAAAGATAGAAGTGGCTCTAGAGCAGCCTTTAATAATAAAATATTTCTTCATATTTTTAAAGCAGTACTTCCTGTGCAAAATCATACATTATTGTTATGAATCTGGATCACACACATCACATGTTGCTCTCCTTGCCATCAGCTACCAAAATTGTAATTGCACCCTACACTTAGGAGATTGACTCATCCTCCTCCTACGCTTCCCATGTGTCCATTACCTCCACCTCAAGTGGAGTAAACTCCAAGGGTGTGAATTTTCCTACCTAGTCCAACCATGACCTAAAGTGAATCTTGCCTGCAGCTAGTATTTTTAATGTCAAATTAGCTAATGCTGTGTGGCAAGTCTTGCATGAGGTTGCTGGGTGCCAAATTGTTCCCAAGCGTTCTGTTACATACATGTCTTTCATATTAAATCAGTATGCTTTATGATAGGTGGATCATTGTCCTTATTTGCCTAAATTAAATCCAGTATAATTATATGCTTTTGTAAGGTAGTGATTTATGTATTGGTTGTAGCTCAGTAATGAGTAATTTTCCCTAAGAAAGTGGGTTAGTTGCCCTGGATGAGTTGAGGCCTCTGTATGCGTATGCTTTCTCCATAATACTGGACTCTATTCTCAGCAGAGCACGTTCAGGTTTGTATATGGATCCTTAAGATTATGCCAACCCCCACACTGGGAAAAGAAAGTTTCATTCGGTCACAGCAGGTCAGGCTGCACAGATAGAACAAGTTTGTCTAGACTTGTTTAAGTACATAATGCTTCTGTTTCAATCAATGGCAGAGTGTATTTAGGCTGGTAATGCACAGAAGCCTTGAGTGGGTGGAGGAAAAGCAACAAGCCAAGAGGAGCTGTTGTTGGATTCACAGTAGGGGCTGTTTTCCCAGTAAAAAATTGTACATGAGACAGTGGACTCGGTATGTATTAAAGTGATAAAACGAGAGGGAAAGATTGCACTATTTCGACTTACAGATGCTCCTCACTGCAGGAGAACTATTGACAATTAGTCTAGCCACAGTTTTGACTCTGATGAAGGGGTTTTAGTCAATTAATCTTTCATTTCTCCCACTCAGCCACATGGTGTTAAAAGAGTTCCCGGACTGAGTGGAAGAAAGTTCATTGCCAACATCCTCGATTATGTATTATCTTCAAATATTTTTTGGGCACTTTTTCCATTACCATAAAGACGGGAGTGGGGAGCTAACAGCAAATGAAGGGTGATGAGATGGAACAAAGGTCCTCAGCGACTCAGAGCAAGGTCCAAAAATACAAAAACCACTCAGAAATTAAAGTCACAAAAATGTCTCCCTCTTCAACCATAACAATGTAAATTGCAGGATATTTCTTGGTGAGTAATTACAAAGATAAAAGTTTTATTTCTACTTCTGATGACTGCAACACTGTAGTGCAAACAGACTTTTGATGAGAATGGAGATATTCAGAGAAAATAGGTCCTTGTTTACTGCAGAATCCTAGGGTGATTCACAATATGGCACAACAATATGATATGTGGTTGATGATAACGAACAGAAGACATCAAATCTGGGATACTGAGGTACTGTAAAGGCATGTCTCGACAGCAGTTCATGAGCATCTGTGACAAAGTCAGCTACCATATTTGTGTTTTCTACTGGAGCATAGCAGCCTGCCATATGACGCAACACAATAAGACACAATGCAACATTCTTTTACTATCTATTTTCTTTTCTATCATTTGTATAGCCATGAACGAGGTATGACAGCTATAGGTTCTTTGTAGTTACATGATCCTGATGATGCATGGGGGTCAGGAATTAGGGGATGGCCATAAGGAATGGGAACAGAGGAAAGTTAGTACAATACATCTCTGAATGGACATGTGCACAGCAGCTATCATCAGCAAATGTCTACATACATCGAGTACAATCCCTCCATTTTACGGAAACAAGTGATTTTTTTTCCCACAGTTTAGCTAATTCCCCTGGTTTGGAGGCCATCAATATCACACACAAAAAAAAAAACCCTGTCCTGCAGAGCTCCTAGCATCTAGTGTTGTCTATCCTGATGAGGGGAGACAAGAGTCTTGAGGAGTCTCGGACTAAGCTACGAGGCTAGCTGAGCCCCTTCGACCTACAAAAACATTCAATTTATGTCACAAGCATGCTTGTAATTGAAAAGGTGATAGACTAGCAACAGAACAAATGTTTTAGGGTAAGTGACCAAGCAAAGATGAGCTGTACACAAACAAACCTGTTCTACAACATGGCTCTTTAATGTGAGCCATGGTAGCATGGTGCCATTTTCCTTTCCCTCCACATTTAAAAAAAAAAAATCCAATCTGCCTAATAAAGAGCCATTTGGGAGGTACTGAGCTGAGATTCAAATGATCTGGATCACCTAGTCAGTTTTTATCCTGTGTTGTAGTCCCTCCCATCAGAGATGCATGGAGAGATATGAAGACGTTTTCTTCAGGAGGCATAAAACGTTTCCTCTGCAGTGCCATGTAAAGTGACTATTTTCTGATCACCAATCAGCTGTCAGTCAGCTTAAACAGCTGATTGTTTCTGCACAAATATTCACTCAATTAATTCTAATAAAATACACCCAATAACAGTGTTTTGTCTCCATCTGTTATTTGATAACAAAAAGCTGAACATGATGGACAGCCATCAGTCAATTAAAAAAACAAACATGAAGACCACATCTAATAGCATGTTTATCAAATTAGCCTTGATTATGTGATTTATTGGCTATTTTATGGTGCTGACACTGCTTTCGACATTTTCTCCTCATTGGGAACAATGGAAGATTCACAGCATGTGAGCTAACTGTTGCTAATGCTGGCAAGCTAACATTCACTCATGGACCCTGTCACAAACACATTCACTAACCTGAAACAAATGTTTCTGCATCAGAAATGATGCCACTTTCAGAGGATTGCAGCCCATGTTTTGAGGTCTTCATTTGGGTAAACTGTTACAATAGGATCGATGAGCTAATTAGCCAGCTAGCTCTTCCTTGCTCACTAGGGTAAGAGGATTAAATGAAACCCCTACCACTCATTCCTGCACACCTTTCTGCTAACTCTGTTAGCAGAAGCCTATTCCAGATGTCTTTGGGCAAAAGGCAGGGTAGACCCTGGACTGGTCGCCAGTAAATCACAGGGCTGACATATAGAGACAACCAGGCACACTCACATTTACACCTACGGCCAATTTAGAGTCACCAATTAACCTGATGAATTTTAGCGGCGGGAGGAAGCCGGAGTACCGGAGAGAACCCATGCATGCACGGAGAGAACATGCAAACTCCACACAGAAAGGCCCTGACCGGGAAGCAAACCAGGGACCTTCTTGCTGTGAGGCAACAGCCGTTCCTGCATCGTCGTGCAGCCCCAATTTGTACAACCATGCCTGATAAATATGACTATGCACCAACCAAAGATATTTTTACATGTGATTGCACTGGCATTTCTAGATTCTACTGATGATTAAGATAACTGCTGTGATGATTATATCGTTTTAAGACTCAAAATCATAAGGTAGGCTATCAAAGTATCCCCAAAATTGAATGTCCTTTGAGTTAACTTAATATTTTTGCTGTGGTATTTTCTCACTTTCCCATTATTACATATGCATGTTTTTTAGGTAATTTGGTTTAAAAATGAATATTAATGGGTACAAAGAGGTTTAAATATGCTACAGCAGATTGTTTGAATCAATAACTGTGAATAAGGCTGGTATGGCTAAAATGTAGGCTGCAAAAACATACACATTAGCATGTATTTATGTAATTTAGTCATTCCCAAATGTTGGAATGAGGCATGTCTAGGAGTGGGTTGTGAATTAGAACAACCATGCATTATACTACAACTTTACATCAACTAAAGATAGGATTTTGCATGGATATGAAGATGGTGTGCCTTGAGCAAAAAAACATTTGAAAATCACAGGCCTCTATCATACTGTTGTAAGAAATGAAAGGATAAATCTTACAGGAGTGCAAATTCACGTGGTTTTTCTCTTGACAAGATGTGTTTTACATGTCATAAAATCCCAATATTTTTAAATCCCTTTTCTGAAAAGACACAAACTGTGTCAGACCCATAATTTACATGCTCTTTGACCACACTAAGAGTTTTTTATGTTATAAATGTAGCACAAAGCAAACTGAACTTCTTGCATTGATTGCATATCAGGGATAGAATGAAGGTGAATTTGGTATCATGAAAGTAGATCTGTTCAACTTTGAAAAAATATACATTTAATTTCAGTTACTTTGATGTTTGACTTTTTAAGCTACTGCTCCAAAGAAAGAAGGAAAGAGCAGTGTTTAATAATTCAGTGTAAGAACTGCTTCAGGCGTATTGCAGCCCAGTAACCCTGAATACATCTCTAGGCTATACACCCATTTATCAATTACTGTGCGGCTTTTCAGGAGTCAACATTAACCTCCAAGAATAATTGCACTTATCTAGAGAGAATCCTTGCTAGTCATTTAGAACATTAAAACTGCCCGTCCATTTCTGCTTGTTGGAATAGCAGTAAAGCTATTCCAGCTGCATTAACAGAAGTAAAATGGCTTTAGTATCAGATAAAGGACACTTTACTTTTGATAATGTAGAGATGGACACACTTGAATAAATCTAAATGTTTGGACGGTGCGGCTTTGATAAAGCTTTTTAATGATATTCCTCGCCCTACATGAGCACGAAGACATGGGGGGCAAAAGGGCTTAAGTGTTAACTTGTAAAGTGATACGCTCGGCAAAATCTTTGATGCGCTTACTGTCATGAGTGGATGTTAATCCCCGGTATTCAAGCTGCATTAAATATTTTTGATTTAAATAACCCAGCACTGGCAATATTGTTCAAAGGTGAAACATGTTGTCAGAGGATGTTAGATTTTAGACACAGACACACAGTAAGAGATGCTTACACTTTAAAGACACATGAAAAATGCATGCTCTTCAAAAGGACATGCCCCTAATTCAAAACAAGTTTTTATGTATCAGTGTTTTGAATAATATATATCTGACTTCATTAATATCCCATTTAATTTTCAGCAAACAAAATCTGGAGAATAGTTGGGGTGCAGCCAACAGAAATTCAACCTAAGAGATCTAATTGTAGGTTGAATATTATCGCCTTAGCATCTAAGTCATGGGCTAAATGTCCCTTTCTTCAAAGTGTATTTGAATGAATGATGAATGAGCATGTTTGGGAAATGGCCAGAGAAAAAGGAGGAAAAGCCAAAATGTCTTTCTGCTTTGACAGCAACATTTTCCCTGAGAGGCTTTCTAGTGTGTTAATGCTGACATCTCATTGGAGCCTGAAATTCAATTTAAGTTCAAATCCAGCACAGGAAGTCAGTGGTTGGACAAAACAGTCGTTTATCAATCAGCTTTGTCAGTGACATCCTTTGAGCGTGCGTGAGGAGCACAGTAAACCCAGTGTTGTACCAGTGTTTGCTGCAAAATGAGGATTTTAATGACCATGTTGCTGTTTTAACATCTTTTCTAAATCTTTTTTCTCATGTTCTTCATACTCTGTTGGCCTCTTGGGCTTTCCTAGTGAAAGTGCTCTGTGATAGGTGAACAGCAGCACAGAAAGCAACTGGCAAAAGAAGATGAAAAACAGTAGTACACAGAGGATTCAACTGAAATATGTAAAATATGACAATATTTTGCACAAATTGTGTCATTTTCTTCACTGATATAAAGTTACAGTGTGTATATATTTAAAGACAGGCTTATTCTCATTCTACTGGTTTATTCAAACCCCATTGTAAAGGAAGCTGGCACACTGTAAAATTTAAATAACACAATTCACTGATTTTTCAACCTCTTTTCAAATGAACACAACCAAAGCTGCCATTAAGGGGGGCTGAAGAGGAGAGCTTTCTTGACCCACCCAAATGGGGGGCCCATGCAGGTCAGCAAAATCATGGTCCATTGTAAAGTTAATCTGTGAAAACCTTATTTTATATCAAACTAAATAAAAAACACTCTTATCAAAGAAACAAGAAAGTGAATTTATCTCTTTATGCTTTGGTACAATATAGCTCTTTTCAAAATGTTAATGCCTTCTCTTAAACAAAACAAGAATACAGTCATGGACAAAAGTATTGGCACCCCTGGAATTTTTCTAGAAAATACACCATTTCTCACAGAAATTGTTGGAATTACAAATGTTTTTGGTATACACGTTTATTTACTTTATGTGCATTAGACCAACACAACAAAAACAGAAGAGACTAGAATGGCTGTCTGAGGCGGCAGACCCACGCCTAAGCAGCGCCACCGAGGAACTGACACTCCCATTGATTACTATGGTGTTCAAAATTTTGAAGTCCGTGAAAAACCGAACGGGTGCCCGGATCATCACCAAAATCTAATCGATTCTTCCCTGTTACTATCCCAATATTCCCTAAAAGTTTGATGAAGATCCGACTTTCCGTTCTCGAGTTATCTTGTACACATACAAAGAAAGAAAGATACGGAAACCTTTACATAACCCCCTGCCGATTTCATCGGCGTGGGTAAAAAAAAAAAACAAAAAACAAAATTGACATAATTTTACACAAAACTCTAAAAATGGGCCGGACAAAATTATTGCAACCCTTTTAAAACTGTGAGTAAATCATTTTATTTCAAGCATGTGATGCTCATTTAAGCTCACCTGTGGCAGTAACAGGTGCTGGCAATATAGAAATCACACCTGAAGCCAGTTAGAATGTATAAAAGTGGACTCAACCTTTGTGTTGTGTGCCTGTGTGTGTCACACCAAGCATGGAGAAGAGAAAGATGAGCCAAGAATTGTCTGAGGACTTAAGAAGCAAAATTGTGGGAAAATATGAACAATGTCAAGGTTACGAGACCATCTCCAGAGATCTTGAGATTCCTTTGTCCACTGTGTGTAATATAATCAAGAAGTTTATAACCCATGGAACTGTGGTTAATCTCCCGAGACGTGGACGGAAGAGAAAAATTGACAAAAGAATGCGACGCAGGATAGTTTGAATGGTGGATAAACATCCTCAGTCAACTTCCACACAAATTCAGGCTGTCCTGCAGACTGACTGCAGAGGGTGCAAAAGTGTCAGCTCGGACCATATGTCGTCAAGTCAATGAGATGAAGTGCTATGGCAGGAGACCGAGAAGTAACCCCACTGCTGACAAAGAGACATAAAAAAGCCAGACTGGAGTTTGCAAAAATGTACCTGAGTAAGCCTCAGTCTTTCTGGGAGACCATTTTGTGGACAGATGAGACTAAGGGTGCACCCACACTAGGCCATCTGTACTGTGCCTGGGCCCGTTTCAGCCTAAAGTCTGACACATTTGGCCAGTGTGAGTGCAATCGTTCCATGCTTCAGCACAGCGCGCTTCGCAGCCCCAGCATGGAAGGACGAGGTGGGCCTAGGCACGGCACGGATGCAAAAGAAGGAGCACAAGCGCGAGAATGCGACGTAACATGAAGTAACAACAGAGGGACCCGCTTCAGAGTACAGAGAGCGCAGCAGCCGCATGGTAGAGACAGCAGGATTTTTTCTATTTTGTCTCATTGAATTTCAAAAAGTTACAAGGACTTTATAAGAGCTGAAGAATTTAACTTCACACAGCTTTACTACGTTCTTTACCTCGTTCTAATGTATCCCAGTCCAGTCCACGTTTCTGACCAGTTTCAAGCAAAGTCAGGCTTTAACCACTGTGAGATGATTTTTGGTTAGTAAAATGAAGCTTCTCCCCTTAAATGAGTCACAAACAGCAACACACAGGATAACAAACACCTTTCATCCTCTGTGTGTAAAGGAGAGTGCCAATTACGCGGACAAGTGTGTGCAGGGGTTAATCACATGGCTGATTTAACCTCTCTTATTATAAAATTATAATGCCAAACTATCATCCATTGAATTAACTTACCTTTAATTCTATTTCATGTCACCAAGAAGTGAAACTGTGGTCTGGATCGCTGACATCGTTTGTTAATCCTGAGGCGCGTTCACCTCCAGCTCTCACCAGATGGTTAAAATTGCTCTCATAAAAAAATCTTTCATCTGATCATTTAATCCTGCTCTGGACACAAGCTGTCCTGTGACATGAGAGTTTGTTTGGTGCACCACTGAAAGGCATCCAAACGCAGAGAAAAGGCTCAGTTCATGGCACATAAAAGAATTCCACGGGGATTCAGATTCAGTATATTGACATGCAGAAGAGCGGCTGTAGGGGCTCATTTAGAAAGTTAAAAAGTCCGGGTTTCATTCATCAGAAGTGCTTGGAACTCTGATCAGGTTCCAGATTATATGCTGTGAGCGATAATTCTCCACTATGAACCGCTTTCTCTCTCTCTCTCCTCACTGTGCTCTTTGTAGTTAACGTAGCTACTGATCCTAGGTCAGCTGAAATAACTCTGGTGTCAGACCAGATATCTATAAATCTGTTGTTATTTCACAGCCTAAAAAAACAACTTAGCCTATACAGTGCTTAACAAGTTTATTAGACCACCTGTCATATTTGTCTCAGAGACCATCCAGCATCATGAAGTGCTTTAATGCGGACTCTTTCATTTTCAGTGAGCTCTCAACGTTTTACCATTTTGAACAGGAATGAGGGATTTCAAACTGAATTCACCCAAATTTGAGCCGGCTCACTGGGCTTCTCTGAGAAGTCAGAAATTAATCAAACATAACATTCAACCACCAAAACTAAATTTTCTATTCAGAAATGCAAGTAAATAACTATAATTTGACATATGAATCAAGAAATAATAATGTGCTTTACTATTTTTCAGTTTTTTTGTAAGTCAGTAAATTTGAAAATTCATGGATAACAGTAATAATTATATTTTAACATTAAAAATATCATTTTGGTTAAAGAGCTTCTACATATTGGTGTATTAACCATTGCAGAAACATAAAAAATGATTTTGGTAATTACCAATGCTGTTAATTTAGGGCAGCTGTGGCATAAACCTTACTTTGGTTAGGGTTAGGGTGGTCTAATAAATTTGTTAAGCACTGTATATACTGAGTCATCAACACATATAAGTTCATCAACGGTGAATGCTTCATATTATGACATTGGCGCATGATGTATCCGTGCCCAGGCCTGGATGCGTTGAGCAGTGTGAGTGCGGGCCAAAGGGGGGGCAGGGGAGGGGGTCAAATGGGTTTCAGCACAGTTAGAATACGGCACGGTACAGATGGCCTAGTGTGAGTGCGCCCTAAGGTAGAGCTTTTTGGAAAAGCACGTCATTCTACTCTTAACAGAAAATGGAATGAGGCCTACAAAGAAAAGAACACAGTACCTACGGTCAAACATGGTGGAGGTTCAAAGAAGTTTTGGGCTTGTTTTGCTGCCTCTGGCACTGGGTGCCCTGACTGAGTGCAAGGAATCATGAAATCTGGAGACTTTCAAAAGATTTTGGGCCACAATGTAGAGCCTAGTGTCAGAAAGCTGGGCCTTGGTCAGAGGTCATAGGTGTTTCAGCAGGACAATGACCCAAAACATACCTCAAAAAACACCAAGAAATGGTTGGAGACGAAGCGCTGGAGAGTTCTGAAGTGGCCAGCAATGAGTCTGAATCTAAATCCAATTGAACACATATAGAGAGATCTCAAAATTGCTGTTGCAAGAAGGCACCACTCAGATATATATGCCAGTAAATAAAGTAACATGAACTAAGAATTTCTTAAGGGAAAAATGATTTAGTAATTGCAGAATTTGGTTGAAATTGGCATTAATGGGTGAAAAGTGGCAAGGATTGGCAAAAAGAGGTGAAAGGGGTCAAAAGTGGCAAAAATGGGATCAAAGTGGCAAAATTCGCTCACAGAAATGCAGAAATGGGCAAATTGGATGGGAAAATTTGATTAAAAGTGGAAAAATGGGTTAAAAGTTGTATAAAGCGGTAATAGGGCTGAACTAAGGGCAAAAAAAGGTATACAATTTGCAAAAATGGGTTACAGAAATGAAAAAAGGGCAAACTGGATGGAAAAAATCTTAAAAATCTGATTAAAAAATAACAAAAAAGACAAGCAAAGATAAAAGGGGTTTTAAGAGGTAAAAAAGGGATATAAAAGTGGTAAAGGATGTTACAAGAGGCTAAAATAGGATAATAGTGCAAAAAAGTTGGAAAAATTATGGAAAAAAGATTTGAAAATCAGTAAGAACATGGAAAAACTTCTCAGGAATGGTAAAAGGGATTAAAAATGACCAAACTTGGATAAAAGTGGCAAAAGTGGGTTACAAAATGCAAAAAGGGATAGAAATGTGGCTAGAAAAATGGTGGACATTTATTTAAAAGTGGCAAAAGGAAAATGGAAAGTGTCAAACAATTGGGAAAAAAGTGGAAAGCACTGGTTAAAATTTGGCAGAAAAGAGCTAGGGGAAAATGTGCAGAAGCACTGGTGAAAAGGGTTTTAAAAGGTGGCAGGCACAAATAATTCTATAATAAAAAATCAGAACCTTATAACTGCTTGGTATGTTTTTCAGCTCCAAAATAAAGTTACTGTTAGCCAGGACACTAGCACAAAATACTGATCCAACACACATGCATTGATATCATACATAAATCACACTCATAGCTACAAACAAATATACAACAGTCTCAGTTTGAGGCCTGCACAGATGTGCAAGTTACCCATGCTATGGGCACCAATACACCCACACACCATCAAAGATACTGACTGCAATTTTGCATTGGTAATGGTCTGGGTATTCCTTTCTCTCTTTAGCTTAGAGGACTCAACAGCCACTTTTTTCCAAAACAAACTTGAAAACCTGACTCATGAGATGACAACACACTTTTCCTTTGTAGGTCAGTCAATCTCAAAAGAGTTTAAACCCAGAACTGTGATCAGTGCTTCTGGATGTTATTGATATATGGTATTTGCTTTGCATGGTAGAGTATTACCTTACATTTGTAGAGTCAGTAAGGTACTATGTTTACCGACAATGGTTTTCCATAGCCCATGTTTTTTTAAAACTTTTATTTCTTTTAAAGTGTAAATGGAGCATGTTTTAACCAGAGAGAATGTGTATGCCTTTGCAACAGATGTTAGAAATCTCTTACATGGCTCATTGACTCACACCACCTCCAGTTTGTCCCGGGTGGGCAGATTAGACCCCTGAGCGTGTCCCATCAAGTGACCATTGAGTGCTGTCAGACCTGCCTCCTTTTTCAACAATGTTAGAGTAGGATCCTTGGTATCAGTGGTAGCGTGTCCTTTAAAAATACATCCAGTACTATCTGGAAGCTGCTGTGATGTGAAGACATTACAAGGTTGTCCCCACTGTACCAGCTGAGGTTAGTTTAATTAAGTTATGCCTTGTTTATTGGCTTTAAAGGCTGGTCCTTTGTCACTCCACATTTTAGAATAATGGATGTTAAATCTTAACCAATTTGTCTTGATGAAATTTTGGCAGAGATGCATCAACTGACAAAACAACACTGCATGCTGTGACAATTTATCAATGCCAAATCAAAAATAAGTAAATTAGTCTGTCATGCATTGTTCCAGCCAACAGAGAAGAAAACAGTCTGACTCTGGGAGTCATGTTTATTTTAATGCTCCAGTTATATGTGTATTAAAGCCAATGTGAAAAAGCAAGCTGTACATGCTCAAAATGTATTACACAAGACAGGGCCGAGATTCACCGTAATGAACCCAAATGTGCTGTGCTACTCTCCAAGGACACAGAGGAGCCATCTCTGCACTTTGTGAGATTAATGTGGAGTTTACGGGTGACCTTAGCTTCCAAGCAAGGACACAGCCCGGTGTGATGGGCCTGATTTTAGAATTATGGCTTATATACCTTACTCCATACTGACAGTGTCTGCATTCATACTAAGTAACAATGCAAAGATTCTTTGATATAATTCTTTTTTGTAATCAAGCATTTTAGCAAGAGATGTCCTGATTGATTGCCAACATTTTTCATTAACTTTATTAAGAATACATGATTGTTGGATCAGAAATTATACTTTTGGACACCAATCAAATCACCTGGTTGATATTCATATGTCAGTGTCTGAGAGAAGTGCTTATGTTTGCACTGTAGAGTAATTATCAGCCAATGGGTATGGCATATCAGCGCTGTGAATCAAATTAAATCAACATTTCTTAGACTGGGATGGAGTTACGCTAGCCTTTTTCTCTTTGGCCAAAATGATCTCAAAAATACTTGGCCTTTAGAACAATTACCAGAAATTTGGATTAGATAACCATGTGACCATTAACCTGCACCTTTACAGAAACACTGTGACAGAGCTCTAAGCCTGTGGTAAAGCAGGACTGGGAACACATTTTTTTTCATGAACCTCACCCAAGACTGAGACAGTACAAACCATGCTAAATGTAAACCCGATACTTGTTACCCTGTCATTACGGCTTGCTTGACACATATTACACATGACCAGACCTTGGAAATGACATAAAAGCATAAAAGACAGCAGCGTCTAGCTCCACATTAGTATCGTTAGCACTAAGGTAGCCTGTTTGCATGTTAGCTGCTACCAAAAGTGAGCAGCTGACAACAGCCAAATAATATCCTCCACACCAAAAAACAACTAACCAGTTACTCCTTTAACTAGACACCTCATTAAAACTCCCTCCTCATAAACTGATGAGCTCAAAAGTAACTTCTGCTTAAACAGTAAGTGGTTTATCAGGAGTAGTCCTGAAGAAAGACTGAAGTGTCAACTGTGGATAGTTTAGTACAGGCCCATCCTTGTCCCTGCAGCTGCTGCATAGGTCTTTATGGCCCTCAGCTATCTGCAGTTCCATTTGTTTCGGCTTCTTTATTATCTGCAGCGCTGACTGATTCAAAATCCGTCCATACTGCCAATTCCCCTGTTTAGTTTTTAGTGGCTCAGTCCTGCAGAAATCCTGCTAATACAAGACTCCTCCTTTTGAGGAATCTTGTACTGAGCTAAGATGCTAACTGAGCCACTTTAACATATATTTTGTGACAAAGATACTTTAATTGGAACAGTGATGTATTATCAACTGAATAAACCTTATGGGCAACCTAGTAAAGATGTGCTATTCATGAATGCACCTATGCTACTAAACTCTTTAATGTGAGCTACAGTAGCTAGCTCCCATTTGAGCGGTAGTTTAATTTCCTCCGTCATTTCTCATTATTTACTACAAACTTAAAAGCCAAGTTAGAGTTAGCGCTGCAAAACTGAGTCAAATGATCTGGTTCTCTTAAAAGAGACCAATTTCCCACCACTATAAGAGAGACTGGATGGACAGCAGCAGAGGAAGCAAATGGAAGAAAAGAGTTTAATGAGCAAAACCATGGCAGGACTTTACTGAACCAAACTGGACTGCTTTGTAGAAGCGGACCATACACGAGCACTGAGTGATACCGCTCATCCATAGTATTTTAAACTTTTTTTAGCATGCATATTTCACAACTTTTGGGACACATAAGTAGCTTAAGAATTAAGAATGTTTTTTTTTTTTGCACTTTGAAGGCTTGACACAGCTGTAAACGGTTAAAAAAAAAAAAAATCTGCCGCTTTGGTAGCTTTTTTCTATGCAGTAATCACCTCTTGCCCCCAATGGAGAGTTCTTTGCTTCTGCATGATGTCATCTGCAAAGAAGCTATTGCCACATGGGTCAGGTGTGGATGCTGCCACGTGTGATTGGTTTGCCTTCTAATCAGATGTTTTTGACATAAGACTGCATGAATCAAATCATGATGACCTAGGAATAATAAAAATAGAGCTACATGATTTGAAAGAATAAACTGTCCCATATTGTTTTTTTTTTTTTTGTTTTTTTTTTTGTTCAACCACTCCAATGAAGAACTTACATAATCCTGATTGCTTAACAATTACAGAATTGTGTGCTCATATAATGACTGTTATTGTGATGTAAATCGATGTTTATCAATGAAGACATCCTCTCTGGGTGGTATTGACATAATGCACTGTATTAATTAATTTTCATAGAAAAAATTCAACTCATGGATTTTGCAAAATCATGATGAGGTGAAAATACACTGTGTTTTGTCCAGTTATTATACAATGCTGCTATTATATAATGCATTGTTACAAGCATGAAAAAACTGTCTTTAAAGACCGTTCAGTGACAGACTGTTTGCATCAGAAATTATCAGAGTGCAAAATAAGACCCAGGGGTCATACGTGGTGTGCATAATTGATAGAGAGCTAGTTAATAAATACAGGATGTGGGGATGTTGACATGTTTTAAACAGTCCTCAGCCTTCCAGTCTTGCAAATAGTCTACACTTTTCTTCACAAAATGAAAAATGAACCATTTTGTGCCATGCTTCTTGTAGCTTTTGCTGCATAATTTTCATGCCTTAAAGAATAAGTCTTGAGATGTTTCTCTTCCTCTTCCTTACTTTCCACAAAACCAACAACCTGACCAGAATCAATAATAAATAAATCATTCTAACAAGCATGCACTATGTAGCAAAAGTATAATACAGCTTATTCCTCCTTTTCTCAGAGCTCTTTTGTTTTCCAGAAAAAATGATAAAACCACATCATGGAGCTTCATCCTGCAATGGTTGACATCTTCTCTTCTTTCCATGAACATTGGCAGAACAGTTTGTTTTTATTTAATTCTTCATAGGCCGCCCTGCTGCTGTAAACACTCACTAACCAAATCCGCAGCTGATCATATTCCAAATGCATTATTCACTGCTGTTTGGATCATTTTTTTTTTATGCTAAAATAAAACAGTATCCAGCTGTTGTAAGAAATTGTTTAACCCTTTACGAATATGAAAGTATAATTTGGTAATTTTGTGGCTTGTTTTGTTAAAAAATAAACACCTCTATTCCATCTCGGTAGTCTTGGGGCTGGAGGCCAAAAACTGGATCCACAGACTGGGGAAAGTATAAAAAGCACTAAGAGGAGGACTGAGCTTGTTTGTTTGGCTTTTCAAGAGATTTGATGATAATTACATGAATATAAATCATCAACCTTACCTCTCAGTTTAGTATTTCTGCCATGACCTTTAGTCCCTGCATAGCTCTGAGTCTGATATTGATCCTTTTAAAAACTTTTTGTGCAGGGTTAATCAGTATTCACATAAAGCCACCATTCTCTCTGTTGACCTGATTTGAGCAAAGAAAAAAAGCACATTTCTTGAGTTTAGAGAGCCTCAATTCGAGGTAATGCTAATAGGATAAAATGTACATGCCTCTTGAATGTACTCAAAGTGAGCAGCCTAATGCATTGGGACATTAAATGAGAGGAAAAACTGGCAAAAAAAAAAAAGCCAACAAAGGAGCTTGGTTCATATGACTGCATTACATGAACCTAACATAGCAAACAAGCCATGTGGCAGATAGATTAAATCATATATGGTGAATTTATGATAATACTTTGGAAGCCTGTTGGGTGTAGTGTTGTACAGTGTGTGTGTAGGAGTGACATTATCGACTACATAATCCGTCCTTTAGGTGTACAATATAACAAAGGCTGTTTGGAGGTGTGACCTTCTCAAATGGTGGAGGACAGTCCAAGATTTATGTCACAGTTGAGAGCTTCTGTTGGGCGCCCTGACAGACGGATAATCCTGTGGTTTAAACTTGGCAAATATTGATCCTGTGGCCCTCAGTAGCAAGCCTCAAGACCTGAAATTGAGGGAAATGGATTACTCTGCAGAGACAAAAAAAAAGAAGACAGATGAGGAAGAGCAAAATTTACTATCTCACCCATCAAGCTAGATAACACATTGAAAAGTGAACATAGACATTAATTCAGGGCCATCCCATTTGGAGCCACTGCATGCTTTTGGTTCAGTAAAAGATTGTCTTGTCTGTCTTTGTATTCGTGGTTTAAATGCCACTTCTATTCATCCATCAATGCAAAAATCCCCTCTGTGCTATTGACATTAACCTCAATAATAATGCCACACATAACAAGGCCTTATAGATACTAAAAATGGACAAGATTCATGGTTGGGATTTTTTATAAAGTAAGAAATTATTTTTCTCCTTAACGGGCCTTAAAATAATCTTGACTTTTGAGACGTTATCCTGCAGCAATCAAAATTGTCTACCTGAGAAATATACCTGAGAAATATACCTGAGAAAACTACACTGAGTTGTTGTTAAGCATCTTGAAGCTGTAACTAAAAACCTAAATGACAGGATGAGTTTGTTATAAACTTAGTAGTTGGAAAGTCTTTTTTTTTCCCTTTTAAATGGTGCCACATTTGTAAGGAACATGCATTTGCGGGATGAGCAGCAGAGCTGAGTATGTTGCCAAATCTTCTCTGCCAGTGCTAAACAGCTTATTCTGCTGCTGCTTCTGGTACCCCCAGGTGCTGACAATTAGACGCCTGATTGGCACATGGTTGTCAGCACCTGTTAGCGTCCTAACACAGTTGGCGGTAGGTGTCTGCTCCAAGAATTGGCATGCTACTTTTGACCGATCTGAATAGGGCCTATGTGATAGGGCAAATTCAAACTGCATGTTGCGGCATTATTTGGAGCTAGCCCTAGTACCATCTCCAAACTGAAGGCCAAGTTTCATATAACAGGGGATGTAAGAGACAGGCTGTGAAGGGGGATCCCCAAGAAGACGACTCCCAAGAAGACCATTTCCTCACCTTGTTGGCACTCAGAAACCGTAGGCTGTCCTTACAGATTTGCAGATTATGTTTACAGGATTATACGGTGCCATGAAAAGTATTTGCTCCCTTTCTGATTCCTGTTTTATTTATTTATTTATTTTTTTTGCATATTTATCACACTTGAATTTTTCGGATCATCAAACCAATTCTAATATCTCACAAAGACAACTCAAGTAAATACAATATGTAATGTTTGATAACATTGAAAAGCAGATGAATTTGCCAGACTATGATCAAGTGAATCCATCTTGTAAAGCCATAAACCTGCATCCTGACCAATCAGCATCAGAAAATGAAGCAGTAGCTACAGGCTTGGTTAAGTTGCACTGTGATTCGATGGCAATCAACGGCCCATTTCTATGTGACATTTAAACATATCATAAGATATAGAAAATAGTTGTCTAATTTACTGAGGTTACCTGAACTAATCATATGTTTTTGTCTTTAAGCTTTTTAAGTTCACTGATTAACTTAAATTCAGCTGATTCCACCACAGATTTCTACACTGGATTAATACTTTGATCAAAACAGGACTTGCTAAAAAGTTTGGAAGCATTTTTCAGCATTTATCTGAGCAGCTGAAGAAGAAGACTGTCCTGAAAAAGCTGAAGAGAGTGGTATGAGTGTCTATGGTTGCATGCGTCTCGCAGGCGGAGTCTTTTTTCCTCAAGTCGACTCCTCAAGTCAACAGTTCAAGGTACCACATTCTGGTTTAATTTGACACACAACATTTAGTGTGTGTTCCCCTTGTAAGAACTGATGTATGTTTTTACACCAGTTGCATCTTAAAATGACATTACGCCACAGAGCCTGTAAGACTCAATAGCAGCACAGATAAGCTAAAACAATGTTGATTTTTGAGTATTAGAAAAATACAGAACTGTTTCGATCCCCATCCCTACATAGGAGTGGCCATTTTTTTAGGTGTGGGAAGCCATCCTTCACCTGCATCACCCCGCCATTCATTTATAACAATCCACACCCTGTACATTATCCCTTACTTATCTTTACAAGTCAAAAGGAAAATAAAACGCTACAAAAGATGTGCTGGGCCAGAGATGTACGTGTAGAGTTCACTGTTTGATTGGTGCAGAGCTCTCACAGTTGTTACTGAACAAAAACCAGTACAACGTGTGCCTCTACACCCGGCAGATGAGTTCTGACAAGCAGCAACCAACTTGACCCTGTTAGCCTGTTCTGTGTACATCCACTTACAAACAAGGAGCTCAGTCATTTTAGAACAGAGAAAGAAAATCAATGGACAAATTCAATCTTTATGACTGATTCCCTACAATGCAATGTTATATCACTCCAGATAGGTGGTATGTTTCCTTTTTTTATATCCTGTATTTCTAAGCAAGCATGCTGACTTCTTTATCTCATATATAAGGTAAGGACGGGTGATTGTATTAGTACCTGTAGGCAGAATTGGTTTACAGAGAGAGTTGGCATTCTTTTTCACACACAATACACAAGACCAGACAGGACAAATAGTGCTATAAGAAAGGCTAAACATTGTAGGAGCTCATAATTATTGGTAGAACTTTTTCTGGATGGTTGGTTCTGGATGGTAATTAGCAGTGTGTGATGTGCTAATGTGTGATGTTTTGTATAATAAATACTTATACAAAGTTTATAATGCTCCTCTGCTTGCTGACACTGCATAAGGATGTCTTTTTATACCATTTCATAAAATATGTATAGGCGTTTCAATGTTCATGGGGGTTAAATGTTGAAATGTTCATTTTCTTTTACACCACAATTGAGTTAACTCATTATGGAACATTCATGCGTGTGATTGCAGTTCAGCTCACATGGCATCTAAATTATTCAGGGTTTTAAAGGTGTTTGCACTTCCTGTGTCTCTGATATGCAGGACACATTATGTTCAGTGTGACCATAAGAATTTAAAACACTGCATTAAAAAATAGCACAACGGATATTTTCACCCCTCCATGACAAAAATCAAACATCAGGCAGACATACATCATCCTCTCTCAAAGGTCAGTATCAGCAGCACAGCACACGTTGAGCAGTTAGGGTTCAGCTCCTTGTTGAAGGGCACTTCAGTGTGTTGATGGAAACCATATTGCAACGCCCTCCAGGGAGTAGTTCACAAGCCACAATCCTTTTGGATGGGTGGATGTGCCACGAGCACCAGCTGGGAGCTGGGAGGGATTGGTTTTGTCTTGACATTGCCAGTTGGCACACTTGTCCGTCCATCAGGTTAATTGGCATAGAGAAGGCAAAGGTAGATTTCTTCTAGAAGCTATAGATGAGAATTTAGAAACAAAAATCCTGCACTAGGTTGGGTGTCGTAGCAGGTGTCTGATGGGAAACGCACTAAAATGTTCTGTATTGGTTAAAAAAAACCCAAACAAACTGGTGAGAACCAACACAAGAGAGGGAAAACACAAATTTACATAAAGTCTGGCAATTGTATCCGCCTATTTTTTAAGCTCTTAGAATCAATCTCTCTGGATGTGTCCACTTGTCCGTATTTGTCCATGAACATTCACACACCACTGACACAGCAGTGGAAGATATTTGGGTCTTGCCCAAGGATATACAGTGCCTGTATGAAGTATTCACCCCCTTGGATGTTTTACCCTTTTATTTATTTATTTAAATCATTCATCATCAGAATAATTTGTCTTTTTTTTTTTTTTTTTTTTTTTTTTAACCAAAGTCTCTTATGTCAAAGTGAAAGCAGTTTATACAAAGTTATGTAAACTAAATAAAAACATATAATATTAAACAAGTGACTTAATAAATATTCACCCCCTTCAAGTCAGTTTTTACTAGATGCACCTTTGGCTGCCATTACATTCATTTTACCCTCTACCTTTACGAGCCCTCCAAGGCTGACTGCCGAGAGGCATCCCAACGACATGATGCTGCCACTGCTGTTCAGTACCCAGGAATTTGTTGTATCCACCCCTTATGCTTTTCATTAACCTTTTCTCTGAGTTGCTTGGAGTGTTATTTTGTCTACATGGTGTAATAGTAGCCAGGTATACTGATGAACCAGAGACTGGACCTTCCAGACACAGGTGTCTTTCTTCTAAAGTCACTTGAGACACATTCATTGCAATCAGGTGAATGTCTTCATTTAATTGATAGGATTTGAAAAGATCTGTTTAGCTTTGACATAAAATATTTTTTTTTAGTGAGAAAAGCCTAGTTACATTGAAAATGATTAATTTATAAAATTATTAAAGAATAAAACATCCAAGGTAGTGAATAGTTTCTATAGGCACTTTAATTCACCTTGCATTCAAACTATGCACAGAATCAAAAGCACACAAACAGCACCAATGACACAAACAGAATCCACAAACTAAAGAAAATACCTTTTTGTTTGTTTGTTTGTTTGTTTTACCAGAAACTTGATGATCAGACAGGTAATGTAAACACTTTAATACACTCATCCAGAGCGATCAAAAACCAGAAGGCATTTCAGTCAATCGGATATCACCCATGTTGTTAGAATATTGAATTTTATTCTCAAGTTCCTTTTGAAATATTAACCTCAACCTTTATTGACTGATCTCCTGTCAGACTGACAGCTGATTGGACGCTGTTAGAAATGCCAATTGCTCTAAAGTTGTTCAAGTACTTCAACCTATTTTGGTGACTCGTTTTTCTCAAGAGCCGTCTACCTCTATATTTATTCATATCACAGAGGACTCTCTCTGACTCTTCACTTTTTTTGACTGTGTTTCAGGTCACTCAGTTTAAAAAATGGAAAAACTAGAAACTTTCCTGCTCAATATGTTCTTTATGCTTTAAGTCACTGTGAGGAGCTTTCACATGGTAATGAAACAGACTGAAATGCTTACTAATATCTCCTAAAGAGCAAAGACAACAATGACCATAAGCAAGAAGAATGCTTAATCTGTATTGTTATTTGTAATGCCTAAATGCTGCCATGTGGTAGGCGGCCGACAAGGCCATTAATATTATAATCCTGAAACAGCCTTTTTTGAAGGTTTGCATCTTACACATTTGTTGTAAATTGCATTATAAACATTCATAAAAAAGAGGGGACATTTTTTATGGGATAACAATACCTACATGTTTAGTGCAAACTATAACGAGTCCTGCTTTTTTCGGTGGTGTATACAGACTTCTTTGGCCAGAGGGCCAGCAGTGATTTAAGCAACGCTAGTCTTGTGCACTCAGATACAAGAATGAGTATTTCATTTGCCCAGTCTAATTTCACATCTAACACATCTAGTTAAATAACATATCCTAGACAAGTTTTAATCCTGTATTAATAGTAAAAAATGACAATAACTTCAATAACTTTGTTTTTGAAGATGTCAGAATTCACAGCTTTCAAGTGATACCAAAAGGAAATTTGCCAAGGGAAGAAATCTACAAGCAGCCAACTACACGACCAAGAAAAAATGACAACAGGTCAGCAAGTCGTCCCACCAAAACCAGTCTGACAAAATCAACAGGGTAGTGGAGCTGTAAGTCGAACACTGGAGGAGGTCCAGTCATGGTCTCAGTCATTAATTTGACTTCCTTCAGTGGCTTTTTAATGATTGGACAAAAGGGCGAAAATGTAGAAATCGCTAAAAATATATATATTAACTATCACAACTGTTAATTCAAAATGTGCTAAATTTGAGGATGTGACAGAATACAGTGACAAGTCTTACCTTTTAGCGTTAAAGCTCTATGGCTGTGATGAGGCTGTAAAAATTTGATGTTAAGTTGTGAAATTATACAGTCAAGTCTCATTTTAAGACTCATTTAAAAGTTAATAGTATGCATTAGAGGGACAAATCCAGGTGGGTTAAAGAAAAGGAAGAGAAACCGACATTCTGCAGTGAGATGAAGATTTCTAGACTTTACATGTGTATTGGTTGTTTGCAGTCAGGTGATCCTCATGACTTGCAAATCAACAGTTCTGACTCAATGGGAACATAGGGAAATTAAGGCTCTAAGTGGACCTGCATGCTCTACTTATCATAAAAAAATCTGAAAGAAAATATTACCTGGCATGGAGGTGACTGATATCACATTCTACTCAGTCCTGCAGACCTCCTACTATACATCTATCCAGATGAAGAGAGACAAGAGTCTTCAGGAGTCCTGTACTGATCTAAGAGGATTTTCTCCATTCTTTTGTCATAAATATGCTTTCAACTTTTCTTTTTAAGATTAAATGTTGTCTTTCTTTAAATTCTAAAAAGAGAATGGTTGCTGCCACTTTTATATCAGTGCTGGAGGGGGTGGTTGTGTACATGCATGCCTCATCTCAGAGCTTGCTCACTTCCCGATTATCGTGGATAAAAAATGTCATGATAACAATATTATCACAATATCAATAAAAATTTTAATAATAATGGGACAATCAATCAATCAAATTTATCTTTAACTTTATTTATGTTGTGTTCTCTCCTTTGGCAGATGAATTACACTCAAAATTCCTGTCTAAGGAGGTACTGAGACAATATGAAAACAGTAACTGTACAACTTCATATAAAAAGTGCAGTTACACTCAATGGCAAGTTAAAAGGTAACCAGATGAACTGATAAACAGAAAATCCCCAAGGTGCAACATCTGCTACAACTACAATATTAACTGAAACACAATCATTTGCAGGGGACACAGCATTTGTGTGCAACTGAAGAATGACAACTAATAAGTTTAGAATAATCCAATGTCTATTGAACAATCCCTGGCATATTTCCCTTTTTCTGTTTCCAGACTGTGTTCAAGTGGCACTGGATCATTTACACCACATTATCATATGCACATTTTTAACATGATATTGAAATTTTATTTTTTAATACCACGATTATCGTCAATACCGGTATACCGCGACAGCTCTACTGTGGACACTGTGTGTCATGGAGCTTTAAGGTTCATCACTAACTTTAAAGCCCTTCCCTTTCACTGTTGTATGAACTTGTTAGACTGACTTCTTTGTCTTCATGTAGACAAAAGATCTTGCATATTATTCATACAGCAACTGTTGCCCAGGTTCATCAACAGCCAAAGCTTTATGAGAAAGTGGCAAAGAGAAAGACACTGAGAAAGCCAAACTCAGATTTAATCTTGACTTCACCAAAAGGCTTTTGGGAGACTCCAGTTTTTTGGTCAGACAAGATGCCATGTCTGGCGGACACCAAAAACTGCACATCACCACGAACCCACCATCCCCATTGTGAAGCACAGTGGTGGCAGCATCATGCTGTGGTGATGCCTCTCAGCAGCCAGCTCTGGAAGTCTTGTAAAGGTAGAGGGTAACATGAATACAGAAAAGTCCAGGGATGACAAGAGGACCACAGCTTGGGAGAAAATTTATTCTCCAGCAAGACAATGACATGCAGAAATGGTTTAAAGACAGCAAGGAGCACGTACACCAATCGTGCCAATGCAGGCCTACTAAACCCCTCCCCCCAGCATACATGTGCATTGCAAAGTAAACTAAGGCAAACTACCAAAATGGCTAGAGGGCAACTCATTCAGTAACACAAACTTTGACATATAAAATACATTTGTAATCAAAAAGCCAGAGTTAACCAGCAACATTATCATCTCCACTAGTGACGCTACTACTACTGATTTGCCAGTCGACAACAGCAGCGGCAGCAGCGAAGTTGCAGAGAAAAAGGGTCGGACTTTTGAAGCCAGCTGAAAAGGAAAACTTCTGTGGATTTCATACGATGCAGCTAAAAACAACGTATTTTGAAAAGTTTGCACAGCAGCAGAAAAACATAGGACCCCCTTTATGTGAGGGTATTTTTTATAATTTTGGTTGCTGTGATCATTACTTTTCCAGCGCATGGCGCTATAAACTTTAGTTGTGTAATCATATCTGTCCCCTAAAAGCTCTGCAGTGAGCAGTAAGAACAGAATTGATGCAGCACCTGTGGCAAGGTGAAGTTCTGGAGTGGCAGAGTCAAAGCCCAGACCTTAATCCAATAGAGAATTTGTGGCTGGACTTGAAAAGGGCTGTTCATGCCTGGTCCTTGTGCAACCTGTCAAAGCTTGAGAAGTTTTGTAAAGATTGGAGTAAAATTGCAGTGTCCAGATGTGTAAACCTGTGCACACAGACTCAGTGCTGCTGAATATTGTCTAGAAGGGTGGAATATTTATGCTGTCACTTATTCTACCTTGCATCATTTTATCTAATCGAGATTTGAAGAAGTCTGATTTCACTTTGATATGAAAGAGTACGTTAAGAAACACCATTTGTTTCCTATATATGCTAAGTAAGCTTATACACTGGGTACAATATTTGTGTCCACATGGCACATAGTGAAATATGCACTAGAAGACATCATAGAGCTGCCTGTATTTGTTTTAAAATTTGACACCAGCAATTGAAATATAATACAAACCTTTTCTGACATTTTCATGCAAAAAGCACAATTGAAATCTGCAGCATTCCCTCTGTGTCAGGGATAAAGTCTATTGTTGATTTGATTATGTTTTGTTGAATTTGGGAAATTAAAAAAGAAAGAAGTGTCCTATATTCTGGAAGCACACACAGAAGCATTCACAGTTTGGTTGCAGCCAAGCTAATCTTGGCAACGCTTAAGCAAATACAAAACAGCACTTCTGGGCAGTGTTCCTATCGACTCAGTAGCCTCATCCAAATGCAAGGAACAAGTGATTAGACAAGTGAGCCCAAATTGACTAAAACCTCGCAACAATACACTAACAGAGCCTAACAGAGCAAACAAAAGGGGACAGAATGCCTCAAATAATTAAATCACAGATGTGCTATAAACAAATAATGTTCCCAATGATAAACCAAGTGTCTAAAACTGTTCTCTACATTATGGTTACTCTACAGCTACTATTGCAGTTATAAGTTATAAGTTATAATTTTTCATGCTTTAATTCAGCTATGCCTGCAAGGCCACAAGACCTTTCTTTGAGTAAATATTTTTTTAATTAAATTGTAATGTTTCATATTTTTATTCCAAGTTATTTTTTCCTTTTTTTCATCAATTACACCAAACATTTCATATTTATCTCAATAATTTAGTTTTGCAAGGTCTCTGAAGGAGAAAAGAGCTACTTAATGTCATCCTTGTGATTTGAGATGTCACAATCCTTCCTTGAATTTAAAACAATGCCTCAGAGATAATTAAGATAAAAGTTTTTAAAGGCTACAATACTGATTGCATGTTTTCTTGTACCTGTTTTAAAAAACACTACAGATCAGCATCTTTTCCTTAATCAAACAGGTAAAGGAGGATACATATCTGAGCAATATCACACTTAAAGGATTGATGTTGTTAAGAAAATTATTACTGTAGAGATAGCAATGGGTGATGGGGCTAAAGGCCAGGGGCTGATTGCACTAGCTGGGAGTAAAGTGACCTACTATGTACAAAGTAGCTATTACCAACTTCTGTGTCCAGTACACCAAGTGTAGCAGGGGCATTCACATCAACATTTGCTGAGATTTCAATTTAAGCTGTATATGCTTTGCAGCCAGGTTAAAAACATGAAACACAATCAAACAAATTCAGGCAAAACACTGAAATGCATAAACACAAAAAATACATTAAAAGACAATCATAAAAAAGATCTTCAGACATTTGTGATGAAAATTAAGTGACGAAAATAAAGTACTTCATATTTGTTTGGTTTTTTTATTCAATTGTGTAATGGCTTGAGGGATCAATCATTTCCATTGTGTTGGATTTGGCCTATGGTAATCTGAATCTCCTGTTCACTCCAACACATATTTAAAATCCATCCAACATTGCCAGGACAGGTTGAAATTAGATCATAATTAAGAAGCTAAAATATGGGGCCAGATTTTGTTAAAAGCAGAAGTAAGATGAGTAAATGTGCACGAGTGGCCGAGGCCTTCAAGGTGTTTAAAAACACCATAGAGGTGAGTGTTGCCAAGTAACAAACCCTCCTGTTCTAGCTTCTATTGAAATATTGTCAGATGGTTTCAGTAATGTAAAGCAAAAGAAAATAAGTAATTATTTTTCTGTGTAGAGCCATAAAGGAAACATTTCTAATAAATCAGCATGTCTGATAAATATTAAAGTGCTTCTTACAGAGGTTAAAACACCCCTCATGCCCTGCTCTGATGTCTTAAATTGGAGACTTTTCATCACATCAGTACCCCTCATGTTTATTTACCAAATAATATATCTCTATTTACTTTAAATGGATGATTATGATAAAGCCTACTGAGAGAATCTTCACCTGCAGGGCAGGGGCAGCTCAGTGTTTCTACCTGACACATCTCATACATTATTTAGGAAATACTCTGTTTATTCAAACAGAGCTTGTCTGCTAAAACCAAGCTTTTCTATACATGCAAAGTTTTATAGAGTGATCACAGATGACTCTGTCTCTCTCGTCTTTATGCCTTTACATTGATGTTGTCAGTTAACAAAGTGTGCTTCCATCCTGTTTCCTGCATTTTATGGCCATCGCCGTATTGTCTCTGTTTACAATAGAGTGATTAAGTCAAACCTTTTAGAATTATACCAGTCTGATCCAAGACGTAAAAGTTAAACCTATGGGGGAACTCAAACAGAGCGTAAGTCTAGTTAGTACACAGGGTAAAACCTTAAGTCAGCTGTAACTTTCAGCTTTAACCTATAATTTCCACATGCATCAGCTGTGCCAGGCTCAGCAGCACTACAGTTTTGCTCCGACTAAAGGCGAGCAACCACACACACTGGAAGCTTGTCTATAGTGCTGCACAACACAGCACAGTCCTGATAAGCTTGAGACAAGGGGGCAGAGATCATGGGGAACTAATGGTTCACACAGGAATGTCAACAGCAGATTATTTTATGTTTTGGGGGTTGATATGACGTTCATTTTGACATGATTTCATGGTTTTATTGCTTCTGCCATGGGTGAGTATAGTATTAATTTAAAAAAGCTAATATTAACTACAGAGAATCTGTGGTTTCATGTTAAATTCTGTTTTGTTTTGTTTGTTTTTTTTTTTACCTCAAAAGTGAACTTTTCCTCATTAACAATGCTAATGTAGCTCTGTGAGCCGCTGACCTCCTGCTGACCTTTTGTTTGCGCTGCAGGATGAGATGTAACATTGATGTAGATTTACGATTGGGAGTCTGTGCATTGAGTTGTATTTTGAAGTTGATCAGAAAGTTTTGATGTCTGGTTGTTTGGATCAATCTGCTCTATGTGGATTGACACAGTTTGGCGGCTACTTGCACAGAAAGACCTGCGTATCTCCAATGATGCTTCAGGGAGGAGCCAGAGCTGGACCAGAGTGCAGGCAGCAGAACTGCTGCAACCGACTTGAGAGGAGCGATCTGCACCGCAGTACGATTGGCAGGCAGATTACAGTGAAGCTGTTGTATGAGGAAATGAGGCATAAGTCTGGTGTCAAGTTACACCCAGGCATACAACCAGCACCAGCTGGTGCACTCAGCCCCAAAGTTTTAGAGCCACCATCACTCCAGTTGTATTTAAACATATCATTTGTGTTTGATTTGTGCACTGTAGAAAAACAGTTGCATAGAAACTAAGGTTTAAAAGCAAAATTGACCTCTGGTCAAATGTGTAAAGTTAAAGTGAGAAACCACCGCAGCAATGGTGGCTTGTCTACTCCATATCACTAATACAATCCACTTCACAATACAAGAAAGAGAGGCCTGACTTTTGCATATTCATTTCACTAACTTCTCAGTTGCTCTCAAGCCTCCACAGTGGTTTTAAGAACTCAAAGCATATTCATCGTTTCCTCTTCCCTACTGAAGCATCTTCTATTAGTATCATATGATCACCTCAATGTTATATTCCATGAAAGGATTTATTCCACACATAACTACCTTGTTTCTGATGTAGATGTCCAAACAGCAAGCACGCACAACAACAACAACGAACAAAGACCAGCCATTCCTCAACGTGAAGAAAAGCCATACATGGAGGATCTGCTGAGGAAGCAAGTAACTCTTATTGTATCACAGACTTGGAAAAATCTATCATGATGGGCCCCTGGAGCTGTTCCTCTGTGACTCTGAGAGAGCGCACAGAGCGGATTGTTCTTTTCTGCTTGTTCCAAGTGTGAAGTTGTTCATTTCTGCTGCTTTTATGGCAACATTGTGAAAGAACATTTTTCATAGAGTTGTTTATTGACTTTATAAAACTGTATCACAAGGCTGACTGTCCTCACCATTATTGTGGTCCCTGGGGTCAAATATAAGGGCAACTTTTTTGCAGTTCATGAACTGCACAATGTAATCAACTATCTATAGTTTCTATTTCTTGTGATGCTTTCAGATGAACAAATATTCATTTCAGAATAGTAAGTTGTTTATGGATGCTGACCTGTAGAAAATATCTAATGGAAAACAGTCTAAGACTGAAATAAGGTGAACACACTGTCAATGAAAAATAGATTGAGAGAGAAAAAGAATAACTGAATGCTATTTTTTCTGCAACTTCTCATGATAATAGTAAAGGAGGAATGACCGATGTAGCCCAGACCTCTATTACCCTGACTTTTGCCAGATCTATGAGCTCATTGTCAGGGTCACCCCTCATAACTATGAAGTGAGTTCTCTGTCTTTAATAGAGAGTGACTTTTAAAGTTTTCAGAGCATGACTTATTGATTTTAGTCTTCGATTTTTTTTTCACATTTCCTCTTAAAAAGCCTCCTATTGCTTGTATTTGCTGTTTCTGCTCAAAGTGTATCCTTGCTTTCAGATTCAAGAAAACATTGCCTATCACAAAGTTAAAAAAAAAAAAAAAAACATGCCACTTATTTCTGACACTTTTTCTCTCTGGTTTTTCTCTGTACACTCGGATCTTAAAGGAAGCAGGTAACAGTTTGACAAGTCACGGTATTGCTGGACATTTTGGGCACATTAGCTTTACTGCTTATAGGTCATTTCCACCGAGTGGTCCAGTTCAGTTCGGTACGGCACGGCATGGCACGAGAAAAAATAACTTTCCAATAAACACGAAAACTATCACTATCTGCAAAACCAATTCACATTTTGATCACAGGTGGTATTCCAGGGTGTAAAATGAGTATGAATCCCATTTTAGGAGTGCAAACATAATTTGTTCCTTATTTTGGCCATAGAGAACTTTTTTTTTTTCTTTCCTTTCCAAACCGGCAGATAACTGTCTTGCCGATCTTTGGCTGGCCCTGATTTATCGCTACCACCAAGAAAACAATAGAAGAAGAGATTGGAGCATCATGTTTGGCCGGCAGGTTAAAAAGCTGGTGTTGTCTCTATTTCCAGTGTTAAAATGGAGGACTGATAGCAGAATTGCTAAGATTTTTATTGTGGCAAACATACTACATAGTCATCATTAGCAATGTGGATTTGTAGTATCAAAGCTCTAAATAAACACTGTGCTTTACACCTGGGGAAAAAAAAATGTTCTGGAAGGGATATCAACACCAGGGGCTGTCTGTGGATAGGCAAAAAGATAGGCGTCTTATCAAAATTAACTCTATAGTGACATGTCTTATGTTCCTGCGATACTGCAACCAGTGCATGTGCTATTGTTCAGGATCATCCGTGACCTGGTGGAGAGTTAAAGGAAAATGTGAAGGACAGTGGAATATAAACTTAAAATGGCATTCTCTTGACATTTTGAAATGATTAGAGAGAAAATTTACCACATAAACACTAAAACCTAAACAGCACACCTGTAGATCAGCTTTTAAATAACTTATTTTTCCTATGATGATAGAGCACTAAGATACAGCATATAAATTACATCTGGGTTTGAATGGCACACCGAAGTCCTCTAAAGCTAATGACTGAATATTTAAACCAAGTTTATAGCAGGAGATTGACTTTATGCTTTATATTCAGGCCCTCAGCTTTGTTTACATACTTTGTTTGCACCACAAAAATTATCTGAATTTTATCTTGATAAAAGTTACATGTGCATATGCCATCTAATATAAATCATCGACAGATACAACACCATATTGTAATATTATTGAAAATCTTCAGGATTTAAAATGTCTTATTTAATCTCATTAATGACTCCTTCCACTGTTGGTAGAAATCATTTTCATGCATACACTAAATAAAAGAAAAAAAGTTCAAAATGATGCCAACATTTAACTTTAAATTTAAATAGAATTCATTATCAGTAGACGTGTTACTAGATGGCTGTTTAGGGTAGACAAAGGCTAATAAGCACAAATATTTGAACATATGCATCAATGCAAAGAAAGAAATGTTGGGTTGTTTAAAAAAATAAAAGTGTACTTCACATGTCAGTGTACATTTATGAATTAGCATTACTACAATTGTTTTCATGCTAAGCTTGTTTTGATCTTTTATTTTATACTGTAGTTGATCCAATTCAATCTACTTTATATTACCTGATGAAAAAATAATTAAAAACATAAAAAGCTTTAACAAAGTGCTGTGCAGAAAATTAAAACATAAATGAATATATACATATATAACATAACAAACATTACAAAAAAAAAAAATGTGTTAAACACTGTTATATTTCATGCAGGAGTGCATGTACAAAATGACTCACTGACATCCATTTGCACTCATCTTGAATACTAGTCTCTTTTCTTTCTCTGTGCAAATGTTCACATCAAGCAAATGTATTTTCTATATAAAAAGTCTTTTATCATGCTTTTAAATTCCTTAAATTTTTTAAACACGTTGTGTTTGGATTACAGCCTGCTTTCATTTTGAAAGAAAATAAGGACATTTTAGTATGTTATGACATTATTTCAACCAAGTAAAAATCTTTCTATGGCCCAAAATAATCATACAGTGGAAAAAAGTGAGATATTTAATATCAGAAGGTGCATATTTAATCAGTCAATCAAACTTTATTTATATAAGACTAATTCATTGCATCCTAAGATACTTAAATGAGTTAAATCCATTATAACCCTATTATGTTTTACAAGGCTACAATGTCAGTAAGTACAGTAACACTTTGTGGCATTGTCATCAAAATTCATTAATACTCATGTTTGGTTATAGACTAAAAGTTCTAATACTAGCAACTAAGATGTTAATGAAATGAACTTATATGTGTTATGTTAACATTTGACTTGTTCACTGAGCCTTCAGGGAGTTTTTCATTAGGAAATGAGACATTCAGAGGAGCAGCAGGGTCTTTGTTTTCCATTATTGTGAGAGTAAGGAGACACTATGGTGAGTAGCACTGAGCTGATTCCCCACTACTCTACCCGCATGGGATTTTTCTTGTTAAAAATATTTCATCCCTTGCATTCAGACCTAAATCTAATTGTGAGTATGTGGACAGCCCCAATTTTTATTTTTTTATTTTTTTTATTTTCACAAATCTACATCATGATGTTGTTATTGCATCAAAGTAATTCTTCTCAACTGTCAGTAAATCACAAGGTGATTGGTTTCTTTTAAAGTCTCACTGTGCTAAAGTCAGACTAAGTGAAGCCTCAATAAAGCTGCGACTTACTTCCATGGCAGAATGCAGAGAGATTTAAGGCCTTCACACTCTGACTCTGTTTTTGTTTTAAATTTGTGCACATTACAAAAGACGAATGGGTGCAGGTTTGGCTCAGAGGGTGGAGCAGGTGCCCAGCTCTAGACAATTTGCCACGGTTTTTGAAATTTTGCAGTGAATGCAAATAAAACAAACTGGACTCTGTGCGCAAGGTTTGAGTGCATGACTATTTTTTCCCTACTTTAGTAGGGACAAACCCAACTTTTTTATAAGTTGATTATTCTAAGTGTCTGATGTTAGGGATTGCTGTGCCCATGTTTGATCTCATACCGTCAAATTTGGAATGGTGTTTCACCAAAGTTCTTCAATACATTTTTAAACAAAATAATGAAATGATTTCTGATAGGAGATGGGAGGCATGCATGGTAGGAGTGTGTGATATACTGTGCTGCACTTTTTTTTTTTTTTCAATTTTATGTCATCCGTCTGATGGTAAAATCACTTAAATTCCTTTTATTTCTCTTTAATCTCCACTCAGTGCCCTATAATGGCAAAATGAAAACAGAATTTTAGAATTTTTTACAAATTAATAAGAAATAAAAAAAACGGAAACATCACTGTCATACTTAATTGGAGCACCTTTGACAGTGATTACAGCCTCCAGACTTTTTGAATATGACGCACTAAGCTTTGCATACCAAGAATGAGGGGTTTTCTGTCCTTCTATGTAAATCCTCTCAAGCGCAGTCAGATTGGGTGGGGACAGTCAGTAGATAGCCATTTTCAGATCTCTCCAGAGACGTTCAAGTCAGTCCTCTGGCTCTGTTGTCTTGGGGCCACTGTCATGTTGGAAGATGGAAGTCTGAAGCCTGAGCACTGCTGAGCAGGTTTTCATTTAGAGTTCTTTAGGTTTTGATCTTTTTACAAACTCCAAGCTGGCTTTTGTGTGTTTTGCACTGAGGAGAGGCCAATCTGCCATAAAGCCCAGATCAGTGGAGGGCTGCAGTGATGGTTGTCCTTCTGGAACTTTGTCCCATCTCCACACAGGAGTTCTGGTTTCAGTCAGAGTGACCATCAGGTTCTTGGTGACCTCTCTTACTAAGGCCTTTCTCCCTTGATTTCTCAGTTTGGCCAGAGGACCAGCTCTTGGAAGAGTCTTGGTTGTGCCAAACTTCCATTTGAGAATTATGGAGGCCACTGTGCAGGAACTTCAGCGCAGCTTAATTTTGTATGCTGCCTTCCCCAGATTTATGTATTGCAACAGTCCTGTCTCTGAGCTCTGCAGGCAGTTCCTTTGTCCTCATGGCTTGGTTTTTGCTCTGATATGCATTGTGAGCTGTGAGGCCTTCTATAAAGAGGTGTGTGCCTTTCCAAATCATGTCCGATCAATTAAATTTACCACAGGTGGACTCTACCAGCCCTATTGGATCCATGGTGGTCCATGGCTGAACAGGCGTAACTCAGCATGATGTTATGGACTGAGAAATGAGACAGGGGAAAGGAATGCCTTACCTGGGAGTCTTTTAGCACTGCTGTTTGCTTCTTAAGAGCTGCAGAGAAAGTTAGTCCAAATGAGTGGAGGTAAAAGCATGAATCAGACATTCAAAATCAATGTACTATGTGAACAATTGGCCTCTTACAGTGAATACATACAGGTTTCTACTCTGGATTAAATTGAATTCCTTTCATTAAAGCAGCAGCTGTAGCAAAAATATCTTGTTGGTGTGTGACTCATCTACAACAATGTAACCTATTTCACTATGTTCCCCTCTTTTCTATAACATATTGCACACAGTGAGTGTGCCTCTCTTTAAATTGTATTATAATCGACAAATGAACCCAAAAGATTAAAAATATCGCCTCCACCAAAGAAGATAGGCTATTTACTTAAAGCGTGTTATTATAATAGCCAATTCCGACCTAGAGGAGATTAGTAGGAGACGGATATTTCAAAGCCTTTGTGTGCTGATATCTACAAATAAGCAAAGAAAGAGGCTGTCTAAGCAATGCAATACAAGTATTAGTCAGAGCCAGCATATGCCCACATGCTTGGCCCTCGGCACAGAAGCAGTGCTGGTTGTTGTCTGCTTAATTTTCTTCTGAGAGATTATTTGCACTCGCTTTGAGACCCAAACAAACGCTGCAATGCTCCAAGAGAGTGTGTCACTAAGAGGGTAAATAAATAAATTGGGGAAAATCTTGACAGGTTATTACACCATGTGGGTTAAGAAGGAGGAAGTACCAGTAATCCATTATTTAAAGTTTGTTTTGGACTTCAAATTAACTGCTTCGAAAAGAGTCATTGCTTACAAGATTAAAAGAACATGAGTAAAGCAGGCCGTTTTTAAACCAACGCAACTTTAAGAATACATCATGAATATTATATGCAGTCATATTTGCCTTAGTTTTGCTTGTAGTCTTCCAGTAGTGCTGTTTTTAGAGCAGTTTCTCCCATAAAGGATGTTTCTGTCTCATCTTTATGGAATGATATATTATCATTGAAAAGATCAAATAGAGGGAAAACAAAATTAAATGAACAAACAGTCCAAACATGTAATTAAATGAGCAGAAAGAATCAGTGATAGGTGAAAAAGAGTGAGGATAGGAGACACAGATTCCTAAAAGACAAATGACCCGCAGTTCTAATATGAGAGAGTGAGAGCTAGTGAGAGCTTTAGCAATTTATTCTCTGAAATCTCCCATCCTGTGTTTTTGTAGAAATCTCCCAGCGCTTGACAAAGCACAATGTAATGTTTGTCTGCGTAGTTGAAATCACTGAAAAATGCTTGAATGCTGATGTGGTTATTTTCTTCGCTGTGAAACTCATGCATTATGAATAAAAAGTGATGAAACCTAAAGTAACTGTCTGCTCCCCTGAGTCCAAATCTGTAAACGGCGAAATAATGTAAGTGGAAGGGATGGGGGCAATGTGTGGACAAGTGTGTCTGTCGTAGTACACATTTACACCTGTGCGGGTCACAGCCAGCGAGAAACACAAACACTCTTATCTCCCTGGTTTAATCCTCTGAACCGAGTGTCAAGTGCTTCCATTTGGCTACATTTTGCAGACACTCAATGCAACAGGAGTATTTTTAAAGTGTGATTTATTCAGTTCTGTTTGCACCTCCAAAGTGCAAGGTGTTTGTCCTACTAAACAAATATCAATCAAGTAAACATGAACAAGATCACACTGAACAAGCTGTTTACTCTGCTTACGTACAGTAATAGTTACCACTCTTCATGTTTGGGACTTTTTTTTTTTTTTTTAACAAAAAACTCTTTTTTGTTGCAGCATGTGAAACACCTTTGTGTTGAAGCTGTCACGGTGCTGTGAACAGTCATATTGCAAACCACTTACAGAACAGGAAACTGATCTGGAATGCACCTTCTTCCTCCCACACACAGGTGTGTAATCTGCCTATTTTTATATGAAATACAATGTTAGACATGTCTGTACATCTGTGGGGGTTAAAGAGGGACACTGTAAAACAGCTGGCTTATGACGTCTGTGCTGCCTTGGTACTCAAATATGTCTTGTAGTTTTCATTATTTCTTGTAAAAAAGAGAAAACAAAAGAAAATAATAATAATAATAATAATAGTGAGTAGGAAGCCTTGCAATTTAATGGACAAAACTTGCATTATAATAAAAAGATAATAATAGTAATAATAATCATAATAATTATGATGATGATAAATGTTAATTTTAAAGGGGCAGTGCATATTAACAAACAACAACAACACTTACACAGGACTAATTGCCCCACATTTTAGCTATCAGCTAATTTCCATCTGTTGGTAGATGAAGCCTAAAAAAACACAATTTAAGGAAAAAATTACCATGAAGTCTGTGGTTTAACCTGGACTGTTAATACCTACTTTTCATCTAAAAGTTGGCTGCTGCTTATAGACAAGGGTTACCTGTGCTGAGACATGCACCGTCACCACACTGCACAAGGCCTTACACAACTGAAAATTCATCCCCATTAATTGTGTATTGCAAGCAGCTGGGCTGGCTTCACTGCTCAGTGCGCTGGAATGTGAAACAACACAGACTACACAGGCAGGGTTTTTTAACCGTTTTTCCCCTCGTTATGTCATAATTATGAGAAAACAAGGAGTAAATACAGTTATTACATCAGTCAAAGGAAGGCTAAGTGTCACACTGGCTGTGAGTCTATCTCATCACTGCAGACTGAGAGCTCAACTACCGTATTACAGCAAGCAGATGCAAAAACTTAACCTTGCACTTGGATCGTCCAAATTCCATGTCTGTCATCAGGCACATCCATCCGGCAAAGCTCCAATCTGAGAAGTTTGTGTTGGATGTGAAACTGGACCTGAGTCAGTGTCATTTGAGGAGAATGAGGCGGTAGCTACGGGTGGGGTTTAGTTAAACTGGAAGCTGGTAGCAATGGCTGTTGCCTGTGTAGCATATTCTGAGAGCTGGATCTGTTTCTTTGTATCAAAACAAGCAAAAAGCTACACTTGAAAATTGAAAAGAGGTTTTCTCCTGAGCTGCTTTGGCATGAGTTTGCGGGTTTAGTTTCGTTATAAGCTGGTATAAATCATGGTTGCAACATGTGTAGGGGATAGCTCAGTTGTAGGTGTGACATGTGGAATGGGATGCTCTATGTCTCTTCTATCCCTGGTACTCTAGTCTCCCTCTACCTGCATGCTGCAGCACACCTGAGTGATCAGCACCCTGAGTGGGAGAGGGGAGTATTAAGAGGGGCAGAGAGAGGAGAATGTGGCCTGGCACACACTCCTAGACAACGTGCCTGAGGAGGTTTGTTTAATTTTTTCTCTCTTTACTGTTTAATCTATTTCCAAGCATCCTTCTTCCCCCTTAGGTTATTTCCTCATGCATGCATGTTTGGATTGCTGGGTTTTGTTGTTTTATTTTGGGCTGTAGTTTGCAGGTTTGCAGTCCTATTTTCTCTATTTTTTCTTTTCAAACTTATTAGGTAGTTTTTTTTGGTTATGTAGCCTTATTTGGGTGATTACTGGTCCAGTGGTTCATTCTGGGTTAGCCACGCCCACAACCCTTCTTTTGTTCTTTATGGCCAGTGCCATCACCCCCATTTTTATTGATTTGATATAAGTGATTGCTTCATTAACAGGGCTTGGATTCCTTTTCAGATTTTCATTTTTTGTGTCTGTTCTTCATATATTACTTGTCTCTTTGTGTTTAAGCCTTAATTTATTTGTTTATTTACGAGGCATAACAGTAACTGTAGTATAGTGGCAGTTTCATCAGAACTGGGCCACATTTCTTTATCAAAACAAGAGCAAAGAGCCACACTGAAAGCTTCTCTTGGCAGAGAGAATGTATTTGCACTTCTCCCATCAGGTCTCAGCATGAGTTTTTTCCACTGACAAGCTCTTCTGTCATAAACTACACCAGCCCTTGTTACTACCGAAGCTGTGCGGGCATACTACCTCATTTTGTCTTAATGCTATTACTAACCAGAAATAAATGTGACAGGCAAAAACTTCTTCCAATCACCTTTCAAGAATTTTCTGAGAAGTTCTGCCTTAGCCAAGCACTTTGAATAGGAGGTGACAGATATCAATGCAATGGACAGACGAAGCAGTCTATCTGGCTGTTCAGGTTAGTGCAAACTCAATTAACCAAAAAAAGATGGTGCTAATTTAAACAGAAACACAGCTGCAAAGAAAACAGGAAAATGTGGAGAGGTTGAGCATAGTTGTCACAGATGATGGACACAGATGGACATAAGTCTAAAGTCTATAAGCCCCCCCCCCAGGATTTTTTTTTTCTATATATCTGTATTCTTATATTTTCATCTGATCTCAGTTTTGATTCAACAAACCCCAGTCCCAGGAAAAATGGTATCAAATGCGTTTGTTTATTCCCCTCCCTCCAAAAACATATGTATATCCTGACTAGATCAGGATCCCTCCAAAACCAGGAGTACCACTTTTGTCCACAGGGACCACAGAATCAACACAAACTGGTACTTCCCACAGTTTTATGAATTTTGAGGCATTTTAATTATCAGTATGTGAACAGCTTTGTACATGTCTGCCAAACACTGGTTGCCAAAAGCAGCAAATTGGTTTTCAAAATTGAAAGACTGTTTATCTGCTTATGAGGTTCATGAATAACAGCAAAAGGAAGCCACAATTAAATTAAACTATAATTAAACAGGATGCAAACTGTGAAATTTTGGAAGTAGGTGAAAAAGATTATCATGTTCCTTTACAGCGTCATTTCACATTGAAGCCACAGCTGATGTATTCGTTGATGGGCTGGTCCAGCACTTTGAGAACAGGCTGATATAGTTTAACAGCTATTTATTGGACAGCCAAGTAGTCCTGAACAGACCCTGATAGTCTCCAGAAAAGGGTTCATTATGCTTCTGTAGTCCTGTACCTTTATGGGACTTCTACAATGGCGCAGCCTTGAGATGCCATACTTGATTTTTAGGCAGTTTTCTTGTCAACTTTCAGATGGTTTTCTGTGAAATCCTCCAAAAGTGTTTTTTAGTAACCGGAGGATGAATTCTTTGTACAACCAGCAGAGTTTATACCTGTGCTGTGGGGACTTTAGATGAACTGACATGTCAAAGAAAACATGTTAGCTGGTTTTTTAAAGAGTCTGTGTGGTTCACAGACCTTTTATAAGGCTGGTCTTCATGATCCATGAGGGTGCCCCTCAATGATATCTCGAGTATAAATAAAGGTTGTTTGACTGATTGATTCTCTGATACTCCTAACCGCAGCTTACATTTTATGTTTCACATACTTCTGTGAATGAAGCAAGGTACTTTTACTAATCAATACATTTTTGGTTAACCCTTTACAGGGCACTTGTTGAAATGCTTTGGAACTGAAAACTGAAGCCCTACAATACTATGGGTAGACATCCAATTTTTTTTTTTTTTTTAATTTTGTCACTTTTCTTCATATTTTACAATATTATGGTGAAAAATCAAGTGACTCTTCATGGCCCCTTGTCTGTTTATGGGTAAAAGAAAAGGTTTCCATTGAGTGTATGCATATTAAAAGGTTATTTATGGAAAAATTAACACATAGGCTACAAATGTGAATGAGTATTTACTTACACATTAAAAAATAATTAAATACAAGATATTTATTTTATATAACTAATTATTTTTGATGTATATAATGACACAATCGATGTGCTTCTCTACTATAAAACTTAGGACACCAAACTAATTTATACCATTTAAAACTGTTGTAAATACTGATGTAAAACTGTCTAAAATCACACCTAAACTTAAAACAAAAAGTAATGCAATTTGTGTTTGGTACATTATTTCTTTGTTGTAACAATGCTTCTTGTCAATGATTTTTTTACTGTTGGAAAGCCTGTTTATTACCCTTTTATATGATGCCACATTTGTAAGGATCATGCATTTGTGGGATGAGCAGCAAGGCTGAGTATGTTAGTTGCGCCCATGAAAAATGTGCCAAATCTTCTCAGCTGATTCTGCCGTTGACTCCTGTTGGATGTTTGGCATATTGGATGATTGAAGTTTGAAGAAACAAGACATATTGAAAATTTAACAATTAATTCATTTAACAAACAGGAGCCTCAGCAGTGTGTGGAAGAACCATACACAGCCACAACAGCCTGGCACCTCCTCCTCATGCTGGTCACCAGTCTGGTCACACACTGCTGTGGGATGGCATCCCATTCTTCAACCAGCATTTGTCCCAGCATCAGGCACCTGATTGGCAGCACTTGGAGGTACCAGAAGCTCAACACAAGAGTCAATAGCAACAGCAATAAAAGCTGTTTAGCATTGGCAGAGAAGATTTGGAACATTTTTTCATGGGCACAACCCACATACTCAGCTCTGCTGCTCATCCCACTAATGCATGATCCTTACAAATACAGCGTCATTTAAAAGGGTACTAAACAGGCTTTCCAACGGTATAAGATTTATTACCAAGAAGCATTGTTACAACAAAGAAACAATGTACCAAACACAAATTGCCTTACTTTTTGTTTTAAGTTTATTTCACTATTTATATACCACTTATTTTTCTTAATTATTACATCATAAAACCTATAAAAATCACAAATATTAACAGTCAAAATTATTTTAAGCAGAAAAAAGGCTGAAAGTAGAAATAAAAATAATGTAAACCACATAAGTATAATGAAACTGTTATAAAATGAACAAAACCACTCCTATTTTAATAATTGTTCCTGAAAAATTCTATAAATTAGTCAAATTTACCACTGAATCACTCACATTTTAACACCATCTAAGTATAGAGTATTCTTATCCCATATATAATCAGTTAATTAAAGAAAATATCCATTGAATGGTTGTTAGATGAATTGGCCATATTTTTTTAACAGAGGGTTCTTCTCATTACAAAACTTTGCCCATCCTTTACGATTATATTAAATTTATCAACCAATATTTATCAAGTAATTCCACTGAAAATCAGATCTGTAAAATAAAGAATGTATGTCTTAGGATATTTTCAAACAATATTTATAGTGAGTCATCTTAAAGGTTATGAAATTATTTTAAACGAGAATCTCCTTAAGGTTTGCACAGCAGGCTATGAGGTGAATCAGCTGATCAGCTTGTCATCAGAACTGGATGTTGCTCAGACTAACGCTGTGAAGTGAAGGATTTCTCATTCACTAAGTTGTGCCTCCTCTGTCCTCCTGTCTCTTTCTCATAACTCCCTTTCAGTTGACCATATATGGTTTCTTACCCCATGAAGGGTTTAGTATAGTTATAGTATATGGCAAATTTCATCTTAAGACAATAAATAAAGAGCAGGACAAGAGCGCATCCCTTTTGTTAATCTGACAGTCCCATGTGTTACAATGCTAGCATACTTAACAAGGGAACATAGTCAACATTAAAAACCTTTATTTAGAGGATGTCGTACTGAGTCAGTGATCATTTTGGCTCTTTGATTCTGTATATGGGCTGTTAATCACTAATGAATCCTGACACTATTTTAGTATCTAGCTGCTGTGTCAATCCTATTATTTTAGAACAGTGTTGCTGATTTATGATGGTGGAGTTCAAGAAGTCATGGTCGCTTTCCACCGCTCATGGTGCTGAAATGTACCTTTTGCCCAATGTGATGTTTCTAAGTTGTTGGTTATTTCTGTTAGGCAGTGGGGCGCTGCCATGCAGGTTGTTGTCAGTATATTCTAATGAAGTGCGTATGTGGTTTGTGTGATGATAACTTTGTATAAAAGGAAGATTCCCATTGCTTTTTACATCATAACATTCTCTTTTCATTCTATGTTTCTCATTGCATTGTCAAGGCTGGACTTGCGTATGAGATATATCTCACTGCATCATATTGTGTACTTTTGCAGTACTACAGGCAATCACAGTATATTGGGCTGATTGGTGGTAGGGACTGCTTGCCTCTTTGAGCTGCAGAAATCTTTCCTGGCCATTTCTTTTAAATTATGACTATTTATGTTTGACATTTCTTTCTTTCTTTCTTTGTTACAGGACTGTTCGCTCCTGCAGGACAAAATTATATCCTTGAACATTCTTCCTAAGTAAATAATTTGCAGTTGCACAGACGCCTGCTGGAAGCAGCATGCTGTTTCATTGAGGTCTGCACTTGTTAGTGCATTTTAACTCTCAAGCATTTGGGTTTTAAAAATGAAGAAAAGGAGAAATCGTCAAAGTTAACAGTAAACTTGGGGAGAGTTTTTTTTTTACATATCCTTGAAATGGTGATGGATTTTATAAATGACAAAGGAGCTGGAGAACTTCCTGACTAAAATAACAGTGATCAAATCACACTCTAATACTGATATCATCACATCAGCATGCACTTCTGACAGACTCACTGCAGTCACCTTGAATTCTTTTGGTCCATTTGCATCTAAGAAAGTGAGATTTCTTCTGAGGCAGAGTAAGACTGTTTTTTCTTTGTCTTCAATGGAGGCTATAACTATCACTAGCTTAATGAATATTATCACTGACTAGCACAGATTGTGAAAAGTCTACAGTACACTGTTAAAAATGTCCCTGTAAAATAATGTTGAAGAGCTGGCAGCAGCAGGCTCTTTTGAAGAGTGAAGACATCCAGGCTGACTCTGACAGACTCCTGGGGATCTCTCACTGGTCTCTTTGAGGCCGTTGTCCCTCTTCTCAGCTGGTTTTAACTGGAGTAACTGCAAAACACAGTAGACAGAAATCAGACATCAGAAATATAATTTGCATTTACATGAGCTGATCATGAACTCAGTCAATAAAATATCCCCAATAAATGAGAGGGTGGAAGAGGGACTGGGAGCAAAGATTGAGATAAATAAGGACTAATTAGAGATCATAATGCTTACCTTTAAAGTAAATCTTCAGGCAGTCTCCATGAGGTAAAAGACTCAGCTCAGTAACAGCAAGAAGCCCTCAAACTGGCTGCATCCTTTACTTGACTCACAAGGCAGAGCACAAGCTTCGACCAGTCAAACTGTTCCACCCTAAACAGAAAATAAGAGAAATATTCTTGTCTGGTGTAAAAGTCTTAACATTAAAGATCATTTATGTTCTCCTGTAACACAGAGAAACTTTAAAAGCTTGTGATTAACTCCATACATTATGTTTATCTGTTGAACCTACCATGAAACACGACTGCTGATGAGGAGTCAGACGGAGGCTGAGAGTCTCAATATTTTTACTGCAAATCCAACAAGAGTTAAAACTGCTGAAACAGAAAGATCACTATTTTAGTTGAATTTAAACATGACAATATAGCATAAACACAGTCAGGAAAGCTTCTACTACATTAATACAGCAGAGCTAGCTTAACTAAAGCATGAGAACATATCCATTGTTATAAATCCTGCTGTGACAGATTTTCAAATTAAAATTATTCACTATGAGTGCTAATATCCAATGACGGGGGTGCAACAGTACAAAGAAAACACATTACAACAAGTACTTACCCAATACTTTTACCAACTTCATTTAAAAAAGAAAAAAAAAACCTTACCCCTGTAAGTTAATCTCAATCTCAACAAGCTCAAAGGACAGCATGAAGAGGCTGTAAGCTAGCTGAACTTTTGTAAACAGAAATCTTTCTTATACCTCAGCTATGTCTGCCAAAATATGATCACAGTAAGCAAAAATCCCCTTAAAGAGAAAACACAATGTGTCTTACCTTGTTATTTTCCACAGAATGAGCAGGAGTGATGTGGATGATCTTGCTCATTTCTAACCCGTTTCCTTCACAAATACAGTTCCATCCTGTTTATTTATGGGTCTTCCTGTGTTGATTACAGTGATTCAGGTCTATTCACAGTAAAATGCTGTACTTCATGGAAAACAGCATGATTTTCAAAATCACTTCCCAGAATGCACTGTGTTCTACAGTATTATACTGTTTTAATGGAAAACGGTACGATACTGTTAGAATTTCGCTGCATTTTTATAGCAATTTGTTACAGTGCACTGATTGTTCTGGCAAAGAAATCAGTCATTTCCTGTTTTACTATCTGCCAATACATACAGCACATCTAGGCATAATGTAACCTTATTCACTAATGAAGCTTAGTGAAGTTCAAGCAGGAAGACTGTTTCATTTCCATTCATCCTTTCTTTCATTATTTTTATTTAATGATTTATTCATTAAATGGAGAGTAGTACAAGGAGGAGCAAGTTATATGCCACACTTGTGGAAGAGATGGCGAAGGCTGGGCTCACTCAAACACCAGACCATATAATTAATAAACTTAAGAAGTAAAGTCCTCCCACTTTGGTTCTGCTTAAACTGATTTAATGGTGGGCTGGTTCACCAGAGAGCTCAAAGGTTTTGGGACTCACGAACCGTGTCTGTCTGAGAGCACTAACAGTGTCTAGAGCATGTAAGCTCTCAAAAGATGCATGCATTACCGTAGTCCAACATTGACAAAGAGGTTGAAGCCACCAGTCTCTTTTTATAATCAAAAGAGAGGCAGGATTTAATCCTGAAATAGAAGCCCAGTTTCAGTTTTAACCTTTTAGCCAGCTGCTGAATGTGAAGAGTAACAGACAGATTCATCACTCAAAATATCAAGATATATGTCAGTCAGAACAGACTCCATCTGTGTACCCTGAGAAGTAACCATTGGCATTAGAAAACAGCATGACTTTTATCTGCTTTTAAAACGATTTTTAAATCATTAAAGTTCTGCTGAACGGTGTTAAAGGTAAAGGTTAAAAGCTTGGTCTGGAGGGGATGCTGAGCAGTACAATACAGTGTCATCAGCATACAAATGTAACCTTACTATAGATCCGATATGGTCATTAATAATCACTGAAGTCTGAGTCAATACCATTCTGCCACATCTAATTTACTATAAAAAATGAGTGACATAAAGATGAGCCAATCAGCGCACTCAAACTGAATCCAATTGGGGATACTTTCAAGTAGCCCATTGCTCAGTCATTGGTTGGCAAACGGGAACTGGTAGTCGCGACTGTATACATTCTCCAGCCTGACTGAAACTTCTTCAAGACTGCTGTGAATGGAGACCTGATGGAGAAACTACAGAAAGCAGAGCTGGGTCCGGATCAACCTGGTTGTCACTGAACAGGAGGCAGGCGGAAAAGGAGAGCGCTATCCACAGGGCTTCAGTAGTGGATTCACCCATGACAAGGTTCGGCTGGTGGGCTAATGAGGCTAATACTAATGTTTCCATGTTTGCTGCGTCAATGTGGTCATATCAGCCTGTCTGAAACGGGACTGGGAATATGAAGCACTCCTAAGAAAGTGAAGAAACAGGACACACACAGATAAGTCTGTGAAGCCAGCTGCTAAAGAGAAACAGTGCGCTTGTCTCCATTAAAGCAGCCGTCTGGATCAGGTTAATGGATATTCATCCATATGTTTACAGTAAAACGTTTGATAAATGAGCTATGTCAGTTATGACAGTGTCTTAAAGCTTTACTGAGTCCTGTCATTTAGGGTTAAACTGATCAAAGGAGATCATCACATTTATAGCAGTTTTAATGCTAGAGAAGAGGCTATCAGATACTGAAAATAATCAATATGTTTTGTATTTTCACATTAGAATTGAGTAAACCCCAGGAAGAATAGCAGCTGTAATACAAACATTAATGAGGATCTAATCACACATATGTAAAAAATGAATATTATTTTTGAACAACAGTATGTGTTAAATATTAGGGTAAATTCTGGTGCCCATCAGATCCACTTGTGAATAGGGACTAGTTGTTTGCAGGTTATCTGCAGTTTGTTTGCATTCATTTTCACCCAAAATAAAAGGTTAGCTACAAGTTCTGCTGTTTGTTTTGATACTAATATACTCGATTCAGATAAAGAGGAGTGCTTAATCAGGGTCAGTGTAGTCATAATTTTCGTTTCTTTTTTAAGTTAAAGGTAAATAATAATAATAATAATTCTGATGCTCCTTTTACAGGCATGTGGTATCATCTTCATCCAAACCAAGAGGCTGTTCTCCTTCACACATCTCCTCATCAGCACACCTCTGCTGCCGGGAGAAAAGTTCCTTTTAATACCACTGGATGCTGCAGCACCTAAAACTCCTGTAGCAGTGCACTCCATATTATACCATGACAAACTTTAAGCTGAACTCTTCTTTTATGGAAAATAATCTTCAGGGCACTCTGACAGAAACTGTGAGTCTTCCTCATCACAATACTGATGAAAACAGCTGAATCTGAGAGGTGGTCACAGAGACACACAGTTATCTAAATGCTCAGGCTCTGTTCTTCAAGGAAAAGATGTTCAAAACATTTCTGACTTTAGTAGGAGAGTCAGTGAGAGGTTTTTCTCTCTAAAAGGAGGAAGGATCCCACTACAAACCAACATTTCTGACCTAAATAAGAGAGTTAATCAGAGTTTTGCCTCTCAGAAAGACGAAGGAATCCTACCACAAATCAGCTGATAGAAATACATGCAGGGTCTCTCACCATTATAATTATTGTCAGTAGTTGCACCCAGACTTATTTGTTCAAATCAGCTTTGACTAACACAAAGTTTTATTTAATTTATGCAGTGTTGTAAAGGAATTGGTATGGTTCACGCATCTTGTTTATTGTATACAGATTCAGGTGCTTTGATAGAACATTCTGCTGATTAAGCTACAGGACAGGACAGCAGATTGTCTTTGAAAGAGGAGAAACATTTCTGAAGCAGAAATGTACTGGAGGTCAGGATCTCTGCATCTCAAAGCTCTTTGATACATGTTACTATCTATTTATACGTCATTACCGGTAACCGTACCACATGCTCACTTACATGCTGAATGTCTCTTACTGAATCTTCCCTTGATAATATATCCTGATGAGTTTTTAAATTTCATGTTTGAATAAAATGATTGTTGTATGTTAAAATGCAAAGAAGATTTGTTGTTTTTATACTTTCACTTTTTGACTAGAAAAAGAGGCAATGTGCCCTGTAGTTGAACAGATTTAGGACAGCCCCGCCAATGACATTTTTCACCAGCCACAACTGCTTATAAATTACTGTTAAACTCATTTTTAGTCTCTCCTGATTGAAATACAGTCTTCCAGCTGTAAATACCAACTTATTTGATCAGTTGTAGGTGTGAAAATAAGGCATAAACAGGCTGTAAAGTGTATAACTACATATATCTAATATCCTGACTCTCTGTTCCTTGTAATTAAACTATTGCCTTGCTGGCAAATATTTAGCCATTATAAAAACTCTACACACATTATTTCAGTGAGAGGTATCTGTTATTGGTGTCAAAGAACTGTCCCTCCTAATCTGATTTATCATGGTCTCTAGGTTTTCTATTTCCCCAAAATCAAGAATTAGTTCAGCAGGGCAGATGAAGACAGAAAAGCCAGATTCAATCTGTAGGAGGTGGAGCAGCAGAGCATGTAGAAATGATTCCTTCAGGATGGAGATATTTCATTTCAGCTTGTGTTTGGGGAATATTCAGACAGTATCAGAGTAAAATAGCACAGTGTTCCTTGGCTGTACAGTGTAACCTTATAAATTAGATTAACCTGAGCTTAGTTATTATGGTGAATAAGAATGAATAATTTCAGCAGAAGCAGAGGTTTTTTGGTGGGTGACACACTCTGAATCAAAGCCTGAACAATAAATCACACTGACACACCGTGGGCGGAGTAGTAGCCTTGAGGCAACTCTGTTGCTTTTCACCTGATCAGCAAGATTGAGATAAGATACAAATTCACTGGAGGAATGAATGCAAACAGGTTAGAGGGAGGATGATGAGTATTATTAGTCACTGTAAATGCAGTGAGACATTACTAGACTTTAACTTTTGTTTTCATTATTCAGCACATTTTGCACATAAGCTACTCAGATTCAACAGAAAACATTGTCTTCTTACATCAGATTTGTTATCATATTTCCATTATTGTGGCAATTTACTGTTCTTACTTGCTCCAAGAGTGCATCGGTGGGTTGACTATAACATTAGATAAAAATATAGGACTAATATTTTCTTGGTTTTGATGGGGTTGTATGAGGTAGTTGTCAGTAGGTAAGTATATTAGCCACAGGGGTTGCCTATCAGCATGGCCCCTTAAATGAGCAGCAGCAGAGTGTAATGGCCACAGAAGCTAGGCTATACATCACTGCAGACAGGGCCATTTGTGCCACCTAATTTAGCTAATTTTAAGACAAAGCCATCAAAGAAAACAATGTTGAGGTAATTGTACAATCTGCAGAGAAAATTCACTTTTCCATCAGGCAGCCTCCTTTCAAGTATTGTTCTGTGGCTGCAAGACATGCGTGTTCCTCTTATCAGTACGTAAAGTGAAACTCCACTTTAACTCCACAAAAAAAAACAAAAAAAAAAAAAACATTTTGATGTCTGTCATAAATGTTTATATGGTATTCTGCCCCTTGGATGTTTACCCTTTTATTCTGATTTTATAAATCAATCATGGTCAATATGATTTTGCTTTTTTAACAGCCAGATTATATTTTTGTATTTCTTTTTTACAACATTAAACAAACCTCTTTAATGTTTACAATGTAAACGTGTCAATTAAATAAAAAAATGTAAGGCAAAATAAGTGACTAAATAAATATTCAACCCTTTAAAGTGAATGACTTAATTGAACAGAGGTCCAGCTTGGTGCAGGTAGTTTCACCATTTCCACCAATTTCACCATGAGTGACTGTGTATCAATTCACCTGCATCTGTAAGGTCCAGTCACTGGCTACCATTACACCATGAAGACAAAAGAACACTAAGCACTAAACACCAAGCAACTCAGAGAAAATGTTGAAAAGTATAAGCCAGCTGGTCGATACAAAAACATTTCCAAAGCACTGAAGAAGAATGGAGTAAAAATGGCAGTGTGCAAGCCTGACTAACCCTTAAAATACACCAGATACTGTATGTCTCTGGTCCATCATGGCTAGAGTGTTACATGGCTAAGTTACAGAATCACATCTGACCGTGCTATAAAAATGCTATAAAATATTACAAATACACATGAAGCTATAGGTCTGAACTGCAAGAGTACAAACTTGCTTTGTTTTGTCTCTGGTTTGTCCTTTCATGTGGGTTTTTGTGCTTCTCCCATAGGTCAGTAACCCTTTATAAATAAATGCGCTACCTCCTGCTCCTCTGAACTGTTGACTGAGGGCTCTGCTATGCCCCATTATTACCTTTTGTCAATGTAATGAAAGTAAATATGGTCTGACATTTGTTTGGCGTCAACAGAGTATTTAATTCAGAAATTTAACCGGATATTTTATTTTGGTTTTGGCGACACTTCCTGCCCAATTCGATCTGCTCTATGCTGAATTTATGTACAGGTCTCCGGCATCTCCGGCAGAAATAGAAGTCCAGCGTATCTGCTGCGGAGATGCAGCAGATGCAGCAGAGATGCAGTGCAGTGGAGCATGTGGAAGCGCTCTCATTGACTAAAACTAAAACCTATCTGGTCTGTTACCTTGGTGGAGTGGAGACGGACCGAGCACATCTCTGGTGTATTTTAGGGGTAAGATCTACCCACACAGACTCAGTGCTGTGATTGCAGCCAAAGGTGCATCTACTAAATACTGACTTCAAGGGGCTGAATATTTATGTCGTCACTTAGTGTAAGTTACATGTTTTAAACTGACATGACTTTGTAGAAATATGTTTTCACTTCCAAATTAAAGAGAGAGTAAAGAGATTTCATTGTCATAAAAGCCAAATTATATTGACCCTTTTAGATTTAAATGGTAAAACATTCAAGGAGATGAATACTCTCCTATAGGCACTGTATACGGGAGGAAGGTAAGCACCAAAGCCTGATAATAATGCCAACACAATGATGATAAATATTCTTCCATTGTCCTCTGATAACATGCAGACAGAACATTGTGCAGTTAACTTTCCATAATCAAAGCCAGGTCACTTTCCCAAGTCGTGTTTACTTCAATTTATACTATTTTGCAGTTGATTTAATTTCTACTGCAGAAAGTTAATAAAACAAACTTATAGTATGATATCTTATACACTAAGGTATTTCTGCTCTTACCAAAGGAGAAGCTTTGAACTTTCCTTTCACTCCAGCTGCCATAAACATTCAAACATGAAACAAACACTTATATAAAGATCTGACACTCCAAAGTTCAGTCTATATCAAGCATGAGTTAGTATTTGCCTTGTTTTGCCCCTGTGAATACATCACAAGCGGAACAAAAAGCCTGATCATGTGCTAGAATTATGAGATGTGACTCAAAGCTACTTCAGTGGGGACTTTGTGCAAGCTTTTCATCATTACTTTGCCTAGAATAATACTCATAACAACTGCAGTCAGATGCTGTGGTCTCAATGGAGGCGGATAAATGATACATTACAAGATACAGATAGAGAGCTGAAGAGGAACACAAAGGAAGAATAGTGCTAACTGCATCAGTTTAGCTTTCATTATAAAGTAAAACAATGAGCAGATCACACCTTTTTTTTGCTCCAAACACAATCACTCACAATGAAGGGCCCGACAATCCCACCCTCATTTAGGCAACGATCAAAGCCTCTCTCTGAGTGAGCTGCCGTATTGGTTCCTCAATGTTGTTTTCAATTTCACCAGTATGCAAATTTTCCCCCACATTTCTTTGGGAAGTAATGAGGAAAATAAGAAAGCTCTAACCCCAGATGAAAAGGAAATGGCTTTTGAAATGACACGCATGCACTGTTTTGTGGTAGCGCACTCAAAAAAACAAACAGAAACAAATACTGTCAGAGAATATTGGCCATAAACAAAACAAACTAAAAATTGGAACATACTTTTTGTTGTCCATTTGTGCAGCTGTGATAAACTGCATGCTGTATTACTGAGACATTTTTTCCTCCTATCAGTCTCATTTTTGAATAATCCTTGAGTAACCTCATGTTTCAAGTAAATTGTTGGAAGAATGAAAGAATTTTAGGATAAACAAATAAGGAGTTCACATACAAAGTGATCATAGTCAAAGGTGCAAGCAACATGTATTTGTTAACAGACTTGGTAATTATTGAGACATTTGTTAGTCTGATTGCACTTGTTTGTTGTAGAACTTCAAATCTAAAACAAATGAAGACATTCCTTCAAAGTTTTAATCTTCTGAGCAGTCAAAACAGGTTGCATTCGTCTACACACGAGGTAATGGTGTATCAAACAATTTTCAAAAACAAACCGTTTAGATTTATGTTGGTTGGTCGGACTTATTTGATTGACTGTGTTTTATGACTTCAAGAAGTCTGGAAGTGAGCATGTCACTGTCTCATTTACTGATTGAAAGTAGGTCAGTAGACAGTAATTTACTATCTTGGATCAAGCAAGCCAAGTCTAGACTGTGATAATTTATCACACTTTAAATGGCACAGTCTCGCTGCTGCCGTTACATTACAATGTGGATGTGAATGCAAAAAAGTGCATAATTTACACAGAAGGAAAAATATATTTTTATGGATTATGTGGACACAGAGAACAAGAAATAAAATAGGACATACTCAGTCGCACAGGGTTAATTTAACAGCACAAACAAGAACCATATCAGTGCATGTAGGGCACCTAACCTGTAACGATAATAGCCACAATTATCAAACAGTTGCCTGATCTTTGCTTCAGTCTATGTGTGAGCAAATATACAGTTTGCATGTATAATATGTTACAATGTTATTTAGGACACACTTTTGTCCAAAATGACAACACAAAGAAGACCTAGACAGGAGAGAAACAACATCAGTAAGTTCCACAGAGTGCTTGGAGTCAGTGCACATAGTGATAGAAGCACTTTTTCTTCCCTAACAATATAAATTAGAAGAAGTCATTAACATAAAACCTCCTTTCATAATGATCACTGACATTGTCTACCCCCCTAACCAAATCATCAAGGCCGAGTGTTGTATCAGGTACGTCTGTGCATATACAGTACTATGCAGAACTTGTAGGCGTGTTAAGGCCAGAAATTGAGGTTGAGTTATGGCATAGATGTGGCGAGTAAGCCCACCTCAGGGCACCATCGTGCAGGAAGGATAATTGACACAATCCTGGGCATGTTCTAACCTTGCAAAGCAGATGGATACGCCTGTTTTCTAGTTTCTCACTGGCGAATCCATCTTGCAAAGCTCCCATCTGAACTGTTTGGGCCCTGTTAGAAAGTGACAGGACCAATCAGCGACGAGGGGCAGTACTTCCAGGCACAGCAGAGTCGTGACATAAACAAGCAGCAGCAAGAGCTGGTGCAGTTCTGAAGGAAGACATTAGTGTGAATGCTGCTAAATCGGCAGTTTTATCAGAACTTGACAACATTTTTTTGTTCAAAGAAGAACAAAGAACAGCAGTGAGTTGTTTTCTTTTCAAAAACCACAAAAGTCGAGAACTTACATGTCTATAGTCGCCATGTTTCACGTTATTACTCAGTAGCTGCGCACGCGCAGCTCGATATCAGCTACGTTACGTGTTTTGTTGCTCTGACTGGCTCGTAGAAATGTGACAGAACGTTCACCCAATCACACTCCAAGTTTTTTTCAAAGCCTCTGCCTTTTCTCAAATGTTTCCTATTGAAGCTTTCCCAGATGGGTGTTTGAAACAAATCCATCTGTGTGTCAGGTTAGGGCATGTTCTGGATGTAATTGCAATATAACCAGGGGCATGGGAATATAACTTTCTCAAAAAATAACAAAGTTCATACCTTTAGGGCGGAGTAAGGGGTTAATAGGGCAAATAAGCATTGTTTTGGGCAGTGGTTCTTAAAGTGTGGTTTCATGAGACACTGAGAGTGGGTCATGAGATGCCTCCCAAAAAACAAAGAACATATTTGAATAATTTTAAAAGGTATATTTTACCTATTATAGCAAAAATAGATTGCAAAAATTGTTCAACTTAATATAAAAGCAAAGTCATTCATTGGGTGTGATTTATGCTGAAATTACAATAATGTTTAAATAAATCCCTAAAATACAAGTCTTTACATGACTGTTTTTGAATGTGCATGGCTGTGTGTAACAATGCTTTAACCATCAGGTACAGTCGGGGTCATCAGTGGCTCCTAACCTTTTTTCCCTCACCTCCCCAGTTATATCTTAAAAAAAAAAAAGAAAGAAAAAAAAAAGAAAAAAGCTAAGCCCCTCAAGGAACCAAAAATTGAACATTAATTTTGATAGTTTTATTGGCAAAATCCCAACATAATAGGCCGTCATACACTTGTTCTTGCTAAAATGTAAACAATCATTTTTTTACATGTGAAATACAGCCGTGTTAAAAAAAAAATTCAGAGGATCTTTTATTTACGATGATAACCTCATAATTCTCAAACCAAAAATCAAGACTTTTTTCAGTTTTTGAAAATTGTTGACAACACAGCTGTAAATTTTTGGACTTTAAAAACTTTGACTTTTCAAGTTACAGTTGTAAAGATTTTTGAGTTTTTCTAAAGGAACTTCAAGTTTTTTTCCTTATAAATTTTAAACTTTAAACTTCAAAATTCTGAGTTTGGGTTCAAGTAAATGTAAGACTTTATTATCCCAGAAATGTTAACATACAGATCCTCTTTATTATTTTCTGAGGTGGCTCCAATATACTGTTGTACATTGTGTCGCTAATCAGGATTTTAGTAAAATATATGCACATCCAATTTTGACAACATTATATCAGACAGGATCCCACCCCCACCCCTGAGATCCAGGACCCCAGGTTGAGAACCTATGGTGTAGGGTACCATACTGGCTGGTAATATGGTCTCCACAAGCTCCTGGTCATCCTGTGGATGTCCAAAGGACCTGAAAACTGCCTGTGGTTTCCGAGCATATTACCAGGGTTAAAAAAAAAAAAAAAAAAAAAAGCCTGGACAAAGAGCTGCCATCGAGCTTGACCTTGGCTAACAAATAACTTGTGTTGATGTGTCAAGGTTGTGGCACAGCAGGCCCTGTGATGAATCCTTAGCACCCTACATGCCTAAAACTCAAGCACACTACTGTACAAAAATTGGTCAGTCTAGATTTTTTTTAATATATAAACTGCATCAGTTTTTAAAGTTAATCCTAAACATATAAGTCAGGTTTCCATAGAATAACTGTTGGCTAGAGGAGGAGGATGACAGTAATGCATGGAGGCAGATCTTATATTGCTTCACTCGAGTGTCAAAACATATTGATTTGTAATGCGAACCTGGCAGAGGAGTAAAAACCACAAGCCACAGTCTCAAAGAGAATTTATTTGTATTCCATAACAATTTATGTAGACGGTGTCCCTTATCAACCTTTATTTACACAGTGAAGAGTTTCTGCAGGGCAAACACTGCTGCTGCATTCTAACTCTGCGTCCATAACCTTTAGGTTCCCTTATGATTGTGTTTGTGATTGGGCATGCACACAGCCTTTCTTATGTACTGATGCTGTTTTTGAGTTTGGTGACACTGATGTAGTGTTTCGTGAGTCATGTAGAGGAGGTTTAAGGAGGGAGAAAGTAAAACAGTGAGTCACCATGGAACAAAGCCGAGCCATGTTTTCTTTGATATTCACGCTGGGCTTTTATAGTGTGTCAAAAATGAGAAATTTGAGCCCAGATTGTGAGAAATGTACTCCTGATTTGTTTCTGTAGTTATTAGTGAGTGTGGGAGTTGGAGGCTAGGAAGTAAATCTGCTGTAATCAATTATAGAAATACACAAATCCATTTTTATGGGGTTTTGAAAGGGATTTTTTTTCCTGCAGAGAGCTAAGGTAGAAATATAATAGCGTTAAAATTTGCTTTGATGCACATGGTAATAAAAAGGCATTGGATTTATAATAAAACAGAGTGCACTGGTGTATTCTTTTGAATGAAAATGCACAAAGAGCGAAGTTAAACAGCCATTTAAAATGAAATGAAAGTCTAATTTTTGATTTCTGAAGCAAATTCAATAGACATTTATTTTGCAGCTTTGCAATCTCAGTATCTGATACCATGTCTGTGGAGTGGGAGCTTAGCTTGAAAGCGCCTAATAAGAATTAATCTCATTCTCTCCCTGTCACACCTGTCTGCTGTGGACCCATCTGCTGCCAAGAGACCTGTTTAATTGTTTTTACAGAGCCTCCGTCACATGTAGATGTGTTTATGTCTCTGCTTACATGCACGTGTGAACCTTGTTGAAGGCAGCCAACTGATGTGGGAAAACAACGGCAAATCAAGGTAGCAAAGAGAGAAAATCAATAATCACCTTATAACACCCTTCAGTAAACCCCTGGAATAAGAACCTGATTGGATTGGAGGTTCCACGAACGTGGTTAGGATGGAGGATGTGGCATATAGATCAATTTATTAAACATTTATGAGGGAGAAAACATAAATTACAAACATTTTATTAGTTAAAGAATGGGTAAGGAACTAGAAACCAAACACATCTAAGACACCATGCCATCAGCCCTGTCTGTTTTCTCATGATAGCATTTTGCTCACCATCTTCTTTGTCAAGATAAGCAGACAAGAGGATTCTGCTTGACAGAGCTTTACACCATGATCTTCTATACCCTAACATGAGCAATCATGCTCCATTGGGTTTCACTCATTTATACCCCTGGTGATAGAAATGCCCTGATGCTTCTTCTCTTCTCATTGCTATCCAGGGTTGATGTCTCAGTGGAGGTGTCAAAAAGGGATATATTGGTAGCGCCGGCCTCTTCAAACCATCTCTGATGTCACTTTGGCTCACCACGAGCTGTAATAGATCAGGAAATGACTGGATCTCAGTTCATTGTGTGAGTTAATCAGTCTGGATTTATTCTTGGCTTTGTTATTGTTTTATGTATTTATTTGTTTTAAATTTGACTCTGCTGTGATGGACAATGGTGGGAAAAAATGGCCTTACATTTGAAAATCCTGGGACATATTTTGGTCTTTGGTTCTGAAATGATTTGATGGTTAAAGCCATTTCTGCCTAACTGAAGATTGCAATATGCTGTTCAGCACTGGATTTGGGTTTATTATATTGTACTGGAAATCCCTTCCCAAAAATAATGATCCTCGGCCACTCATTTCTTCACAGGATGTTTATTTATGTATTTTCAATTTATTTGATCCTAAAGTTTCAAAGAGATCCACATCATATGAAGGGCATGTTCTTAAATGATGAATTGTTCGTGCCTGTGTTCATACATCGATGAATGCCATGTGTTGACAAGCTAGAAATTTGTGCATTTTCATTATAAGCATGAAAAAGCTAATCAAGCAAAATGATGAAGAATTTTATGCACATATAAGCGACTGGACTACAGGGCTGCCTGCAAACACTGAGCCTCATCCGCCAATATCTCAAGATTTTTCTTAACCCTTTATGGGGCAAGGAACCACCTCAGTTGATTCCCTCTGAGGCCTCCCCACTCTCTGTGATGCAGGTGAACCAGTATTATTTTTCTTGGTTAATCAGTGGAGATTGGCCAATGTCACAGATACTATTGGACAAATGAGCAGTGGTCTCAAACTTCCTGTTTCCTCCAGAGCTAAAAAAAAAAAAAAAAAAAAAAAAAAAAAAGCAGTTTCACATCTCTGTCAGTCCCAATAAATGAGACTCAACTTCCTGTATGCTACTTACAATGTGTATGAAATTGTTAAGTAATTGGCCTTTGGGTTTTTCAGCTGATTAGTCAGCATTTCTTAAGCTTTTCTGTACTGGATCTTTATAAACTGTTTTAATTTTCTAACTTTCTTCTGTTCCCATAACAGTGTATATTCAGGGGACGTTTTAACAGTGATGGTGTGAGGTATGTGTTTGGATTATTTGGGATTTGGTACTGAGGTCATATTTCTCTTCAGGTGAGTGTCACAGGGTTTTTATATCATGGAGAGACTGATGGCCTTCTTGTTATTGTACTGTGTTCCACTGGGCAGAGGCTTTGGTTAAAGTTCTTGCGGAAATGTTTTGAGCCTCAGATTTACACAATGACATGCTACACAATACTAAGACCTTGCTAGTTACTGAGATGAAAAAAAACACAGACCAAAATGATTCAATTCAGGACAAGGATGTCCAAACTTTTTTACGATATAATCAAAATATGGGGAACTTTAAAATGCCTTTTCTTTTAGATTAGTAAAAACAACCCAGCAACCCAAAAACAGCCTATATCACTATGGCCTATGCTGGAACAGAGCAGATATCATAGTGGAGAAAGTGAGTGCCAGTTGTACTGCTATTTGCTGTATCCTTCTGTCTTTATTCATCATGGCATTTTAAATCAGTATATTATTTTGGTTCTCAATGTGGTTGCTATGCACACTGCTTAAATTAACCAATTAAAAACATTACAATTAATTGTTATAGTCAAAATGTTTGTTTACAGAATTAACTCAGCAGCACCCCCAACTGTTTGAACTAAGAGGTCTAATCTTCAATTGTTTGTTTCTTGTAGTCATGCAGGCCATATTTCAGGGTTTTTATAGGGTTTTCAGGGACCCAATTAAACATGGCCTGCAGTTGGTCTGCAAGCCCTATTTTGGACACCCCTGCTCAGAGTTTCTTTTAGCCGGCTCGTCTTTGGACAGTTTTTTTCAGGCGGATGTCCAACAGATAAGAAATTAACAGCCAAAACGTCTTGCTGAAGAAAATGCCAACTGCCAAATAAGTAAATAGTGAGTAATTACATAGACATGAGGCTGTCTCAGTGTTTCTGTTTTTATGTTTAATTGGTGTTAAATGCAGGTTGTTGGTCACACGGCCGTTTAAAGTATATGTCCTGGAGATGTTCTAAGCGGCTGGAATTCTTGAGGACTGCTGGTCATTTTGGCCAAACAAAAAAATAAATAAATAAATAAACAGAAATTGTGCAAACTCTCCCCAAAAATTATGTGGAAAAACACAACAAATCTGAAATGAGCTTTTGTTATTGGCCCTTTAAAAATTTATACATTTCATAATGAATGTTCTACTTCTCATGAGATGCTTTACTCCTTATAAGACCATTTTCTTGTATGGTTGTCAGAATCTTTACTTTTAAATACTGAAAAGAAGAGTATGAATGTAGTAATGTTTAATTTGTTTTATTTCTTTTGCATAAGTGTTTGTTTTTCTGTGCAGAGAGGGACATCTTTTGCAGTTGACAAAACCACATTTTCATCGCACAACACCTGTTTAAGGAAGGCGTCTATTGTCCAGCACCATGTTTCCCCTACATCTGACTGCCTTCCCAGAAAGAGGAATTACCATCTGGGACTAGAAAACACTAACCAGAGCCATTTATGGATGAACAAAGAATAATGGGCCAAAGGTTTTGGTTTGTGACAATATTCCCTGCAGGCTCCATCCGTAGGCTGACTGAACTGGGCCTGCTTCCTCCTGGTTTCACAGAGCGAGGCAGGTGCTTGTGCTGTTTTTATCACATGTAAATATATGATTCAGAAAATTCAGTTGAATACCGATGAGGAGCAAATATTTTTTTATCTGTTTTTTTTCTGTTCGGTAACTTTTTATGCAAATGCACAAAAACACATAGTGATTTATGTTTCACAGTTTGAGCTCAGGATACACCTGTTCAGAACTGGATAAATCTGTAGAGGTTCATACTTTCCAACACAATAACAGTTAGGCTGCCATTTTCCTCTGAAGTGTGCTCATTCTGCCCTCTCTTTAACATCTGAAGGAAGGCTGAGTTCTACCGGGATGATGACCACTTTTATCAAAACACCTTCACACTTTGACAGAAGAAAAACTGCTCCTTTTTTCCTTTACTGCTGAGGTTTCTAATGGCTTGTCCTACCGCCTGAAGAAAACTTGATTCTTCTTACATGTGCCTTATTTATGATGAAGTTGCCCTCTTTCGTTGGATTTTGAATTTTATAGTCTTTACAGTAAAACTATAGCTCCAGGAGGGTTGGTAATTGTGCCATCACATTTATGTTTTATCATTAAAGCAATCAGGTAGTGGTACTTATTCAGTCTCTCAGTTATTGAACTCTGCTATTTATTGTTTTAATACAAGCAGTTTGATGTTTAAGGTCCCTTAAACAGATGTTAAAGACACATATTTTACATACAATTTATTTGATGCTGCATTAAAAGTTACAGTTGTTTACTTTAAAGAATTACTCAGTCCAGTTGCATGAAGTTCAGCTAGGATTATTTTTATAAAAATGTAAAAACAGTCACTTCTGCTGGGTTTTTTAGCCCGTGGCATGATCCGCCAGATTTGATGGCAGATCCAACTTTCCCTGTAACCCTAACCATTCCAGTCATCCAATGCTTAAAGAGACATCTCAATTTTAGAACAGAAAGCTTCTTTCAACATTTAAATGTCAAATTTCTACGCAGCCATCACTTCTGATTTATCCTGTGAGGGCTTTCTGAGGAAGCTTTGGGCTGTGCCCTACAAAGGAGCAACCTGTGAGCATCAACACTCTGAAGAAAAGTTATAGGTGCAATATCAGAATCCATTCACAGGCAAGACCAGTGTGAATTTGTCTGTCATGAAGGCAAGACTGTATTCAAGGACTTTAGAGCACTTTTAAGGCCTTTACACAGAGTCTGTTTTTTTAATCTCATTTTTTTACATGTTAAAATAGAAAAGTCAGAGCCAGTCCAAGTCATTTGAATGTGTGATTAATGAAGATCAGCACCGCTGCTTCCCTCTCGCTCACTCACCCCTTATGCACTGAACCCTTGGTTTAAACACTGTGTGGATATATAACAGATAAAGGCACACATTTGTAACCTTCTCACAGGTCATAACAGAAGCTGGGTTTCCATTACAGCGTTTTGCAAAATAAAAGTGATATTTCTTAAATTCCGACTTAGTACAATGTGCTTTGAATGTGTTTCCACTGAAGGAAGTTTTTGGCATGAGCCTCGCAGTTCTCATAAAATCTCATCTCGTGTGACTTCGCTGCAAGGAAGCTGGATGTTCAAAATCTGTTGTGTTTTGGTATGGTTATGATTACATCTACAACGGTTGCCTTGATAATTTTGAACAAAAGGCAAAGGAAACTGATGATAGTTCAGAGGCAAAGTCTGTATGTATGGCAAAAGTCACGTATAAGGGTGTATGACGTTATGAAAAGTCTGGTCTCCACTTCTGTCCACACATACCGTGCCGTGTTCTCTCTGAGTGAACTGATCATGTGACACCACATGTTAGGTCCTGTGACGTAAATGCGGAAAATGTGTTTCCATTGCACTTTTGTGATATATTTCTATACCGAAACATCTGAAAAACCTCCTCATGAAAGTGTAAAAACTTTATAGCGATACTTGAGAGGGTTTTTTTTTTTTTTGTAATTCACGTGTTTCCAGTACCATTTTTTTTTTTATTGTGCTATTTAGATTTTGCGCATCTCTAAGGGTAATAAAAACGCAGCTAGAGGCCGAACTAGAAAGTCTCTCCAACTTGACTTAGTGTGACGCATGACTAGGTGCTGTTTGAAGCTCTCTGTCAGGATATATCCATAGGGATTTTTTTTTTTTTTTTTAAGATTCGTTTTGGGCTTTTAATGCCTTTAATGACAGCAGAGTATGGTTGATAGAATCGGAAACAGGGATAAGAGAGTTGGGGAGAGACATGAGGGAAAGTGAATTTGAACCTGGGGTAACTGTGTACATAGGGTGCACCTTAAACCACTAGGCCATATGCACCGCAGGATCCAGAGTTTAAAAGAGTGACAGAGCAACAGGCTCACAACATGAAACAATTTGCCACGTTCTACGAATTTTTACAGTGTAGACAAATACGCAATGGACTCGATGTGCAAGGTCTGAGTGCCTGACAATTTTTCAGATTACAGATCCAAGAAAATAAAGCATCCAAAATAATGGACAGATGGTGTAAAGATCTTAACACTGAAAGGTTTGCAGAGGAAATAACTAATTAATGATATGTTATATTCTGGTTTGGTACCCTCTGGTGCCTACTGATGGTCTCTGAATGCAACTGCAAGGTAAAACAACAGGTGAAGCGCTGTTACACCAACCCCACTAAGACAATGCTTCATCCATGCTTCATCCATTGACAGAGGAAGGTGATGCCAGCAAAAACGAAAGAAGTCAAAGATACAGGTAAATCACAGAATTTTTACAAATACGACTGCTGGCATCTACAGCCTGTTGTTACAAGCTGTTGTTAATACACATTTTGTAATTTATTTCAAAATGTTGAGTAATGTACTCAAATAAAAGTACAGTTACTTGTTTAAATTTGACTCAAATAAAAGTAAAATAAACAGTGAAAAAATCTACTCAAGTAAAAGTAAAAAATAATTTGTGTAAAATGTACTTAAATTACCAAGTACTGATAACAGTTGTGGTGCATAATCAATAGCTGGATATGAAAATCCAACCAGGTGGTTTAACTAAAGGATTTCTTTTATATAAGAAGACAAATTTAACAGAATAATTTTGATTTGATTTGGAATCATTATCATGACAAAACATCAGAGAGTCCAGTAGAAATTTGAAAAGTTTAAACAAGGCCAAAACTTGGATTACTGCTCTTTTGCAGAAATACAAGTAAGAAATATTTTTTAGCTATTCTGAAGACATCATGGTAAATACTGTAATAATATGATATCACATCTAAATATCATACTGAATCTCTAAACACTGAATACATTGAAACTGTGAGAAACCTGGCAATGCTAAGACCATATTGTATATAACAGGAAGATACATAGAGTATACATTTTTCTTCATATTCTTTTTCCTTATGAATTTCTGCATCTGTGCCATCATCACGTAAAAAAGAACTGCAAAGAGAGAACAAAAGGAATAGTGGATACAAGTCTATAGAGAGAGCTTAGCAAGAGGACATGGGAAGCAGAAAGGGTGAGGTTAGGCTACAAGGATACAAGCTAGTTGAGATACAAGAAGTTTGTAAGGTCCCAAACATACAAAGCTAACTTTAAGATTGACAAGAAACAACTCTTTGGCTTAAGATGAATATATTCTTGTATTTGTGTACAAGCCTGAGACCTAAGTGGGGTTAGATGCCATTTGAGTAGCCGGTAAAGCTGCTAAACATAAGACAACAATGACACTGATACCAGGATAGCTTATTATGTTGCAATCTGCTCTGAATAATATCTGCAGTGATGTCCACTCTGCTGTTGGATTTTTGCTTTCCCATTAGCTTTGAAACAGATCGCTGCACCGACTTTTTGGGCAGTAGAGTAAGCAGTATGCAACCATCCAGCAGTAAAGATAGCCAGCTTGGCATTGAGTTTGCCTACTGATTTCAAAATCTCCTACCAGCACATAGAAGCCAGTCCAATATTTATTCTAGTCCAGTTCCTTATCCAGTCAGCCCACTTTTCTTTTCTTAGCTTAATCCATCACCATCTTCTGTTTCTTAGCCTCAGCCATTGTAGCAAACAGTACCAACAGACAGGCTACATGGCACTTCTCATGAGAGAACCATACTACAAAAGTTACTTTATAATGATCGCAGGTGACGAAGGCTATTGGAGTTGACACCATCATTCCAGGTGAAAGTCACTGCACTTTGACATGGACTTTGGAACTTCTCTTTTAAGGTAAAAATGTTATATATTTGCATGTTAAATGTTTAGCACTATTTTCTGATGCAGTGAAAAGGCTACGTCTTTGTCCGCTTGACCAGTTGTCCACTGACCGGCTGTTTCAGTCTCAGAGCCATGGTGGGGTCTGTACCTTGAGTGTGTTCTCTTTAAAGGGGCAAAAGACTGAAGTTGCTTGTGGCTACTATTATGACTAAACCAAGCAAAAAATGTAAGGAAATTTATGTTTGGTAGATTATTTCTTTGTTGTAGCAATGCTCTTTGGCACTAAATTGTATACCGATGGAAAGCCTGTTTATTTTCCTTTTAAATAGTGCAACATTTGTAAGGAACATGCATTTGTGGGATGAGGTGCTCAGTGGGGTTTATGTCAGTGCTCTGTGTGGGCCAGTCAAGTTCTTCCACTCCAAACTCATCAAGCCATGTCTTTATAGTCCTTTTTCTGTGCACTGGGGCACAGTCATTTTGGAATAGAAAAAGGCCTTCCCCAAAATGTTGGCACAGAGTTGGAAGCATAGCATTGTCCAAAAAGTCTTCATATGCTGAAGCATTAGGGATGGCCTTCACTAAAATAAGGAGCCTAACCCAAACCCTGAAAAACAGTCCCATGCCATTATCCCTCCTCCACCAAACCCTATTCCAACACAGTTGGCATAGTGCAGACAGGCAGAAAACCCATTCTATTCCTACACTATGCATCCTCTATTCGAAAACCCCATTTGACTGCCAAACAGAGAAGCATGATTCGTCACTCCACAGATCATATTTCCACTGCTCCACAGTCCAGTATCAGTGCACCACTACAGTACATCAGACAGTTAGCACTGGACTTGGTGTTGTGAGGTGTGCATGCAGCTTCTTAGCTATGAAGCTCCCACTGCACAGTTGTCATGCTTACAATAATGCTAGTGGAAGTTCAGAACTCTTCAGCTATGGAATCAGCAGAGTGTTAGTGACTTTGTGCACCATGTACAGTAGCAGTTGTTGACCCGCTCTGTGATTTTATGTGGTCTTCGACTGCGTGGCTGAGTTGCTGTTGTTCCTAAACGCTTCCACTTTCTAGTAATATCACAGTACCATCCTTGAAGTCACTGAGCTCCTCAGAATGACCCCTTTTGTATCACAAATGATTGCAGATGGAGACTCCATGGCTAGGTGCTTGATTCTATACACCTCTGGCTACAGGTCTGATTGAAACACATGAATAAATAACTAACAGGTGTGGCACAATACTTTTGTCCATATAGTGTATTTCTTGTGTTTTATATTTGAATGTTTCATTTCTGCTCAATATTTTTTTGCTTGTCTTAAAATTGTTTTGTTTTTAACTCTAGAAAGCATTTTGTTTTATGTGTTAATGTTGTTTGCTGTGATTAGGTAACAGATGTATTTTAATATTAAATAAAGCAGATGTCAAACATTTAGTCCTTTAATCATTCACTGTCCTGACTTGTATAACCCTTTTGAGAGTTTTGTGTTACATTAAAAAGTTTCCGCAGTATTTACCGTCTGGAAGTCAGAGGCTCTCATTATATGAAGCATTCATTAAAACTGCTGCAAACATAAACATATTGCTGCCTTGAATAATGCCATCCATCATGCTGAACAGCACACACTTGCACTTTTTCTAATGTGACTATCATTCAGCTAATTATTGCGTTTAATGGGGATCATAATCACTTTTACAATTACTGCACACTGTTACTTCTGTTGGAAGTGAAAAGGGGAAAAACTTGAGAATGAGTGGAAAATCAATACAGGCAATGATCTTCTGCATTTAATGCTGCAAGAATAGGATTTGACTGTTTATTTTGAAATAATTTAAATGAGAAATTAAATGCTAAAAAGCATCTGGTAACTGTGGGAGTTGAGGGGGTGGATGCCAGGCTCTTCATATGTAGTCACTTTTCACGCTGTTTGCAAGTTTTGTAAATCACACAAAAATAAGGCATCTGTGCATGCTATCGCATTCGAGCATGGGCAGCTCTGAGTGGTGAGTGTTGAAATGCGTGAAGCCTCAGCTTTTTGGGCCTATCCTCTCCCCTCATACACAGGTATCGGCATGTTTCCTCAGGCAACCTGAGCTGTGCAGCTCTCCACACACAAGGTGATAAGCAGTATCTGTGCAGCAGCCAAACCTGCCTGAGCCTCACTGGAGCTGAAACTGAAATGTGAACACCTTTCTCAGCCCTCCTCTCTATCTCTAACTCCCCTCCCTTACAACATAATTATATCTGCTCTTTTTTTCCCTCTTTGCCCACATCTTTCTACACATTTGTCTCAGATTAACACACAGAAATGTCTCGCCTGCTCTGTCGACGAGTCTGGCTGGAGATGTGACAATCCCAACATCCTTTTTTGTCATGTTCAGGCTACGCTGCAGAAATTGCTGGTTAGCCATGCAAATTATGTCTTGCTTGTACAGTGTTCCTGCACTATGGAACTTATTCATAGGGACAATGGCTGCATTCAAAATGTGTGGAAGTGTGCAGTCCCTGTCGGCAAGGAGAAACAGCATGGTTAATTAGATTTAAAGCAAATTTTCTCACTAATGTACCTGCTCTTTCTACATGGTATTTATTGTACAGTAGCCCTACTGTATGTTTTAGTTTTTTCATTGAAAAAATAAATATTTAATAATTAACATAAGTTTTCTCATTTTTTCCACAGCATTTATACTTTAGGATTAAATTAATTCTCCTAATTAAATAACAGGTTTAACAGCAGGGTGCTTCACTGAGAAAATCCCGACAATTTGCTTAAATTATCAAAAAAAAAAAAAAAAAAAAAAATAGATTCTCCAGAAGTGCAAAAAATTGAAGATGTATTTCTGACCTTAAACTTAAAAACTAACGAATACTCTTAAAAGCTAAATGAATATAGCATAGAATAAGGCAAATTCTACAGTTAAGGTATGATGGTTATGCTGAAAACACCATACATTTATCCATGCATTATGCTGATATTTACTGCAGATATATTGGCTGTAAAGAGCAACATATGTTTTTCATATAATGATATCTCACTTTTAAAGCTAATATTTCAGAATCGAGTCAGTAATATTGTTCAACCTTAGCCATGAAGATATGATTTCAAAGATTCAAACCACAAGATAATTCATCATCAATTTATAATAATCTAGTTTGCACTATTTTAGCTTCCCATGCGTCCTTGGAGCTATGCATCCTCTATTCAATAGACTTTCTTGCATGTAAAACAAGTGTAGCCCTTGGAAATTGTTTTTTTTTGCTGATTTTTCAATCCGATTGGCTTTTAATAGGCTTGAACTGACATTTAATCCAAAGTAAATAAAAAGCAGAATATTGAAGGAACAGGAAAGCCATCAACAAAGGTTAGAATGTCCTCTTTTTAATGGGAACCCTGCATAATGAGATGTACTGACCTTATTAACATTTAAGTCCCTTATGTGAAAGATGTGCAAAACATGCCTGAGTTCTGCATTTTGAGAACATTATTAAAGACAGATTTACATGTTAGATGCCATTGTTGTGCAATGCACTCTGGGTAGTCATGTCATATAGCTGCCTTGTTTTCCTTCCCACACTTTTTAAATTATTCTCACCTCCATCTACATTCAGTTACTGACTCCTTACTGTTCTCTTCAGTACAGCTCCACTCAGGGTAAAACAAAAAAAGATACAACATTTCTTTATTAGTCCCACAAGGAAAATTCACAAAATTTACAGCCATAAAAGTGGTGTAAACAAAGAATGCCGTTAGAGGCAATAAATAAATAAATACAGTAGAAATAGAGAACAAACAAGAGCATGCAATTAAAGACATTCATAAATACAAAATATGGAATGTAAAATGTAACTTTGAAATTATAAATAGTATTTACAAGCTGTTATGTGCAGGTTGGATATATTACAGATTGGATATGGTGTAGATATTTATATTTACTGTCACAGTTGTGCAAAAAACTCAAAAGAAGGACCCAAAATGCAGATAAAAACTCAAAGATTTAATGAAACAAACAAAAGAACTTACTACAAAATAAATCCAGGAATCAAACTGAAAGTCCAAAAACCAAAGCAAAATCCACAAGGAGCACGAGGAGTATCAACAAGGAGTAACAACAGGGAATGACATCTGGGAAGACAAGTGACGAACTGACCAGGGACAGGGAGAAACACAGAACTTAAATACACAGGGAGTGATTGCACAAGGAGAAACAGGTGTGGATAATGAGACAAAGGGAAAACTAGTGAGGGTAATCACAGAGGAGGGGAACAGGAGCAGGAAGCAAGACTGGAATCAAACACAAGGGAAGTCCACAACTCCAATTGTTTTACTTGTGTGAAGTAATGTCTCTCTCACTTGTTTTCAGTATGTAAAAATATTATTGCTCAGTGACTTAAGACACTGATTTACAAACCACAAATAAGTTTAAAAACTTGTTTAATATTTCTTCATTTCAACACCATACTTGTACTAATTTATCTCAAACAAAAATGCAAGTAAATGGTAGTATTTTAAATGTTAATTTGTAGATAATTTTAATAATAATAATAATAATAATAATAATAATAATGATAATAATATAATAAAAATACATTTTAAAAATAAAAAGCACTTTCAAAGTGCTGTACATAAAGTTCAAACAATGAAAATAAACACTTGATAATGTTTGAAAATCTTAAAATGACTAAAACTAAAGAAATGCTGTGATTAATCATGATTAATCACAGTATAGTGATGTTATTAACTCTATTCTTTTTTAATCTATTAACAGCACTTGTTAAAACACACCTTCAGCAGGTAAGATGTTTGTTCCTGCTACATCTGGTTCTATTGAAAAATAGACAAGCACTCCAGGACTTACTGCCCCCTGACCTTACTGTGAACTATGGCCAGAGCACAGCTGCCTGGCTTTCGAGACAGGATTTGGGGGTTAAGTGTACTATTTTATGTCTCAGATCTCTGTTGTTATACTTTTGATGATTTATGAGCCACTGTAGCTGGTAGATTTAGCAAATTTACCTTACAATGAGCAAAAACAGCATGTAGCTGGTTGTTAATTTCCAATAAAGGCAGTCACATTGGCTAAGAACAGACTGGATTTAGATAAACTACTCAGGGATTTTATATCACTGTAGTGTTAGGGAGTTGGAATAATTTCCATAGCCCCCCATGGTGTCATTTGGAGTAGGACTAACCTGACATGTCAGATGGATGTGTTTCACACATCCATCTGGGGAAACCTTGGATACACAGCGTTTGGGAAAGGGAAAAAAGTTTTAAAAACTTGGACGGTGATTGGATGAATGTTTTCTCTGTCACATCTTTAAGTGCAAATCAGAGCAACAAAACATGTGATGTTGTAGCTGTTACCAAGGTGCGCATGCACAGCTACCAAGGAATAAACTCCATATAGAACTGCATAACCAGAACCATAGGGAATACAAACATGTCAGTAAACAACTTTTGTTGTTTTTGGAAAGAAAACAACTCAGTGCTGTTCTTTGTTCTTCTTCTCACAAAGAAATGTTGTCAAGCTCTGATAAAACTGTTGCTTTGGTAGCATCCACGCTTATGTCTTCCGCCATAACAGCACCGGCCTCTTGTTGTTGCTTGCTTACGTCAAGACTCCACCACGCCCAAAAGTACTGCCCCTCATTGCTGATTGGTCCTGTCACTTTCTAACCTTGTCCAAACGGTTCAGACAGGAGCTTTGCAAGATGGATTCGCCAGTGAGAAACACAGAATCCATCTGCTTTGCAAGGTTAGAGTAGTACTACATCTTCTGTTGAACCATCAAAGTATTGTAATTATTTTTATGATTTATTTTACTCTGACATTACTGATATCTTGCCTCCTCTCATTTCACTCCTTATATGTCCTTATATGGGCATAAGAAGAAGGAGCTTATGCACATCTGGCATTCAAAACTTAAGAACACAGGTGCAAATGATTGTGAAAAACCTCAACAACAAATTTCAGAAGAATTTAGGAAGATATTGGTGAATGAGGCCCAACATGTTGATCAGTTATTTTAATTTTCATTTAGCATGAATGCACTGGGGATTCATCATGCTCAAGGTTTTTTTTTAAATTATCCATAAGAAAATAGAAGTATTTGTTACTTTTCACTTTGCAAGATTCGATGCATCCTCCAGGACCTCCTGACAGACTTCTTTATTCCTTCAGTGTTAATCCTTTTGCAACACTGCCTTCAGACATCATACTCACAATCCACAATCAGTGCCTGAAATGTGCCTACTGTCCTCATTTTTATGATTTATCCACCAGATCAGCCTACAGTGTCAGGATGTCAGGTTCACACTCTGATTATGGATTGCCCTTTTGTAACATGCTTGAATAAACCTTGTCTTCTTGTCTTCTCTTCATTTTCATGCAGTTCCAAAGCCTTTTTTTTTTTTTTTTTTTTTTTTTTTACGCTCGTTCACGGACGGCACGGAGGATGCTGAGGCTGTGAATGAATATGGTGGACCATTAAAAGGTTACAGTCATCAATTACGGTTAAGAGAAGGATGGTACATGGGAGGATGGAGTCTGAAATTCTGTTTTAAAGGGAAAGACTGTACAGCAGATGTCGGGGATTTAGGTCACCCCAGATTAAGATAAATGGTTGCCTCAGAGAGCAGAATCAGTTTCTCAGCCCTGGCCAGAATGCCATTACAACATCTGAGCACACATCCACCCACACAGACACAAACACTCACACATACATATGGTCTGAACTGAACAAACAGTTTTGCAGTCATCATGTTGGGATTAATCTCTTGATTTTGTTTAGTGGTGGAAAGGAAACAGCATTTCTGTACATCTTTCTGCAGAGGTTATTGGAATGTCTTAGCAGCTGGGTGCCTCACTTGAAGGAATTAAAGTTAGATGCTTCCATATTTAACCCATGCTCCATTTCCAACATAATCAGTATTTTACTGTACTGATTACCAAGTAATCACTTAATCATGTATTACTAATAAGCCTCTTAGTTTACTGTCATGTGTACGATGATGCATGAGTCTTTGGGGAGATGTCAGAGGCATATTTCCAAAGGTTTTCGGGGCTCGGCTGTACAGTTCCACAGCTGACCCTCTGGAAAAACCAAAGGACTGTCAACAAGGCCCTCCGAGGCCCATTAAAAGCATGCAAACATGGATCACTCTCTATGGTATTTTTACTGGAGCACAGCGGATGAAGGTCGGCAGATCAAAGGCTTTTGGCTGACATTCCTTGGTGCCTGATGAGCCCTCTTGGGTTTCATTGATTAGCCAATGAGAGGCTGGGGCAACGACATTGAACGGATAAAAACAAAGTGACTCGTCTTGCTTCAGATGTAGAAAAAAAAACGTATTCTCCCTTCAACACTCCCATGAGATACCAGCGATCTTGGGTTCTCTTCAGCAACAAGACACTTAATCTGACTTTGAGTACTGTCAGTGATCCTCACTTTTGAAATGTGGCTATGATTCCTCCGACACAAACACTGAAAAAAACAGGACATTCTATGTAGATGAGCACCCTCTCCAATTTCCCTCAAACGCAAATTCAAAAATACTAAGCAAAGGGCCTCAAAAAGCTGCAAAAACTAACAGCTGTGATTAAAAAAAGGCCTTTTATGACACGCTCTCTTGGCTGAAAATGTGCCTTTGAATGTCTATACTATATCACTTACCCTGCTCTCTGAGGCGCACAAATAGAATGTGTTTGATTGAAAAGGGACAAATATGACCCCTTTCATAATCCCACAAGTGTTTTTAATTAAGTCATTAATTAGGGAGATATTCTCCAGAGGTACAGCTGGGAGTAGGTTCTGATAATTGTGGATGAAATTAGTCAGTTTTTTTTCTGTGCGACAAAAAAAAGTGGGAACATTCAAGAGCAGGTCGGATCTATTACAGAATATAAGTCATTCTTCTGTTCAGCAAGGAGCACTGGATACCTCGACTAAAAATATCACCAGCAAAGCATAAATGGAAGTCTACTAGAGAAATGAAGAAATGTAATCTGTAAACATTGTTATACATTAGAATAGAATAGATTTTTTATTGCAACTTGCACATGTACAGGACTGTATAGGTACATTTGAATTTTTGTGCATTGCTCCTGGAGTCATCCCTAAAAAGAATGTTTAAAAATAATGGCTGCCAAGAGATTCAAATTTTCAATCCTGATTCATCTCAGATTTTCTGCAGGTAATCAGGATAAATCTCTCCTTTTGTCACTCTTTTTTTTTTTTCATTTTTTTGCATTTATAACATAGTGTAGGCGACTACTGACTTGTCCACTGGGCTGTCGAGAGGCATCTGGCTGCTGACCTCTATGGTGGGACGTTTTGGGCTCATCTGTTGCAGACCTCTATACGGAGCAACCTCGACTGTGGGATGAGAAGTAATAACTAACCCTTTTTGGGGTTATCCCTAGTTTGTGGTGTGTTATTTTAATTGTATCCCCCTACCCCTTACCCCAACCTGGAAGTCGGGAACCTGCATCTCCAGAGCCGCATGTGGCTCTTTGGCCCCTCCTAAGTCGCTCTCTGCAGCTGTGCCAAATTTAAAACTAGAAAAGCACTCGGAGAGCGCAGACCTCCGCCATTAGCCCTATCCACCAATAGTACAGAATCCTTTAAAAAATTCCTGGATCCAGACAGTGATCCAGATCACTCCCAAAATCTAATCAGTTCTTCCTTATGCTATTTCTGACATTTCCTGAAAATGTCATCAAAATCTGTCCATAACTTTTTGAGTTATGTTGCTAACAAACAAAAAACTGACTAACTGACTAATTAACTAGTTAGCTAACTAACTAACTAACTAGCTGACTGACTGACTGACTGACTAACTAGCTAGCTAACTAACTAACTGACTGACTGACTGACTAACTAACTAACTAACTGACTAACTGACTAGCTAACTACCTACCTAACTAGCTAGCTAGCTAACTAACTAACTAACTAACTAACTAACTAACTAACTAACTAACTAACTGACTGACTGACTGACTGACTGACTGACTGACTGACTGACTAACTAACTAACTAACTAACTAACTAACTAACTAACTAACTAGCTAACTAACTAACTAACTAACTGACTAACTAACTAACTAACTAACTGACTGACTAACTAACTAGCTAACTAACTAACTAACTAATTAACTAACTAACTAGCTAGCTGACTGACTGACTGAATGACTGGCTGGCTGGCTGGCTGGCTGGCTAGCTGACTGACTGACTGACTGACTGACTGACTGACTGACTGACTGACTAACTAACTAGCTAGCTAACTAACTAACTAACTAACTAACTGACTGACTAACTAACTGACTAACTGACTAACTAACTAACTAACTAGCTGACAGACTGACTGACTGAC